>NC_092809.1:133064163-133700414 GCF_040954645.1 Diabrotica undecimpunctata | reverse complement strand
TTCGAGACCATTTTTTAATTAGCTTTTCGCCTTTTTTCAACAATGAATCAGACGGCTTTTATTTTTGTTATATATAAGTGAACCGTGAGTCATCACCACTGAACATACATTTTTGGAGTTTTCTGCGTAGAGTGTTTTTCACAACAACTCACTTTGTTACGCCGATCTCCGTCGTCATTATCGTTTTCAAAATACAAATTTAGCAAAAAAAATTATATTACGCATATAAATATTTATTTGGAAGGTAACTTCTATGAATGAATGATTCAGAATTTGACTTTTTACAGATCTATTAAAATATTTGCTAATTTCTCAAGGATAATCAATTTTAAATTGGTTCTTAGCTCTCTTATTTTTATAATTGGTGATATAAAAGTTTCTCTGTATTCATTTGGGCCTCCCTGTTTTTACAAAATTAACCCAACTACGACTCACCCAAAGAAAATCGCGTTTATGTGGGCTCAGATCCGGTTGACTTTTTTGGCGAGACCACTACGAATCTGAATATATGCGGACTTGGAAGAAAGTTTTAGTAACCATATCGGTTAACTCGATTTCGTAATCGGTAATTATTAACTATAAAAATTGTTTAGTTTTATGTTTTTATAGATAATGTATAAAATAAACTGAAAATACATATTTAGTGGTCGTGGGTGGAACGAGTAATTAAGAAACATCTTTAGTGACTTATGTACTATGATTATATAAATTTTACTGTAAACAAAATAGTTATAACGTGACAACATAAATTTCGCTGTTAGTGCTACTTAATACAAAAATGAATAAAACGAAAATGCAGATTTTATAACGACTTTGCTAGAACCATTAATCTTGAAATTTGTAACATTATCACATTAAAAAGGCAACACTGATAATTTGACATTTATTATATATATATATATATATATATATATATATATATATATATATATATATATATATATATATATATATATATATATATATATACAAACAACACAGTTTATTAGGGCTGCAGTCAGAAAGTTTGGCCGATATGTTACAGAAACACTCTTTTGACTTTTGGTCTAGCTTTCGGAATTGTTTTTATTCCTTCTTCAAGACATAGTCGTCGAGATTATTTATATAAAGCTATGACACTCAACATTAATAACACAAATATAAAATATAATATAAAATAATGAACAAACTACATTTTAAATTTTAGTTATCGATAGTAAAACTTCGTTTGACATCTTTTAATGGTGTGTTTTAACTAAAAGAGCAGGGGTATTCACTTCTTGTTTTTGTTATGTTTTAGGGATTCTTTCAATTGTTCATAGAATATTTCTATTTCCTGCTCTGAGCTTTCCGAAGTTGGTGCATATGCTTGAATAATGTTCACATTAACTACTTTAGCATTAATTTTGAGTACTGCAACACTATCTGATATTCCTATAAAACTAAGTACACATTTGTTAACTTCTTTATTTACTATTATAGCCACTCTGTTTTTGTTTCTTTTTGTAGTATCTCCACAGTAGTATATTGTGTGGTTTTCTATTTCGCACTGGCCTAAATTGGGCCATCTAACTTTCCTGCATCCAAGTATGTCAATGTTGAGTCTTCGCATTTCTTTAATTGCGTTATTCACTTTTCCGGCCTGGAATAAACTTCGTACATTCCATGTACAATCTTCTTATCATGCTTAAATCTAAATATTTGTGGCAACCAGGGGATTCTTAGCACCCTCTCCCCACTTAAGGGGTGCCCGGGACTAAGGTCCGTTTCTATATTCACTTGATCCACTGTGATTATACTAGGGAAAGTTAATTGGGGTGGTTTCCCGTTGCTTTCCCAATAATTTTTCTTTCGTGAGAGGAAGAACACCTTGTTGTAAATCTTGTACTCTTTGATGGTGGTATGGATGTAGAAGTTATTCCCTAAATGTTCTATGCACAACGTTTTTTGACATTCCAATATACATAAATTTCCGACATAAATTTGGACAGCTAAATTACTCTTACACTGCGCTTCTCCATCAATAATCAACATATCATGGTACTCACGAATCGAAAACATTTTCGAGATGACACTAAACACCATGGGCGCCCATATATCAAAATTCAGGGGGGGGGGGCAAGTCAACTCAAATTTTTATTTTGATCCATACAACTTAATAAAAACTAAAATAGCCGATTGCAAAAATGCAAAAATATAAACATGATTTACAAACAGTAAAGAAATACCAGAAAAGTAAAAGTAATCTTAAACAAAAAATTATTAACAACATATTTTATGGTATGACTTTATACATACAAATTTTATTATACAAAATTTTTTATGTAGGAATAAAAAAATCAATTTTAAGCAAGGATGTTAAAAAATAGTAATAAAAAAAGCAGGTACTCTGAGATACGAAATGCAACACAAGCAATAGTGTAGTTTAAATAATATGTAAGTAACATAATATCTGAATTGAAAAATTTCTTTTACTAGGAAATTAAAACAAATATTCAAAACTGTACTACGTTGAAAGGGTTAGGGTAGGGTGTACAGTACACCCTTCTACTACCATGCTTAGCCGAAATTGCATAAATAGTCAAATGTGTGCAATCTTCAAATAGTTCGCTGGGTGCCAACTTATTTACATTTGACATTAAAAATTTGTACTATGTTGTAAACAATTGAAGAAATTTAATTAAAAATTTACTTGTTATAATTTATTATAAAAAAATTAACGTTTTTTTTTTCAGTTAGTATTGTATGTATTATAATTTATTGAAACGAATAATTTCCCAGTAGAATCTAAAATGGTAAAATGTTAAACCCAACAAAACGTAAAAAGTAAACTTGATATTGAAGGCTAGTGCTCTGTATCTTGTGAAAATAAAAACTGAAGGTTTCTGGGCTTTTGTCCAAACTCATTTATTACTTTTTTAATAAAATTATTTCGATTGTTTTCTATTTTATTTCTATAAACGCTCATCATACATAGTCCATCTAATCTTTGTTCACTTATAGTGGACCTAATCCAGGTTTTATTCATTCGAAGAGTTGAAAATGATCTTTCAATGGTGCATGTAGTGGGAGGAAGGCACAGAGAAATTTCTGTAGCTTGGGCTATAGCTGGGTAAAATAAGCAATGGTCTAGTAGCTCTATCATTGAAATATCTTCTACATCTAAATTGGTTTGATTTTTCCAATAATAGAGCCACAATGATGCCTGTTCTTTTAGATTCGTAATTTTGTATAAATTATTTATGATTTCTATTATTTTTGGCGAGTTAATTTTATTATGTTTTTGGGATGCAAGTTATACAATAACATACCAGGATTATTGTCTTCTGAAAATCTGACACCAAGAGAACTAATTTAAGAATCTAGGTACGGAATAAATAATGACACTCTAAAAAAGTCTTCAGCGGAATTAACCGCATGGTTTGACCGTTGTGTTTGCTTTCTAGGAGCAATTCGTGGTTTTTCAAGGGTAATACTTAGAGATTCGGCATCATTAATTTGTACTCTTTTCAAAAATTGTTTTAAAAGTTTCCGCTTCTTGTCTGTGCTTTGTTATCATATCAAGAAATAACTGTATATGATTTTTAACTGCCAGCATATCTATTGATTTAGTTTGTAAAATATTTACTATGGGTTCTAAGAAAGAAGAATATTTGGAAATCAAATTTAGGGAAATTATAAAAGTGGAATCAGATGTGGCACATGAAAGCTGCTGTGCTCTTGATCTTGTTGAGTAATTAAATTTGTTATCTGCTATTATTGTTTCTAAAACATTTTTGATTTCAATAAAATTTTCTGAAAATATTCGAATAGATTTGTATTTTGATTACCAGCGAGTTTTGGATAACAAAGGCATGTTTGGTGCTAATCGCCGTCTCAAAGTACTATCACGAAAAAAATTGATGACATCTTTAATAATTCCCACACAATTCTGAATTTAAAAAAAATCCACAAGGAAAATAATTCCTGCAGCTGGCTGTATACCACGTATCACAAAAAGAGGTTAATCTTT
Source organism: Diabrotica undecimpunctata (assembly GCF_040954645.1). Taxonomy (NCBI): domain Eukaryota; kingdom Metazoa; phylum Arthropoda; class Insecta; order Coleoptera; family Chrysomelidae; genus Diabrotica; species Diabrotica undecimpunctata. The sequence goes on along the minus strand of NC_092809.1, from coordinate 133,696,423 downwards.
GTAAATGGGTATATTTTATAAAAAACCCTTCAAAGGGCTACATTAAAAACACGAACGTTTTCGGAACAACAGTTCCATCATCAGGTTAAAAATACAGGTTACCATGCCTGAGCCACCAAAATATTAGGGTAAAAACCCTTTAAAATACATTATGTTACCAAAGATTGTACATGATGTTGTTAATATTATTTGATGTTTAATATTTTAATTAAATTTTACTTCAGGTAACATAGACCCATGCTTTAAGTGAGTTCCAGTGTCCGGAGAGTAAACCTCTTCAAACGGACTTCAGCTGGTAACTCAAAGTTACCTACGACATCTCAAAATCCCTCTTTTCATTGTACAATATTATTATGGTAGGTAGCTACATTCGAGGCATTGTTAAGGAAGTACCTACCGCATTTCTCGGTATTTCGCTAGATTAGTTTCCGGTTGTTTGCTGTTTTGAGGTATTGTTGCAAGTTTCTCGCCACAATATGCGTAAATAATGTATTTTTTTTAAATATACTTACATACATACTGATTTTTTAAATAATATTACTAATGATAGGGGGGGCAACTGCCCCCTCTTGCCCCCCCCCCCTATGGGCGCCCATGCTAAACACGATTGTTTTCTACGTTTAGGTTTTCATACTGCATGTAGTTGACAAATTTCTTTTTGTATACCAAAACGTATTTTCGTTTTTGGTCAAAGAGTTAAATTTAGATAAAAATATTATAAGACTATTTTGCTCTGAATTATGGCTTTTACCTATACCTATAAGGAACGTACTATTCTCTATTTTTATAATTTAAAAATATTGTAAAAGTTTGGTTAAACTGCTTATGATATACACTTAAAATAAACCTCAGACTTTCTATGTACGTCGGTTGTGGTTAAAGGGAACAGGAAATCGATCCTGCTAATGTGGTTGCGTCATAATGTTTATCTTCAAGTGTCTATGATCTCAGTACGTTTTCAACGTATATTCGCAGCGTTAACCTTTGACACTTTGGTTTTCTCAACCGTGAACACTATTTGGTTAGTTTGGTAAGACATAGTGTTATTTGTTTACTAAGATACAAAGAACCGCTAAGATATTTTGCAAAAGTTAAAAAAGAATTAAACTAAAAAAATCCGTACAAAAATATTGCACCAAGAAAATTTTTCAAATAGAAAGATAAGTTCTGAAGCTATTTTTTGTGTCATCTTAATGCAATTTACTATATTTATTAAGATAAGCCACAATTTTACTTTAACATAAATTTATTTTGACGTTTATCTGTACTTCGGAAATCGTTTTCAAAATGCAAAACAATATGTTATAATTACGTAAAAGTCATGTTTCATTTTTTTTAGAAGCATTCCCAGTGGTTGTTTTTTGTTGTTTTAACAAGCTTATATGTCTCATTGCGGATTCTTTTATAATTTTTATATACATGTGGTGTCTTATTATTCATGTATTCCAGATATGCTTGTTTCTTTTCTTTTACTTCCTTACAGAACCATGGCGTTCTGTTGTAGAATTTTTTATTTTTATTTCTGTCTTTTCGCCGCGAGATTCCTTTGCAGCGTTGAGCATATTTTGTTTTTATTGTCTACTCCCTTATGTTCCGCAATTTAGTTGCTGTGTATTGGTTCCATCAGACTCCTTTCGGCTTTCCTCAAGTACTTTGTTGAGCCGTCCTATACGTTTTCAACTGGTATTTTTATGTATGAAGTGTGTAGTCGATTACGGATCTATGTCTTTTATTGTTATTTTATTTCTAGTATAATATCGTTATCGATTTGTGCATTGCAATCGCCCAAAATAATCATATACTCATTTTCTGGAGTGTGGTTTATCGTCGTCTGCAGGTTTTCAAAATATTCCTCTCTGATACATTTCTCTCTATTATTTTCTGGTGCATATATTCCTATGATGTTACTTTTTTTCCTCGTAATTTTATTTTGATTCCAGTCATCCTTTCTGATATATATGTGGACCCTTCTATCCGAATAATTAATTTTCTATTGATTAATAGAGTGACTCCGTCCTTAGCTCTTGTTTCTTTTCGTTTTGAGAGCAGGAACTCGCTAAAGAACTCACTGATGCACATATATTCATATGTGCTATGTATTTTTTCTTGTTTCTTGGATAGCACATAAGCATATATGTGAATCAGTGAGTTTCTGTTCTCTTGTGCGCAGGGATTTGATCTTCCAAGTGGCTATCCTTAATATACAGTGTAGTCCGTTTGGTACGACTTCGCATATAACAACTAACCGCTTTTAGCGACGTAAATAAGGCATAATGTTTGGTTTTAATCTAAGCCAACATGAAAAGACATGCGTTTATTACGACTCCGCTTATAACGACCGACCGCTTTTAACGACGGAATTTTAAACAATATTGTCCGGTTACAACGACAACCCATTAAAAAAATCGTAGATAAGAAGCTGTCTCCGCCCCGCGCACCTTCTTTACCACAACGTCGCTGACTGGAATGCGACTGTTTATTATTCGACAGTAATTCGCAGACGATTATTAGTGATTACGCATACAAAAATGGCTTCTAGAAAACGAAAATGTTTCTCCATTGAAGAAAAAAGTATAATAATACAACGTTTAGAAGCTGGCGAGTCAAATATAAACCGAAACCGAAAAACCGAAACGTGTGAGGGTGTCGTCTCAAAAACAAGTTGACTGTGCACTTTTAGAATGGTTTAAACTGCAACGTAATTGAGGAATACCTGTAAATGGGCCTATGCTTCAACAAAAGGCAAATTTTTTTGCTAAAGAGCTAAACATTTTTAATTTTGATTGTTCGGCAAGTTGGATTAACCGTTTCAAGAATAGACACAATATTGTCGGCGGAAAAATTACTGGAGAGTCTTTGTCAGTTGAGCAGAACGATGTGAACGAATGGCTAACCAAAGTTTGGCCTAAGTTGCGCGAAAAATTTAGTGACGACGAAATATTTAATGCAGATGAAACTGGATTATTCTATAAACTAACGCCAGATAAAACATTAAAATTTAGAGGGAAAAAATGCTCGGGAGGAAAACTTTCGAAAGACAGAATAACTGTGATGGTTGCAGCTAACATGAGTGGTACGATAAAAAAGAAGTTGTTAATTATCGGCAAATCAAAGAACCCAAGATGTTCTGATCTCTGCCGGTATATTATGAGAGCAATCGCAAGGCCTGGATGACATCTGATATCTTTATCAAATGGGTACGCAATTGGGACCGTGAACTGACTAAAAATAAGAAAAAAATCTTGCTTCTGGTTGACAATTGTCCAGCTGATCCCTCAGTCAGTGACTTGAAAAGCATAACTCTTACTTTCCTGCCTCCTAACCATCGAGCAAAAAGACAAAAGAGGGAATGTAAAGGTAGTGGGGGCAAAAATATTGTTAGACAGGAAGTGCCATCTTGAGAGGCCAAATTAAACAAGGAAAGAGAGTCTTTTCTTGTTTAAGAAATCAAATTTAGTTGGGTTATGTTATTATTTGTCATAACTGTCACATGAAATCTTATTTATATTGAAGTTTTTTAACAATTGTTTCACATTTTAGACTGTTATCGTTAATATTTAATTAAAATATTCTCGTCTAAGACACATTCTGAAAACTATTTTATAGCTACTGTTAATAAGTGTCGGAAAATTTAAATTTGGGGCATTCGCATTTCCGGATATGTCCGCCATCAGAGGCCACTTTTTTGGTCGCCTTTTCATAACGATTAGATTCCCTCTTTTGTCTTTTTGCTCGATGCTCCTAACACAACATCTGTGTTGCAACCTATGGACCAAGGAATAATTCGAGCATTAAAATCAAACTTTCGTAAAAATCTGGTTCTAAAAATTGTCGTCAGTCTTGATGCAAATGAAGACACGAGTGCCAAGTTTCCGAAGATCACAATACTGGATGCCATTCTAATGATTTATGATGCCTGAAACAAGCTTACGACAGCGACGATTTCCAACTGTTATAAACATGCTGGATTTGTTCGAGATAGTCCCAGTGTCCCAGTGGCTGCCGACAACGACGATGATGATCAGGTTCCGCTGTCTCTCTGGGCGAGAGCTCTGAATAAAAGACTACCTATAGCAAATGAAGAACTTGAACAATATTCTGCTGTTGATGATGATCTCGCAACGTGTAAGGAGCCTACTGACGAAAATATTCTACAAAATATTATCGTCAACAGCCAAGATAGCGACGATAATACAGATGACTGCCTGGAAGAAAATTGTACGTTTCCGAGTGTAAATGAAGCTCTCAAAGCTGCAGAAGTGTTGAATGTGTTTGTGCATTCTAATTTTAATGACGACAATATGAAAAGTCTTATGTCTCGTTTGCATAATGCAGTTCGTACTTGTTTTTATAAAAATCAAAAACAGTCAAAGATTACAGACTTTTTCCACTAGGTATTTCACTTTTAGTTATACATATTTATATATGTACGTATTATATGTGTATAGATATGTAGGTACATACATATGTATTTGGCAAAGTTTATGTGAAACTATTTTTTCATTTCTTTTCATTCCTATTAGAAATAAATATTTTGATTTGAATGTCTTTTTTTCTGTAATGTATCATGTAAACATTAATATGTAAATATTATGTCGTAAAAAACAAAAATCAAAATTGCCATCTCTTTATAACGACTTCCGGTTAGTACGACGCAATGACACAGGTCCCTTGGCCGTCGTTATAACCGGATTCTACTGTATTCTGTTTTACCATTGGTGGGCTGTCCGGTTAGTTTGCGGCATTGGTCGTCTTTCAAAGGCACATCCTTGGTTCTATGAGCACTGCTGTATTGATAGCCCTTAGATGGTTATCTGGCCTAAAGATTTTTCCATCAACTTTCCCAAGAGGAGTTCGCTGTATATATCAATGAGTAAAATATGTAACAATTTCGTTTTTAGTTTAGTAGCAATATTTTAGTTTTATTGTAATACCTTGGTTGCATAGAATATTTTTATTTTTAAAAAATGAAAAGACTGATATGTTTTTGTACATACTTATGACAAATCAAAAGTTGGAAAAGGAAAGTATTTTTGAAGTGTGTAAAAGATTTTAATTCCTGGCTAAACGCTTTCACCTTCTAAGTATCCTACTAGGAGAGCTTATATGGTAAGCAGAAAAATGCTGGTTTTATTTTTTTCTGAGGCAGCAGATAGACAGATCAACTCCAATAAAATGGTTGGTTTTTGACACCCGTACCATAACCAAATTTTTCGTTGTATTTTTTGTGAAGTCCAGTATACAGTCCTTTGTGTTTTTCATTGATAAAAGAAAAAAAAAATAGAACCAAGATTTTTCTGCTTACCATATGATCTCTCCTAGTAGGATACTTAAATATTTGACCATAACTCCGAAGCTGGCTTTGTAAGGCGAAAGCCCTCAGCTAGAAATTAAAATCTTTTACACACTTCAACAATACTTCCCTTTTCCACCTTCGAAAAAAAATTTCTTTATTTTTATCTTCATCTCTTTATCTTAGAGCACATTGCTCTTTCATATGAGTTGATCACTATTACATAGCTTGCTGTTAGCTATAAATTTCGTTTTAACGGAATTAAGTTTTTACTCGTATTTGCCACTCTGTTACTCTGTCTACGAATATCTTCAGGTTTTCATGGTTGGCAGCAATCAATACTGTGCCATTGGATTACCTTAGGTTTTTGATGTTAATTTTATTATTCTTAATAATTCCTTCACAGAGTATTCAAACAGATTATCATCACCAATGACATAATTTTCGTAAGTCTTCGTGATGTTTAAGAGACGTTTTAAGCCAGAGGAACAATTTACAGTGCAAAATAATCCCATCGAATGGAAAAGCGAAGCTAAATACCTGAGAGTAATAATGGACAAAGGATTAATCTTCAAAAAACACGTAGACGCCACAGTACAAAAAGTCAATATGGCAAAAGCGTCAAATAAGAGGACTCGCGGGTAGAAGAAACAAACTAAGAACGATATAGAAGAAATAGCATCATATTACCGATACTAACATACGCATCTCTTAATAAATCTCCCATAAATTTTCTAAACTCATAAGCAGATCTATTCGATCCAGCATGTTTGCCTTTTATGGTGATATTATTTTGGTGTCCTATATACCAATAAAAAATAAAAACGTTTTTACAATTGATGAGTATTCCATAAAAACCGAAATGGTTCTCTTCATTTCTACAAAGGGTGGAGTTGATACAGTAGACAAGTTATGTGCTGCCTACGACTGCGCTAGGAATACTCGACGATGGCCAATGGTAATTTTTTATTCCATGTTAAATATAGCTGGTATTTATATATATTCCACGGTCCTTTTCTATTCTAATAATAACGAGATTCGGTAGAGATAATAATAACGAAGACAGTTTTTGCATAATTTAGCATTCGCTCTGATCGAACCTTTGCTTGTCAAGCAAATATACCACGTATCATGTCAGCGAAAATAAAGAAAATCACTAAAGAAAATCCTGTTAATCACCCTAAACATATTCCAGAAGGTAGTATAGGCAGATGTGGCTTTTACGACAGAATAAAAAACAGACCCACCAGTCACAAAACCAAAAAATGTAGAAATTTTATATCTGGTGAACACACTGTCTATGCTTGCCCAGATTGTTTTGAAGTTAATTTTTTAATAGACTTATAACATATTAAAACATATACATATACCTGTTTTCTTAGTAAACATTAAAACGTTTATATTCCAATTAGTTGTTTCGATTTTCAATAAATTTTTTTCCGAAAGTATTCCGGGTATTACACATTTTAAAATTTTATAACATTTTACTCAGAATAAATGCTCTAAAATTTTTTTCGGTAGGGGTCATGGATCTTAAGGGTGATTTTGATATAGGATTTAGATTTTTGCACCTTTTAGTGACTGATCCTCAGAAATTTTTGTCGAGGGGGGGTTCATGGATCTTAAGGGATGATTTTGATATGATTTGTGCCTCATGTAAGGGAACCATTTCTCAATAATTATTTTAGGTGATATACTAAACCAATGATAAGTTATTAAAACCCAAATACCCTACGGGTGCAAAGAAGGGTACAACATTAAGGGGTCTTAAACTTTAACCAAAAAAAATAATTTAAACCCACATACTCTATGAGAGTAAAATCAAGTGTACAAGATTAATAAAACAAAGGAAAGTTATTAAAATTTAAATATTAAAAAATCAAGGACTGTCAATTTAAACTAGGTAAACTTAAAGAAAATTGATTTAAACCCACCTATGGCTACAAAATCAAGAACAAATCAAAGAAAAATAAGTATAAACTAAAGTTAAGTAATTTAAATGCAATAACTCAATGTAAGCGTAAACATTAATTAATGTATTAAACATTCCCAATAAACTATACCTTATCGTTAGATATCTGATATCAATTTGTAAAAACATTCATTTATTCCATATTGCTATACAGAGTGAAAGCATGGACTCTCGGAATTACAAGTATGAGGCGTATAGAAGCCTTTAAAATGTGTGTTTTTCGAAGGATGCTGAATATTTCGTGGACAGAGCACGTGACAAACAACGAGGTGCTGAGAAGAATGAGGACTGAGAAAGAAATCCTAAATATTGTAAACAACAGGAAAACGAGTTATCTAGGACATATTTACAGAGGAGAAAAATATAACTTTCTACGACTCATAATGGAAAGGAAAGTAAAAGGAAAAAAAGGTCCAGGAAGAAGAAAATACTCCTGGCTGAAGAATGTAAGAGACTGGACAGGCATGGATACACATTCGATACTAAGAACAGCTTAAGATAGGGAGCAATTTGCTGTAGTTCTAGCCACCCTTCCGTAATGAAGAAGGAACCTTAAGAAGAAGTGTAAACAACATTTTATTTAATTTAATTTATTCAACAAAGAACATTATATCATTTAATATTAATTATTTCTATAATTAGGCATATTAGGCTGGCTACAAGTGAGTGAAATATTTTTACTCGGCATTGAAATTTTTAACACGAATTGCCAGCAACAGCCGGCAACGAGTGGTAAATAAAAGTTCAGTCATTAAAAATACTATAAGAATTAGATAAGTAAATATGATATAGTTTTATAAAATGTATTTTTTTCGCCTATCCGATTTAGCAAATCGCTCTATGATTGCATTAACATCTAGAGAAATTTCAGGATGCACATTGATGAGTGCTGAACCAGTTAATCTTTCCGTCGAAGTTCTATTTCTAAGCCAATGAAATCTTCTCTAATCGCATTTAAATGAAGATATCACAGAGACATTATTCTTTACAGCAAGAAATGATTGATCATCATATGATGAATGATGATCATTTTGAGCAGTTTTACTAGTAATGTAGCATTAGCCGGAGCAGTTTCCAAATGTTTTCGCAGATCATTATCGCCAGCATCTATCCTAAACCGAAGCAATGCTCTAAAATTGCCATAATTTTTTTCTGTACCATGGCTGTTTACAATACTTTTAATATTTTTATCATCCCTATGTCCTCTCAGAAATATTTTGTCTACCACAAAGAATAACAGTTTTTATTATTGGATTCAAATTCTTCCTATTTTCTTGAATCATTTCAACTCTTAACTTCCTGCTTATAGGGTTGATGGGTTTTAAATTATTTTTGTTTAGGATTATTTGATTGATATTTATTTGCGTTTGGGGAGGGGGTCATGACCCCCGTGACCCCCACCCCACTTGGATCCGCCACTGTAGTTTATCATTTTCAAACAGTTGATTAACATCTCCTCTAATAATTTCTGATGTTGGTACAATAAATTTAAGCCAGTAGGTTTAACAAAAATATATGCGGACAAATACTCCGCGCGCCAGCCGCATTGTCCAGATTATAAGCGCCAGCCGTGGAAGGTTAATTGTAAATACATTGTAACTGTACGATATTCCTTTCGTCATTGTTCTTCTTATATCTGATCCTTATAATGGTCTGTAGTTATCTATTATTATTTAACATATATTCTATAGCCGAAATAATTGGATTATCCATTTATAGTTTTTTAACATTATCACCATTGGGTTTTAGTAAAACGAAACATATTCTGTTGTGAAAAGAATCAAAAGATAAGATTGGAAACGTTTTTCAAAAAAATTGAGGATGATTTTTAACGTGTACAAAAGCAAACAGCGTTTTATGAGAGATCATAGAACGTAAGTGAAAAAAACTAATATACCATAAGTACCTACAAAAGAAGACATGAATAACCACAAGCTAAGAAATTAATATAACCACGAAGGAAGTTAAAGAACCCTTTGTTAAAGAACCTTTTGTTAAAGAACAATCTGAAAAATTGAAAATCCGTAGGTAAAGATCGAATACTATAATGTAAAACATGGATAAACGATATAGAGGTGCAACTTAAAACCATGGACATCAGGAAGTCAAGAAGAAAAGTAACCGGCAGAGCAAAATGGGAAAATACTGTTAAATAGGACAAAACGCACAAGGGTTGAAGCACCAGGAGAAGAAGAACTAAGATGAAATATCAAATGACCTACTTAAATATTGTGCGGAAAATAATATTTTCGTACTCGAAGGTCGTGCATAATTTAAATATAACAAAATAATAGTAATTATTGAAGAACCAACCCGATAAATATTAGCAAAATCAATGGCGTCAGTATTAAACAAATCACGAAAGTACAATCCTGGCGAATAGTCTGGCAGGATGTTCTAATAAGATTATTGGTAGAAGCGACATTAACACTGCAATAAAATAAAGAATATGTAAAGCTCGTAAAAAAGCAATATACTTATCCGAAACAAGATTCGATTGAGCAACAACACAAAAGGTATTGGAAAAAATCGGGTTTTCTGTCAAATTCTACATTTAATAAACTGTCAAAAGTTCTTTTTGACATTTCATTTTCATCACCGATACAACAAATTTGATAAAAATCTTTTGCTTCCTTTGTCCTATGTTTGGCTATTTTAAATATCTTTGTTTTTTCTTCCCTGTTATCAATTTGATCGTTTAGATTTATGTAAACTTCTGCTTTAGCATTTGCTACTGCTACTTTAGCTTTCTTTTTGGCAACCGTATAGTTTTGAAGATCTGTTTGACCTATTTTCTAGCCACTATTTTGTATAATTTTCTCGTCTCCTTAATTTTTTCTTAAACCTCGTATGATCACCACCAGGTCCCTTTATTCCCAAATTTCTCTCCAGAGTTTTCCAAGTATTTCAATACCAGTATCTTAAACACTACTGGCCATCTTCCTTTAAATTATATTTGGAGTTATTTTTCATGCTATAGTATATTTTTTACAATTTTTGGCCTTTCTCATCTTTTAACGTCCTCACCACTTTGTTACTTTCAAGTCCAACAAAACCAACCAGTTGTTGGTCCATAGTCTCACTAACTATTACCTTGTACTCCTTATATTCACGTATATCTTGTTTTTTGGTCATGAATTAATCTATTCAGTGTGATTTTGTCAACTTTTGTATGAATAACAGGATCATCATCATTCAGCTTTCTGCGTCCAAAGTTGAACATTTCTTCCAGTTCTGTCGGACTTGAGCTTCCTGTAGCCAATTCTCAGCGATTATTTTGACGCCGACTGTCCATCTTGTATGTGGTCTACCTCTGCCTCTTCTGTCTGCTTGTGGTCCTCGCACTGTAATTTGGGTCCATTGCCCTCCGTTTATTCTGGTCGCATGGCCCGCCCAGTTACACTTCAGCCATGCTATGCCCTTTATGACGTATGTGACCCCTGTCCTTTTTCTTATTTCTTCATTTCTAACCCTGTCTCTGAGAGTCAGTCCAAGTAGCGAGCGTTTAATTCTTCTTTGGACTATTCTGAGTTTGGTTGCTGTATCCGGGATTAAGAATAAGGATAAGAATTTCGGTGCCGTAAGTCATGACTGGAAGAACACATTGGTCGAACCTTTTCTTTTCAAATGATTTGTTATGTTACTCTTGAAGATGTCTGGTATGCGGCCCATGCTAAAGTGATTCTTCGTTGCAGTTTAGCAGTTTGGTTGTACCTGGCAATGTGGATTTCATGACCTAAGTATTTATATTTATGAACTAATCCTATTTCGTCGTAGTGGACTTTTGGATTTCCGCTTGGTACCAGATATGGCATGTATTGTGTCTTTCCAAAATTTATGTTCAAAAGAACTTCATAACAGGCGGCATTTAACTCAATAAGCATAGTTTCAATCTCTATTAAGTTATCAGAACAGAATGTCGTCCCCAAATCGTAAGTGGAAGAGCAATTCGTCGTCGACATTGATTTATTTGTTTTTTAAACTCTCCAGTTTTTTAAAAGTATGTTGTAGTAAGTAAAGCCAGGACCAATGGTTGGTTATATTCGATAGATTGTTCAGATTCGCGAGCGATTTGTTGCATCGCCCTTTTTGTGTAATAAAATATTAAGTGAACTGTGTCATTTTGTAGGTGTTTCTCTTTGGTGCAGACATAAGTTGAACAATTTCTTTATATTCTCTGAAAGTCTATCTCCTTTAATCTTTGAGGCTTCTATAATAATATTATATTCTTCTGGAGCTTAATTTCTTTTCGTTTTCTTCAGCGCGTTTCTTATTTCGTCTGTTGATATATCAGGCATCAATTTCGATCCTTTTTATTATTTTTTTATTATTTAATTACAGAATTACAGTAAATACGCTACAAGACCGAAAGAGGAGGAAGACCATTAGAAAAGAATGTAACAAGCAGAATGATAATAAGGTTATCTTAAGGTTGCAAAGTGGCGCAGTGTTTCTCACTGTTATTATTATTGCTAATATGCTGTTCTCAATGTGATTCCAAAAGTTTACGGTTGGATTATAATCCTTTAATCTCTTTTTATAACCGCCAATTTACTTCTTGATATTTTACATATATTAAAAAATACAGATTAATCAATGTTCCGATATTAAATATGTTTTAAGTAGGTAGTCTAAATATCTCGACCATAAAGTTTGTCATTTTAATAAAGTTTTATTGCCGACGGTTTTAATATATTTAATAACTTTATTAATACTCTTTAAATAGATTCTAATACACGAAACAAGTTTTACATTTTCGCGGATACATGTGACCTAGTGTCTATTTTAGACAAATAAGTTTTCCACTTTATGTTGTCGGCACATGCGATCACATTAAAATTCTTCTTACAAAATAATGTGTCTGGCGTAAAAAAATAAACAGTATTCTCGTGTACAAGAATGTTGTTATTACTACATGTTGCATTAGTATTATAGAAAGAATGTTATTTGTAAAAGGGTGACGAGTACCTGTTTTATTATTTCTTGTAATTTTTGGTAATGGTCTTTTAATTTTTTATGGAATGTTTTCGTTACATTTTAGTTAAGTGTATTTGTTAAAATGTTGACTAATTCATAAAAAGCCAAATAAATATTTGTGAACATTATATATATATATATATATATATATATATATATATATATATATATATATATATATATATATATATATATAAATATATATAGCAAAAAATACGACCGTTGATTAAATTTAAAATATATTCAATGGTTGAATAGCAAAGGTTTTATCGGTCAATAATTGGCAAATGAAGGCCAGTAAATCGACAGATCAAAGAAACCTACAGAATCTGACAATAGGAGACTATAACATCGAAAGCGTGAAAAATTTTACATACCTAAGTTGACTAGTTACCGCAGATAACAATGTCAGTGAAGAAGTTAAGAGAAGAATACATATCGCGAATAAAACATATAATGGACTAATTAAACATCTAAGATCTAACAACATCACAAGAAAAACCAAATGCAAAATATACAAGACCCTGATAAAACCGGTCCTTGTATATGGATCAGAGACATGGACACTATCGAAAAGCGATGAAAACCTATTAGGCACATTTGAACGAAAAATCCTTAGACACATATATAAGGGGGTAAAGGAAAATGACATATGGCGCAGAAGATATAACTTTGAACTGTACACAGCATACAATGAACCCGAGATCATAACATCCATAAAGATCGGACGTCTGCGCTGGATGGGCCATGTTGAACGAATGTTGGAGACTGAAACACCAAAACATATTATGAGGCAAACACCAGTAGGAAGGAGGTCAAAGGGAAGACCCAAACTTAGATACATGGAACAAGTGGAACAAGATCTGAAAACACTTAAGATTACCAACTGGAAAAACAAAGCAAGGAACAGAACAGAATGGCGGAAAATCCTAGAACAAGCCAGGACCCAGAAAGAGTTGTCGAGCTACTGATGATGATAATGAATTGGCAAATAAAAGTCGTCAACTACTTTATTGACTTATTCGAATACGTTTCGCTTTTATTTTTAAAAGCATCATCAGTTAAAAAAACAATTTGTAGGGTTTTTAGATGTTATAAAAACTCTACGATAACTTAACATTAAAGATTAACAACTAAACGAGAGAAACGAAACAAAAAAATACAAGAAAAACTGTAGGAACACTAGTTCATTTGATTTTAACCGATGGCTTCATTTAAATGTTGGTTTAAGCTCTTTCGAGGGTCAAACCACACTGAGTGTTTGCTGTTTTACTATCTTTTTTTGGCTTTTTGTAGTTTTACAATTTCAAAAGCAATAAAATATTTTACCACCGGCTCTTAAAATCTTTAAGTGAGAATAGTACTTGAGAAATAGTACTCCAGATCAAGAACTAGACAAAAAAATAAAATGCTACTTTCAACAACTGCAGTAACCACTCTTTATAATGATGTTGGATATCCCTAATAACCCTGACGTTCTACATGTAGGATGCTAATTTTAATAATTTCTGAAAGCGGCCATGGATTAAATCTTACAACGCCGTCTATCATAAATTGTTAATCAACGACGAATAGTCTCATTATTGTTTAGTTTGTTCGTATCGCTTAAAGCGTCTACTTGTGTTGCGGTTGTAAAAAACGTAAAATATGGCTGAGCATGGAATCAGATTTGCAAGGTAAGAAATGAGTATTATACTTTTGCTAAAATGTACTGCCTCGTGGTGTTATTTATACATAATTGTTCATTTATCCAAATCGTCAAATAATTTTATCAAAAATGTTTGCCACGTGGCTGCCAGTTGGTGATAAATTTGACCATCCTACATGTAGGATGTCAGGATTATGCACTATTATGGCATTAAATTTGTAGATTTGAGTAATTATAGTAATCAATGGCACTTAGTATTTAGCCCAAAGGAATTTGTTAAAAGTGCTTTTATTTTTTTTAGGGGTTTTTCTTTACATGAGGCTTTGGAATTTCCCTATTCTCAAGCTGATATAGTTTTGTTACCTCTGGAAGATGCCGCTGAAACAGATGAGGTTCCTGGTGAAGAAGAAAACGTATCTCCGAATAATTTGCCTTCAAATATGTTGAGAAGAGTAGCTGAAATCCATGTACCTCATTCGGTTGACCCAGACTCGAATGATGATATTCCATTATCAAATTTGGTAAAACCTAAAAAAGTTTTGAAAATTCCACGGCAATACCACTGGTCTGAAGGAACAAACATCTCAGGTGAAGCAAAAATACTTGATGATCGGTCAATGGATAATGATCTCAATACTGATATAGAAGATACTCCCATAGACTGGTTCATGAAGTTGTTGGATAGAGAAATATTTGATTTACTGGTTGTTGAATCCAATAGATATGCAAGTATGAAAAATGAGAAAAATAAGCCAATATGTATCTAATAAATTAAAGCGTAGGAATTCTTATCCTTAGTGGTTATGCTCAGTACCCAAGAAAGAAGATGCATTAGGAAAAGGATAAAGATATTTGCAATTCCCTAGTTTCTGGATCACTTTCTAGGGATAGGTGTGATTTTATAAGCAGTTTTAGAAGAGAACCACAGAGTTGATGAAACCATGGTTTCTTGTTTCTGGCGTCACGGATGTAATAAGCAGTTTATAAAAATAAACCGATAAGATGGGGATATAAACTTTGGGTTGGATGCATCAAAACTGGATACGTGAAGTATCGATGTAGTTGTGTTACTCAGTTATGTTGATTTTCTTAGATCAAAGTGGGAGCTAAAAAAATTTCATTTATTTTTTGACAATTTTTTCAGTAAAATACCTTTATTTGAAATGCTGACGGAAAAAAATACCAGAGAAACGAGAACCATAATAAGTAACAGGAGGCCAAAAAATTGGCTGAAATCAGTAAAGGAGTTACAAAAAGATAAAAGAGACTCATACGATGCTAAGTTTGATGCAAATAAGACAAATGTCAGCTGGCACGATAATAGTGCTGTAGGCGATACTCGCGACAGCAAAAAAAAACGATACTTGTTCCTCAACCGTTTATGGTAAAATTATATAATCGAAATATGGGAGGCATAGATCGATGCGATCAAAACGTAAATTTATATAGAAGTTTTATTACAGGAAAAAAGTGGTACTTCTGTTTGTTTACTCACTGTATCGATTTGGATATACAGAATGCTTTGCAATTACATCGTAGCTATGAAGGTACTTTGGATCAATTAGCTTTTCGACGACGCATTGCAACTTCACTTCTTCAACATTATATAAAAGCGTCTTCATCTTCTTGTGGATGGCCAATTCAAAGAGAAAATACTGACTCTCATTTCGATGGAATGCATCATTATGTGATTGATCAAGAAGAATAAACCAAATGTCGCTACTGCTGTAAAAAACAAACACAAGGTGTCAAAAATGTTACACAAATGGTAGTGCTTGATTCTGACGTCCTAGATATAGGACGCTCATTTTTTTGTACATTGTGATTTTTTGCAATATTATCCCATTAACGTACATAGATGTTCAAAATAAAATACATTACTAACAAAAAATTTCTTATGTCAAGTTTATCTGTGGATAATCCGAAAAATCGTTATGAAGTTTATGTATTTGTGCAGTAATGAAGCACATTTTGAACATGTAAATTATGTAAAAAAAATACAATGTTTACTTTCGGTACCATATTTTGTTCGTCATATAATTTTTAATTGTTACTATTTGTATAACATGTTTTTAAATCAAAAAATATCTGTCCTTAACACACATTATTCTCATCTGAAATTCCTTTAGCACAGTTAACATATTTCTGTGTGCATAATGGCAAATCTGATGATACAAACAAATTTAAAATTTAAATTTTTTAATTTTAAGACGTCGTTACGTAATCTTATCTCTTTTTTTAAATTAATGGATCACTAATAATCCCATTAGTAGAGCACGAATTTATATGATTATTCGACTTATTTATCTGAATATATCAATTTGTGGTTTATGGGGTTTAGAGTGTCAAGGTTTGTAGACTGTAGGCGAAGTTTTTTTGCATTTTAGGCGGAATTAAAAATATATATGATGCTTGGTGTTTTTTTTTTTTAAATAACCATAGTCTTATGGCTAGCTAAACGAGTATACCACATTCACGCTGCCATAGATTTAATAAGCAAGTATACATTTATTCTCCGTTTAAGTCCGTTTTCAGAGAACTTTCCAAAATTTTAACTAGAAAACAGTTTGCTTTGTTTAGATTGATGAAGTTTAGATGCAGTTCTTAAATATAAATCGTCCACTTTACAGTTATTTATGTACCAGAATAAAGGTATGGGATACTTGATACTTGAATTTCGACGACACTACACTTCTAGCCTCTACTCCAGAAGAAATTACCAACTTATTATAGAATAGAATAGAAAAATGCTTTATTGTCACTGAAAATTGTACAATTTTATAGACAAAGCTTAAAAAAGTCAAAAAAATAACAACAATTTAATTTAAAATTTACTAAATTACATAAATCGTCAATATCACAAAATAAAAAATAATAAAATATACAATTCATTTCAAAATTTATGTTTCTGCAGGTGATACCCAAATTTATATAAAAATACTTTAGTTGCTTATACCTAAATGAACTGTAATTTCTTAGTTATTCATTAAGAAACTCTTTCTCTGAATAATATGGTCTTTCAGATAGATAGACTTTTGTCAGTTTATCGAAATTAAGGTTAGAAGTTGCAGATTTAAGTTGCAAAGGGGGATGGTTGTAATTTGTGGATAACTCA
This sequence comes from Diabrotica undecimpunctata, assembly GCF_040954645.1. Lineage (NCBI taxonomy): Eukaryota > Metazoa > Arthropoda > Insecta > Coleoptera > Chrysomelidae > Diabrotica > Diabrotica undecimpunctata. Next base: position 133,679,418 of record NC_092809.1, on the reverse strand, counting down.
GTGGACGGGATCGGTAAATACACATTAAAGGTTGAATTTCTGGTGGAGTAGTCATGATTAGGTCTTGCTGGAAAAATATGTAGGTGTTTACAAATTAAGCAAACATTTTCTATAATATATAAAGAGGGAAGAGTTAACATCCTTTGATATTTGAAGTAGCTTCTTCAATATGTTATTCTACTGAGGCCAAAAAGATACCGTATTGCTCTTTTTTGTAATTTAAAAATAACATCAGATTGGGCAGCTGTACTAGAACCCCAAAAAGGAAAGCCTTATTGAAGATGAGACTCAAACAAAGAAAAATATGTGTTGGAAGATGCTAAATTGATTTTCTTCGAAACATATCTTGCATATCAGGCTGAGGCTAGTTTCTTACTTAACAAATCGATGTGAAGGGACCATTTAAGGTTGCTGTCTGTAAAAATACCAAGAAATTTTACAGAATCAACGCTACTGATCTAGCTGTTATTACGGAGCACACTTTGAAGAGCTCCTTTATAAAGAGTTGCAATATTTGAGTTCCTCTACGTGATACTGATATCATCAGCAAAAAAAAACTTCCATTGATTTTTAAGTTAGTGGTGTCATTTATAAAGATAAGGAGAAGTAGAGGACTTAATACTGAACCTTGTGGTACTCCACATACAATGTTTTTGTGACTAGAGTTAGTATCATTTGCTCTAACTAGTTGTTTCCTATTTCTCAGGTAAGATTGGAACCAATTCAAAGAAATACCTCGAATTCCGTAAAAATTTAGTTTTTTTATGAAAATGTGATGATTTGCACAATCGAAAGCTTCGGCATAGTCACAAAAAACAGTGGCAGTCTAAAGATTATTGTTTAGTATTTAGTTTAACAATAGGTCTATAGTTGCAGACATTCAATTTTTCACCACCCTTATGAAGAGTAATAATAATGGCTGTTTTTAGGTACTCTGGAAATATACCTTTTTCAAAGAATTCAATAGTTAGTGAGACCAGGACTTTCAACACGTTTTTGGAAGATTTAAGAACATTTTTATGGATAGTCTATCAGTACTACAGGAAGATTTGCTTTTAATACTACTGATTGTTTGGATCAGTTCAGATTTATCAACTGGTCTTATAAAGAATGAATTCGAGACCTTTTTAGAATTGGGGAGATAGGAAATAGGATCTTGTTATGGCAAAATAGTTGATATTATATTTTTACTTACATTAACGAAGTATTTATTCATTTAGATTTTTAGGGTTTGGAAGAGAAAATGTTTAAGCTGTATTAGTTTTATTTCGAAGATCGTTTATTATGGACCAAGTTTCTCTTGCAACATTTTTAGAGCTTCCCAGACGATTTTGATAGTATATTTTTTAAGCTGTTTTGATAAGTTTTATGCCTTATTGAATATACATCTAAAAAATCACTGAAATTGTAGTTCACGTCCACAGAGGGAAAGTGCCACCAAGAAGTCAAGCACAAATTTTGGAATTTACAAAAGTTCTGAGCAGAAAAAATCCTACCTAAACGTTAGGTTTTCGAGGATGGTTTGTTAAGAGTGTTAAACTTGGTATATACTGCTTCATGATCAGACAGTTTTGCATTAATAATTGTAGAGCATACATCAAGGGGTGAGAAATCTGAGACAATATATTTAATTATGGTAGATGTTGTTTTAGTAATTCTTGTAAGAGAATTAACGTACATTGTGAAACCATACAATTAGAATATATTCACCAAGTATAAAGAGAGAACCAAAAACCAGATAGACGCTTTTGAAATGTCGACATGAAGCCGACTGCTTCGAACTCCATGGACAGCTCGCTGTACGAATGTCTTGGTTTTAGATGAAATTAAGCCCAATCAACGTTTCTCTAGTACTCTATACTCTAGAATATTGAAGTTCTTTAAAATTTTAAAATTCTTTAAAGCTTTATTTTAAGTCATATCCATCAAAGCGATCACAGAATGGAGCGGTTGGTGGTCCAACGAAGGCTTCAGAGTAAACGCCAACGCAGATCTAAACAGCGATGGACATACGTTAGGAAAAAGCTAGAGAGCTTTTTTCTAATGTCGGAGGAAAATGAAAAAATCGAGGATAATCGAGAGGAGAGAGAAAAGTGGAGAGATATGAATAATCAAACTATTCGAGCTGCTGAAGTTCAATGAAATAAAAAACCATAAAAAATCTGCTAAAATATTAATGACTATGATGATGATTAAGACGTCACAAAAAAAAATAGCCTTAGAATGTAGATTTTAGTCAATCAGTTGAAATTTTTCCGCTTCGATGAATCAAATTAAATACAAATCAAATTTAGTATATCTTCAGGAATCACACAAGGATCTATTGTTACCATTGTTATTCAATTATGCCTGGGAACATTCAATAAGCATAATAGCATCCGAGCTGACAAAGGGTTTTGCCGATCATGTTACAAAACTAGTGTTTACCTTTGTTCTTGACATAGGAAGTAGATAATATGGGTCTCTGAATAAATGAAGAAAAGACGAAGTAGATGGTAATAATTAAAATAAGGACCTAAAATTAAAACGGGTTTAAGTATATGTGGAAGGGGTAATAGATGACAACCAAGTCGAAAAAGAGGACAGGGAACAAGAATAACCGCTGGGAAGACAGCCTCATACTCCTTTTCAACATTATTGAGATCTACGATGTTAAAAAGTCTACGGTTGTGACTTGCGGCAATAAAAGCTGGACTTAAAACAAAGATTCTCAGAATATTATTTGGCCCTAAAAACCAATTAAGAAACGAATTAACAGGAGATCAGAGAAGACTTCCCAATGCTGAATTGGTAACTCGGTATGGTAGTGAAAACATAATCAACGTATAAAAGCTAACCGGATAAGACATGCAGGTCATGTAGTAAAAATAGAGGACAACAGAGTATAAAGAACATTCTTTTTGAGAGACAAAATATAAGATCAGTAGGCCGTCCCAGAAATAGATGAAAGGGTTTTTTTAATCCCAATAAATTAACAATCTGTACTAATGATACAATAAGTAAATGATTTGACAACTGACTAAGCAACAATTAAGGAACAATCTACTGATATGTTCCTTTTTATTGTAAACAATCTTATTAAACTAAAACTGTTATTTTTACTACAGGATTGGTATTCACTACGGATTTTTCTCTGTGTATCTACTAGGTAGATCATTAGGAACGAAGCGTTGCAGCCTGCGTCTGGCAATTGGGTCGGTCATTAATTCCGCTGTTAAGACGTTTGGGTATTTGCGTAAGCGTGGGGCATAATTTTTGGAAAAACTACTGAATTCAACTTCAATCGTCATCATTTTGACGTCTTTCGCAATATTGCAATTTAAGAGATACCATGGAGCGTTGCTGATTGTTAAGTTGCTGATTGTTAAGGATTACTGGTGGACAGTTGTCCCTGCGGTTTGTGAACGTAACATGTACCGACTTACTTTCATTTACTTTGCTGCGCCATCTTTAGCCACTGCTGGATATCAATTAGCATTCTTTGGAGCCGATGTGTAGTAGTAGTTAGATTAAAGTGTGATGTAAAACTGGCGGTATCGTCAGCATATGTGGCTATGGTGGAGTTAACTGTCGTTGGTAGGTTGGCAGTACATAAAAGGTACAGGACGGGTCCAAACACACTGTTCTGAGGATCTCCAGCCTGGACTGGACTGTCGCTAGAGTATTCTTCATAATGAGTCACGATAATGTGTTTATCCATAAGATGTGTATTTATAGAAGAGGCCAGTATGCCAGACCTTATCAAATGCCTGGGAACTGTCCAAAAATGTCACAGTTTTTTTCAAGGTCTTGACATATCTTTTTTGTTACTCAATCTATTTGTTCGATGTTTGCGTGTTACCGTCTGAAACCGAATTGATGATTTGGTATTATCTGGAGATTTTTCAATATAAGTTCTAATTTTAGGAGCAAGAGCTTTTCAAGTAGTTTTTCTGAAATTGACAACAGACTAATTGGTTTATAGGAGCTGGTAGGTACTGTTCAGAGGTTTTCCACTCTTGGGGATGAGTACAACTTTTGCTAGTTTCCACTGCTTCTGGAAGTGACTGGTCTTTAGAACGGAATTATAGATTTGTGTTAAAAACTTTAGCCCTTTGGTGGGTAATTCTTTAACTATTATAGTTCTAATGAGATCATGACCAGAAGACTTCTTTGGGTTCATTTTAGTGTTAATGGTTTCTTTGACTTGGTTGATTTTAAAATTTTCAAGTGGGATTTCAAGCTGGAATCAATATTTATAACCTACTTTTAGCAAAGGTTTCATCCTTTTCCTGGTTAGTTCTGGCCCAGTTGCCATTTTCCTTAATTGGGTGGATTAGGAGTTGGGATCTATTAATTTTCTGTAGCCTTCCATAATGAGTATTCTGCTGTTTTGGTTGCCGTTAGGTTTTTAAGGTAGTTGTTAATGTCCAAATTCTTGCGGTTGTTAAGAGTTCTTTTCAGTTTCATCGTTGCGCTGTTAAGTATTGCCTCATCTCGTGGTGACCTTGTTTTTTGTCAGATTTTCCTAAGTCCCCTTTTGTTAGCGATTTCATCGTTAATGAGTGTATATAAGTCATGATTATTGTCATACATATTTTTTTATTAGGCGTAGATTGCCGTGCAACTATCTGTACTAAACGGGTGAAGTGTTATATGGCTGCGCAGATTTAAGAACTAGTTATTAGTGGGATATTTAGTTGCAGTTTTACATATAAGATGGTTCCACAGTGGTCCCAATTAGTATAGTTATTACTGAGAAACGTTGGATTGTCTCTTATAAATGCCTTAGAGTTTATCGTTATTAAAACAGGGGCGTGGTCGGAAGCAAAATATGACTTTGGACACAAAAGGGATGTTTGGGATGCTTTTGGTAACACAGAAATCGAGCTAATCAGGCATTTTTTTCTGTCAGTAGGCCAATGCGTAGGCTGTCCACTGAACAGGTGGTTAAGGTTGTAAGTTTGCATAGCTCTGAGGGTTTTCCTTAAGGGTTTATAATCCTAGTTCCTCAAAAGGTGTGTTTTGAATTATAGTCACCCAAGGCAAGAAATGTGTTACCAAGGCTGTTGAAATATTTTTCAAGTTTTTTCGAACAATATACTTTGTAAGTTAACTAAAGACCTGGATCAGAAAAAAAAAACCACTCAATTCAGTTAATCCAATTAATACATTGTATATTTACCTCATTTCATCACCAATTCTTTTTCTTATGTCTTTATTATACCGAGACCTTCGAACTGATCCATAAGAGGATACCAAAATTTGCCTTGTAATTTAACTGCATCCTTGCTTATCTAAAAATATATACTTTTAAAGAAAATTTATGATATTTATTTATTTATTAAAAAAACTTACCAACGTATTAGTTGATCGAACAATTTGGCTATCCATAATAATACAATTCAAAATATAAACTAAATAGAACTAACAAACAATGAAACAACAATAGAACTATATTTAATAAAATAAATTGCGTGTTTAATATAAATATTTACTAGAATATGTTACATTCTAACTGAAATGTATTTTTAAAATATATACTACCCAAATTTTTTTGGGTTTAGTATACACTTCCACTATTTGTAATAATTCTTCTTTTTTCAATTAAAGGTTTCCAGGTATGAATCTGTCAAAATATGCCCGAGCTAAGTGAATGGACCTTAATTTGAAGTAACGGTCGCCAACCTCAACAGAGATGGCATATAGGAGGAAGAAACTTCAGGGATCTTTTCACCATTTAGGCATTTGCTAAATAATTATGTTAGACATGTCAATAAACGAATTTGTCAGTGTCATGATTTATCAAATAAAAGATACGTTAAGAAAATAAATTGGAAATTAAAAAATAATTATTATAAAAGCCTAACAAAAAGATAAAGAATACAACCGGAAAATATCCGCATTCTACCCTATCTTATACGAGAAAGTCTACATTTTGCTGCCGTAGTCAGATAGATTTTATCTAAATATTATACATATTTAATAATTAATTTTATATGGGAATTAATAGTAAGAATCACTAATTATTATTTCTATATAATTATTTCGAAACTTATCATTTACTCTAGGTAAAATAAAAATTTTTCCTTCTTTTTACGGATAGATATGTTTATTATTAAAGAAACATAAACCTTAACATACATAGAGCTATTAGCAATCATATAAAATCATAAATTGCAAAACGTTTCTTATAAAATACATTTTACTGATTTAGTCATTCAATTGGAGAGAAATTGGTTGCGAAAAGAATGAGGAATCATTTTTAAACCTTGAGATCACATGCGTCAGGATTACAGAATGTTACTAAATGTTAGGTCACTTAGAAGAATTATTATCTGCTTAGGGATGATACGTTTACACAATACTATGGCGTGGGATAAATACATATGGAATTCGATGAAATTTCATTCTAGATATTGGAAGTAGCTGTATACGATTATACAGGTACGATAATAAGGTTAAAAAGATTCAACCGTTCTAATATACAGCAACATTTTACGAGTATAATCTAACGAGACATCAAAATTAAGATAATTTTGAAGATGAATTGCTAAATGAAGACATTACTGAACTTTTTGAAGTTGAAGATGTTTGAGTTAACCTTATATAATATTTTAGTGTTATGGAAAAACCTGAGAAGAATCATTAAACATGTACTATTTTTTTATTCGTTATTAAATTTTTCTTTACATAATTCAATTTATTCCTGCCCCCACAAATTGTATAATCAAAAAAAATTATTAAGACATTATTGTGATTTATTTGTCAATTAATTAAATATTGGTGTGTTCCGAAATAAATTTTACATTTATCTTACCGCAACATAAGTTGACGTCAAAAGACGGGTACATTTGAAGGGTACATGGCAAAAACAGACTAAGTCACATCATTGATTATAAACCACCTACGGTGGTTTATAATCAATGATCACAAGCAATTTTAAAGTTCAAAACGCTACAAATACTAAAGTTTTTCAAGTCAGGATTTGTTTTTTTTACCATTATGTTTTTAAACCATCTGAGATCCTTAGGTTAAAAACTGAAAGAATTAAAAAAATGTTTGATAGAAAAATCAAGAAAATATTCAAAGTTGGTTCTGACTTATCACCCTGAATGTATAACCATTTTAACAAAAAAACATACAGAAGTTAAAACACTTCACAATTGTATTTAGGTGTATAAAAACATATAGTTATAACTTTTAAAAGTGTCGTCAAAATTTATACAGTATCATAAAGTTTTCGATCTAATCAGATCATCCTCAGTGCCTTATGTAGTTGAAGCTGTGGCTGTGACATCCATATATAGGTTTACATCATAATATAATAGTCTTCCGTTTTATACCGCTCGCGGCTTTGGGAGTATAGCAGGGTAGTCTGCTATATCTAGGGCCTACGGTATACAAGGAAGGTAACATGGTCAGTGCTACGCTTCAACCGCCTATTATTACCCCTGGTTTTACCCAAGGTACTCATTTTATTCAGGCTGAGTCGACCTGGGGCCTATAGACATTTTTAAAAATGTCTAGTTGTTCTTGCCGGCGGTAGGATTCGAACTCCGTACCACCGGCATGCGAGGCAAGCATCCTACCGCTTGCGCTACGCAGGCCCCTTAGGTTTACATCATTACAAAATTAAATTATATAGTGACTCTAGGTCGATAACATTGGATACAATTTAATACTTGAGGAGCTACATGTCTCCGTGCTCGGTTTTTAACACGTAGCTCTTGCTAGTTAAAAACCGAGCAGGGAGACATGTAGCTCTTCAAGTATTAAATTTTATCCAATGTCATCGATCTAGAGAGTCACCATATAATTTAATTTTGGAATGATGTAAACCCATATATGGATGTCACAGCCACACATTTATTGTTAGCTTCAATTACATAAGGCACTGAGGATGATCTGATTAGATCGAAAACGTTATGCTACTGTATAAATTTTAACGAAACTTTTGAAAGTTTTAACTATATGTTTTTATATACCTAAATATAGTTGTGAAGTGTTTTAACTTCTGTATGTTTTTTTTTAAACGATGGTATACAGCCAACTACTGGGATTTTCCCATTAATTTTTATAACCATTTTGTTTTTTTTTTAAGTTAATTTTTATTGTACAAACAATTTTACGTCTATAAAAATAGTTAAACTAAAAAATTAATAGATCTATTATTATAAGAAAATAACAAGATTGTTTCGATTATTTTAAAAGGTTTTTTCATCGAACAAAATAAAAAATGTCCCCCATATTCTTAATTAATTGTGCACCAGTAAGGTAAAATAATCCTGAGCTTCTTTTCCACATAACTTTTTCAAACTTTGCAATTTAGCAAATTTTTGCGCCGAAATTGGTATTTGACCTGAAGCAAAAAAAAAATAATAGTGAAACTACAGAACAGTCTATGAATACAATTTTACCTGAGAAATTGATTGTTAATCTGAAAATTTTTGATAAAGGTAGGGTTTCTATCGATTACAACTGCTGAGTTCCATGCCCCATTATATGTGTCTTTATACTCGATTAACCTAGAATGTTCTTTTGAAACTTTTAATTGTCTTATTGATTGAATTGGAAAGCTTTTTGCCTGTAAAGTTTATTTACATGTTCGGTGCGCTTTCGAAAAATATGTTGATTGTCTTCTAAAATATGTTCCACTACAAAGGGTGAAGGTTTGTGTCTGGAAGATTGAACGAGATCGCATAATTCCTTCACTGTTTCAATTCTGGCTTTCTGAAAAATAATTCCCATATTCTTATCATTCTCCATATAAGAATGACCTCTAATGGAAAAAGTTACTCTAATAGAATCAAACATTTTTTGATGGTAAACAAGATTATGCAAAAACACTAATGAAAGCAACTCAATTAGGTCCTCGTAGACACATCGTCTCAGGACCAGCAACTTCACGTGGAATCATACGTCGCCATGTTAGCAAATCCACTGGTAATTTTAACATCATAGAATTTATCACCATATAATGTAAACCAAATTTAAAAAAACAATTTTTAACGGGTTTTACCCACATATTTAGTGGCTCAATACATGTATACCCACCTAGTGCACTGATGATAGAACATGGATTCCGAAAACGTTTTGTGATATCGCCCAATTGGGTTTTTTTAAATTATATACCTTTTATAAAGAATTTTTAATTAAATTTTTTGTTCAAAATAATCTTATATGAAAGCTTATCAGCTTTCTACAGACTATTTAATTGTTTTGGCATGAAACAATCACAATACACAACAATAATTAAGATTAAGAAATCAAAACATAAACAACATTCTTAGTCTAAAAAAGCGGCAACACTTTAAACAATTTTGCCATACGCTAAACTGTCAAAAAATTGAAGTATTCCCGTATCAGTTGCGTACAATTGTCTAATATATTTAATTAAAATTATTATTTTGTGGAATATTAGACTTAAAGAGTTATTTCATAAAATTTATATTATTAATAATAACAAATGTTTTTGGTTATTTAATCAATATAATTCTAAAATTCCCAATATAATGATGATTACATTTTTCTGATTATTATACTATGTTGACGCCTATAAAAGATTGAGCAGTTCCGTATGGGTTTCGTATTATTAGCTGTGTTAGGAAAATTTGAACTCTAAGGTTGACGTTCTGGAAATTTTAAATATAAGTGGCGTCACTTTATATAAATTGTGACGTGCACGCATTTTTATATGAAAAATGCTATATTGTTATTGTGCGAGACGGGCACAGTGAAAATAATTATGGAAAATTGGGTCGCAAATGGTTAAAAGTTGAGAAACGCTGCTTAAGGATTTTGTTAATGGATATTTGAAGAATATTTGTGACCTTATGGCAACTTAAAAATTTTGCTTTTTTTTTCATATTATTTTTTGGAGTTGCCGAGAAATGGCTATATTTACATTTTTTCATAACTTAAATGTTTTATAATCCGAAAACTTTGTTTAGATATTATGTTCTCTATTATATGAAGTTTATATTTATATTGTTTTTTTAGTATTTCTGTATTTTTAATATTATTTATGCACTTCTTTTACTAAAACTGTCTGTATGAAAAAATAATTAACAGAATTTTCTCTATTATTTAAATTTCTTCTTATTTCAGCCAAATTTCTACATTTTTTTTTCTGAAACAATTACATAACTGACAATCGTTTACAATAACGAACGATATCTGTGTAATACGAACATTACGAAGCTATCTCAATTATGGTATATCTTTAGATACATTGTCACTTCCGTTTCCACGTGTCCAATTAACTGTATTTGATAGCAATAAAGATAAAATGGATTATGGTAATAAGATCTTCATTACTTCGAGAAACGTTGTCGAAATACCTGGGTAAATCAATATGTTTAAGAAATATATGAATATTTTTAATTCAATATCTATAAATATTTTTACTCTTCGGATTCCCTGTTCCTGTAATTTGAACCACCTATTTTGTCTAATGAAATTACTCTCATTCTCAAATCTAGATTTTAGGCTCTTGTTTCTTATAAAATGAAATGTGCAATTATAAAAGCTTGAAATTTACTACACAACTAATAATAGATTTTTTGTATAGTTTTGCTAGAGATAATTAAAGCAACAAAACTAATACACTCTTATACTGGAACTAACAAAACTGTCCAAATGTTAGATACAATATCAATAAATCAGTCAAACTTATTTACCGCAATAAACCAATTAGTCTAGGGACCAGCCCTGTTTCTTCAGTTACTAAAAGGAAAACTATTGGTATAAAATGTAGTCTCTTACACACAGAGTAATTTAAGATATATAAAAACAAAACAACTTATAAAATAATGATAGTACTCACCTCATAATAAAATTCAATTAACGCCGAGGTACTTGCATAATAGGACCTAAGAAGACAACTCATTTCTAAGTAATTAACAAAAAGAAAAGTACAAAATCTATAGGTCGATAATCGATTTTCTCCTACGCTAACCCCCCGCCAACCTCCATCCAAACCACGTCACCATCGAGGGTATAAATGAACCGTCCTCTATTCCCAGCACCATTAATGCATTGATTAGTGATCATTGTAATAGTATCTGAGAGCTCGAGAGACTGAGACCTCTGAGTCGTAAAGCCCTGAAGCCCTGAAGAAGACATCGAAGAGGATGTCGAAAGCTCGGCGCAATGATAACCGACTCAGTTCAACCCGGAAGGCGGTTAAAGTTTAATATAAATTCCTGTAATATAACAAACCAAATAACAACAGTAAAAGAAATCTGCGTGAGAAATTTACAAAGCAGGTCAAAGCTAAAAAACAGACTTGGATGACAGATGACATATTGTATTTGATGAACAACAGAACACTTTATAACAGCATATAAAAAGAAATTTGACGTAAAATACGAGAAGCAAATAGTCAACATCTAGCCAAAGAGTGTCATGACATTGAAAAACTTGAAAACAAATACGACACGTTTAACATGTATAAAAAAGTGAAAGAAACGGCTGGTATCTTCAATAAGAAACAAACTGCATTACTACAGGATGAATATGGTAAAGTAATGTTTGAAGTAGAGGACAAACGAAAATTAGGTCACGAAACTATTCGAAGACGATAGGAGTAGTTCACCTCCCGATATTACTAACTGCGATGGACCCCTAATAACACGCTTTAAGGTTATAAAAGCCATACAGTCATTAAAAAATGGCAGAGCGACTGCTCCTGATGAAATTCCAACTGAAATATATAAGCTTATAAATGATAGCAATGTTTTAGAGGCTATAACTTCGTTTTTTAATACCATTTATACCAGCGGAAAACTACCTATTGGTTGGTCTAATTCACTCTTTATAGCTCTACCTAAAAAGACAACAGCAAAAACAAGTGCTGATTATAGAACCATCAGTTTGTTAAACCACTTATTGAAAATTTTTCTGAAGGTAATACATGGTCGTATCTACAATAAATGCGAGGCATACCTGGATGACACACAGTTTGGTTTCCGTAACAGGTTTGGAACGAGAGAGGCACTGTTTGGAATAAACGTACTTGCTCAAAGATGTCGAGATATATCTGTAGACATATACTGTTGTTTTATTGACTTTCAAAAAGCATTTGATCGTGTTAAGCACTCTATATTGATCGAAGTTTTAAAAGACATCGGCTTGGACGGCAGAGATGTTCGAATAATTGCAAATTTTTATTGGAATCAAACAACATCAGTTTTAGTAGTTGGTGTGGAATCACAGGCTCTTAATATTAAAAGAGGAGTACGGCAGGGATGCTTCTTGTCACCACTGCTTTCTAACGTTTACTCCGAAAGAATTTTCAGAAAAACACTTTCTGAAGAACAAGAAGGAATACTTGTCAACGGTATAGTCATCAATAATTTGTGATATGCGGACGATATAGTACTCCTAGCTTCTAGTCAAGAAGATCTGCAAACACTACTTGGTAGTGTCGTTGAGAGTTGTAGGGAGGCAGGTCTGGATCTGAACATACGGGAAAGTAAGATACTCGTAATAAGTAAACAACAGCGTATAAAACCGTCAATATAAATACCAAACTTGAGCAAGTTCATAAAATCGTTTACCTTGGACAGCAATTAAATTGTAACGCAGAAAGTCATGGCAAAATTAGATCTAGGATAGTTTGCTGCTATGTGTTCTCGGTCTTACTTTATGGTGCCGAGTCCTGGACTGTGAATAAAATCGATATAAATCGCCTTGAGGCTGTAGAAATGTGGTGCTATAGAAGAATTTTAAAAGTTTTCTGGGTGGAAAAGATTTGAAATTCCACAATACTAGAACGTCTTAGCAAGACTACTGAGATCATAAAAAGCATCAAGCAGAGAAAGCTGGAGTATTTCGGACATGTAATGAGAGGTCCCAAATATAGGTTTCTACAAAATATCATGCAAGGAAAAATAGCAGGTAAACACAGTCCAGGTCGAAGAAGAACCTCATGGTTGAAGAACTTGCGAGATTGGTATGGTGTTGATAAAAGCATGCTATTTAGGGTGGCAGTGAATAAAATTAAGATAGCTATGATGATAACTAATGTTCTGAAAAGACATGGTACATGAAGAAGAAGAATAGTAATAATCTTAGCTTTAGGTTTAATATATATATATTAAACCTAAAGGTTGGAACAATATTTATTTACGATGTCGGATACTATTATGTGAGTACTTACAACTGCTATCACTTATCACTGCATTTAATTTAACTTTTCAAAAAAAATACTATTAACTTGTTACTTTTACGGCTGTCTACAAGGCTTATGGTTAACCAAGACCGACACTTTTTAATTTTTTTTTTCTTAAACACAATCTGCTTCTTTCAGCTATCGGGAATCAACTCTCCACCCTGTCTCTACACTCACTGTCGTTTTCTTTCATTCCAAAAACTCTTTTAGCTTAACACCCCCATTTATCAATAACTTTCCTTCCTTTTTATTGGTCAAACAAATATGCATCTTTGTTCATATCAACGTTTTTAAATTTCCCAGTCGTAAGTACTTTAACATTTTCTAGGAACTTCAAATTCCCGACTTCTTTCAAACAACCTTTTTCGTTAATCTTACGTTCAAACACAAATTATTCTTAAATGCACTTCACAACCAAATAAACAATTCTATAAATATTACCGAGTAGATTACAAACATGTTAAATTTATACTAGATAAAACCAATACCTATGTTAACAATAGATAGACATTTTACATTTTAAATGCAAGAAACAAATATTAAAAAAAAAACACTTTAACGTATTACAAAAAGACAAATTTTATGTATACAATAGATAGATTTTCTTCTTTTTCTTCTCTGCCTTTATATATCTTTAATAATATATTAAAGGCTCAATCTACCACCACAGACATCATACGCGGATGACATTTCCCCAATAACCAGGAGACCAACAGTATTAAGAGAAATTTTTAAAAGATTCGAGAGAACAGCCAGGGAGTATAGGCTGGAAGTAAACAAAGAGCATACAAAATATATGTAGATGAGGAAAAATAATTAATAATATATTTAGAACAGTTTTAAAAGAGACTCAAGAAATCGAAAAAAGAATTGTTAAATGTAGTAGAGCAGATAGAACAATTCTACCTAATATACTGGAAGAATTTGGCATACTATTAAAATTAATACTAGTGCAAATGACAATGACAGAAACAGAAGCACAGGTATGTATTCAGGGACAGATCACTGATGCGTTTATGATAACGCAAGGACTAAAACAAGGCGACGAACTAGCTCCAATGCTCTTTAATCTTGTTCTTGAATATGTAATTAGACGGTTGACGTTGAGCGGAAATAACATACTTACAAACAAATCTACCCAATTAGCAGCATACGCAAATGATATAAACATAATGAGCAGAACATTGTAGAAGAAACCTACGTTGAGTTGAAACAGAGTACAGAAGCAGTAGGGTTAGTAATAAATACAAATAAAACAAAACTACTCATACAAACCAGATCGAATAGACCGGAGCAACAACACTTTATTGACGATATACAACATGTGAATAGATTCACATACCTAGGAATGGATCTGGTCGCAAGCAATGAAGAAGAACCGGAAATTAATAAAAGGCTTATGCTGGCAAATAAAGCCTATTTCGCGATGGGCCACATATTCAAATCGCGAGACGTACACCGAAAAACAAAACTCAGGGTCTATAAAATAATAATCAGGCCCATAGTAAGTTATGGTTGTGAAACATGGGTGGTGACACAGAAATCTGCCAATGCATTAGATGTGTTTAAAAGAAAAATATTCCGTAGGATACTGGGTCCAATAAGTGAAAACAACAACTGGTGAGTTAGATATAATAGAGAAATATACGAGCAATATAGCGAACCAACTCTAGCACAAGACACTAAACTACAGATATTTCGGTAGGCAGGGCACGTGGTCCGCATGCATGAGAATGGAATCCCCAGAAAATTACTATATGCAAGAATGCAGGGAAAAAGACCTGTTGGAAGACCTAAAAAGAGATGGGAAGACGAAGTCGATAAGGATGCCAGGAACTGCCTGGAAACGCTTTCATGGAAAAGAACAGCGGTAAATCGAGATGATTGGAGAAGCTTGTTGAAGGAGGCCAAGGCCCGATTTGGGCTCTAGTGCCATTGGATGGATGGAGTAGAGCAGGTAGTAGAGCAAAAAAAAAAAAGAATATATAAAACGGTTATCCGAACAACGGTGCTTCATGCTAGCGAGACTTGGATCTTCAACGAAACCATAGAACTGGAGCTAGAGAGATAGGAGCGAAAGATAGTTAGAAAAATACATGGAGGTATAAAAGATGGGTATATCTAAAGAAGAACAAAAAATAATGAAATATTGCAATTATGCAATTGGACAAGAAAAAATTCAAACACTACAAAAGTTCAAAGACTAAAATGGCTTGATTACGTAGCTAGAATGCAGGAACGAAGAGTTCTCAAAGAATTAATAAATATTTAAGCTGGCACAAAAAGGAAAAGAGGACAACCACGAAGGAAATGATATCGGTAAAAGAAGACTTATTAGCAATACACAACTAGAGAAACCTAGCACAAGATAGGAAGAAATACAAGAAAACCAAATATATACATATATACATATACATATATATATATATATATATATATATATATATATATATATATATATCGAGAAAAGGAGTACGACCGTCAATCCAAAATAAACTAAGGTACACTCGAAGAGTGGTGGGTTTTTCGGTCAAAGTGGAGAAATAAAAGACAAAGAAGGTGGCTACTTCATCTATTTATTGAAGACGTTTCGCTTTCTGCTCAGAAAGCATCATCAGTTCATCTAAAAAGAACAATATGAAACCAAACATCCATAGAGAAGTTACAACAAAAATGTGTTACCTTACAAAGACATGTAGCAGTCAGTGATGTTAAAAATATGAAAAAACTTACGAAACTGGACATTCAGAGTTAACGTTGTATAAAATAATTAATTGAAACTAGGTATAGTTTGCAATTTAACAAAATTAGCACAGCAAAAGAACATGTGATAAAAATACATGTATTAAAAAGTTATTATAAAAACTTAAGTAAAAAACATTAAGGTTTATTTTAAAGTGTAAAGAACTAAAAAGATCATACGAATGCACTTCCAACAAATTTATTTAATAAATTAGATTTTAATTTTAACTTTAGGTAACATTATAAGTTATTTAGAATAATAGTAATAAGATAAAATGAAGTTACCAGTCTTTAGCTTACTGAGACTCGCCGATAAATGAATTTACAAGTTTAACACCCACGAAAACACGTAAAAATAGGTGGCCTTGAGGTCAGAGTGACATAAACAGCAAGGCAACCTACCAACTTCTATATATAAGGCGGTATATTCAAAATTTGTGATAAATTTGGTTGACAGAGTGTCGTTAAAAAACCAAACAATGAAAGGAAAAGGTGGTTAAAAACACCACTCACCCCAACAGTGATTGATCTGTCAACAAAGAACAAAGCATGCGAAGTCAATCCAAAATATCATATATTATAATATTATGACGTCACTAGTTAGCCAGCTAACAGGTGAAGATTAATACAAATTTCCACAGTCCAAAGGCTCAAACATTTGGGACCGTAATGAGAAAGATTCTATGAATCAATTTCAGTTTAATTTTATCAAACAAGTTTATCAAAAAGAACAATTACTTAATTATGTAAAAGTGATATTGACAAATATTAATAAAATATAAGTTGATAAAACTAAGTTAAGGAGGGAATAATTTATTTTATTTTATTTTTATTTAAATTTATTATATGAAAATGTAATAACAAAACACCAATGTGGGACAAAATTTAAGAAACAACATATCAAGCCTAATTCTGTAAAATTAATGCATGATAAATTTGACTCAAATTACTAATGTCGGTTCTCTTATTAAGGGTATTAGGATGTTTTAATATTGAACACATTTCTAAAAACTGTGTTTTTACGAGATTGCGTTCAGTGCCAAGAATTTTAACTTCATTAAAGTTTATTTCGTGCTTAGTGTTGATAGCATGTTGGGCAAGAGCACAAGTATGCTTAGATAAATTAATGTCACTGCGGTGAGTCGTGAGACGCCCTCTCAGTGATCTCCCTGTCTGACCGATGTAACATAAGTCACACTCAGCACAAGGTATATGATATATTACATTAACTTGTTCCAGAAGGGACAGAGGTGTTTTAGTTTTAGAAAACAAATTCCTGACAGTCTTAGCATTCTTAATAGCAATTTTAACCGGTACGTTATTATGTTTGTACAGTTTAACGAGTTTCTCAGTAACTTGAGGAAAATAAGGTAAAGATGAGTAATGGGTAGTTTGATTCCCAAGTACAGTATTAGGCAGAACAGTGTTATTAATTGAATTATTTGATATTGTTCTGAGTTGGTCACCATTGGGTATGTCATTTAAAGAAGAACCATAACTTTGAGTATAAAGGTATTTATTAATAAGGGAGGATGGATAGGAATTCTCAATCAGAATGTTTTTAAGTAATTGAAAGGATTCCCTTTGATTATATATATATATATATATATATATATATATATATATATATATATATATATATATATATACAACGACACGGTTTAACCCGGAAGACTATTGAGTTTAATATGAGTGGAATTGACAGACAAAATCTGATGTTGGCGTCTTACCCATGTAATAAAAAGATAACTAGATGGTATCAAAAGTATTAATTCATGTTTTTCAAATGGTAGCCACACCTCCCTGTTAGCAAAATAGAAAGAAAAATAATGGAGAAGTAAAAGAACCGCAAATTTTTTAAGAATCAGCAGAAACGAGTGTAGAGTTTACAGAACAAACAAGAAGAGAAAAATTACCATTTATGAATGAAAAACATGCCCGGATAAGCCTGGTCTATGTGCAGATATTTTAATGATTTCCATACAAATTATTTTTTTATATTTGTTATTTGTAATAAATTGTTTGTTGGTACCTTATCAAAATAAAATACATTTTGGAAATAAATCACAATAATCAAAATACCTTTACATGTATATTGCGGCACCAGGTAAAATTTTTATTAGAAGATGCTGACTATTTAGTTTTTTGTAATACTTCTTAGACAAAAAAAATTCCCAATTATCCTAAGTGTATTGTGTAAACCATTAACTGTAAAAACTAAAAAAAAAATCAACCTGTTAAATGCATAGCTTCCAACGAAATTGTTTTGCCAATCTTTTACTTGCTTATATCAACAAGTACAAAAGTTATAATATTTGTTTGTTTTTCAACTCCACTCGTAAACCATATTCCGATAATGGGATCTTCTATTACCTTAGGTAATAGTGGTAATAATGTAACAAATTGATCATTTAATTTTCAGACAATGGATTTTATAAACAAACAAGATTCTTTTCTAAAACCTGCTATTATTATGACTGGAAAAATACCACCGTGAAACAGTTTGATCTCTAATGTAGTGTAGTAAAATTTATTAGAAAATTACGCTGATTTGCATAGATTTTCAACAAATTTACATTTTATTAAGGAAGTTGGGATATCAGTCGGTTAAAAAGTCATAACGTAATTGGTGGTTAAATTTAAATATTGAATATAGATAAAATATACTGATTTTCTAGTTGTGTTTTTACCAGTTTATATCAGTATTTAATATACCGTTCTATGAAAAAATATAATTATGTTTCTTTGAAGCGCCTTATTTACAGTCACTTAACTAAAGCATACTATAGTTCAGATCATAAACTACAGACATAAACTACAGACAAAACAGCTAAGGATGAATGGAATGCAATTTCTCAAGGATATGTCCAAAAATTACGTGCAAGCATGCCGAGAAGGATGCAAGCAGTAATAAGAACTAGAGCGGGAATACTCGTTACTAATCATGCAATTATTTCAGTTAAAAAGACTTGTTTAGGCAGTTTTAAATAGCATTTAAGTTTAGAGTAAAATAACCTTATTTACCTAATATTAAGCATTTATTTTTTTTTGCAATTGTCTCCGCATAAAAACTTAAAATTAATCATTAGACATTGTTAAAATAAACTCTATTTAACAATAAATGACATGATTGACCAGAATTTATTTTGAAAAAACAAAAATTAGAAAATTCCAAAATATTCAATATTTTGTCCATGAGTATATATATATATATATATATTGTTATGTTTCTTCTTTCCCAACCAAAGAAAAATAAATAAAAAAATCCATCGAAATAAAATTTCAAGATATCAATATAAACAAATTGTATATACCTAGTAATTTAAGATAAGATTTAGTGTAGATAAGAATAGAAATTTGTTTGGCAAACGACCTTTTTCCGTTTCAAACAAAATTATCAAAAAAACCTTTTGTTTAGAATTAGAAGACATTTTACCTGTAAGTTAATCTTTTCATTGTTTGTATCATCGAGTATTAAATGACCATATTCTAATCTTTTGAAATAGGTATAAATTATTGTGTATTGACAAAACCAATTTTAAAGTAAGCTATTTAGTTTTTCTCTGAAACCGAAATTAGGCTTTTCCAAAATCATGGTAAACACAATTTGAGCTTTTGATTGGACGGTCGTTTTTAAATGGGAATTTGTGAGTCGATCATGAGACAGGGGAATTTAGTTATATTTTGGTCATCGAAAGGAAACAGTCGTTTGTCTCAAGATAGGGTGAGTTTGGGTACCGGCGTAACGAAAAGAAGTGAATAGTTTGCAGAAGGAGATAACAAGTAGATTAAAAGAGGTCCTTGTATCTACCGTGGGCATTTTATAAAGTATATGGAAAGTATTCTTACGGCATCAAGTTGACAAAAGGAGAAGAAGGAGTCGAGGTGCCAAAGAGGAGAGATCACATCGTTGAGGAGACTGGACTTTTCTGGGTATGTTCCAACAGACAATTCAAGAAGAAAATAAGCTGTAAGTGTTTGTACAATTGAATTTTATATCTGTGAAGGATCGGTTTGACATCATGGTCATTAGCATTCAAATTTAAGAACTGAGGTTTTGTTAGGCTAATCAAAAGTTTAAAGTTTTGTTGTTTCTTGTTTCAAGTAAAGAAAATTTTAAGTAAAATTGGTTTTCACGTAATATAAATGTATGTAGCTTTATAATCTTATTATTATGAAAATTTGATTTATTTTCCTCTATGCTGATTGATAAGATAACGACAGAATTTAATAATTGTTTTATTCGTTCATATAAAATAAAGAAACGTAAATTTTTGTAATATAATATATTTGCATTCTTATCCTTTATTCTCCCTCCCGATAAAAGACAACTAGAAAATCTTTTGAATCCATCGAACACAGGTAATATAAGGATTATTTTACTTTTGATAACAAACAAGTTATAATTCTTTTTTATTGGCTCAATAAACTAAGATTAAAGTCAAAATAAACAATCATAACAATATATATAGTGACTGACTAAAAAGTAAAAATAGCCGTGATAATTACTAACCGATTTAAAAATTTTGCAATTAAAGATGAAAAATGTATAACTTATCTGGTATTGTTAATAGTAAAATATAATATTTACTTTTGTTTAAGGAAGTAAACTCATATAAGATTTCACAAAGAGCTGTATTTAGTCTTCATATTCCCATAAAAAATTACAATAAATTTTAGATATTATCTTCATTAATAAATTTTTATTTATATATTTCCTTGTTTGTCCTTCAATCATTGTATTTATGAATATTTGAGTCGGCTAATTGCTTTGACCTAAGAATACCAATAAATACTAGTTTTAGTGTACTTATATTACGGAAAGAATTATTTGAAACATGAGATTACTGACATTTAAATTTAAAAAACCTTTTCTTTGTTGTAAATGACTACCTAAATGTAGCCATTTTGATGGCTTATAACATTATATATTTAACTTCTTCTTCTTAACATGCCATACACCAAAGTGCGTAGGCGACTATCTCATTACTAGAATTCTGTTCTTGGCGGCGTGACACAGCTCGCCTGTATTGTGTATTCCTGTCCATTTTTTAATATTCCTTAACCAGGATAATTGTTTGCGGCCGGCTCCTCTCCTACCTTCGATCTTCCCTTGTAGGATTAACTGTGGTATTTCATATTTTGCTCCTCTCAATATGTGCCCAAGGTAACCAATCTTGCGTTTTTTAATTAATTCAAAGAGTTCTCTTTCCACGCCGGCTCTCTTAAGGACGTCATCGTTTCGAACTCTATCCACCCAAGGTATGCGCATCATTCTTCTCAGTGACCACATTTCAAATGCTTCAAGTTTGTTGATAGATGTTTTTTTCAAAGTCCACGTTTCCATGCCATAAAGCAAGATGGACCATATGTAGCACTTGACCATTCTGTAGCGTATTTCGAAATTTAGGTTTTGATTACATAGGAGCGGTCTGAATTTCACAAAAGCTTGTCTTGCCATTTGTATTCGGGTTTTTATCTCTTGTTGTGGATTCGATTGGTCATTGATTGTGGTGCCAAGGTATTTAAAAGTTTTCACGCGTTTTATGCGATCGTCACCTATGCATATTATCGGGTTTTCTGGAGGGTTTCTGCTAATGACCATATATTTCGTTTTCAAAATGTTGATTTTGAGGCCATATTTTTTACCTATGCTATTCACCCTATCAAGTAATAACTGCTGATCTTCCAAATTATCAGTTATAATCACTGTGTCGTCCGCATAGCGTAGGTTGCTAATTGGTATGCCGTTCACCTTAATGCCTAATTCCGTGTCTTCTAATGCTTCCGCAAATATATTTTCAACATATAAATTAAAAAGCATCGGAGAGAGTATGCAGCCTTGGCGGACACCTTTCCGGATTTCAAATTCATCCGTATATTGGTCTTGCTCAATCCTATATTTAACAGATACATTTAAATTAATTAACTATGACGTAGAAGAAAATTCAATCTTATTTTTTTATTCTTGAATAAAGCTGATTGAGCAACTAAACGAAAAGGTTATGATTTAAAAACAACTATTATTCTTAATTATTTATGCATATGATTATTGCACTTGACTTATTTTACACATAATTGTAATTTACTTAGCAATAAAATTTTGCTATTGGTCAATTACTAAAGCAAAACATTATCTATTTTTAACCTAATGAATCATTTAATATTTATTTAAAATATATGGTCCTAATGAAAACGGTAAAGTACAAAACAGTTTTACTTATCGATTACGTAGCCTTGCTACGCCACTGATGGCGTAGAACAATTTATATTGAAATCCGAAACATTGAAGCGAGCAATATTAATAAAAGCGATTACAATGTAAGAGTCAGTTGATAAAATAAATTGGTACGGTTAAGTAAATAAATGTGATAAATTTATTGTACTTTTAGTATTATAAGACTGTAAGTAAATTAAAATAAACCTTACATACCCAATATGGTCACACAATGATACAGAGCAAATCAATTGCTTCATAAAATATAAATTTAGTTAACTATTTTACATAGGTCGCCTCTGGAAAGAAAACCTTAAAAATAATAAGAAACAAACAGAAAATTACGATACATTGACAACTAAAACAAAACTAAATGTATCAGCTATAATAGAGCTATTAACATTATACACTAACAACACCTATTTTCAGTTATAAACGGTTTTTATAAACAAGATTTTAAATAGGCCATGTGCTTTTTATTATCTTTGTTATTAGGAGACATATTCATGAAAGAATTTGAGAAAAATATTGTGTGTAAGCATGACCAAAAACTCACAGTATGATGGTGATATGTAGCTGGTGCATTCTCCATTTGGTTATATCGACTAGAGGCACTAAAAAAAATTTTAAAATGCCAGACACCCGACCTGTTTAAGATATCAAACGGGAATGAAATAAAAAATCCGTCTCTCTGATAATAATTCACAAAATCTTGGATCTCCAGCCACATCGGCTTTTGTCAATGTAAATAAATGATTCAAGTTTTTTTATTCCAATCGACGCTTTTAAGACGCAATTATTACATAGAAAGCGGTATTCGGTGCAATTAAAACTGTATAGACACAAACTCATAGCATGTCTTTTGGTTCAGAATTCAAGTGTTTATGTTTTGAAGATTTGTACTACGTCAATTAAAAACTTATACCGGATGGAAGAAATAAATGCTACAACATACGTGGAAGCAAGATTTGAATTGTTCGTGATGTTACTCCCTGCTTTTGAAAGCATCAGTCTTTTAGAATGGTATTTGGAAAAAGGTCGTTAGCTGATACGATTTGGAAGATTTTTCGCCGCAACGCGATGTAAAATATTTGTTTCAGACTTTTATCGGAAATTAAGAGCACGTTACACATAAATCGTTTTTATTACATTAATATCTTTTACATTAATAGTAATCACTACTGACCATTTATCCTGTTAATTATTTCTTAAATAATTGTCTTACAATGTAATGATGTCAATAAAACAAAACAACCTCTTTGTTCGTTCTGTAATGTTGATATAGTGAATATGTTTTGCAAAATATCTTTTACATATTTAGAACAACCAGAATGTTTATATTATACCACTAAAAAATATCTTTCTTTATACAATTTTTCTTATAATTTAATTATATATATACAACATTATACATCTTTAATATGCATAATAATTCGTAACGATTCATGTCGAACGAAAATTACATTCAGATTTCATATATTACGCAATTGCCTCACACAATATGATCAATAAGAGACCGCTACAGGCATTTGATGTATTGTTCTGACAATTAGTGCCTGCTTTACCCAATTCTTGTTAATAATGACGAAAGTTTGCTTTTTGAGTAGCATCTTTGACATTTTGATTGTACACACAATTGCTACTTAGATATCAGTACGTTATGTTTAAATGATGGCGTGTCGATGTCTTGTGAATATAGACGCAACATATTAAAGATAAAATTTACAAGTATTATTAATACTAATCAAAATTGAAACTAGGAAAGGTTAAATGACACAAAAGATTTAGAAAACTGCAGAATGGTTTATAGTGGAATACCACAAAATAGACGATCAGGTTGAAAGGCAGCAATTCTTATAAATAACAAATAAAAAAACATTGTAACAAGCTATACATATGTAAATGAAAGGATAATAACAACAATGTTCAAGATTAACATAGGTCACTTAAATATGATAGACGTATATACATCAGAGTAAGAAAAAAAAAGAAAAAAAAACATATTTTGACGTGACAACGTCTTAAATTAGGTTGTGGCTCGGAGTCACTCATGAAAAAGTGTAACGCCCGCTCACGTCTGTTACGATGAGTCACCGAACGAGAGAGAGGCCCGCCGGACCGGCGAATGCCTTGCGTCTCTCTCCCACTCAAACATGATCGGTCCGCTGCGCGCGCAGCACTAGAGAATTAGGCTCGTTGAATCGGTGCGTGCTTGTGTCTCTGTCTTTCTCGAGCGTTCTTGGTGTTGGAAAACCGAGAAAGCGTCATAATACAAGTTCACACGTGTGGTTAAAGTATCGTCAGCTGTGTCTGTAGTGAAAATGTGGAGTGCTTAGATTCGTCATTTACAACAACTACAACAATAAAGGTAAATAATTGTACACTAATATTTCATTATCGTAAACTATGATTGATTGATTAATTGTTAGATTGACACAAAAGTTGAGAAACTGAGTTTACATGTACAATGTTTTAGTAAATAAAATATATTTCTATAGTTAAAATTTGTGCAATTCTTATTTTCATTCAATTCCTTGTTCCTATTGTGCAATTTAATAATATTCATATCAATAAATATTCTACCGAGAAAAAGACGTTGTCACGTAAAATCTTCGCCCGTAAAACCGACTTTACAGGCAACCGATTTTTTATAAATAATTACAACGAACTCTGAATTAAAGTAACAGAACTGCAAGCAAGTTAATTAAACTCAGCCTATGAGACATGTTCACCCCAAAGAATTACGTTCGGGTGTAACAATTCATTGGAGCGAGGTGTATTAATTCGAGTAAAAACAGGAGTCACTCCACCGCGCTCCAATGCTCCAGACCATCCCTTTCCCCCCTATAGCACTCTGATGCGCGATAGGGGCACAACTATCAGCCAAATGCTCTTTATGCGAGAGTCCTGGGTAATAGAACTCCAACATGGTTTCCTAACCGAATTCAAAACTCAGGACAACGCATTGTCGTTATAATCCTGTTATCTTACTGGTCCGCGAACTAAAATTGCTTACTTGGGCCTCAAGTCTCCGCTCTGAGCTAGGCTCAGTTCGGCGATTTGGTGCTCAAGGGGTTGGGCCCCACGTGCCTGGGTTTTTAATGGTTTTTGTTAATTTTTTTTTGGCTTGCACCGGTTTTTGTTAGTAGTTTTTTTATTTTTTGGTGGCCGAAGCCGTTTTTGTGTGTTTTTGGATTCTATTTTTGGTGGATGCCTGAAACATAAAATCAGAATTAGTGCATATTAGTATAATAATTATCTACTTAAAATTAACTGGGTCCACGTTGTACGTTGCGATTGTGCACAAGTGTTTTGAGATACGAACTATCTTCTTGGTGCGTTGTTTTTATTGTTTTTTGTAGTGTTTTCTCTCTGGTGTTTTGTTTTCTCTCTGGTGTATTTATTGATTTTCTTTCTAGTAGGTTTGGTTTTATTCTACTATTTGTTGTTTGGGTTTCTGGTGCTTCCGTCTGTGGAAAGCATCGTACCTCATAATCTTTCGCAATATGTGACTAGGATGGTTCTCTATCTCCGTGAACTCTGTCCTTGCTTTTTCCTTCATTATATCAGTCACTCAGTAATCAGTAATCAGTAATCAGTAATTTGTTGTAATTCTCTGAAGAAGAATCTTTCTGCAACATATCTCGGTACGTTAACTGCTTTTCTTAGGCTGCTGTTATGTGCCGCTTTTATTTATTTTTTTTTTTCGTTGTGTTACATATGTTTCCCCATTCGAGAGATGCATATGTTAGTATTGGAAGAATTATAATATTTATTAATCTTATTTTGGTTTTCATTCTGAGTTTGCTTTTTCTTTCTGCTAGGCCTCTTATTGATGCCCTTGCCATGTTGGCTTTTTATATTGTAATGGCTACGTGTTTACCATCGTTTAGCCTTTGTCCATGATTACTCCGAGGTATTTTCCTTCGCTTTTCCACTCGATAAGATTGTCTTGCATAGTCACCTGTCCTTCTGGTTGTTGGTGCCTCTTTTTGAAAAGTACAGCCTGTCTTTTCAGAGTTTATAGCGATTTTCCATTTTAAACTCCATTCTTCTATGTCATCTAGCGCTGTTTGTAAGTTGTTGTTACATTTCTACATTTACCGCTATGTCTACATTTCTGTGTTTAGCCGCTATCGCTGTGTCGTCGGCATAGAGGCTTAGTAATGTACCTGGTGTTCTAGGTATGTCTGCTGTGTATATCGTGTACAGTAGAGGTGACAGTACCGCTCCCTGTGGCACTATAGCCTCCGGGTTCCCGAGTTTGGATAGGACTTATCCTATTCGAACTCTGAAACTATGATTGCTCAAGTACGAGGAGATTAGTCTTGTCATTGCTCCGCTGTAGCCGTATTTTCTCATTTTGTAAATCAGTCCTTTATTCCAAACTCTGTCGAAAGCTTTGCTTACATCTAGGAAGGCAGCTCCTGTGTATTGTTTATCATTAAATCTAGCTGCTGTTTACTCTCTTAATCTGAGTACTTGTAGCTCACTGGAGTGTTCTGATCTAAAACCGAATTGGGCTTCGGATATTATATCTAGTCTGTCTGTTTCAGCTTGGAGTCTACTGAGTATTACTCTCTCTACAATCTTGCTGATTGCAGGTAGCAAGCTTATTGGCCTATAGTTTTGCGGGAATGTGCTGTTTTTGCCGGGCTTTGGTAACATTATGACATGGGCCTCTTTTCATCTGTTTGGGAGTTTCTTGAATCTTAGCATCCATAAGATAAGTTTGAGTTTAATGAAAGTACATTTTTCAGAAAGCGCGACAATGCGAGATCTTCCTTAGGATATTCAAGGTTTTTTATTAAATTATAAATCGTGTGAAGAACCTACTACAACAGAACTGCAAAGCTCTAGAAAATGTGGACGTTGTGCAATATGTCCAGGTTCAAAGAATTCCAGCACAACAGTCAAAATACGTTCAGAAACCACAATTATCTGCGTAAAATGTCATGGTTATATTGGGACGACTTATGCATTTTTATGTTTATTATTTTATGTAACAATAAACCATTTTTTTGTAAATTGTGGTTGTCATTGTGTTAAAACGAACTAAAACTGGTAAAAACAACAAAAGTGTTTTGTATACAAAATACACAGCGCGCCCGGTTAAAAAACGGTAATCAGCGCGCCTGCTGTAGGGTTAAACAGCCGTGTAGGAAATCTACTAAACCCAGGAGTATTGGTAACCTTTGGCGAGAACCAAGCAAATGAGAATGGAAAAAAACTCGCAACTCCATACAACCTAAAATTGACAAACACCGTTTTTCACAAAAAAATATATACATTTATACACGTACGTACATATACACGAAAATTTAAAAAAATTAATTTTTACTGTAAATAAAACAGAAAACAAATAAACTTTAATGCACTAGGTCGTTGTGGTTAGTTGCACAATAAATAAAATCCAGGATCCCCAATATTAACACAACCAACTAAATCATTTTCCTAATTAAAAGTATGAAAAGTTTTTATTTGTTGGACAAATTAGTAAACTTAATGTGTTGCACATATCATATTAACATAATCGTAAAGTAAACTCTTAAGCAGTTATTTAGCAAATCAATCTTTTCTAACGCTTCAAGAGGTTTTCAAAGTAAATATAAATATAAAAAGGTTAAAGGTATAACAAACAAAGAAATACTATCCTCAATGAAACAAAACAATTTGAAAAGATTGTAAGAATAGACTAAAGAGCTGTTTAAATACGAAAGAACAGAAACTCAAATGTAAAATATAACAGCAGTACTACAGATAATTTTAGATAAGGCGGAAAGAGAATCGCCCTTCACAACCTGCCAGGAGATTGACCAGGAGAAAAATGGGAAAAAATAAAATGGCTGTGACAGTTGTCAGAAATTTAAATCGATTGGGAGTGTGGAAGATTATTAAATATATCCGGCAAGGAATCGAGATATAAATTATGTTATGTTAGAAGACATCCAACAGGAATAGGCAACCGTGAGTAAAGAAAGAAGTTGTGCTAACTAAGAGAGAGAGAGAGGAAAGCACTTTCTATGCAGAATGTTATGTTTCCTTCAAGCCCATATCAGTGCGGCGTAAATTGGCAAATGGAGTTATATCTCTCTATCTATCTCTCTACATCGAACAGAAGAGGTTAACCTGGTACGGACATGTCAGAAGAGCAGACCAAAATCGGTGGATAAATAGAATAACAGAGTGGAGCCCGATAGGAAGAAAAAAGAGAGGCAGACCCCAAAGATCTTTCAGAGATGAGGTGGACGAAGCAATGAGTAGAAGAAACCTACAGGAAGGGGACTGGCTAAACAGGAAAAATGGGAGAAAACGGTTGAGTAAAGGAATACAGTGAAAACTGTGGAAATCCTTGTATATATAGTTATATCTCTAAATAAATCCTATTCTAGGGATCGGCTACTTAATCTTAGACCTGAAAAAAAGATTAAAGCCAAAGCAGTTTTGGAGATAACTGGCGTGCTACATGGAAGAAGAGATAAAAAGATATTTGTCCGAAATGTGGACTTACTGAGGAATAGCTAGAAATAATTAACAAGTATCCTGTTGGACTAGAAGAAAATCAGTATCGAGTTAATAAATTGAGAACCATATTTAGGACAGATCACCAAATAGCACTGATTACATTAACGAGAGAAAAGGTTCCCAGTTGCAGAGAGCCGGAAGCCTGTACGATTCTATCGGTGCATAAGTATCGCACACCTTGCCGTCTCCTGCACTTCTAGAAAATCTAGAGATGTGTATCTAAGATGTAGCTTACGAGATCATTGGGTAAAATTTTGCAAGTTCAAGAAGTTTAAATGCTATATATGCGTAAAAAATGACCAAAAACTTTACAAAAATAGCCACTTCGAATACAAAAGGTACGAAACAAAAAGAGAAAGAGTAAGTGAAACTAAACGATCAAGTAACTACAATTGAATGTTAATAGATATGGAGCTGCGATGGATATTATGAAGAAAACAATCCAAAATAAAACGGTACTTGTAATTGTCAGTGAATCAATATGATTCCTCGGTCTCCAGTCTAAAATCAGCCATTAGATGTTTTTTCTATCTTGCTGCGTGACTGTGAAAGTTAGACAATTCACTCTGTAACAGAAAAAAGGATAGATGCCTTTAAAATGTATATACAGAAACGGATGCTGAGAATTCCATGGGTATAAAAAATTACCAATGATGAGGTGCTTCGACGCATGAGAAACAAAATAAATTACTGATCATGATCAAAGAGAGTAAAATAAAATACTTGGATCATATTTTGAGAATTGAAGGATATCAATTACTCTGAATCTGAGAAGAACTGAGAAGATGGTTTCACCGCTCATCCGTGGAAATCTTTCTTGCAGCAAATTCCAAAGCTACAATTGCCGTTTGGATCGCCAACCTTCGAAACGAGGTGGCGCGAAAATAAGAAGAAGAAGACGTAAAAGAGAGCCAGGTTTTGTATGGGCAGGAGGAAAGAATTATATTTTTTATGGATATTTTATATCACAATATATCAATATAGAAGAATAAGGATAGTTTTTGTACGATCTAAGCGAGAGAAAGAAATATCCTGTTGAGGAGATTTCAATGCCAAGTCCGCTTTATGGTGCTCTGGCAGAAATGATGAACGATGTAGATGTTTAACAAATGGAGCAATTGAAACCGAAACTCCACCTATTGGTGTAATGATGCGCTAATATGAGAAAAACATGCAATAGGGTGAGACGAAACATGATATGTGCTAATGGGGGTGATGATATGAATAGAATAGAAGAAGCTTAACAAGAGTATTCTTCTTCTTAGAGTCTCATCTCCCTACCGAGGTTAGTAATCATAATGGCTATTTTATTTTCAAAGTTGTTGCTCTAAACAAATCAATCGATCTCTACTAATACCAATTACGCAGATTCTTTAACCAGGAATTCTGTCTTTGACCTACAAATATTCTTTTTATAATATTTCTCTGTATAATGAGTTTCCATTTTCGCTCCCTTATCACGTAAACAGATATTGTAACGCTACTTCGTATTAATGGTCTGATTTGTCTTCTCCAGTATAGTATACCTTGTGGTTATTTATTGATATCACTCCATTTCAGAACCATTGTACATCACTAACACTTAGTACATCTATATTTACCCTCTCTGTGTCTTTAATATCATTCTGCTGTTTTGCTGATTGATGTATACTTCTTATATTTTAGGTAGGTATTTTCATCTGAGTAGGTTGAATATTATTTTGCTTTTGTATTCAATGGTTTTGCATGTTGAAGGCCGAGGATGCCTTGCATTCTGATAGTTGTTCTCACTGCCAGATTTTGATCTCCGATTACCATGATGAATAGTATCTCTTGCGTAACTGGTGCCAGCAATTATAATTTGAACTAAAGATACTTATGTGATTCTTTAATGCGGCTGATTTCCTATGTTATTTTCCGCATTCTTATGCTGTTGAGCATTATATTGCTTCCTTTGCCTTGGAAAGATTTTCCTCCATATTGGAAAAACTTCTAAACTAACTGAAACAGAACTTTTAGCTCACGTTTGAAACCCTAAAAATAGATAATTCACCGCGATCAGATGGGTTATCACCTGAAGTAGGAAGAGTTGTAGTTGTATGTGTGATACCGATGATCTATTTGTAGGGCAACTTGTTTAATGATATTTTTTCGATGGTGTGAGATTGATTTCTAAAAAAAGGAGGAAAAGAAACAAAAATATAGACCACTAAACTTGATAAATATGTTCTGAAGCTGTTTTCTTGTGACATTTTAAAGTAATTACTATTTAAATGGGAATAAGCCACAATTAAAGGTTAAACTAAGTGTATTTTGAGAACGATTTCCGAAGTGGAAATTGAAACGTCAATAAACTTACTTGACCTTTAATTGTGGCTTATTTCCATTTAATTACTAATTGCTTGGCTAAATATCATGGAAAAGATATTTGATGGATATGCATATGAAAGACTTCTGGAAGAGTTGGAGAGAGTGGGAGGCCTATGTGAGGCACTGCATGAAATCTAGAAAGTGTAGTGAAAAGGATAAAAGAATTTACTAGGTACCAGGAGCTATTATGTAAGAATAAATTAAAGAGCTGTTTGAATACGAAAGAACCTATTCCTATTATGTTGCAGTGAAACTGAATATAAAGAACGCTTTCTCCGTGAAGTGAGAGCAAGGGGATGGTCCCCTTTGTAGTTCTAGTGATAGATGAATATCTAAATAATAGAACAATCTATGTAAATGAGTGAGAGTGCTTCTATATGAGTGCGGGTGCCCGCAGAAATTTGCCTTGGGGCCCATTTTGTAAAACATATACTGCGATAGAGTGGTGAATCTGCAGATGCTGCCAAACGTTTAGTTTATTAACGATTAGGTGGTCGTGACCGTGGTTACAACGGAAGAGGAATTGAAAGTAAAGGTGAATACATTTATTGACCAGATTTCATTCTGGATTAATGAAATTGGAGCAATTTTTTACTATCAGTCTAATAAGCCCTAATATGTCCCTTCTAGTTATCGGTGATTAGATAGAAAATTACTATAATAATGAAAAAATAACGTTTTGTATTACTCAACATAGGTGAAAAGCTATGCTTTTATGTACATCCTTATGTACTTTCGCAATGTTATTGCAAAATAGATGAACAGATATACGTATATATTTATACAGGTGTGGTATGAACAAAATATATAATATTACGTAAATTTTAAATCGCTGTTCAAACAATATAAATTATAAGTATCTATTTATGTCATTTAAAACTAAATATATTTAAACGCTTTAAATAGTACAAATACTTTATATAAACCCTGTATATTCCAATGTTTTATTGACAATACAGCAAACACTAGAATCGCACAAAAAAAACTCAAGGCTTCATCTATCCCGGATTTGGGAATCTAATCATTAAATCTTTAAACAAATTATTAACATTCCGTAATTATTTATATAAATATATTTGTTTTTCTAATTTGGCATTTAAATTATAGGAACTAACAATAGAGCTTTGACAATTTTTAGCTTTTTAATCATCAAACGAGAAAAAAGTACTTAATTTGTTCGTTGAAAAATATTCATTCATATAAAGTGTTTTTTTTTGTGAAAATAAAACTGTGCATTGGCGTGGAAATTATAACAGATAAGGTACAGACTCTAAGGTGGAAGTTTGAGAAAATTTCATACGGATTGGCTCTGTCGTGTGTTTAGAAAATTCTAAGAATTATTTTTAAATGAGTTAACATTGATATAGTGTTTTCTTTTACTTTTCAATAACCTGTAATTGGAAAAATATGTACGACTACCAGTCTTCCCGGAATTCTTATGCTAAAAATTTTAAATATACCTCTATCTTTTTGAAGTTATACTTCTATACGCGCGCTCCACGTTGAAAATTTGTACGGGAGTGAATCGGTGAAAACATTACATATATAAGATAATGAGTAAGAGAGAGACAGAAGATATATTTTCTCTCTCTTCCTCTCTCGAGAATAAAAATGTTCCTTTTGTATATATATTTAATATTATATATATTGTATATATATATATATATATATATATATATATATATATATATATATATATATAATATAATATTTATTAATATTATTATTTATGTGATATGTTTTGTATTATTTATTAAATGTTCATAATTATTTTAGTCTTTTGTATTTCAAAATAATAATCTCAATAAATCACTGTATGACCGAGAACTGTCAATTTTGAAAGTTTGTGTCATGTCTAATTGGAAAATATTTTACGTGTTTGGTTCATTCGCTGGTGTATGTGAGTTCGAATCCCAATATGAATTTCCCTTTTTCTTTTTGAAATATTTAAGAACCCCACGTTAATTTTATTAAATATATGTAATATACGCAAAAATTCTAAATTTTAAAATAAAATGAAAATTTAAAACATAATCCGAGTTGTTGGTTTTTGAAGTTATATTGTTCTGAAGATATTTTCTTGTGGCATTTTAAATTAATTACTATTTAAATGGGAATAAGCCACAATTAAAGGTTAAAATACGTTTATTGACGTTTCAATTTCCACTTCGGAAATCGTTCTCAAAATACAAACATTAGTAAATTAAACAAACTTTGTTATGAGCTTCTATACACTCGAAGATAATTCTCGCACGGTGAGGGCGAGCATTATCATCAATCAGAACAAATTGTTCGCCTATTGCACCAAAAAATGGAACATCTATTGGTACTATGACT
The DNA here is from genome assembly GCF_040954645.1 of Diabrotica undecimpunctata. Classification (NCBI taxonomy): domain Eukaryota; kingdom Metazoa; phylum Arthropoda; class Insecta; order Coleoptera; family Chrysomelidae; genus Diabrotica; species Diabrotica undecimpunctata. The sequence continues at coordinate 133,646,092 of NC_092809.1, read as the reverse complement.
CTGTCTCGATATCGTGTAGCAGTCATTGTCTCATTAATTAAGACGACTAAGTCCGTGCGACCGTCAAAACATATGCCTTTCCACACGCAAACAGATCCACCTCCAAAAAGAGTGGTTGGGACTCTCAGATTTTCATTGTAACGCTGTCCTCTCCACACCAATAATCGGCCATCATTCGTATACAAACGAAATCTGGACTCGTCAGTAAATAAACAATTCCTCCAATTTTCGAATCGTCCAGCGATATCTGCATGCACGCTGCTCCCTAGTTAGTCCTGGATTCCCATCTTAAATTGGATGCATGTAACCGTCTTCTAACAGTTTGACTGGAAATCGTTCGTCTAGTAGCATGCCTGAAGATACTGTTAATTCTGGAAGCCGAGAATGTTGGGTTTCTTCTTGCCGTCAGAACTACAAAACGGTCTTGCCGACGAGTTGTAGATCGTTCTTTTCCTCCTCCATGCCTGTATGTTGCAGATCCAGGTGGTACATACCGATTTCATGCACGACTTATCACACTTTGCGACACATTTAGCCTCATAGCAACCTCTTGTTGAGTTATTCCTTGTGGGATCCAACGAACTAATTGCTCGAGCTGTACTCTATTTCTAAACGTCTTTGCGGCATAATGTTTTTGTGATAAATGGATTTCTTGACTTATTGACAACTGGTAAAGCCAATACAAATGATATATTCATGTTTGGAACAACATGTCTCTCTTTGTACGAGATAAGGGTCGATAAGAATAGGGAGAAAAAAACCACGTGCAAAAAATATTGACAATAAAGATAGCATATAAAGTATAAAACAGGCAATTATTTTAAAAATAGTTTTATATGTTAATTTTAGGAATTTTAAAATTATCCACTTCAATTGTTGAGTATATTGTAAAGATTTTCTAGACGAATAATGAATGTCCTAATCCAAGTGGTTGAAATATATTGATAAGAAAAGGCTTGTCTTTTTCAATTTCAATTGCGGCTATTTTATTTTATTTTAGTACGACTTTGCTCCAAAATATATTGTTTTAATGTTATATCAAGAAAAGTATAATAAAGTCGACGTTTTCAGCAATATTTTAATTTTTTTATTATTGTTCTTGACATATTTGAGAGGAAGGATAAGTCATTATTATTATTACTAAAGTTATCATCCGAATGCCACCTCTCACATTCACCTCAAAATAGATCCGCCCTGGTCTACATAGATTAAAACGCTAAAATTCTACTCCAAAAAAATTTATCATATTCTGTCATATAGTATCACATCTCATTCTTTGCTGCGCCTATGATATATTTACGTTACCTTTTTTCATTGTCTTATAAAATGTTAATGAATTACAGGTTTTATCTGCCGACTAATAAAAACTAGATCAAATAAACCCAACTCGTTGATTTATCCATTAGCAGCTACTGCGATTTCGTACTTACAGTCCTTGACATATAAGTTGACCAGTTTTACAAAAGTACTTAAACCTTTTATCACACATATAGTTACTATCACTACATATAAATTATTGTTTGGTATTTCTGTTAAATAAATTAATGGAAATTGTAGAAATATAGAAAGTCGCAAGTGATTTATTATTTATTATTTATACAGTAAAGAATATAACACAAAATGGCAATGAAAATTATTAATGTAAAATTAGGTTATTATGATGTTGATAGACTACCTTTTATACTGATGGCCAAAAATATGCAACAATTTTGTATACGGTTATTTATTTGGATCAAAAGTATTTCTTTGTGTCATATCTATATATATATATATATATATATATATATATATATATATATATATATATATATATATATATATATATATTTCTTTTTGTTCTCTATGTGCCAGAGTTAAAACACACCAGTAAAAGATGACAACAAAATTTTTACTATTTTTACCTAAATTTTAAAGAATTTTAAAATGAATTTTGTCCACTATTTTATATTTTATGTGTGTGTTATTAATGTTGAGTGTCTATGCTTTTATAAATAATCTCAACGACTAGTAAGTTGCACTGAAGATTTATGATATTTTATAAATATTTACACTTTTTCTTATTACAGTGTCTTGAAAAAGGAATAAAACCATTCCGAAAGCTAGACAAAAAGTCATAAGAGTGTTTCATTAACATCCCGGCCAATTTTCTGACTGCAACCCTAATAAACTGTGTTATTTGTTTATATTGACAGTCACTAATATCCAGTAATTCTTATATATATATATATATATATATATATATATATATATATATATATATATATATATATATGTATATATATATATATATATATATATATATATGTATATATATATATATATATATATGTATATATATATATGTATATATATATATATATATATATATATATATATATATATATAGATTGTTTATTCCTGAGACTAAATATTTAAACTATTGAACTTGCTCTCTTAATTATGCTAAAGACATTTAGCAAATTTCATAGGATTCTTTAAGACTTAAACTATCTCAGAAGTTAAATGCATATTGCGTTTTTATCGAAATTATGTACAAAATAAACGTTTGAAAAAGGGGTAACAATTGTAATAACTTCTATATTTTTCCAGCTACAGACTTGTACGTGCAACCATTGGATAGCTGGTAAAACCACTCACATTAAAAAAAAACCTTCTATGACCAATAGGAACGAAGTTAGGGACTATTTTTTTTTTAATCATATATCCATTGTTTATAAACATTAAGAAGTAAAATTTGCACAAATTTTGAATGAAAATCGAAACTTTATATTGAAATATAGCTAGCTATAAAATTCATCCAATTTTTCGAAACTTACAGCCCTTCGAAACGAAGGTACTTTCGAAAGATCGACATATTAAAGTGGAGGGGATAACTTGTTCAGCTCCGTTTTTTTTTCGAAATCGGAACTTCAAATTGAAACACCTAGGAAAAATTTACATTATCTCGGCTTCCATTGCAGTTAGAAGTTTTTTTTTTAATCTAGGGTAGTTCGTCGAAATATGAATAACTACATAGTTTTCACTGGCCGGGAAATATGGGAAACCTCGGAAAAAATGAGTCCATTTGAAATTCACCGTAAAAACTTTTTTTTTAATTTGGCTGGAATAGTGTGTCGAGTATTAATAATGATGACATCATTTTCAGCCCCCGGAAATCTCAGATAATCCAGGAAAATCAACATATATTTTTTTCATTTTATATCAATGATATAATAATACTTACATATTTTAGAAATTAAATTTCAGGTAATTTTTTACACATTTTATTATTATATTCCTTATATTAATTATAATTATGTTCCGGGATTTTCCGAGATTTCCGGGGAGATGAAAATTATGTCATCATTATGATTACTGCGACAGACTATTCCAGCTAAAACAAAAAGTAAGTTTTTACGGTGAATTTCAAATGGACTCAACGGAGCTGAAACAGTTATTCTCCACTTTCGTATGTCGATCTTTGAAAAGTACCTTCGTTTCTAAAAGCTGTAAGTTTCGAAAGATTTGATGAATTTTATAGCTATAAGTTTCAATATAAAGTTTAGATTTTCATTCAAAATTTGTGCAAATTTTACATCTTAATGTTTATAAACAATGGAGATATGATTTGTTTTTAAAATAGTCCCTAACTTCGTTCCTATTGGTCATAGAAGGTTTTTTTAATGTGAGTTTTTTTACCAGCTATACAAGTCTGTAGCTTGAAAAATATAGGTTATTACAATGTTTATAAGTAAAAAACATACCCCTTTTTCGAACGTTTATTTTGTAAATAATTTCGATGAAAACGCAATATGCATTTAACTTCTGAGATAGTTTAAGTCTTAAAGAATTATATGAAATTTGCTAAATGTGTCTAGCATCATTAATAGAGCAAGTTCAAAAGTTTAAATATTTAGCCTCAGGGATAAATAAATTAAATAACTTTTTAACTATTTGACCGATCGGGGGGAAATTTCGCACAAATTTAAAAGACGGTAATTTTTCGATGTTCAAATGTATTAATAACATTTTATTTTGTTAATAAAAAAATTATTAAAATTTATAAATTAGTGCAAAAAAACTGCTTTTTTCATATATCTCCGTAAATTATTTATCAATTTGAATTTAAAAAACGGGAAAATAAAGATATTCTTGATATAAAAAAATGATATAAATATTGTTTATGTAAAATATAAGGGAGAAAACTCATAGACAAAAAATCAAATTGTAACCATAAAGTATTGTTTAATTTACTTTTTCATTTATTTGTCATCTAGTAACCCCCACCTATGTCTTAAAAGCTTCAGGTATCGACCTTTTTTTTTAACCAGACTCGGCTAATAAGGTAAATATTATTGTTTACTATTACACTGTAATATTGGCATAACAAAATTAATTTGTGTTGAAATCAAAATGGCATTTTTCGTTGAATTAGTTTATTCGGGTGTTTTCTTGGCTTGATTGTGGGTTATGTTAAGAGTTTTCGATTGAGGTTAGGTCCTCAAAATCTCAACAGATGGTTTTAACAGTGTTGCCGAATAAGGCACAAATACGAGAGAGTTATGGGGCAAAACCACCGGCAAAACTACGAATGCGTATTTTTTCCCCATTATCATAAATTAATTTTGCTTGTACTAATTTCGAAATTAAATATTTAATTCATCTAAATCTTGGTGTCTGTTTTCCAGAAACTACAAAAGAAAATCAGAGCGCAAGCCTTCGACAGAAGTTATTTTGTGCGAAGCTCGTGAACTTATTAATAATGGCGTTTCTATATGTCAGACAGCAAAAGCTGTGGGATTTCATGAAGCGACACTACGGCAAAAGTTCAAAAAAGGATATGGTGTCCAGTTTTTAGGCAGATTTAAAGCAGTTCTAACTAATATCCAAGAAAACAAAATAGTTCAGCATTGCAAAGAACTCGATGAACGATTTTATGAAATGAGGCTGAACTCATTGCATTTTTTAATTTACTCTTTATTGTGTAAGAAACCGTATTAAGCATCCATTTTCATCTGTTGGTCGGGACTTCACTAGATCTTTCATGAAAAGAAATCGGCTATCTTTACGAGTTCCACGAAAAACAAGTATTGCTAGAACAATGGGCTTCAGTAGAGTCAAACTAGCTAAATATTTTGAAATTTTGGAGAACACTATAAAAAAATATTAAAAGTTACCTCACAACCATATCCCCAAAGCCCAAATATGCTGCCCCATTTGAAAAGAGAGATGTAGCAAAAGCTGTAGCTACCAAGGACAGACAATTACGGCTGTTTGCTGTAGGAGTGCAACTGGTCACCATGCTCTCCATTTTTCTTATTTGCTCGAAAACGGATGAATCTTTTTCTAATCGAAGACGGGCTCACTGCCTGCGACATGGCAGTGGTATCAAGTACTTGGAGCATTTTAAAAAACATGTCTTGGGTCTTGGGTCTTGGGTTTCATCTGACAGTTTTAGACCTCCAAATTTGAGGTTAAACATATGTTAAATACATACGAAAGTGACAATCATTAATAATTAGTTTTTTAATTATATCTTTGCAGTTTATGTACAAAATAAATGTAGTATTAAAAATTTTGTTTCTAAAAATTCATCATAATTTATCTTTTCAACCCCAAACGGAAAAGGAAGTGAAAAATCTAGTACTGGCAAATCAAGTTTTTAATGTGGAAGTGCATGTAATTAAAAACAAGAATAGCAAAAGTTGTGATATAAAAGCTGAAGTCATTGGGCAGGCTGCAGTTAGCTTGAAGCCTTATGAAATATCATTCAAGGTAAATTATTTAAATTTTTCCTATTTCAATTGCATAAAAATTAAATTATGTGATATTTACTTTTTCATATTAATAGCACGACTCCATATTTTTCTTTTCTCTAATTTATATGTAACCTTTGGAAACCTATAAAAACTACACTCACTATTTTTGGTATTATTAGCTCAATTAAATACGCCACATGTATTTGCATTCATTTTTGAAAAAATTTATGCGTAAAAAGATAGGTTCAATTTTGTTATATTTCGCCGCTACGCACGCTGGTATCGTTTCAAGGTACCACTACCATGGTTACGCACTGAGCGAATATTCAACTACTGCATGGCTATCATTTCTTCACTATTCTTCTGGGTTTTCTCTATATCCAACTAGCTGCTGTTTGGGCCGCCTATGTACTGTCCTTTGGTTTTCGTCATAATCTGTCGTCAACTGTCTTAATAATCTATTAGGATGGTTCCTGATATCGTTAAAAATCACCTGTGCTTTTTCGTTTATTATTCTTGGAATTCTCTTTTGTTCTTAGTCCCTAAATACGTACCTTAATGGAACGTGCCTACTCATGTACCCCCATGAGGTCGAGGCGTATGTTAGTATTGGTAAAATTATACAGTTTGCCATCCTAATCTTTGTTTTTCAAGCTAATCACCCTCAGTGGTTGATGCGGTCTTGATGCCATACTTTTTCGCAACCCTGTACATATTATACCACATTAAATAAATATTTAATCAAGTTGCAGCAGTTCTATAAACATATTTGGCAAACACTGCACTAACGAATTGATTTGCAGTATTGCCTACTTCTACTTTGTAATTATATTTCTTTATATGATGTATAGATGGAATTTATTTAAACAAATATCTTAACTAAACGTATTTTAAAATTACCATAAATCTATAGAGTAATAATAAAACTCAATGTTTACCTCCTTAAGTCTATTCATTTAAAATCTACTATTATGAAACAACATAATCATCTGCTTACAGTCATTGCGACAGATTAAAACCAATTTCGTGTTTCTAGATTTGACAAATGATTAATTTGGTTATTAGAAATCAAAGCATCAACAAATTAATTGAAAGGTCAGTAAAGGTAAAGGAGTTAAATAATGAATTGTCTATTTATTCATAAATATAGTCAAGCAATTTGATATAAAAAATTTAATTCATAATAATGTCATAAGGTTGTCTATAATTTTTAATATTCCGTAAATAACTTATGGTCGGTTTCATAGAGCTCCCTTAATTTCACACTTACGTAAAGAACGATTAACAGACTTATTTACATAGAATTAATTATTTTTATACAGTTTTTTAATTATATATTCAATAAAGATGTTAGTTTTCATGTCAGAAAAACATTTTAACCGCAATAGATATTTTAATAACGGATATTATCTTGGAATCTTGGATTTAATATGATTCTGCAACTATGTTCTTGTGGCATATTTTTAACTAAATATTTTTTATATGGGGATAAACCAGACTTTTGCGATAAAATACACGTTTAACACGTTGCGTGCGGATGTCTGATCCTAAGACTTATGCTCTGGCCTGAAACTTATTTTTTAATAAAACTTCTAAAAAATAATTAATAAATATTTATTAGTAATTATTAATACTATGGTATAATTTCACTATTTGAGAGAGTGAGTCATCGTTTAAAGCCCCAGAAATGCGGAAAGCTGTTTGGAAATCCAGTGACGTACACTTACTTTTATTTTAACGTTAATTATATTTTATTTTTCAAATATTAATGTTCGAAATAGGCCACAATATGTTTATTTACAAGTTTTTACTGACGTTTCGATCTCTATATCCAAAGACCGCTTTCAAAGATATAAATGGTAGTTATATTTATTTTATTTGTTTATTATTATATATTTTTTTAATCTTATATTGTTTATTTTCTTTTTTTTTTCTATCTTTAAAAACGGAATAGAGATCGAAACGTCAATGTATTAAACAATTAAATAGATATATTGTGGCTTATGTCCAACCTTCTCCCTAAAAATACAGAATGACACAAACAAGCAGCTATAGAAAAATAAATATATCTGTCATTTGTATGTTTGAAAACGGTCTCTTTATAGAGATCCAAACGTCCGTAAATTAAACATTTGAATAAATATATTGTGGCTTATTCCCAACATCATTTCTAAAAATACAGAACGACAAGCGAAAAGCCATAGAAAATAAATAGTACTATCATTTGTATAATTGAAAACGGTCTCTGGATATAGAGATCGAAACGTCAATAAATAAACATATGAATAAATATTTTGTGGCTCATTCCCTACATTCCCCTAAAAATACAGAATGCCACAAACAAAAAGCTATAAAAAAGAAGTAATTTTGCAGAAAGTTTACTGATGCCAACCGGCTGTCGCGGAAGTTACGCTAAAACGTCTTTTGACGTGACCCGTCCTTAAACAGTTACACAATGAAATTTTTTTAAAAAAAATTTGAAGACAGTTTCCACACCACCCCAGAGGTATGTCTTGTGGCGCGATACTTTTTTTAAATGGGTGTTCGCCAAGAGCCATATTCTCTTAATAAATAAAATGAACAAAACACTTAAACAGTATAAAACAAAACAAAATAAAATCCTATAAAACAAAATAAAATTCTATAAAAACAAAATAAAAATAATGTTTGATGTGTTTAAACACAAACACTATACACACTTACTATGTTCTTCTCGTTTTTTTTTTTGTTTTTGGTTTTTTTTATGCTGAGGTTCTTATTAAACTATTAGAAAATATTATTCGCTGTCTAAACCTGAAGATGCAGTGCTGCTATCGCTGTCACTATCTTCACCACCTGGTGTAATTATAATTGGCTCTAGTAAAACTTTGATATGAGTGTCAAGTTCCCACATACGATGTTCTTCTTTAATTATGTGGCTTATACATTTAGCCCACTTCACTGGAGTTACATGGAGGATTGCTTGAATCAAAAGTTTCTTAATTTCGTTTAATTTGAACGTTTTGTTATTGCGTGCTACATCTCCTTTCACTTGCTCCCAGATAAGTTCAATGGGATTAAGTTCGCAATGATAAGGTGGTAGACGCAGAAATTTGACACCATAATCTTTTGCAGTTTCATCTACAGCATATTTAAGATATTCAATTTTCCTTAACCGTGCAATGTCAAGGAGCTAAATTTTGAGCATTGATTCTTCGTATGCAATCCCCTTTTCTGTAAGCCATTCTTGAATCCTCCCTTTCAATTTCTTTAATAATCACCTGTTTTTTTCAACTCAAATTGAAGAAAACCATCATCAAGAAACCCTGTATCACTTCCTATATGGGTGACGATTAAACGCCGTCCCTTTCCTGATGGAGCTTTTAATCCTGTATATCAACCTTCTATAAACGCTTCGCGTTTACTTTTGACATTTAAATCTTGCCAAACTTTTTCAACTGTATGACCTTTTCCAACCTTGGTTAATCCAGGTTTCATCCAAATAACATATTTTGCGTCCAGTGCTGCGAATTTTGCGTATTTCTTCTAAATATTTTCTTCTCCGCACAATAATTTTATTTTTTTCTAATAGCATACTTTTTCTGTTGAGTTTTACATATCGAAAGTTCATTTCACGCATGGTCCTGGTTAAGACTCTACGAGATATCTTGGGTAAGGAGTCATCGTTTTCGAGCTCTTGAGAAATATTTTTCAGTGTTGGAATTTCATTCCGAAAATAAAATGAATGAATTTTTCGACGTATAATATTCCTTGTCTCGTCATCCAAAACAATGCTTTTCCTACCTCTAGGTTTACCTTTTTCTTGCTTTTTATTTTCCGATGTATTTTTAAGTACACGATAAATACAGCTAACGGATACTTTGGTTAAACTGCTACAAATGTCGACCGCTTGGCTAACATTTAATTCCATTTTTCTGCCGACAATTGGTTCATAAACGTTTCGTATTATTACCTTCTCTTCGGACGTTAACATTTTCCGTCTCTTTTGCGGCATTTCATTTTTGGAATCAACATCAGAATTTTGCAGTCTTCTCTTGGAACAACTCGGTTTTTCGTCCAACTCCAATAAAACTCAAACCAAATAATCACAGAATATAACTAAACATTTACTATAAAACGACAAACTATAACACTCGTATTATCAATAACACGTTTTATCAATAACACAAACTTATCGCATAAAATACCCTACTCTCAGATACGCCAATGTAAATAACCTATTGTTAATGGGCACTCGCTCGACAAAAACTAGTTTGACGGCTTTCTGTGGATCTGAATTGAAACGGGGTTCCGTCGCTAATTCCAAAGTTGCCAAACGATTGAAAAGTATTGTTTTAAAATATCGATTTTTATTTTATAAATTTAAATATGTAACGAAACGGAACATATAAATAAAATTTATTTCATTAAAATTTTGTGCTTAATTTTTACTATTGAAAAGATCAGGTTTTTTTGTATTTTTATGACGGTAATAATCGCTGCATGGAAGAATACAGGTTTTGTATGACCATAATTACTACTTGTGAACAAGAATTGGCTACACTGTTCGACAACTTCTGGTCAAGTCTACTATAGAGAAGCACAAATAAATATACTACTTTATATATTCTGTAATTTCTTATGAGGAAACGCAAATTGCAATCGAGAAAACAGGCAGTTTTCGAGGGCCGCTGTGTACATTTAAATTTGAGGATAATCCGCGTTTAAACTATGATATCACTCTTCTAAATTGAGGGTTTCTACTTTAAATTATATTAAAATAATGCAAAATTTTTGCATGGCTTACATGTATGCCACCAGGTATACGATAAAGGTACTTGCACCAGGAACGGATGGCGCACATGTATGTCGCGAGGAGAAGATTTAAAATATATGTTCTTATACTCGTGCACATACAAAAAAGGCTAATATATTATAAGTAAAATATTTTTAGGTCTTGTGAAAATTTGCAAAACATGTCCCAACACATAAGCCTGATTTTTCCTGACACATAAGGCAATGGTATAATGATAGAACTCTTTTTTTATTTCGCGAGCAGTATCGGCATCGTTTTCGTAATGTCCGTCCTCTTTCATCTCTTTCTTGAATTCTCGTTAAATGGTGACTTGTTTGAGGGTTGGGAGCCCTTGAAAGTTGCCGATGTAGTGGTGGTATAAGTTTGTCCTACTGCTCCTACCATTACGTCGTTTGAGTATCTTGCTATAATTTCTCCTTTCTTGAGAGATACCGAAACTACATCTTGTGGCAGATTTTTTCTGTATTTTCGTATAGTACCTGTACAGTACGTATTATTTTGAAGCAAAATTTCTGCTAAATTTGTACTGTTATAAAAATTTTTGACATGACAGCTTTTTCAGTATGACCTGATCCTCCCAGTTCATCCAGTTGACCCGTGTATATAACAATTTTTAAAGGTAAGCCATCAGGTTCGGCCAAAATATAAAACTTAACCCCATATTTGTGTCGCTTATTTTTTATGTATTGTCGGAACACAAGTCTGCCACGCCACAGGACCATGGACTCATCCAAAGATAAGTTTTTTCCAGGGTAATAGATTTTATTCATTTTTTCGTTAAAATAATCAACAATGGGTCGGATTTTATATAGCCGATCATTTACAGGAATTTCTGTTGGGGAAGAGAAATGCAAGTACCTTAAGATGGCTAGAAAACGATCTCTACTAATATATTGTCCAAAACACAAACTAAATATTCTATGAGTTCTCCAATAATCTGGCAATCTTGAACACTTTATTGTTCCAGTGTGAAACAGCAAAACAATAAAACAACGCAATTCTTCAGCAGTCGCAGGTTTCTATGAAGATATGCGAGATTTTTGATAACTACTTTTTAATGTAAATTCGCTTTCCGCATATTAATTAGTGTGATTAACTATAAGTTGCACTAATTGTCATCAAACAGTAGGCAGAAGAAATAAAATGTATATTTATGCTCACCCATGTCCACAAAAAAGATCTGTGCTCTCGTAAATGGAATGGACTTCATGGAACATTGAGTTTCATTCCAGACTCTAACTTTATTTGTTATTTTAGGAGTAACGGTTACTTTGTCATTGATAGGTGGTTCTGTTACCTCCTCAATATTAGCGATATGTGGTTCTATTACCTCCTCAATATTAGTGATATTATCATTTAAAATTAATAAGAGATACATTTTCGAAAATTTAAAAAACTTAATTTTTACTTAAGTCATCATCAGAACTTTCCTCGTCACTAGGTTTGTAAGAAACATCCCTAAGTTCAAACTAGCCTATCTCACTATCACTTTCTAGTAACATGTGTAATAGTTCCTCTTCACTAAAATTTTTTGATTTTTTATCAGATATTTTACTTGATTTAGAAATTTTAGGCCGCGACGGACCTGCCTCCAAGTCATTCATTTTTTTTTATAATATATTCCAATAACGTTTTCTATACAAACGACGATTTTAAAAATATTTAGATACTTGACTAGTTTCACCGACCATTTTACACTAACTTCGATTTGAAGAGCATAAGTGATTTAAACCTTTTTTATTCATAAGTGGATTCTCATCTGGCATATATATATATATATATATATATATATATATCAGTTAAAGATACCAGTTTATTTGAAAATGATTTCCAGACTGAAAGTTGAAAGATTTGAAACAAAACATGTAATTATAATTATAAATAAATTATTCTCCAAATATAGAACTGTCAGTGTGAAACATCTCACAGAAAAATAGTTTCAGAATCGTATTATCAATCTAATCTTTGATTTGTTTTTAAATAAGTAATAAATTCTGCTACTACTGGACATGGCCAATTAAGAAAAAATGATGTAACAAGAAAAATATTTGTTTAAAAACTTTGACAATGAAGTGTTGACATCACACATTTATAATATAACGCTTGTTTAGATAATCAGTGATCGATTCGACAAGATAATTTGAAGGTAGATGCAATTCATTAATTATTTATATAAATCTCTTCAGCTGATAAGAGAAGTTAGAATCAATAAAGTAGTAAACTTTTCTAAAAAAATTCATTTTTTATGAAATGCTGTCGAAATTTAAACGCTGATCATAATCGACATGAATAATTTGTTTTGAAGATTCTCGCGATTTAGTATTTTATTTTGTGGGTATGTATGTTTGTCTTTCTTTTGTGTGTGTTTCTTGAAATTTTTTGGAAGAACTAGCTTTTAACGTTGGTGTCAAGACCAGATCAAAATTCTACAAGAAAACAATAGGAACCATCAGGATACACAATGCTGAAGCTAGAGCAGGATTAATAAACAGCCAAAAAACTAATGAAAGCAACACCAATGAAGATAATTCTAGATAGAGAAAATTTTTTTGGTTATTTTTTTTTTAATTTAATTTACTTTACAACTTAAAAATCTTGTACAACAAAAACTGGACTATATAGAAGTTTACCAATTTTTTTGCTTATAAAAAAGCACTTTACCTTTCTAACATATTTTATGAAAATAAAATGAGTTATTTGGGCGCCCTCGGGAATAGTTTAAAATTATAAACAATTTTTTGGTTTATAAACAAATAGAATATCTCGGTAAGCATTAGCTTAAATTAAATTCAGAAATTTAATTGCGTTGAAAAGGAATCGGCAACACTTTTTTTCAAAAATACCAAAAATTTAGGTGGAAGAAAATTAAATAAAGTTCAAAGTCGGTATATGTAAAAAAATGTATTTTCCAAAAATGTTTCCAATGGAGCAATTTTCTTCATTCTCTTATTGACCCAATGTAACTCGAGCAAAGACGCCTAATAAACGCATTACCAAATCCCAAAGATGCTTTATTTTTGTTCGAAATAAATTAATTTATACTTGAAAATCATAAGAACAAGCTAAATTTTGTGGCAAAATGCAAAAGTTTAATAAAAAAACTGCACTTTGCACCTTTAAAATGCTTTTTTATTTTTGTCGAAAGGACACTTTGATCAAAAGATATCGAATTTTTACCATCGAATAGATACAAATTTCTCGATATTCAAAATCTTCGGTCGCTTTGAGCGTTGTTTTTGAGAGAACGGTTAATTCTACAGAAAAAGTGCTTATATACATTTTTGTTTAAAATGATCTCCGTCACATTTTTTAATTAAAATATTTTTTTTCTACGACCGACAGATTCTTGGTAAATTATTTTTTTCCGTTTTCCCTCCTTCGAGGAGATTTTAGGGAGAAGTAAGGGGAAAGAAGTAGTAAACTTTTTTTCTATTTTTGGAATTCCAAAATTAATATTCTCAGCAAAGTTCAGTTTGTTCGTATGATTTTTAAAGGTTTAGTTGAATTTTCGTCTCTGGCGACTGGAGTATAAATAAATTAATTTATTTATAACAAAATTAAAGCACTCGTGAGACTTGGTAATACATTTTTTTGGCATACCTTTAGGAGTTGCATCGGTTTAATAAAATAATGAAGAAAATTTCTCCGTTGGAAGCCGAGAAGATTTGTTTTACGTATACCGATTCTGAACTTTGAAATTTAATTTTCTTCAACTTTTGTACTTCATTAAAGAGGTTAGCTGTACTTCAATTTTAAAGCTTTACCGACGACTTTCCTGAAGTGCAAATAGAACCAAAATTTCTTATAAACTTTAATAATTAATAATTAAAATGGCATAAATTTCATCCCTTAATTGTAATAAACAATAAATCTGTGAATTTATTAAAAAATTTTGCCAACTTTAGCCCTAATTGAGCTAGATCAATTGTTTTTCTTTATATAATGGTATAAAAATATACGCTTTCTGAATATCTAAAAATAATTATTTTATCAACGATAACAAAGAAGCTACGTAAAAGATTAGCATATTTTTGTAAACTTATTTTTGATGATAAATATTTTTTTTCTTAATTTTTTTTACTATTTGTAAAGAAGAAGACTCACTCTTTTATTTGAAATTCGAAAAATTGTTCTTACTGCAATTTTTTTGACTTTGTTATTGCAAAAAATAACTTTCTGGGATAAACAAATAGAATAAAATTTAAACAATTCAACGAATCGCTTTTAAATTTTTATCACATATTGAGCATTACAAGACCCAACTTTGATGAAAATTTCAAAGCCTTACAACAATTTTTGCAAGAGATTTAATAAATTAAGTACATTTTTACACTAATTTGTTTATAAATAAAAGTTATCAACAAATCTCACGCATAAAATAGTTATAATATGTTTGTATAAGTATTAAACATCAAAAAAACCTTTCAGTACCCTGGCTTTTTGAGTGTCACGAACAGGGTATATTTTTGCCTTATTACCCTGAACTATAATTATACAGTATACTCCCTCTATAACGAACACGGTTATTACGAGGTTTCGCTTATAACGAGATACATTAGATGTCCGGTGAAATTTCTATTGAACTATAACCGTCTATAGCGACGCAAATTTGGTTATAACGAGAGAAAATAAGATCCAAAAACGTGTTTTTTACGTTTTTGGTCGAGTCGTGGCTATAAATAAATACCTTTTCAAACAGCCCCTCAATAAACTTAACTGCAGCCTGCAATAAACTTCTTTACAATGAATAAATACAACTGTTTCACATCTTTAGAAAATATGATAGAATGATACTGGACCATTTAAAGCAGTTAAAAATTACAGAGTTCTTAAAATTGCAGAAGCAATAGTTTATGATATCCTTGAAAATACGCTTTATACATTATGTAGTTGGAAAAAAATATAAGTACAGATTTTTTGTTTTAACGTATATCATTGATAATAAAAGTAAACAACTCTTTTATGTTTTAATATATTTCATTGGCAATAAAAGTAAATAACTTTTTTTCGAAAACGCCATTCAAAGAATATTCTTAGCATCTTATATTGCTCCAAATGGCTTCACTATAGGAAGTTAATGGTTTAGAAAACTACAGATTCATATGTATGCACAGTATTATTATTGTCTGATATAACGAGATCGGCTTATAACGAGGTAATTAGTCTGTCATTTCAGTTCTCGTTATAGAGGGAGTCTATAATCTCGGTTATTAATTCATAATTTTTATATCAAAATATTTCGAAACCTGTACACAGTATCGAGTTTTACCAAAAATATCTTTTTGGTGTAAAATTGTATGATGTTTAAATTCACTTTGTAGCGGTTATATTTTGCCTACCACATTGGGTATCACTTGGGGTTGAAAGAGGGGACAGCAATTACTGCAAATGTATGGTTATATACCAAATGTCCAAAAAAGAGAATACTAACTGTCATATGTCGAAACGAAATATTAAACCTTTTTGAAACATTAATTTTAATTATACCAGTTAACTTTATTAAAAAAAACTAATATGACAATTAGCTAATCCATAAAACATAATTTTATTTATTAACAATATTTTTAGTTTGTCATGAAAGCAAATTTTTTATTAATGAAAAATGGTTCATTTTTACTTTGAATAAATTTAATAAAAAGTAACTGGTATCACTGGCTGATGTATTTCTTTAAGAAAGTTTTTGGGATTGGGACTGGATCAAAACACTGCAAACAAACACAACTGTGTCTCACTCAAGCTGAAAGTTGGTCTGAAATGACCAGGGAACATAAATAGACAACTTTTTGGAAGTTGGACACTGGATTCGGGCCTCGGATTATCCTGGATGACAACAAACTGTAATCTTTAAAACTCTGCCACTTAATTTCTTCTTAAAACCATGTGGACCTCTCAAATGGTTGTAACGCTGCTTCACAAATCTTTCAGATAAGGCACAGCACAACCATTCGGTGATTAATTCAACAAAGACTGACACATTGCATTTGAGCTTAAATTTACCTCTCCACAAAAAAAATTTGCCGGTTTTTGAAGACCACACACGCCGAAATCTATCTTTTTCAAAATCCCAATCCAAACTTAACTTCAATTGCTGCATTCTACTAAACTTCACTATTTCCGATAACAAAATTGAATAGCGAACAACAATAACGAATTTGAAAAAAAAAATCCGGACTCAAACAATAACTAACTGCGTCCGCGATCCATCGTCGAGTAACATCATAATCTTCAAAAATCGTTCGCCTCCACGCATAACTTTCTCACCAATCTAAGTGGATATTTTTTTGACGCGCAATATTAGGCGGCATCACGTTCAAAAGAAGGCAATTAAAATTATTATATTCATACCAGAAATGTTTATATTATTAATCCCAACGACGCAAAAGACGTTGAGAAAATATTTCGCTGTTTTAATACATAAGAAAGAAAAATAGAAATGCTGCAACTTGTAATTTTGATTGTTAATTTAACCCTTAAAAAATTATGTTGCATAATACTTGGTACGAGCTTTTTAACTAGCGACCCCTACAAGAGTAAGATATCCATAAAAAAAATTCATGTGATGTATCAGATTCCAAAACATATTCGTATAAAATTCATTACAATGCTGCCAATAGTTTCAGCAAAGCCGTAAAAAATGTGTAACATTGTTTTTCTTCAACTCCCTTTATCTTGAAAACAAATGACGTTACAAAAATTATTTACTGAACAAACTCCAACTATTTTTCAATTTTTTACCTATCCTAGAGACAGAATACCCTGTTTTTGAAACCTGCGGTTACCTGTATATTTGTTAATCTTCTACTGCAAAGAAATGTTTAAAGCTTATGATGTTGCTAACACAAGGTTTCCTATTTTAGTTTTTTCCCCCTATTTAAAATTTTTGTCCACCTTTTTAGGTGAAATTTCCTGAACCATGTGGTGCCACAGGGAATAAAACTGTAGTAACAATATGACTCCTACTACGAAGAACTCAACTTGTCTGAAGCACGTTAAGTCTACATCCAAACAAGCATATAAAGCCAACTGTCCAATATCAAATCTTCAGAATTCATATCCGAAATTGGACAGTATAATTTTATCACCCAGTAGACCGAATGAATTTATTTGTTATTAAATACACACACGTAGTTAATTAGGTTACATACACATTTGGTCAATTATCAATAATATAATTTGGACATCAGTCAAAAGTGCTGACAAAGTTAAACAATTTACATAAATTAGATACACATATCACGCGAGGTCCGCGAAAATATTGACCCAATTAAAACTTATATAAAACTAAGATCTCTTGCCTAGAGAAGCATTCAATCAATATTCACTCAACAAACTTGATAGTCTTCAACGATCAACTTCATCAGTCTCTACTCAAAGTAATCCCGGGTCAACACCCATAGTGTACGTCTCATCAATAAACTGTGCTACTATTATTTGGTGTTTCCATTACAACTGAACGAACATCTTCACTGAGCCAACGAAGGGGAATTTTTTCACCAACAAACACACTAACACGTCCATCTATAATCCATCCAACTGTAAAAAGTTTACCATCCAGTCAACAATATATGCAACAACAATGTATCATTTTAAACATTTGTACAGCTTTAGGCAAGATATGCTTTGTTTTTTATTAATATTAAAATTTAATTTTATTTTTAAAGTTTATTTATTTATTAATATTATAATAAATATTACTTGGAGCGACTCTCAAATACAGAATTAGAAACGAAAAAATTAGAAGAAGGACACGCGTCACAGATGTCATAGAGCGTATGACATGGCTGAAGTGGAACTGGGCGTGCTATGTAGCCAGAATGAATGACGGGCGGTGAACCCAAAAAACTACAGATTGGAGACTACGAACTGACAGAAGAAGCAGAGGTAGACCACCCATACGATGAACAGACGGCGTCAAAAGAATCGGCTAGAATTGGCTGCACAGCTGACAGAAAGAAGAAATGGAAATTGGAAGAAATTAGGAGAGGCCTATGTCCAACTTTGGACGTAGAAGACTCTATGATGATGATGATAAATATGATTAGTTAATATCATGTTTGTTCCAGTCAAGTTCATTTTTCAGATTTACTTCTAATATAAGACGTTCTCACACCTGAGAGACTGAGCTAGACAACAATTTAAGCCTGAGCCTGAGTCTTAAATAATTGGCTCCCAACGTTAGTTGGAGTTTTACTGTTATACATTGGCTCCCAACTTTTTTTTTGTTACAAAATAAATATGTGATAGTTGGCAAACAAAATTACATAAAGGATGATGGTATAAAAGTTGACGATATCGTAACTGGATAGAGCGGAGAAACTCATGTATCTCGGCAATAATATAAATGAGAGTTGGGTTCCAACCGTAGGCAATAAAATCCGAATAGAACGAGCTCAAGTTATATTTACAAAAATGAGAAACGTTCGTTGCAGCCACAATCTTAGTATTGACCTTCGCGTTCGATTGACACATTGCTATATCTTTCCTGTGCTACTAAATGAGATGAAGGCGTCATGGATACCATGCTTAAGTGCTTGGAAGCATTTGAGATGTGGGTATACAGACGAATACTAAAGATAAGTTCGGTCAACAGTTAAAAATGACGAGTTCCTTAAAAGGAATCCTTCGTTCACATTGTGGGACCTCCTGAAAAATATGAATTTTGTATCTCATCATTCAGGAAAAGATCCACGGTTACCGTGATCCTAGTAGAAGAAGAATATCATGGCTGAAAAATCGAAGAAATGTGAAAATGCATATTATTATTTAGAGTTACTGTCCATAAAGTCACCATAGCGAGCGTGATATCCAACGATCGATAGCGTTCATCAAACTAGAAAAAGAAGACGTCCTGTTACCTCCCTTCCAACAAACCTATAAAAGATAAGTTGACCGTATGGTACGGTAACACCTCGAATACTATATATATATATATATATATATATATATATATATATATATATATATATATATATATATATATATATATATATATATATATATATATATATATATGTAGGGATTCTACAGTATTCACTGCCTTCCCTCGCTCAACCGTTTCCATCTCTCTCTGTTGTTCCATTCTCCATCGTTTAGTCCTCTCTTACTCATGGCGTCGTCTACTTCGTTCCTCTAGGATTTTCGGGGTCGTCCTCTTTTCCTTCTTCCTATGGGGCTCCATTCGGTTATTCTCTTTATCCATCTGCTGTCGCTAGTTCTTCTTACATGTCCATACCACTTTAGTTTTTTTGTTCTATATATGTTAGTATGTCTGTTTCTATTGATGTTCTTTGCTTTATTTCGTCATTACTTCTCCTATCCATTCTTGTTACTCTGCAGCATCTTCGCAGGCATTCCATCTCTGTTGCTACTATCTTACTGCTATTTTTCTTGTTTATGATCCAATTTTCAGCCCCATATGTCATAATACTTCGCACTAATGTTTTATAAATCTGCGTTTTTGTCTTCATATTTAGGTGTCTATCCCACCATACTGAGTTAAATTGTCGAAATGCTGTTCTTGTTTGTCCTAATCTTTGTGTAATTTCTTCCTCTGTTGTTGCCTTTTTCGTGATTATAAACCCCAGGTATTTGAATTTATCCTTTCCTTTGATTGTTACGTTGTCATCAATCTGTAGATCTTCTGTCTTCTTCACTTGTAGATAGGTACTCTGTTTTCGCGGGGTTAATATCTAGGCCAGCCTTGGTATATTCTTCTTGTAGTTTCTTCATCATGTAGCTGAGGTCGTCTTGGTCTTGTGCAATCACTACTTGATCGTCTGCAAAACTTAACGTATATAGGTATTCGTTCCGTACCGGTACTCCCATGCCTTCGCATTTTCTTTTCCATGTAGTCAAGGCTTTCTCTAAGTATGTTTTGAATAGGGTTGGAGACGTGGAACAACCCTGCAGGAGCCCTTTTGTTGTGGTGAAGTCTCCTATGATTCTTGTTCCCATTTTAATGGACACTTTATTTTCTTTATACAGAGCTTTTGTAGATTCTATGAGTTCCGTCTGTATTTCTAATTTGTACATTGCCTCCCATAGTTCTGACCTTGGTACAGAGTCATACGCCTTTCTCAGGTCCACAAATGCCAAGTGTATATCTCTATTTTTAGCTTTTTTCTTTTCCAACAGTTGTTCCAGTGTGTGTATTTGGTCTATGCATGATATTCCTGCCGTGAAGCCTGCCTGATCCTCCCCGATTTTGCCTTTTATCGCTTGCTCTATCTTTTCCCGCAGTATCTTCCCATATAATCTTCCTATTGATGATATTACGCTTATTCCTCTGTAGTTTTCGCATCGTTTTCTATCTCCTTTCTTAAATATAGATGTCATATATGCCACCGTCCATTCCTTTGGGAGCTGTTCTCCATTTATGGCTTTCTGAAATATCCATTGTATCATCCGGTGTAATTTTTTTGATCCGTATTTTATAAGCTCAGGTAAGATGCCTCCAGGTCCCGGTGCTTTCTTATTTTTGATTGCTTTTATGGCCGTTCCCATTTCCCTATCTGTTATTTCTATTTTTTGTTGTGGGAATCTGCTTCGTCTTCGCCTGTTTTCTTTTCCAATGAATTCTGGTCTTTGTTCTGTTAATAGTTCCTTGTAGTAGTCCTTTCATTCTTTGTCCTGTATATTTCCCAATTTAATTTTTTCTTTTGAGTTTTGTTTCAATCCTCTCAGTACTTTCCATGACTCCGAAGTTCTTGTACCTCCTATATATGTTTCAATATTTGAGCAGATTCTTTCCCATTTTCTGTATAGTAACTTTTTTTCTTCAATTATTCTTTTTGTTGGTTCATTTATTTCATAGTAGTGCTGTTTATTTGTTATATGTTCTTTTTCCCCAAAGGGCTTCGAATGCTGCTTGCTTTATACTCGCCTTTATATGTTCGTATATTTCTTCGATGTTGCCGTATCTAAATTCTATTAATTTTTGGTCTAGACGTTGTTGGTATAGTTCTCTTATTGATTGTTCTTGGAGTAGTTCTATATTGTATTGTTTTTCTCTTATAGTGTTCAACGGTTCTTCTGTGGAGGGGGTCTTGTTATGTTTCCAATTAATGTCCATTTTTGCTGTCAGTAGTCTATGGTCCGTTCCACATTCTGCTCCTCTTTTGACTCACCCATCTTTGATCTTTATTGTGGTATCTTGTTTGATTATTATGTAGTCTATTATCGATTTTACCTTTCGTGTTTCTTGCGTCCATGTATATTTATGAATATTTTTATGTCTGAAGAATCCGTTGGTGATTTTTAGGTTGTTTAGTTCGCATAATTCAATCAGACGTTCTCCGTTATCGTTTTGTTCATCCTCTCCAAATCTCCCCACTACTTTATCGTTTTCTTTCCTTCCGGTTCTGCCGTTAAGGTCTCCTGTTATAATTATCTCCACGTTCTTTTTAATTAGCTCTATTTGATTTTGGAGTTGTTCCGTGAAATGTTCTTTTTCTACTCTCGGAGAATCGTCTGTTGGTGCATATATTCCGAGTATCACTGTCTCTTTACCGTATATGTCTATATGCATTTTAATTATTCTCTCGTTGATTGGTTCCCATGTTCTAACCCTGTTCTTCCACTTATAATACTTTACTTCCACCTCGAATACTTTTACACAATATTTAAAGTATCATTTAAGATAATCAGCTTGCTTTTATTATTACTCTCCATTTAATTTTATTATAAAAACAAAGCGTAATAAATGTTCCATAAAATCAAATGTACTAACTTTATTTTGCAAATATCTTTTTGATTGATTGATACCTAATGGATGCCACAATGCAACAGATTATTCATCAGTATTTCGAATTTATGGTTCTGTGACATTAATTATATACAATCAATAAGCGTCGTAGATGATAAATGCTTGTAAATTGTAAGAACAATGTAAGTGTTTGGTAAGTTTAATTCTTCTTATCTGAAGAAGCATCAACTTTTTCCTGACAAACAAGGACATTTCAATCAATTAAAAATATTTATGACGAGTTATTAATGAAAAGGTAACGGTAAAGGTGTGTAAGCCTAGCATTTATCCGGATTGTATTTTTTAAATATTTATTTTTTACATACAGTTTAACATTTTAACTAATTATTGCTTGTTTAATTGTTTTCTTTCTTTCTTTTCCATCAAAGAGGTTGTGAATAAATCTTGTTTGATTGTCAAATAATTTATATGATGAAAGCAAATGATTAGTAGTACAATTGACGAGTAGAATTGTATAAGGGACTAACTACCAAAATTCAGAAAATTTTTAAAGAATGGAAATCGGGAAATACAGAGCAAGAAATATTAGCCTAAATAACATACAGGTTTTAGACCACATCGTAAGTGTGTACTGGTTAATACTCTCGAGGGAATTGTCGATCTCGTACGGCAATCAATATTTCCATTCTTGCTATTCCATTCCTCCTTGCTTTTGTTACATAAATTACTATTTTCCTTTTTATTTTACCTTCCTTTTACCAAAGAATATAGCTTTTGTATTAGTTATCATGCTCTCTAACTGTTTGATCTTCTCTTCTACTTTATCGAATGTGACTTCTTCAAATTTGTCATTGTTTTGATTACATACTTCGTCGAATCTTCTAGACATATTTTCGAATTTCTCGTCGTTTTGTCTAGCTATTTCTTTAATAGTTTGAGATGTTTCATTGAATCTTTCATCATTCTTTCGAGAAGATTCTTCAATCATTTGAGACGTTTCATCGAATCTTTTGGAAACAGTCTCGAATTTATCATCATTTTTTTTTTAGAAGTTTCTTCTATCATTTGAGACGTTTCATCGAATCTTTTGGAAACGGTCTCGAATTTATCATCAGCTTTTTTTAGAAGTTTCTTCTATCTTCATTAAAACTGCTTCTTCTGCTGACTGAAAATGGAATGTCTCTGGATCATCTCCATTCTTGTTAAGAACAGTCTTTAGTCGTTCTTGGAGTATCTTCTTGGACCCACTGCAGTCTTCATCGCGTTCTTCCAGTTGCTCACGCAACTGTTTTACTGAAAGTTGTACTAGCAACATCTTTGGTCAGGCACACACGTACTTTTTAAATGTTCTTTCGTACAAAGGACACTACCGAACTACGCGGATGTTTCCGACGAACAATACTTTTCAAAAGTTCAAAAGTCTTTTTCAAAAGTCACTGCTGAATTTATTTTTTTTTACTCACACCGTAACACCAACTGTAGCGAGATTAAATAAAACGAGCGGTTCGAATTTATATAACTATATTTATTTATAAGTTTACAGTTCGGTACTCTCTTATCAACTCAAAACCTTAATCATCGTTACTTGTATATATACTACAGTTACTAGGTTCGAGAATATTCTGGCGTTGTCCCACCTCTAATTGTCTCATCGAAAGAACCATCGAAGACGGGCGGTATTGACATGCCGATTCTTACGTTTTCTAGATTCATCTTTCTAAGAATTATAACGTATCGGAGATGGGCTATTTCGTTACAATATAATATACAAATAAGTTTTTATTACATTCCCAGCATTTTTGTTATAGTACCATCATTGTGCACAATGCCTCTCTTGTTCCCATTCCACCTCTAAATTCAAACACCTCTGTGTGTTGTCTAATTGTTCTTCACATTTTTTATATATACGCTGTTGAATAACTTTCAGTAGTATTTTTAAAGTGTGGCTCATGAGGCTAAGTAATCGGTTTTCATCGCAAGATTTAGGATTATTTTTCTTTGGTTAGGGTAAAAATTTCATTAAATAATTTAGTTTATTTTATTAAATAATTTAGTTTCTTATCAGATTATTTACGTTGTCT
Organism: Diabrotica undecimpunctata; assembly: GCF_040954645.1. Lineage (NCBI taxonomy): Eukaryota > Metazoa > Arthropoda > Insecta > Coleoptera > Chrysomelidae > Diabrotica > Diabrotica undecimpunctata. Next base: position 133,621,774 of record NC_092809.1, on the reverse strand, counting down.
TTTGGTGCACTCCATGTACAAAGTCTTCTTGGTGGTAATTGATGAAAGGTGTTTGTGATGACTAGTTCTCGGTCTCCTTTATCGGTCTTCTTTTTCGTTTCCTAGACCATAATTCCCTACAATATCTTCTGCTTTCACTTTACCACCTTTGGCGTTAAAGTCGCCCTTTATTATGTTGACTTTATGTTTTTTGGTGTTTTTCATTAGATGTTGTAAATCTGAATGGGCGGTGTGAATACAGCTGACCAAATGTGTGGCAACTGTAATATTTGCAGGATCTGTTCACGCTGGCCATTAAGATTTTTTTTATATTTCAGACACTTTTGATATCATTAGCTTCATTACAAGTGCAATAAACCCCCATCGCAACGAAATATGAGAAGATCAGAGTAGGGGAGGGTGGTATATAACGGGACAGTTTTCTATAATTTTTAATAACATTTTAAATTCTGGAGATATTTTATTCAATTTAGGTACATAGGTAGGGGGTAAATATTCGTTTAAAATCTATTTTTTTTTTAATTTTTGCTTTGATATTTTATGAAAAAAACTGACTGTCCCATTATGTACCCCGTGTCCCATTGTATACCATCACTGGTTTATATTGGGACGCCCTATGGTTCATATTGGGACATAAGAAAATAATGTTTTTAAAATGGTTTATTATATTTCTAAATAATCAGAACAAAAGCAAAACCAACATATTCGATAAAAATTTAATTAAAAAGCAAAAACTTAAAATTGGAAATAACCAGAAATAAAACTAAAAACTAAACTAAAAAAAAAATAAAAAACCTAATATGAAGTACACTAAACTAACTAATAATTCATGTTATAAGAAGATAGATCATAATCAAAACTAAGCTTTTTCATAGATCTCTGCGTTCCTCCAAAAATTGTAGGTTTGGGTAACTTTTGAATTATTTGTCCTATTGTAACAGTGTCTTCGTCTCTTTCATAAGGGAAAATGAAGTTAGTTAAAGTAGTCTTGCATTTTTTTAAAAAGTTTATGGAATATTCATCTGCCTCTATTTTTTCTATTTGTCCTATAAAATGCTTGTATGATTTCTTTCCTGAGGTTTCATCCTGAGGAATATTTTGTAAATCTTTGAAATCGTCCTCCAGATCATTGTCATAGTCATCAACTACTGCCTCTGCAATATCATCTTCGGAAGATGTTTCATCAAAAACCTTCCTTTTTGCATTGTGAGCAACTTTCTTCCGTGCTTGTTTTTCCTTTTCTTTCTGAATTCTCTCCTCCTCACTTCTCTTTTTCTCATCCATAAAAGGTGTACTAATAAGAATTGTGGATTTAAGTTTAGGCCGGCCCTTCCTGATATTTTTTCTCTGCTCTGCCGTTGGGTAAGGTTTAACTTGCTCTGGCGAAAGAAATTCATCTGTTTGATTTACACCATGATTACTAGTGGAAGGTCCTGGCTCTGAATAATTTTGCGGCTTTTCATTATTGTCATCGGTCTGCATGTTAGCTTCTAATGGTCTATCTGTAACATAAGAGCGTAGAAAGTCCTCCTCTTTGAAAATTTCAGAATCTACAGGTGATATTCCAGTTTTTCTAAATGACGACAAAATATTAGTAGGGGTAAAAGCTTTTGGTAGTATTTTACCCACAATACCGGCAACATCATAAATAGTAACAGAAACACCTGGATGGTTAATCATCCAATTATCAGTCTCTTTGTTATAAAAAGTCTTGAATGGACCTAGACATCCCACGCCAAGAGGCTGAAGTTTATGGCTGCAGTGAGGCGGTATTGTTAGTAATACTATACCATTGTCTTTGGAGTATTTCATAATTTTATAATCACAGTGAGCTTCGTGATTGTCCATGATTAGTAATACATTTTTTTCTTTACTACATCTTGTAACGTCTACTAACTGTTTAAGAAAATTAAGAAAATTATCGGTCGTCATCCAATCAGTTTTGAATGCGGCCCCTTGAGATCCAACAGGTGCTCCGTTTAACATATGGGATTTAAAATTTTGACGAGGAAATGTAAAATAAGGAGGACAGTAATTTCCATTGGCACAAATCGCTATACACATTGTTACTAACGTACCTCGTTCTGCACTTGTTACTTTTCCCACTTGTTTCAGTCCTTTGGGTGCTATAATTTTTAGTGGTCTGTGCACCGTCTTGATTCCGGTTTCATCGCAGTTGAATATTTCGTTTGTTGAAAATTGATATTTTAACGTAACACTTTTTAAATTATCGAAAAATGCCGATACGTTATGAGCATTAAAACTAGTAGCTCTGCTTAGGCTAGTTGCCTCAGGTGTTCTTAATGTCAAGTTGTTGCGAATTCTAAATAGCCGCATCCAATCAATACCAGCAGATTTATTTTGCTCCCATGAGATTGGAATTCTTTTATTGTTTGCCACTGCATATTGGTACGCAAACTCACAAGTGGCTTTTACAGTGAGTCCATGACAAAGCCTACATGCTTTTATTAAATAATCAGCCAGAAGTTTTTTTTCTTCATCTGAGAATATCTGCGTAAAGCCATGATTCCGATTAAAATTAAAAGATTTTTTTTCATCTTCACTACATCCCTTAAATTTTGAAACCATTCTTTGCAAAGAAGATTTCGTAACTGCAAATTTGTCTGCTGCTGCACGTATTGACAATTCTCCAGCTACAACCATCTCACTGGCTTTTTTCATTTTTCTTATATACTCTTCATGATCTTGTTTACTTTTCTGAATGAATTTTAACTGATCCTTTCTACTGTGTTTTGGCATCTGTAAAACAAAACGGGCGTTAAGTTGCTTTACTCTTAAAGAATACAACAAGATTGATTATCTAAATACCTTTTTTGTAAATACTAAATATACCAAGGAACATCAAATTATGTTATGGTACATAGTAAGACACGTCCCTGTATATACCACATACTAGTGTCCCACTAAGTAGGGGAGAGGTAGGTACAGTGAGACGGTCGGAACACTGAGACAAACGCGGTAGAGCTTACCACGTTCGGTATTATAAGGTAGAACTAAACGAACATGCCTATTACCACCTTAAAATGAAGCAAACAAGAAACCATTAAGATTCAACAAGAAATGTTTTAGTTATCGCTGGTCATTTGAAGTGAGTGCATCGTAGTAAATATACCGTATCCACGTGGCCGCTGTTTTCACGAAAATTGAAGTTTCTTAGACAAGGTAGGTTATTCTAACTACAAAGTAAACCATTTTACGAAACAATTAAATTAAAACAAACGATTTTTGTACATATTTTATTAGTTTTTTTCATATATTTTTATTAACGATTTTTTAAGGAACAGTGAGACAACACAGCAGATGGAACAGTGAGACGCGTCTCACTGTTCCTTTACTGTCTCACTGTTCCGTTATAGTTGTATAAGCCAGGTCATTTGCAAAATAATTTCTCTTACAGAACGAAGATGCCAAGAAAAAATAAAACAGATCGGAAAATAGGAAGATTCTCTGAAGATATGATGAGACAGGCTATTGAATTAGTACAAGGTGGCACTTCTATACGGCAAGCAGCACGAATAAAAGGAGTATCTTTCCAAACAGTCCACAGATATGTTAAAAAATATCAACAAGATGAGAACGTCCGTTTATGTCCTAATTACAAAGTAAAACAAATTTTTACTATCGAACAGGAGAACGACTTGTGCGAATATATAATTAAATGTTCTAAAATGTTTTATGGCCTATCAAGAGAAGATACCCGAAAACTGTCATATGAAGCCGCAGTCTACAATAACATAGTGGTTCCAGCAAACTGGCATACTTCAAAAATCGCTTCACTTGGCTGGATGAAAGGATTTCAGAAACGTCATTCCAATAATTTATCCCTCCGGACCCCAGAAGGTTGTAGTCTTGCAAGGGCAACCGGTTTCAATAAATTTAATGTTGAAATGTTTTTCAGTAAACTTGAAACCGTTTTACAGCGTTTCCCTGTGTTTGGGGATGGTAGTCGCATCTTTAATTTAGATGAGACAGGAACCGTTACCGTTCAAAAGTCCCAAAAAGTGTTTGCAGAAAGAGGTATACGACAGGTTAGTAAAGCCACAAGTGGCGAACGTGGAACACTCGTTACAACATGCTGTATTGTTGGAGCATCTGGAGTAGCTATTCCTCCTGCTCTGGTATTCCCAAGAGTACACTTTAAAGATTTTATGATAAATGGGTCGCCTCCTGGAACTTTAGGACTAGCTTCAAAAACAGGTTGGATGAATACAGAGTGCTTTGTGCAAGTTGTTAGGCATTTTATTAAGCACACTGGTAGTACTAGAGAAAACCCTTCTTTATTGCTAATGGATAATCATCAAAGTCATTTATCGATTGAGGCAATCGATTTATGTAAAAATAATGGCGTTACAATCCTGACTATACCGCCACACTGCACGAACAGATTACAGCCGTTGGACGTAGGTTTATTTAAGCCATTTCAGACTTTCTACAATGCTGCAGTAGATGCATGGATGATGAACCATCCCGGTCAGACATTTACAATTTACAACGTAGCAGCCTGTGTGGGCACAGCATATCCACGAGCAATGACGCCAGTTAACATCGCAAGCGCTTTTCGAAAATCTGGAATATTTCTATTCGATCGGCATGTCTTCGCTGAAGAAGATTTTTTGTCAAGTTTTGTGACAGATAGGCCGCTTGTTGCAGTTGAAGCTGCTGCTGAAAAGATAAGTGAATCTCCAGATGTAGAAAATCCAGGTCCAAGTCATACTGCTACTACTACTACTAAAACCTTTGTTAGTCCAACAGTTTTTAAGGGTTATCCTAAAGCTCCGACAAGAAAATTTGTAGAGGGCAACAAAAGACGCAAAGGAAGGGCGATGATAGCTACGGATACCCCGGAAAAAATGGAGCTGATTAAATCTAAAGAAAAAACACCAAAACAGAAAAAAGTAGCACGGCGCGTATTAGATAGTGATTCTGACGAGCAAGACGAAAATGAGATGGAACTACAAGATTTCAGCGGAGGGGAGGATTTTATTGGTGAAGATCCAGAACCAATTATTTTCGAAGATCTTGATCGCTGTCCAAATGATGGGAATTATGTGCTCGTTGAATTTAACTCTAAGCAAAAGACATATTATGTAGGCAAAGTCTTGTCTCAAATAAAAGAAAATGATTTTAAAATATCGTTTTTGCGAAAAAGCGCTAAATGTGAAAATAGGTTCTTCTTTCCAGTTGTCCCCGATGTCTCACATGTATTAAAAAGAGACATTAAAATGATTTTGCCGCCCCCTTTAATGCAAGGGTTAACCAAGCGCCAAAGTTCGCTTTTAAAATTTGAATTAAACTTTGATAGGCTTAACGTCAAATAATGTTAATTGTTACGTCTCAGTATTCCCACATTGAAAGGAACAGTGAGACATTTACTAATTTTTAATTTTTATATTTTTGAGGTTTTAACATTAATTTTTATGAGAAAACGACATGATTTTTCAGTTCTTATTTATATACCAAATATCATTGTACAATATAAGTTTAAAGTAGCATTTAATAAAAAAGTTATTGGCATTGAAATTTTTTCGTCTCAGTGTTCCTACCACTCCCCTACCATTACATTAAATGTATAAACATTACACTATCAGTTTGCATAAATCGTTTTTAGGAAAAATATACCAATATACATACCTTTTACACTCTTTCCAGCACCTAACTGTGAAATTTCAGAAACTTTAATAGTCTTGTTACGGAATAATAAGGCATACAAAGGACATAAAAAAGTTACTTTTCTTCTATGGAAACTTAACCACAACCATTACAGTCATATACTAAGTCGGTAAATAGCAACTTGCAAGTCAAAAGAACTCTTCTATTGTTGGCTTTTAACGTTTAATTCAACTACATCTACTTCATCATAGATGGCGAGATATTTCAATTGACCCATTATGTACCACGTCCCAGTATATATCACCGTCCCCTACTTGTAATCTATGGGCTTGAGTATGGATCCACTAACCTATTATTACCTAAATCACTCAAAAGGATGCTGAATTTTCCAGGGTCTAGTTCCAAAGGATTGTCACCAACAAAAAAGCAACGATGTACTGTTTGTCCTTGCTCTAAAGATATAAACACAATAAGTCAGTGCAATTTTTGCAAACACAATATGTGTCAGAAACATATGAAGTTTATTTGCACTTTTTATAATAATTTTATAATAATGGGTTATTCAATCAACGCTAGGGATGGGAAAAACCTACCGGTTTTAACCGAAAACCGGTTTTTTTACTTCGCAATAACCGGTTTTGTCGGTTGTTTTTTTGTCCCGGTTATAACCGGTTTTTTATTTTTAAAGTAAAAACCGGTTATTAGGTTTTTACGGTGATTAGGATTAGGTAAGGTATTAATTTGGATCCCAATCATAATTATTATTCTCAAATAATTATTCCAAACAAAACCATAATTAAAATTTTATTTTATTTTATAAATACAGAAGCAAACTGAAAGTGCAAACTTGTAACCTATTGAATTAAAAAAACCGAAAACCGGTTTTTGAAAAAACCGATTTTTTTGGCCGGTTATAACCGCCAGGTTAAACCGTAAGCAAAAAAAACCGGTATAACCGAAAACCGGTGTTTTGTCAAAAACCGCCATCCCTAATCAACGCTTAAACATAAAAATGTACATTACACTACACGACACAAGGACAAACAGTTTAAATTTTTTTAAAAAATTTTATAAAAAGCTGCATAATGGTATAGTCCATTTCCATCATATTAATAGCACATTATGTATGCAAATCTCTAAACTGTTGATACGGGTCACTCAATGAAAAATAGATATTTGTCAACAAGTTTACAGAAGTATATAGGAAAACAATTTTAAATTGAGTATGACCACCAGGTATAAAGGTTGAAGCAGAATTGAATACAATAGTTTTTAGGGTTACTAATCCCTAAATAAAGTTGCCAGTGTCGGAGTGATGGAGATTAACAGGTACTAATGAATTTGCAAGAAATGTAAGATGTTTATTTTATTGGTTATATATAAAATAATTTGTGGCCGTAACAGGGGCCGATTTGTAAAAAAATGAATATTATTTTAATCAAATTCCATTTCAGATTCACTGCTTTCTTCAGAATCTAAGGAATCTTCAACTCCAATGTTAATTATTACCGGTTCCAGCATTGCATCAGTCATATTATCCAAATTCCACATTTTATTTTCTTCCTTGTGAGCATGACTAACAGCATTTTTCCAATTTTCTGGAGATACTTTTGATAAGGAATGTTCTAATAATTGTTGTAAGTCTTCTAATTTAAAAGTTTTGTTGTTGCGTCCGACTTCACCCTTTACTTGAGACCATATATTTTCTATCGGATTCAGATCACAGTGGTATGGGGGTAAACGTAAAATAATTACATCACGGTTTAATGCCATTTCATCAATTATATATTTTTTATAAGCTGCTTTATGTTGCCTTACAATAGGTAATAATTCCTTTTTTTGTCAAATTCTCCTTGTACTCAATTGCGTGTTTATCCAACCATTCGATTATCTCTCCTTTTTTCCATGCCATTGTTGGCAATTTTTCTGCTAGTCTTGAATGGTAACTAGCATTATCCATGACTATGACAGAATTTTTTGGAATTAAATCCAACATTTGCTCAAAATATTCTTCAAAAACGTCAGCAGTCATTTCCTCGTGGTAATCTTTGGTTGATTTTGAGGCAAAACTTAATAATACACCATTGACAAAACCGTATTCGTTTCCAATATGGGTTATTATGAGTCTGCGTCCTTTTCCAACGGGAATATTGTTTATTCCAGTAGATACACCTTCGATGAATGCCTGACGGGAACTTTTCACATTTGTATCAACCCATAGATATGGTACAGTATGACCTTCATTTAGCCAAGTCTCGTCCAAATAAAAAATTGTTTTCCCTTCTTCTCGGTACTTTTTAATAGTTCTTAGATAATCTCGTCTCCAACATACAATGTAATCTTTTTCAATTAAAACGGATTTTCTTCTATTCTTTTGCCAACGAAATCCCATCTCTCTCAATAGTCCCCATAATTTCTTGTTGCTTATGATTGGTAACTCTTTGTTTTCTCTAATTAATGTTTGGATTTTGTCCAATGTTGGAAATTCTTTGTTAAAAAAAAATGATTGGACGCTGCGTCTTATCATGTTTTTATGTATTTTTTTAATTTCCAAGGGTTTACTCCCTCCACTCTTCTTGGGAGATGAAACAGTTCCTCCTTTTATTTCTTTTAGGAATTTATAAATTGTTGCTTCTCCAACTCCTGTCATATTTGAACACATGTTAACGATTTCACGAACATTACTTAAAGGGCGTTGATGTACAAGTGCATCGTGTACATTTAATATTATATTTTTCTCTCTTAGACTGAAGGCACCTTTAAAACTACACTTAACCGGGATAAAATCTGTTGTCGACGTCATTTTTAAATGCAAATAACAAAATATCGACACCAAAAACGTAGGTAGGTAAGACATGAACAATGTACATCTACAAACTAAATGGAAGATGCAAACAATTTCTAATTTATATTATTGGCATAAGCTGTAATGTGGCATAAAAACTACTTAAACTATCATTGGTGAAGCCTTATCAGTAATTCCAGGTAATCGTTCAAAGAAGGTATTCTTTTTGTGCCAGGCGATAACTTGTATAGAAAACAATAATCACCTTTAAATTACTATTTACATTAATTTATTTCGTGAAACATTGAATTCTCTCGTTAATCACCCGTGCATAATTAACAATAATCGTGTGGCATGTATACCGACGTTTTTTACGCACAAAAAAGGTATAGTGAGATTAGTGGACACTTATTTTTTAGAAGATTTTTTAAAAGATAATGAATTGTTGACGGCATCTTAAAATATTAATTTTTTTTATTTATTTCAAAACAAGTATAGGGTGACGCCTATGGTTTTTTGACCTGTTGAGGATTTGCATACATAATGTGCTATCAATATGATGGAAAAGGACTATAGGCATCAGGAGAGAGAGATTTCTCTGTGCTGTGAATAAACTGTGCTCAATATCTGCCTAATTAAATTGTTTAATCAAATTTCAAATTTAATTAGTGAATATAAGACAATATGTTCAGAATTACAGTCAAAGCTACCAATTCTTTGAAAACATGGTTTTAATTTAAGGGGAGGCCCCAGCACACCAAGAGATCAGGATGAGAATCCGGAAAAGATAGCAAAACAGTGTAAACCAACTAAAACTTCGCAATCTTTTATAAACTAATAATCACATTAATATCTTAAAACAAAAGCCGCTGTAAAAAAGTATGTCTCTTCTGTCCTTAAAGAAGATTCACTCTGTATAACCGATTGCAGAATCAGTCTCATCTAATTTAGAGCCGACCTAAAAACCAAGAATTTCGGTAATATTGATATTGTTATTCACAAAACAAAATGTACTAATTATGTTGTTATTGTAAATGCCCCCAAACTTACCCACAAGAAGATTAGATTCGGTGTGAAACTATTTTGGGAAGTAAAATGCAAATTTGTCGGCAGTTCCGTGACCTATACAATAGAAAAATTGTAACGGTTTGAAGAGTTATGACACCACAGTTTATATTTTATGTTACAGAGATTCTGAGATTCACTTTCACTGTAGTAAATCTTTTATGACAAAATGTTTTATTGGCAACAAACGTTCAGAAAAAAAAACTAAATGTTTCGTGCAAACTATTAAGTGAACAGATGTTTCCTGTTTTTGCATACAATCAGATAGGCATGTAAGAAGAAAATGATAAGAATAATAAAAAAATAAAGAAAATGCCTATTAACTAAAATATCTTGAATATGTTCTGAGGGAAAATGAACTACTGTAAATTAAAGATGTTTTGAGGAAAGATACATATCTTCAGAAGTATTATAAAAAGAAACAATTACAAAAGTTTCTGGAGAATAAAGATGTCATGGATGCGATACTTTGGATGGTGATTTAGCTTAAACTATAATTGGGTTATTGATTATCAATTTTAGAAAGGAATTACATTGTTAAATGGGTTTTGTTATTTTATATGGTCATTGGACCCTCAAATATGACAAAAACCGCGGAGTGCTACCATTTAAAGGGGTGCGTTTTTGAGAAAGGGGTGAATTTGTTCCTATGCACTAGGATCCACTTGGGTAAATGCTATGCACTCTTCGTACATATACATCCACAGAAAAGTTGTTCAAAACTAAATTTTCTATTGAAATGTCACGTTTTTTGACAAAAATATATTCAAATAACGAAGCAAAATACACGAAATCACACGATTTTTAAAATAGTCTATAGTAGAAGGTTTTAGGGCTAATTTGAATCAAGATACGATTTTTCAAAATTTCCTACTTTTATCGATTTTTGCTATTTACGGCTAATTGAAAAAATTGCGTACGGAAACTGTATGCTTCATCTTTAAAATATATTTTAATTTTTGTCGATAGGACACTCTGATTACAAGGTATCAAATTTTTAACGTCGAATTGATACAAATTTTATTTAAAAAAAAAATGATTTCGCAGGTTAACACGTTTAAAATCGCCGAATCTTTAAGCGTTGTTTCTGAGAGATCGGTTCATTCTACAGAACAAGTGCTAATAAATGCGAGCTGGGAGGAAATTAAAAAAAATTAAAGAAGCAGCAACAGAAGCTCTAGGAAAACGCAAGTCATACAAAAGAGAAATGTAAAGAGAAACGAGAAGCCTACACGAAGTACAAAACATCAAATACTACAGAATCCCGAGACATCTATAGAAGAATAAGATATGAAACAAAGCAGTTGATAGGAAGAACAAAAAATTAACACTGGGAACAGTTTACAAAAAGGATGGAAAGCGACTTCTATGGTACACAAACCAAATATGGAGATTCATAAGAAACCAATGGAAAGAAAAGGCAGAATTAAAGGAATACAACATGTAACCTCGGAAACCTTTTTTGGATGGTGCTAGAAAGGTCACCAATGGAGACACTGCGGACGGCAGCCAGATGGTTGGTGGAGAGCGAGTCGTGGGTTCGAAACTAGCTTTTGGAACCAGGAATGGGTCCAACGGACGAAATAAGTAAATATACGATAGGAGATATTAGAAAAAGATACAGAAATAAACAAAAAGATAAATGGGTAAAATTACCAAAGATAAGATAAGATAGGGAACAGGGCGCCACTTATTTTTTTGGGGTTTAAGGAGAAAATTAAGAAACCTTAGAAAAGAAAAGAGATAAGGAAAGATATTTAGGTTCAGAGATCAAACCCAAGAAAAGATATCAACTGTTAATTATTAAATAAATTTGGTTAACACTCTACATAAACAAAAAATAAATATATAAGGTATTACACTTACTCACCTACGAAACTTGAATCAGCCTGGTCTTTCTACTGGTCAAAGGTATAGTTATATTTAAAGGTAAAAAGCAAATATATCAGGGAACTTTGTTAGGAGTCGACAAATAAAATACATACATAAAACAATAACAATATATTAAACAACAATAAAATTATGACGCTGCTGAATGCAACACAAGTAATAAAAATACACAAACAACTATGAAACGGTGGTAGGTATACATATAAAAAATAGCAGAAATATAATTAGAAAATACCTTTACAAAGATATTATAATATAATCATGCACAAATAATGTTTTGGCGTATCTCGAGATATTACAGCAAAAAAATGAATAAAAAATTATAACAAACATAAAAGATAACAAAAATTAATAAAATCTAAATTTACAAAAATACAGAAAGATTGAAATGAAAACATAAAAATTTAACCAAACCGCACTTGGTTAAGTCAATTATTTGGTTCGTAACAAAATACTGACTGTTCTTTAAATTTATTGCAAAATTCAGTAGTTATTCTCAACTACATTTAAAGACATGTATGATCGTTAGATACGTCCAGATAATGGAAGATGATATGATGCTATACCATGTTACTTGCCCAGATAGGTGGAGATATTAAGATTATGTCAACTTACAGTAATTATTCCTGACGACTGCTGCTTTAATTCACTGAAGTTAATACTGTACTTGTATTAAACACTGAATTTATGACTATATTTAATCTAATATAGTATAGGATCAAAAAACTCAAAATAACAAGTGTATACACACTTATAAAGAAAATGCACAGAGACGGTAAGGTAGCAGATACGATAATGTGAGTTAGCGTCTTAACTTGACGAATGCCCACCGATAAGTGTTTTGGTTCCTCTAAAATTTTACCAAATTACCCAAGAAAAAGAAGGGATATCTCCCCTCAAAAATCATAGGCCAGTTGTATGTATTTCTGAGAAGATAAGGTTATAACGGCTATCAGAAAGTTCGAGGTAATTTGGCACGTGATAAAATATGAAATCCCGAGATTGGGTCTTTACAGAAAAATTACTATACGAGCCTTCGGAATATTTACAAATCTATCATAAAAGACCCGGATTAAGACGGAAAGGATTAAAAACCTTTCGGACGCAAGGAAATTCCGGGCATTCAATAAAATTTTGAAGACGGTAAACCGAACATAAGCGTATCATCACGGGGGTAAAAGGAATAAAAATAATTAATATTTTAATTATATAAAAAAATGTTACAAACAACATACCAGCAAACGAATTGAAAAGATACCTGACTGTTTGAAATAAAGAAAAATAACAATCAACACAATAACATACCTGACTTAGAACAAGAAATAGAAATCAGTTTTCAGGAAGTAGAGATAGCCATAAATTCACTCAAACATAAAAAGTCACCAATACCAGATGGAATAACCAACGAGCTTCTAAAACACGGAGGAAAAAGTATAACCCCACAGATGACAAAACTTATACAAAAACTAATATTGCACTGCAAGATACCAGACGCATGGAGAAACAGCATAATGATACCAATGTTCAAGAAAGGAGAAAAAGATACGACAGCAGAAGAAGTACGACAACAAAGCTTAAAAGCAAGTCAAGCGGCGGGATATCTTAATGACACAATCTGGAAAAACATACACCTAAGACAAGACACAACAACAAGAATCTATAAAGCAGCAATTAGACCTACATTAACATACACGGCCGAGACAAGACCTGACACATCTAAAACATGCAATATAGAAGACATAAATTGATGGGTGACAAAACGGAAACAGGAGTGGAACAAACACATTAGTAGAATGGCAGAGGATAGGATAGTACGAATAGCACGAGATAAGTCACCAAATGGACGAAGAAGTATTGGCAGACCAAGAAAAAGATGGTGCGATAATTTAAACAATTTAGGAGGCTAATATTGAAGAAGAAACAGGCCTTAAATCCTACATACAAGAAGGAAGCAGAAGAAGGAGAAGAAGAAGTGCTAATAAACTTATTTGTTTAAAATTATCTCAGCTACATTTAGTGTCTTGTCATAAATGGGAAAGTTTAGAATTGATGCAGTTGGGTGTGTACCGAAAACAAGAAAATATTAATTTGATGAATTTCGAAGAAAATGCAAATTTTAAGTGTTTGAAATATTAAAAGATCATTGGTTGAAAATGGAGAGGGGAGGAAAAGTTGAATGTTTGATGAAATTTTGAAAACAGAGGAAAAGACAGTCTGTTCCTATTCGTAAAAAGAGTAACATCTGAAGCTAAAAAGAGATTGAATGCCGGTAAATCTGAACAGTAAAAGAAAATTAAGTTTTGTGAATAAAAAAGTAATTTTGTTTTCGAAAATGTTTGAGGAAGTAGTAGAGGCGAATTAAGTAAGTACCAATAAATTATCATTGCATCAGTAGAAACTTAGGCTAGGAGAATTGAGTATCCAAGAGGAGATAGGAATTTTGGTTAGGACGTGAGTACGAGATTTGTTTTTGGGAGCAGATCCAAAGATGGGAGTTTGGCTAGCGAATTGACAAGGGAGTATCCGTGTAAATTTTAGCATTGAAAGAAATTCAAAGGTAAGGGATTTGTTAACAAAAAGCATCCTATGTAGCAATTTTTCTAATATTGGTAATATAAATAATTTAACACCATTTTTTGCTCAATCTCAAAACATTGTATCTAACAATCAGAACATCTATTATCATTCACTACCTTTTATACCATCATTAACACCTAAATTAATACAAACACTAAAGGTTATTGACAATATAAAAATAGCAACAAAGAACATCAAAACTATTTCATCTTTATATTCTAAAACTAAATATCCTATAGACAAATTTGAAAAAACGAATTTAGTATACATCATTAGTTGTACTCAGTGTGAGGCTGAATATGTTGGTGAGACCGGAAGAAATCTTTCAAATCGCATTATTTCTCACAAAAGTGATTGCAGAATAATTAAAAAACCATCTTGTGCTTTGGCAGAACATGTAATCGATAAAGACCATATTATGGATTTTGATATTAAAATTTTATGTAGTGAAAGTAATAAATTTAAAAGGACTTTTTTGGAAATGGTTTGTATTAGCAAAAATGATAAGAGTTTAAACAAAAGATCTGAAATTCAAAATTTAAGCAAAATTTATAATTATATTCTTTCTTTATGATTTATATATAAAACTTGTAAAATGTCATATTTAATTCTCCATATATCTGTCACATTCTTTCAGACATCTGTCAACGGTGAATAAATCTTCTTCTTTTTGTTACTAAACAAAAAAGAATGTTTAAACGAAGTTTTACTTTTGGCAATATAATTGTCAAAAATAAAAATTTTATGTTGGCATTTATGACATTGAGGCTATTTGTAATTGGTTGCTATTTGAACTTATTTATAAATTCAATTATTCTTATATTAAAAAAATGTTTTCAAAATTATAAAAATTTTTCAGAGAAACATTTATTAGATAAAAACATTTTTGTATTAAATATTTTGAACATGTAAGCAGTGATTTTTACTTACCAAACTAATTTTTATTTGGTAAGTTAACAAAAATTGTTTTTTCTTTTTAGTTCAACCTTGTAAGTATTTTGTCTTTTTTAGCTCTTGATAATAATTGTAAACACAATTGAAAGCTCGAGAATAAAAAAATAGTTAACCAATAGCCCTATTATTGACTCCAACCCATCCAAAACAGTTATATATTTGTTCCAAACGAGTCACAAGTACTTCTTTTTTCTTATTATTATATATATATATATATATATATATATATATATATGTATATCATAATATATATGTTTATATATATAATATATACATATATATTATGATATACAATTTATGCCTGCATCTATCACATTATTGCTGCGGTAATTTTTCGCATATAAGAATTACTGGATATTAGTGACTGTCAATATAAACAAACAACACAGTTTATTAGGGTTGCAGTCAGAAAATTGGCCGGGATGTTAATGAAACACTCTTATGACTTTTTGTCTAGATAAAATCACCTAAGATGGGCCTCTAGTATTTCTTAAAAAGAAATATAATATTATGTGTGTGTGTGTGTGTGTGTTTGGTGAGTTGGCTTGGAAACTAGTCCTTTAGCCACAGAATTGTAATGTAAGATATTAGATTTTAAATAGTGTAACCAACTTTAAATAAAAAGTTAATATAATATTAAGTACACCTAATTACTTTTTAATCATAGGATTTTTTCTTTTTGTTCTCTATGTGTCAGAATTAAAACACACCAGTAAAAGATGACAAACTAAATTTTTACTATCTGTACCTAAATTTTAAAGAATTTTAAAATATATTTTGTCCACTATTTTATATTTTATATGTGTGTTAATAATGTTGAGTGTCTATGCTTTTATAAATAATCTCAACGACTAGTAAATTGCACTGAAGATTTGTGATATTTGATAAATATTTACATTTTTTTTCTTATTACAGTGTCTTGAAAAAGGAATAAAACCATTCCGAAAGCTAGACAAAAAGTCATAAGAGTGTTTCATTAACATCCCGGCCAATTTTCTGACTGCAACCCTAATAAACTGTGTTGTTTGTATATATATATATATATATATATATATATATATATATATATATATATATATATACATATATATATATACATATATATATACATATATATATATATATATATATATATATATATATATATATATATATATATATATATATATCAAAACTAGAGGAAGACCACATACACGTTGGGCTGACGACATCATGCGTATCACCAAAAATTGGCAACAAAGAGCACAAAATCGCAAAGAATGGAGAAAATTAAGGGAAGCCTATGTCCAGCAGTGTTCCTTCGTAGTTCCTCCATAGCTGCCATTGATGTGTCACTGATAGTCCCTATGATACCAGGATGAACAGTTGATGGAAGTACACGGAACTAGAATAAAAAAACGAATTCGGTTTAATTAAGATCTCTAATTTAACAGACTATAACGCATCAGTATATAATTTTGCATTATAACATTATATGTAATACTACGGTTTTAGAATATACTAATGGTTTAAAAAAATTTTGTGTCGCCATGCTATTAATCGAAGAAACATATATAACACATTAAAACTTTATATAAATGTTCTAAGTATTTCAACACTCATGCAAATTCTAAAAATTCGTAACAGCGGAGGCTCTATCTGTCAAAAGATAATATTTTTGATTAATTTATTTTCGATTTTACCTTCGTGCCAAGGCGTTCCAAGTCAGGACACACAATCAACGACAACTTATTACGTGGGAGTGTGATTTTTTCAAAATATTTAAATTAATTTTTAATATACACTGATTTGCATATTTTTGAATAAAACATAGATTATCTAATATATTTATTGGGCTCCAAAATCATTTTTTATACTTGTTTGTTCGCGATGATTATATTTCGAGAAAAGCTTGGCGCAACCTTAAAACACCTTAAAATATTAATTACCTAAAATATGTGATAAATCTATAAACAAAGTGTTTCTGTTGTTTTCGTTCTTATATTGTATAAAAGCTAAATATATACGATAACTAATACAAACTGTTTGGTTAAAACTGATCTAGAAGAAAAAAAAAGTAAGCTTAATAAAGATGCACTATATATGAGACATTCTTCAGCTTCTCTTTTTACTTTGTGTGTGATCTCTACTTGGATTGGTTATGTCGTGGCCATTTTAGTTCTTTAGAAAGCTACTCCGAATAGTTAAAGAGACTTTTTAAAAATAATCGAAGTATTTTAAGGTTTCTATATTTTTCTCCTCTCAAAGTAATTACTATTTAAATGGGAATAAGCCACAATTAAAGGTTAAAGTACGTTTATTGAAGTTTCAGTTTCCACTTCGGAAATCGTTCTCAAAATACAAACATTAGTAAATGAAACAAATTTTGTTTTTTTGTTACTTAGTGAAAAAATTCTTCTAATAATTTAATTTTATCTGACTCATCTATATTGACAATTCAGACATACATTATACATTTTAAAGTAGACGACTTTAAAATAATATTGCCAATATTGTTGAGTTGCGTTCCTGGGACAACTTTACTTGTAAGATAGTTCATTCGATTACATAAAATCAACTTTAACTTGAGAATATCCGTCAGAAAAGATCATAGCATGTTATTCGTCTTTAAAAAGACTAACACATGCCATGATGACAGTAAAAATTAGTTAGTAAAAACTCCTGTTAGTGATTCCATAGTAAATTATGAGGGAAAAACCAGGAAAAAACCTCATAATACTATCCCGACATGGTAAGTATTTATTCGTGCATTTAATTTACCTTCAATAAACACCAAATTCTGATTTTATATGTTTGTTATTTAAAAAACATAAATGATGTATCCTCTATATGTTACTGACTTACCAATACTGGTATTTCCCTCTTAATAACTTCCTCTTTCAATATGGGTAGCCAGATCCTACTACATTCTGCCGAGGAATTCGCGACACAATTGGTCTCATTTAGCATAATTAGAGCCGCTTCTTTGATTTTTCTCTTTTTACCATCCGTTTCTTTTAGGACTATATTTGAGTCATTCCATTAAACCCTATGTTCATTATCCTATGCGTGTTTACATATTTGAGATCTATCAAATTCTCTATTTTTAATATAGGATTGATGTTCACTTATTCTAACATTTAATGGCCTTGATGTTTCACCTAAATAAAACTGATCGCATTCACAAGGTATTTTATAAATGCAATTCTTTGTCCTTTCTTGTTCATTGTTAGGTTTGGTTTTGGACAAAATAGATCTCAACGTGTTTGTTGTTTTGAATGTTGTTGAAATGTTGAATTTATTTCCCATCCTTTTAAGCTTTTCCGATAATCCTTTTATGTATGGTATTGTTATTTTCCTCGTATTATTCCTTGTATATGCTGTAGGATCTCGTTCTAAGTTGTTTTGTTTTATTCGATCGATTGTTGAAAATTCCTTATTTATAAACGATAAAGGATAATCAAACAAGTAATTTTGGCTCTATCGTATAAGGATTTAATGACTCCCTTTTTAATATTTATATTGTGATTTGATTTAAAATTTAAATATCTGTTGGTGTGTGTTGGTTTTCTATACACCTGAGTTTCGTATCCAGTATCGTTCTTAGAGATTAAAACATCCAGGAAAGGTAGTGCGTTATTATATTCCTTTTCCATGGTAAATGTTATTGTCTCTTCTTTATCGTTTATATCATTTAGGAATGTGTCCAACAACTCTGATCTATGAGACCATATTGAGAATACATCATCGACATATCTCCACCATACTGAGGGTTTTAAATTTTGTTTTTGTTTGTTTTGTTTGTAGAAATAATATTTGTTTCAAAATCTTCCACAAATATATCGGCTAATAATGGAGATAAACTAGAGCCCATTGCTAGACCAAAATTTTGTTTATAAAAGTCACTATTTAGTTGTAAATATGTATTATCAGTACATAATGTTATTAACTCCATTATAGCTATTTAAATATTTTATTAATTTATATCCCATTTAAATAGTAATTACTTTAAAATGCCACAAGAAAATAGATTCAGAACAATATTCTCCTCTCAATGCTGAGTGCTCTGAATAATTCCTTGAATCAACAATTTTTTTTTATTTAGTTTATTGTGTCTCGACTACAAGGTTATTGACACTGGGTCAATTTTGTTACTATATTTTTTAAGAAAAAAAAACAGAAGTACAAAGAAAACATTAAATTTTGTAACACAAATTCTTTTCTCGAAGGATATCTTGTACATTCTGAACAAGTTCTAATTGGCAGAGGATCACATTTGTAGAATCTTGTATAGAGTATTTTTGTTATTTTTGCTTGTACTTGACACACTGTGTAAGAATATATTGAATGGTTTATGATTCATTACACTTTTCACAAACAGGTGATTTCCCTGAAGCCATCAGGTGTCCATGTGTCAGCCCTATGTGACCAATTCTTAGCCTGTGAACGACTAATTTGTTTTTTCTACTTAAGTTAGATAGCTGAAAGGTTTCGATGGTGGGTTGTATTTTGTGTAGTTTCGAGGTTAAATTCTCTCTTTGGTTTTCCAGGACTTTTCGATTTGGCACTTGAAAAGTACTTTTAGATCTGATTCCAGGTGAACAGATTTGAATTCTGATTTGGTTGTAATTTTTTCTTATGCAGCAGTATCAGCAGTATCATTACCTAAAATGTCAACGTGTGAAGGAATCCAGAGTTAATATTATGTCTGTTCCAGAAGAAGTTAGACAGTTTGTTGCTTTATGTATGGCATAAACTAATGGATGTTCGGAATATATATTTTTTGATTGATATAAGGTTGAATGCTCGAACAAATAAACTTTGATAAAATAAAGGCAGATATCGAGCACAGTTTTATTAATTAAATCTTGCCCAAGTACTTTCGCTCCCTAGAGCATCTTCAGGGGCATTTTGTCAATTTTGGGCTATCCAACAATCGCAGAATGTCATAAACATAAAATTAAACCTAAAGTTGAACATAACACTACACTAAACAAGGACAAACAGTTTAAAATTATTTAAAAAAGTCGAAGCTACATTCTGGTCGGCAACAGGAGAGAAAATGAAGAGAGAATTTCCAGCAGCTGCCAAACGGCAGCTGGATTTTTGCAAGTTCGAAGAATATTTAAAAGTTCCTTTAGTGTAAACGAAGTAATTACTATTTAAATGAGAATAAGCCACAATTAAAGGTTAAATACGTTTATTGTAAACGAAGTGTTTAAGACAGTATAGTCAAATTTGAGAGATTGGGAAGGATATTGTACAGGAGGATTTGTTTCTTTGAGTCCATTCTTTTTTTAGAAAATAGAAATTTTCGGTAATTAGATTAATGATTTGTTGATTATCAGTTACTAAATTACTTATATGTAAAAGAGGTGAAATTCCCGTGTGCGTATTTTTCCCCGTATTTGATTAATTTTCTTCTAGACTTGAGAAGGGGCAGCATTATGAGTTAAAGTGAAAATGTAGTTATACACTTACGTATACAGTTTTAAAACAGATGGAGTTTACGTCACTTCTGTTTGGTAGTACTTATGAAGAGCAGTTTTATAATCTTTTACAGCAGTTGCACAATGTTCATTCCACCACGGTGTTAATTTTCTTTTCTAAAAGTACTTTTTCCTGCGTAATTTTCAGCAGCGGAGATAATACATTTGTTAAAACTATCTACTTCATTATTTATATTTCCAGAGAAGAAAGTTTGTACCATTTGGCGGCCTACTTAAGTTTTGAAACTTGCCCAGTCAGTATTAGAAATCTTTCACTTTATTGCTGTTCCTGGTGATTTTTCTTCATTATTTGTTGAGAATGGGAAAATGGTTACTATTATATAGATCATCTACAACATTTCATGTTAGAATGGAATCGATGGAATCGCATAGACTTAGGTCAGTCATTGATCAATCAACCCTTACAGACTTTTCACAAGAGCTGACGAATAATAATAAACTCCTATCTTGTGTAGAATTTTAGACAAAACTGTCCAGTTTATACAGTTGGAATAATGGTATGATAATTGCTACATTATCTGGAAATTCTTAAAAACTATATTAATGACTATTTGTAACAAATCAAAGAGAATTTTATCATTTTAGAAATCGATTTAACTATTTGTTTTATTTCTGTAAAATTTCTTTTATAAGCCAAGTATACAAATGAAATATAATTAAAGATAATATCTTGAAAGTTTACTTGTGTTTTGGCTTAATGACACCAAAACAACAACGACATTAACAACAAAATTAAAGATTTAGTTTGTATTTGCCCGTCCTTTTACTAAACATATTTGCTGATATTATAGATCATGATCTTTTCAAAAACATATTTTTATAGCTTGATTAATTATAGCATATCAAGAATATACATTTATAAAATGCATCCGTTTCTTCTAAAATTGCGAGTACATCCAACTTAGTTAATCGACTTGACCTAACACGAACATTATTTTCAACAATAAATAACATTCTCATTGCTTATGGATCCTGAATGACTATGTATTTAGACTATTTAGACAGCTATTATTATTTTGAACATAAATTACCATCTATGAGAAATAAAAGGTATAAAGTTTGTAACAATGTACCGGATTAAACATATCATGAAATTTTTTTGTCCATTTTGTCCATTTAATGTGCCAGGACTTATGTCAAATAAAGCGAATTTTAAAAAAATTATAAAATGAATATGAATATCAATTAATATATTAATTTAAAGAATATAGTATCAGAGAATCTAACATGTCTAAGAAGAAAAAGAAATGTAGGCAGTATAGTATTGACTATTTGAAGCTTGGTTCTATTCCATCCACATCGAACTGACACCTACTCATGAAACTTTTTTGCAACAAAGTATTTCTATAAAAACATACAAGCTACTGGATCGTCTATGAAGGTGTTAATCTGATAAAATAAGGAAACATTTGTTGTCCTTGAAAAATGTGAAATAAAAGCTTCAGAAAAGTAGTATGATATATAACATGGTTGTTCCAATTTTAAAAAGAGACAATAAAGGTTTGCTGGCATCTGACTATTCATAGAATAATCAGAAAACCTTATAATATCGGAGAACAACTGATTTTTCCAGTTGTTGAAGAGGTGTTAAAAGCTACACCAGCCGGCACTTGGATATATTCAAAAGAATTTCTTTTTAGCAACAATACACTTAATTGTTGCTATTGATAAAATTAGCCATGATGTTAAAAATTTCTTGTCTACTTGTGTGTTTTGTTTTATGGCACTGGAACTAAGTGAATTAGCCAGTGTGTGTGTGCATACGTAAGTGATCCGATAAGCACTTAGCCTCACCGCCCCATGACGCTACTATCTCAAGAGCAAGTCAGAGTCGTAGTTTTGTTTAGACTGCGTATGAATACAAGCGTGTCCGAGAATTTTAGAAAAATGGAAAAAGATCAATATGAATCGGTGATTCGATTTTTTATTTTACAAGAGAAATCGCAGGGAGAGCGCTTGGATGCGGTTACCAAACGTTTCCTTCAATAAACCAATTGTGGCATGAGATAAAAACTGGAAAAATCCCACAGGAATGGTTGGTGTCCACCTTTGTAGCAATACCAAAAACAGTATATGCCAAAGATTGTTCAAACTATAGGACAATATCACTAATAAGCCATACCCTCAAAATATTTCTAAAGGTGATTCATGGAAGATTATATAGAAAACTAGAAGATAATATGGATGATACTCAGTTTGGGTTCCGCAAGGGACTGGGAACGAGAGAGGCATTGTTTGCTTTTAATGTCCTCTCTCAAAGATGCTTAGATATGAACCTAGATATTTATTCCTGTTTCATCGACTTCGAGAAGGCATTCGACAGGGTCCGACATGAAAAACTAATAGAAATACTGAGAAACAAAGATATAGACAGACGAGACTTACGAATCATTATCAATCTGTATTGGAATCAAAAGGCCAATATAAAGATAGAAGAACAAAAGTCCGAAAATATAGATATAAAGAGAGGAGTAAGACAGGGCTGTGTTCTGTCACCATTACTGTTTAACGTGTACAGTGAAGCCATATTCCAGGAAGCGATAGCGGATCTGGGTGATGGAATCTCTGTAAACGGAAGAATAGTAAATAACATAAGATTCGCTGATGACACCGTTATAATGGCAGACACCCTGGAATCACTACAAGAATTGGTAAATAGAATTAACGATTATTGCATTAGATACGGACTAAAAATAAATAAGAGAAAAACTAAATTCATGATTGTCTCAAAAACGCAACATGGAAATGAAAGATTAATTATAGAGCAAACCCAAATAGAAAAAGTAGAGACATATAAATATCTGGGAACCTGGGTTGATGACAAAAATGACCAAAGCAGAGAAATCAAAGTCCGAATTGAAACTGCAAGGCAAGCATTTGTGAAAATGAAGACAATGCTTACCAACAGAGACCTTCAGTTGCATCTCAGATTGAGGGCTCTAAGATGTTACATATTTTCTATCTTACTATACGGAATGGAAGCTTGGACATTGAAGAAACAACACATAAGGAAAATAGAAGCGTTCGAAATGTGGTGTTACAGAAGAATATTAAAAATTCAGTGGGTTCAAAGGATTACCAATGCTGAGGTACTACGACGTCTAAATAAGGAGTTAGAAATTATGAACAGCATAAAAAGAAGAAAACTAGAATATTTGGGTCACATAACCAGAGGAGAAAAATATGAGCTGCTGAGAATTATTATGCAAGGAAGGATCCAAGGAAGAAGAAGCATAGGAAGAAGACGCATCTCCTGGCTGAAAAACCTTAGAGAATGGTTTAACTGTAGTTCACTACAACTTTTCAGAGCAGCAGCTAACAAAGTGACCATAGCCGTTATGATATCTAACCTCCGATAGGAGATGGAACTTTAAGAAGAAGAAGGCATGAGATATGTGACATGTTGCGTCGTCTTATTGAAACGAGAGTTCCTGCACATCATGGTTGTTAAATGGAAGAATGGAAAAGCAGTAATCATGGCTCTATAGCGGTCACCATTAACGTTAACGTTTTGGCCAGCATTATTTTTGAAGAAGTGCGGTCCAATGATTTCACCAGACCATAAAGCACACCAAACAGTCAGTTTTCTGGGTGTAATGGATTCTCGATATATATGTGAGGATTATTTTAACTCCAAATAGAGCAGTTTCGTTTGTTGGTGTAGCCATTCAACCAAAAGTGAGCTTTATCCCTAAACAAAATTCGCTTATGAAAATCGGAATCAACGGCATTCTCGTTATGGACCCACTCACCGAATCTACGAATCTACGCCTTGCTAGTTGATGATGTACCTTAAATTTTTGCGTGATTGAATGAGTTTTATTTTGTAACACGCAAAACAAGATCTTTCCTCAAAATCTTCCATAAAGTGGACGGACACGTAACCACCTGCTGTGCACGAAGTCAGATAGACTAATTCGGGTCTTCCTGTATGCTACGCTCTACAGAAGCCACAACTTCTTCTGTACGCACTGTACGACGTGTCTGTTGATGCATATTATCATTTAAAGTAAACTTTTTATAAAAGCGTTCCATAGTTAATCGAATTATTTTACGAATACGTGCGAGATACGTATTTCGAACAGAACCACAATTTTCAAAATAAATTTGTACAATTTGGAAGCGTTGTTCGGGCATCAAGTCTATTGATGCTGAAATTCCAAACCGAACTTAACATAAATACTTGACAGCTGTCAAAATGGCCTACAGTTAAAGAAGTGTTACCAATTTACATTTCTATACCTCTAAAAAAACAACCTTTATTTTACAAAGTATGAAAAATTCATTACAAAGTAATGAAAAAACAGTCTGAATTAATAAAATCAAATTCCATCAAGGCAAATTTAATCTAATGAAGCAAAACATCTAACAACGCAAATTTTTGTCATTAATAAACATCCAAGAAGTTGACCTTTTATCAAAAATTAAAATGACCCTCACAGAGATTTTTCCATCTGGTTTGACGATGGTTTTACTATAGAAATACCACAATGGGTGTCATACTACAAGAAGAACTGATCACAATTAGCCTTAACCAAGAACTTATGGTGGAGTTCAGGAACAGTTTTAACAGTTCTTCGTTGTAAGTTCAGTTCAGTTTTTCATAAAAAAGTTTTTGACAGCTTTTTCTACCCAGTGAAAAGCGGTTTTAGCACGTTTACTAATCTGCCAATTTCAAGGTAGCTAATAAGTGTTTTTTTCATAAACAGACTTGAGCGCATTGAATAAATTTCGAAAAATTCAACATTATGGGTTAGGCCTACTGGGTAAAAATGTTTGGAAACACTGGTCTAGAGTGTTTTCAGACGAACTTCCCTGTCTATAGTCTAGAAATAATTTATTTATGTAATTTGTGTTCTATTTTCATATTAATATTTCCCTCTGTCTAATGGTATGTTTGAATCATTTTTTTTTACTTATTCTACCTGATTCTTTATCTTTTTTATGTAAGTTAAAGTCGTTCTATATATTTTTCAAGTCACCTATTTTCATAGACATAAAATACAAGATAGACTGATTGTTGCAATACCAGCCCATTTCTCCCAGTGCTACAGAGAAAACTGACGCAAAGCCGTCCCTGCATCTCTTTCTAATGGGCTGGGTTTATCGATCACATGACCTTATCATTGGTCACTTAGGTCACGTGGTCGATAAACCTGGCAAATTAGAAAGAGATGCAGTAAATGCTTTCTCTATCGCACTGGGAGAAATGGGCTGGTATTGCAACGATCAATCTATTTGTATTATAATATGTCTTACGCATATCCCTAAAGTTTTCGGAAAAAATAAATATGTATTTTCTAATTATAAATTAAGTTTATTTTATTAATTAAATACGGGAAATTAAGTCTACATATATTTTTTTGCATCCTTTATTTATTGTAATCTGTTTCTACAATAAAAACAATAATCAATAAGTTTATCACGTAATTAACACAGGGGAGATCTGTCCAGTGACAAAAATTCTTATATATATATATATATATATATATATATATATATATATATATATATATATATATATTATTGTGATATTTAAAGTCTTGGTGCGCCAAGCAATAATTAGCTAATTAATTTTTTGATTAATTAAAATTATTTAAATGATATGATTATGACTCTATCACAATTTTTAATTCTTTTATCTCAGTTATAATTCTTTTAATTCTTTAATTCTTCTATAATGAAATAATTCACACTCAAAAGTTTTCAATAAACAAATCTCATATAATGATTCTCAAAATTTTGTTCTACGTACGTGAACAATCAAAATTAATGGTACAAACAATATTAATTGAAATCTCAAAATCCCAAACTATTCTAACTCTCCTAATCAAAATATTTATATCCTTTCTAAATTAAGTGTAAAAGTTGTGTTATCAATAAAAGAAAAAACTGCAGAAAACAAAAATATCTCTCTCTGATGATGAGTGGTCCAAATCCGTGTCCCTTGTAGACTATATTATCTCCTCTCAACCGCTCCCTATGTAATCAGCAATCTTACAACAGATTGTTGCAAGTATATCGTCCTTAATGATCTCCTTCAAAAGCACAAATCATTCAAATTATGATAGCCTTTCTCCTCTCGATAAACTGAATCTCTCGTTGGCCCGAGTGAAAAATGACTCTTGGAATATCTTCTCTTTACGATAAACTGAATCTCTCGTTGGCCTGAACAGTGACTCTTGGAATATAAGTAGAAAAATATGACTTACAATATTTTGCTGCTTCAGCTTCTGTCAGATACACTAACTCCACAAAAACTCACTAACATTCAACACTACTGCTTGCTACTTCTCGGGAACCGCCAGAGAACAATCCCTGTTCGTCTTACAGACTTGGAAAACCAACTGATTATCTTTTCTCTCTCCTAAATCTAGCTAAACTTTCATTCCTACATACCTATCCCACCTTTTTCAATCTCCGCCAATCAAAACTCGTCACAATTCCCCCATTTTTTCATTTAGATAACAAACAAATTTTTACCTATAATTATAAAATTTCCTAAAACTTATTTACAAATAATATTTTTCTATAATTCTTAAAAACTAACAAAAACCTCTTTCTAAAATCTCTTCTATTGTCTCTAATCACTGCATTAATGTATTTGGAAAACCCGGTTCAATTGTCTTTGGATTTCACTTAAAATTATGCGGGTCACTCAAGTATAACAAAGAAATAATTTATGCATAGCTTACATTTTGTTTAATACAGGTAATCCAAGAATCTAAAAACTTTCCTTCTTCGAAATGTTTGTTGGTTATTATCCTACTTATCTGAATTATTTTAATGTTTTTGAACTTTGAAATATTTTAATCAACCCAATATTTTTCTCGATTTTACATATCATAACAATATATATATAAATATTTAAAATATAAATAACAATTTACAAAGACATATACTAACATATTAAAAAAATAGCAATAGTTGTAGGTATATACAGTATAAGTTGTAGCTATAAAATGATAGAGTATACGTTTATGTATATAAAGGTATAGAAAGGTCTAAGGGATCACGGCGTTTTAGTCTTCATCTCCTCGGTCGCTTAAGTAGGTCTTCGGCAAGCGTATTTGGATGGTTCAGTAGTCTATTTTTGTAAGTGCCACTGACTGTCTTTAATATTTTGGATCTGAAGGTCTCGATGTATAGCATAACTGGGCACATACCACGGTGCATTGGTAATATGTCTCAAAACTTTAGATTGGAAACGCTGAAGTTTCAGTAAGTGAGATTTAGATGCTGTGCCATATCTGGGGTCATATCTGGGATATGACCCAGATATGGCAGTGTGGCTGACCCCATATCTGGGGTCATATATGTAAATACAGGAAATTAAGTCTACATATTTAAGATTTAAGGTTTATAATGTATTTTTATAGAACAGAAAAAGGTCTTTGATCCTTGATGGCACGTAAATTTGGTCTTGCATGTGCAATAAGCCTTTGGACTGTTTCTAAGTCGACCTCACAAAACTTTTGTAAAATTATTATTCGCCGTAACTAATCTTCATTTTGGACTTCCCAGCCATTATTATACAGCATTCGACTCAAAACAGCCCAAAACTCTTCTATAGGCCTCGCCTGAGACACGTTTGGAGGGTTGTCGGCTTGGGAACAAAATTTATATTTTGAGCAGTTAACCAATCTGTCGTTCTTCTGACGTAATGGCATCACGCTAGGTCGGGCCTAAATATGATTTCATTATTGAACTGATGAGTATTTATAAATTGAACAAGCTTTACAAGACACCTGTCAACGTAATTGTCGGCATTGAGAGCTTTACCGCGAACACGCCCAACAAACGGCTGAAAAACACCAGCTTCTATGATGGCATACTAAAATTTTATCGGCAAATTTCACTTTTCCCTTAAACCAAACTTCGTCCGGTGCATCTTGTACATTGCGTGTATAAAATCCGTCGTTGCCCTTCATTTCGGAATTGGATAAAGTAAAATAATTTTCATCATCAGTAATGAGAATTTTACCAAGAAAATGAATACGTCTCAATGCACGGCAACATCTAGGAATTTTTTCTAACTGAGCTGGTGTGTATTTAGGAGCTTTTGTTGTTTTATATCTTCAGCAGGAGTTAAAACTCTTGGACTTCCACTTTTGGGCAAATTAAGGCATGCTATACCATTTTCGCACTCTCTATTTGTCTGGTAAATCGTTGACACAGAAATATTTTGATCACTAAAAATTCTTACAATATCGCGTTTTGGTACAAAATACTTTGACGAATATTAAGTTTGTACGACATCTTAACGAACCGTATTTGACAAAACTGACATTGTTTATATCGTTTAAGTTGTTTATTAACTTTGATTTCCAATGGCAACTTGAGCCAATGCTTCTTATCAATAATACTTTTAAATCTAAAATTTTCCGAAAACTTTAGAGACATACATTATGCCTATCTCCCTCCATTTTTCTTAGGTTAGATTTGGTTAGGTTCAATATGAGTGTTGCTTTTTATTACACCTTCTTTGTAACTGTTGGTATCTATCTATCTATCTATACAGCCCTTGCTGTCCAATTTTGGACATAGGCCTCCTCTTTCTTCTTCCACGTCTCTCTATTGTGGGCAGTTTGTATCCACTTTGGGCCTGCGTGTTTCTTCAAGTCATCTGACCATCGCATTTGTGGCCTTCCTCTTTTTCGTTTGTAACTATATGGTCTCCAGTGTATAATCATCTTATTCCATCTGTCGTCTTTCTGTCGTATGGTATGTCGAGCGAACTTCCACTTAAGTTTTGCTATCTGCGTTAATACATCAGTCACTTTTTTTTTGTTGCGGATCCAAGTATTTCTTTTTCTTGTCTGATAGCCTGATGTTCAGCATTTGCCTTCCCATGGCTCCTTGGATCTTAGCTATTTTTTCCATGTTTTTCTTTGTAAACGTCCAAGTTTGAGAACCGTAGGTGAGAACAGGCAGTATACATTGGTTGAAGACTCTTGTTTTTAAATATTGGGGGTACTTTCTATTTTTTAGTATATAGGAAAGTTTTCCAAAGGATACCCAAGCCAACCGTATCCTTCTCTTTATTTCTCCGGTCTGATTTTCTTTATTTAAATTTAATTAGTTGTCCCAAATATACATATTCTTCTACTTGTTCTATAATTGTTTGTGCAATTGTAATTATTAATTCTTCTGGTTGGTTGGTCATAATTCTCGTTTTATTATAATTCATTTGTAGACCTATTTTTGTTGATTCGCTATTTATTTCATCCATGTTTAACTGTTTAACTGTTGGCATCCGATCTTATTGTTATTTAATTGTACCCTTTCATTCATTGTATCCCAAATTTTATCTATAATCCAGTCATTTTTTTATGACTAATATTAAAATTGCAAAAATACGAAATCGTGATTAATGTAGGAGTTTCGATTATTAAAACTGAATGCATTTTAAACAAAATTTCAAGGAGGACATTACTAATTGATATGTTGAAAATATTTTTAACCCAAATACTATCTGTGACATTGATCCCATTTGTCCTCATCGGATTGTTTACTTTCACTATCAATAAAATATGCAGTTTGGAATCGGTGCTTCTGTGTGATCTTCTGTTAATGGTATTTTCAGTCACGTTTAAGATATTTTTTTATGTATCTCATCAGTTATTAAAATAAAATGAAAACAATACAGTCGCAACTATCAGAAGTAAATTTTTTATACATCTGTGTATCCTGAGTTACAAAGTTTTGTAAACTACTAAAAATAAAGTAAAATAAGTTTACTAAACTTATTTTACTTATCATGGATTCTGGGTCTAGTTGTTTTCTTATTTAATTATTTCTGATTGTGTCTTTACTGGAGCTGTCTTATTTTACTCAATACTTTTATGTCGATAACATTTAATTTACTTTAATGTTTCTTTTGCAAATCCCAGCTTTCATCTGCATATTTAAATATTGGTGTGTATAATGGTAATATAACCCTTTGTTGCGCAAATAAAGGCAACGGGAAGGCAACGGGAAACCACCTAGAGCCTAATTTTCCCAAGAAAAAATCATGGAAATGGCTGATAAATACAACTGCCCCGAGTACGGGCGCTCCTTAAATGGAGCAGGGGTGCTAAGAATCTCCCGATCAGCTAGAAACGTGAACACATTTTCTAAAGAAAGGAAAATAGGTACATGGAATGTAAGAAGCATGTACGAAGCAGGAAAAATTCACAACACCATTAAAGAAATGAAGCGTCTAAATATAAGTATCCTTGGAATAAGTGAAATGAGATGGCCAGGGTCTGGAAAAGTAACTGTAGATGGTCACATTGTATACTATTCAGGAGAAGACAGCTCAAAACACAAAAATGGTCCAGCAATAATTGTGTCGAAGAAAACCGATCAAGCTGTAAAAAAGCTGTAGAAAAGCAATTAGTAATAACAGACACAATTTTCAAATTTCCAAAACGTCGTCTTTACACCTGGAAATCACCAGCAGATACACCTGAAAGAGTTGTTCGTAACCGAATAGACTTCATATGTATAAATAAGAGATACAGAAATTCAGTATTAGCAGTAAAAACATATCCAGGCGCAGATGTACCAACAGATCACAATATTTTAGTAGGAAAAATAAGACTGAGATTAAAAAGAGTTGCAAGGACTAATAAGCAAACAGTTACTATTGATAGAGAAAAGATGTTAAATGATACTGTAAAACAAGATATAACTAGTATATTAGAACAAAAAAGTTAACATCAAACAAAGAGGAAAGTACTGAGGAAAACTGGAACGAGAATTAAAGACATATTAAAGACTGTTCAAGAAACAAAATTAAGTGCGCTAAAAGCAAAGAAAAAAACAAGGATGGATGACAGAAGAAATACTGAGACTTATGGATCAAAGAAGAAAAGTCAGAAATAAAGATAAAAACGAATACAAGAGGATCCACGCAATAATCAGGCAGAAGATAAGACACGCGAAAACACAATTTCATAGTAAAGAATGTAATGAAATTGAACAATATGAAAAGAAACACGATACATTTCATCTGCGTAAGAATAAAAGAGGTCGCTGGAAACAAACGGAAACAAGTATCCCAAAGTTTAGAAGACAGAAACGGACACAGAATATTAGACATCAATGAACAGTTAAAAGAATGGGAAAACTACATTTATGAATTATTTGAAGATGAGAGAGTAGAGCATATACCGATTGCTATATCAGGTCCCATCTATAACAGAAAGTGAGGTTACACGTTCAATACAAACGGCAAAAAATGGAAAAGCATTTGGCTCCAATGAAGTAAGTGCTGAAATACTAAAGTTTTTGGGAGAAAATGGAATTAAAGCTCTGTGTAATCTCTTTAACAGAATTTATGACACTGGGATATTACCAACTGATTGGTTAAAATCGACATTTGCCACAATACCTAAGAAACATCGTCCAAAGACATGCGGTGATTATCGGACAATAAGTCTGATGAGTCACGTTTTGAAGATCTTCTTACGAGTAATACACAGCAGAATTTACACGCCATTAGAGAACAGAATTAGCAATACTCAATTTGGGTTTAGGAGTGGCTTGGGTACAAGAGAAGCCTTGTTTAGTATACAGGTGCTAGTACAGAGATACAGAGATATAAATCAAAATGTGTACATTTGTGCAATCGATTTTGAAAAGGCTTTTGACAAAGTCCGACATTAACAAAATGCTAGAAATATTGGAAACAGCTGGATTGGACGATAAAGATCTACGAATAATTACAAATCTATACTGGCATCAAGTGGCAAGAATAAAGATGAAACAAAAAACTGTCGGATGAAATAAATATAAAAAGAGGAGTGAGAAAAGGCTGTATATTGTCGCCTTTACTTTTTAACTTATATTCGGAGGAAATATTTAAGGAAGCCTTAATGGAGACAACCGAAGGTATTATTGTGAATGGAGTAACCGTCAATAATATTAGATATGCCGACGATACCTTAGTGCTTGCTAATTGCGGAGGAGACCTTCAAAATCTAATGAACAAAATAAAACAGACTTGTGATCAGTATGGATTAAAACTCAACGTTAAGAAAACTAAATATATGATAGTTAGCAAACAAAATTCTATACAGGATGACGGTATAAAAGTCGGAGATGCCACACTGGACAAAGTAGAGAAACTCCGAAAAGAAGCCGAGAAAAATTAAAAGCCGAATAGAACAAGCCCGAGCTGCCTTTGTAAAAATGAGAAACGTACTTTGCAGTCACGATCTTAGCATTGACCTTAGAGTTTGAATGACATCTTGCTACATCTTTCCTGTCCTGCTGTATGGAGTGGAAGCGTGGACTCTATCTGAGGCTATCCTTAGACGCTTGACAGCCTTTGAGATGTGGGTATACAGAAAATTTTCATCCACCATTTACGGCTGTTCCATGAGATGAAGTAGGAAGCAAAGTATTGATCAAAAAGACCAACGCCGCCCATGAATTTATTGTATTCAACCACTGATTGTGGACAGGACACACTCTTTTTATTTTCGTTCTTTGCTTGTTCGAACATCAACTTTCAATGAAAGCTCATGAAGAGAGCTAATTACGACCACATACTTTTTGCCTCTGTCATGCCATTTGCAAACTGATATTCCACAATACTCATCTCCTACAAAATCATATTCACCCAATTTCAATTGGTTATCATTTCGCAAAAGATTCTTGGGATAATACTTTCTATTTATTCTGAAAAAACATTTTTCTACAATTGAAACAATTTAATTGTGGAAAAAAAATATCAAAGTACAAAGTATCATTACCTTTGAAATGATATGGCTTGCTCAAATGCAGAACAGTTCTTTCACCCAATGTGATCAATTTTCTTTCCTTCATATACTTTAAATGAAAGCATATAACCTGTTCGTGCATAAGTCATAACCCAAATTTGGAAGCCTCGTTAAACAGGCTACATGGGCATGCATTGCTTTAAAGTTGTGCGCCCCTTGAAGCCTTCTATGCTTTCATGACATTTAAAGCTTTTTGAATGGTGAAAATAAAAGTTTAAATTTTTTATATAGATGGTCGATAGGTTACCTCAATTTATGAAGCTTATCAAAAATTTTTATTTAAAAAATTCCTTTCTTCTTCTTCTTATAGTGCCGTGCACCTATAGTGCGTTGGCTAATTATCTTAAGGCCAGACGTCTGTCTTTTGCGGCATGCAAAAGATGGCCAGTGTTATTTATGCCTGTCCAGTTCTTTATGTTCCGTAGCCACGACACTTGTTTGCGACCTACTCCCTGCTTGCCGTCAATCTTTCCCTGGATGATTAGTTGAGGGATTGCGTATTTTTTTCCTCTCAGAATATATCCAATTTTTCGTACCTTGATCAAATCGAGTAGTTCTCTCTCAGTATTTGCCTTTCTTAAGACTTCCTCGTTTCTCACCCTATCTGTCCATGGTATACGGAACATTCTTCGCAACGTCCACATTTCGAAGGCCTCCAACTTATTAATGGAAGATACTCTTAACGTCCATGTTTCCATGCCGTATAACAATATAGAAAATGCGTAGCATTTAACCATTTAACCATTTAACCATCCTGTAGCGGAGATTGAGTAAAGTGAGTGTAATATGCGAAGTGTAAAATCCTTTGAATAATTTCACAGTTATTAAAAATTAACTACAATAATTTTTGTTCTGAGAAATCACATCGTTGAGTATTCGCAACATTTTGTTATGAAAAAACTAAGGACTTTTAGTTTTTTAACTTAATAAATCACTATTCTGATATATTTTTAGCAATAAAAAACACAATTTATTTTTTGTAAACAACTTGATTGATCTATAAGTAAAAATAAAAGATTTTTTGTTTGTAAGGTATTCTATCTCGAGTGTTATTTACAAATGATAACTTGGCAAGTACCTACTAAACATTCTAAATAATTACATTCTTCTATGTGTTGACCGATGTGTAGAAAAATCCTTACCGTTTATTTACATCAACGGCGAACCAAATCGACAACATAATACAATTTACATGTTAATAACAACCTTTGGCATTATTTAATTAAAACTTATGATATTACCTAATTGTTTTAAGTGTATATACTACCACAGACTTGAATTTTTGGAATATTTTTGCTATTATTTACTGTAAACACTTAGGTGCTAGACACATAAATTACGTATTTAGAAGTAAAACGATCTTGACATATTTGTTCAAAAAATATTGATTTGATTGCTAGCGTAAACAAAATGGTAATACGTAATGTCCTTAGATAATATTAGTTACTTATTTACTATTTTACTAGTATTAGTATACAAATATCAATGATATTTATGTAGGTACTATTGTCAATTTACTATTAATTTGTTTTTATTATCCGGAAGATCCTCAAATATACATTAATATTAATAGGTTTTTGTTATTTATGAGATATATAGATAACATATTGTTAATATTATCTCTATAATTCGAATTATTAAAGCTGGGATATTTATGTATTTAGCCCAATAGGCCTTGAAGTCCTACCCATACAATACAACTTACATAATTTTGTAAACAACATATTGTCGTTTAGATGTCAAAACCTTGTATCTCAAAGCATATTTTGGGGAATAACTTAAAACTTCCCATGGTAGAAAATACTCTTTTTAAAGTTGTTTTTTTTTTACTGAAATGTAAGTATTTTCACTAATGGAATTATTTGTGACAATGATTAAATTTAAACAAAAAAAAATTTTATTTTTTGTAAAATCTTTAAAAGATATCTCAGTTTAGGACGCAGCCTGACTCACGGTAATACAGGATTCATTGTTCGTATTCACAGCGATAATTTTCGAGGTACTTTAAAATGATCTCTCATCTCCGAGTCTACGCCGAACTTCTACCTGTTAAAGCGGACCCACCTCTGTCATCCAGCGCTCCAGAAGCCGGATGGCTGCTGTAAGGCGAGCAACACTTTCTACAACACTATCTTTACAGTCGCCTGTAAACAAAGTGCACCTAATCTCTTAGGTTTTAAATCAGCATATGTGTCCACTATCCTATATTCTTTGTGTTGTACAATTTTTCTTACCATCTTTCATTTGTCCTTTCCCTTTCTTAAGGTCTAGGTCTCTTCTCTCATATAGCTCCTTTCTTTCCACTGCTTACACATGCAGAGGAACACATCTAGTGATTGCTAACAAGGCTGCTGCAGACAGAGTCCTATAGGCGCATGCCACTCGCGACAAACTTATTCCGTGTAGTCGTGTCATGAGCCTCTTGTAGGTCGGTATCTCTACCGCCCCACTCCAAACTGGTGTCCCGTAGAGTACGATCGACTGTATAACATCGTGTAAGGCCCTTCTTTTGAATTTGAGTCCTTTGATGATATATATTATCCTCCCTAGCGTAGCTGCACTATTCGCAGCCTTACGAATCACTTCCTGCACGTGCACTCTCAATTCTGGTGCAACGACACTCCCAGGTACTTAACGTGTTTCTTGAGTGTTAGACATGCTCCCGCACATCATAGTTTCACACTTTGCCTATTCCTTTCCTCCTCTAAAATGATGGCTTCGGTATTCTCCTGCCTGGAGCTTCCGTCCATGCAGTCTCATCCATTTCTATACAACGCCGCCTGCGTTACGAACCTTGCATTTGAGATCTGGCTCATCCCAGCAAAACGAGGTCATCCGGGAATGCAAAGAAGGTTGTACCCTCTCGGTTTTCACATAGAATTAGTGAAGCTAGATGGACCAGATCGAAAATAACAAAAAGCGGAGGTTATATTACTTACTATTCTGAAACAACGGATAATTTTCATTAACATGGGGTGGATATTGAAAACCTGGTTGATAAATTTGTTCTTTTTTCAGTCCAAATTATGATCATAAACATTAAAAGCAAGATTAATATTAACTTAATACAAATATACACGGTACATTCTTCTTCTTCAGGTACCATCTCCGCTACGGAGGTTGGCAATCATCATAGCTATTTTAATTTTTGAGCAGTAGCTCTAAAAAGTTGTTTTGAGCTGCATCCAAACCATTCTTTCAGGTTCTTGAGCCATGAAATTCGTCTTCTTCCGATGCTTCTTCTGCCATCTATCTTTCCTTGTATTATTACACGGTACATGGATACTACGAATTTTGTGTGATACTGGTAGACTTCAACGTTAGAGTAGAAGACATACCTCCCAGAATTACTGGAGGGTTCGTTTTTGGAAATATAAATGAAAGTAATCTCTCCAAAAAATTTTACTCTTCAGTGATCTATTTATTATAATAATATAGATAAATTGTTACCTGAGTAGTAAAATCTGCTGTTATTTGTCAAACTCTACTACCTGGGCATCTTGTCTCACTAATACCAAGTATATCGGCATTCAGTTTATTCATCTGTTCAATAACGTTGTCGAGTTTTCCAGTCAGTCTCATATAGAAATCATACATTTCATGTTTCAAATCTTACAATGTTCTAGGGAAAAATTAAATCAACTAGATTCCTGTTGCTTTTTTTATCGCAGTATCACCGCTGGTTCAGTCAATATGTGACTGCAGAATGTGATAATCTGAATCAAACTTTTAGAGAAGTATTTTTTAATAGATTTAATGCAGAAGTGACATAGCTGCTGACAATTTTAGGCTCTAAGTTATTTTCTTAGGCTCTAAGAATGCTGAAAAAACCCTACTCATCTCAGGACTACTATTTAACACAAGTTGAAACCAGTACAATCGTCAGAGATACTGTGAATGGTTATTTCTTTTGTATCCTTCAGGAAATCCATTCTGTGCTGGTGGTTGGTAGTAAATGAAATTTTGCATTTGTGTCTTAGGTAGCTTCATTTTTATATTACTATATTACTGGTTGAGCTACTTTCAAGAGCGCACTCTTTTGCTTCTTACATCAGCTGTAGTAATACCTTTTCTAGACTTTTTAATCCATCCTTATGAATTCTGAATGATCTACGCAATTTTGTTCTATGTACATTTAAATATTCAAAATTATTTGTACTGCTCGTAAAGCATAAAGCAATAGTGAAAGTATGGATTTTTGTCATCGTTCGGAAGTGCTAGTAAAAATCCTTTTTTATTTATGGTTACAACGGTATCGACAATTACATAAGTTAACCTTTATGAACTTTAGTAATTCTTTTCTAACACACGTATTTAACATCATTGCAATTTTGCAACTACAAATTGTAAAATATAATATAATAGGAACTGTAGAAAAGTTTAAAATACTCATTATTCACATGTATGTTGTATTTAGTCGTATAAGATGTGTTTATGTTAATTTATGACAATATAAATTATAAGCATTCTTTCTTGTATTTATTTTAAAAACGATAGTTATGTATTCTGGAAACTTTTCAGAATGAATAATTTAGATTTATTTTTATTTTAAAATTATAATAACTTAGTTTAATATAATCCGATGATCTTTTTAATTGAATGCCTTTTTAATTGAGTGTTTTTTTATCTTTTGACATTTTCCTGTAGTAGAGTTAGACTAGCATGCAATGATAAGCATCGACCACTATAACTGTGTTGGTAAAATTTAACCCAAATGCGCGTGATAGAGAGAGAGAGATAAATAATTCAGATAAACTGAGATAGAAGGCTGCTCTCTATTGCATTGAATGACATCTAAGAATCTTTGCCCCACCCCTATCTACAGCGCATCTTTAACCGTATAATGTACATGTATAATGGTCGAGATGCAACTATTTTTATGGCAAGATTATCGTGAAGCAAATTGGGAACTATTCCAAGAACACATTAACCAAACCCAGAGTTGGGTAATATGTGAACGCGTACTCAAGTTGACACAGGGATTTCCAAAACAGTATAACAAGCTCTCGGCGTCAAAAAGGTTGGAAGTATACAAGCTGAATCAAAAACAGTGGATGCGAGTTACGACCAGCGTAGACTACTGGGAGGGTGTTAGATTCTGGAACCGATTTAAAATCCTAACAAAACAAAAAAGTCGACCACTTTCACATCTCAAACACAATGACGTCATTCTTAACAATCCACAAGACAAGGCTAAAGACTTCAAAAACACACTCCAGGCTGCACTCGTTTTCCTCAATAACCCCAATTTCAACGAAAAATCCAAAAAGGAAGCGAACGGAAAGTGGAAGAAATATTCTACTACCCATGGCGCCCCATCCTCATCCGATGATGGCCCCTGTGACTGAGGACACCGTCAGGCAGATGTATAACTTAGGTAAAAACACATCTCCTGGCCCTAATAGCATCCACAGAAGATACCTCAAAAATCTTCCAGAGAATATAATCCCGTTGCTCACCAATATAATCAATGCATGTCTCACGCTGAGCTACTTTCCAATCTCATAGAAGGTGGCCAG
This sequence comes from Diabrotica undecimpunctata, assembly GCF_040954645.1. Lineage (NCBI taxonomy): Eukaryota > Metazoa > Arthropoda > Insecta > Coleoptera > Chrysomelidae > Diabrotica > Diabrotica undecimpunctata. The sequence goes on along the minus strand of NC_092809.1, from coordinate 133,583,091 downwards.
CATAGTCATGATACCCAAACAAGGGAAACCTCCAACCAACCCTGAATCGCATAGACCTATTTCACTACTGACCACCCTAGGTGAAGTCCGGGCCCACATAGAATGCGTGGACAAATGTCTCTTATTCGAAGGAGCTCAAAACTACCTAAACAGAGTTATTAGGTGGTGCAATAGATGGAGAGTGACTATTAACGCCTCCAATACCCAATTAATATTATTTAAATCTCTCCACTTCCATGATGTTCAGGTCCGGGTAACCCCGCTAGGAGAAGACCTTCATCTCAGAAACTCGGTTTCCTATTTGAGAGTTCATTTTAGTAAGACTCTCAACTGGAAAACCGACATACAAAACACCCTAAACAGGGTAAGAAAAAGGACTAAACTCCTGGCAGCGCTTTCCATAAAATGGGCAATATGTCAAATAAAACACTATTGCACACCTATAAAGCCTACATAAGACTGATAATCGAATACAAGACATGCGTCTATGCATCACTTCTTCTTCTTTAAGTGCCGTCTCCCGATCGGAGATGGATATCATCATCACTATCTTTACTCTATCTACTGCTGCTCTGAAGAGTTCTATAGAACTGCATTTAAACCAGTCTCTTAAATTCTTCAACCATGACACTCTCTTTCCTCCTCTTATCCTTCCCTGTATTATCAGCTTTAGCAGTTCATATCGCTGTCCCCTCATTACGTGTCCCAGCTATTGTAACTTTCTTATTTTTATTGTATTTATTATTTCGCATTCTTTGCCCATTCCTCGCAATACTTCCGTGCTAGTTTTCTTCTGTGTCCATGCTATTCTAAGCATCCTCCTGTAACACCACATTTCAAAGGACTGTAACTTATTTATGTGTTCTTGCTTTAATGTCCAGCTTTCAAGCCAATATTGCAGTATCGAAAACACGTAGCATCTCAGTGCTCTTACTCTCAGTTCTAATTTAAGGTCTTTGTTGCAGAGAATTGTTTTCATTTTTACAAACGCATTTCTTGCTCTATCCTAACACCCGCCAAATGAATACCATCATAGCCACAGGAAGAAAAATACCAAGATTCTGCACGAGGAAGCACAGAGACTACCCGTCAGCACTCATGCACCAAGTAGCCAATATAACATCAATTAAGGACAGAATCCTGAATCTCAGCAGGTGGTATGTCCTTCGCACTATAGCAGAGTCAAACAACAGAGCCAAGAAAATACATAAAACTCCTTGCCATCGCCGAGGTCAAATACTCACCAGGGTTTCTAAGAGAAAAGTTCCATTCCGTCCAGCAAAATTTCTTTATAACACTGAAAACGAACTTCCTGATAAGTATTTTGACATATTAGAATCAATCCCCATAAAATATCACAGCTAACAACTGCAAGGCAAAAACGCTATTTAAGAGCCGTTCCTAGAATGGCTAGTAACACCTTGAAGTACCTCCCCTTGGCTTGTTTTGCTTACCAACAATTCCTCTTGTGTGCTCCTTATCACAATACGCCACCTTCTGAACCCCAGCTCTCTAGCTCTCCACCACTATAATACCACACGCATATCACACTTTTGTTTACCACACCCCCTGCCTCCACAAAAAAAAGGAGCACCCTTTCCTTGAAGAGGCATAAGCCTTAAGGTAAAAACATGGATTGATTGACTATGGATTGAGTATGATACGCTATGATAATATTTACAACATTTTTATATCTATCTATCTGTAATGTCTTATTTTATTGATTTTTGTCTGGTTAAATTTTACTTCGGTATATTTATTAAGAAATTCTCTTCCTATTATTACAAAAAGTGTTACTCTTCCTCTTTTGTTTTTCCAGCCACTTGCAGGATAAATTAAGTGAGAGAAGCCACATTAAGCGGGAAAACTGAGTTATGACAGCTGGAGGTCTCAAAACTGTATAGACCAGAATAAATACTCCAGTCGTCAGAGACCAAAATCATACAAACCTTAAGTATTAAGAAATCTTATTTATTAAGAAAATTTGCACTAAGCCTTTCCATCCTCAATCAGATGAAATGGTTGAAGAACACAGGCCAACAAAAAAAAGACTTAAACTTTAAACTTTAAACTTTTTTTACAAATTTATGTGAATCCTATGCCTATTTTTTGAAGCTAAAAAAGAATCTGAAATTAGATTTTACTTATCATCCACAGTTTTCCCACAGTATGACACTGGTTTATTCTACATTATAATAATTTAAAAAAGACAAACTACCGAAATACACTAAAATGATACATTATTATCTTTTATCTATTATCTTTTATCTATAAGAAGAATACCTTTTATCTAATTCTTATCTTGTAACAGTATAGGCCTGTACAATCATTTCAGGAGTCAATGCTTTTTTATTTTCTTTCTCTTTTTTCTGTAAAACTTCTCAAGTAGCCTTTTCTGCTGTGCGAGGCACTCTCTTGTTCCCAATGAAGTGACCAACAGTAATCACCCATCATGTTGGTATTCCAAGGTCCCTGGTATCGTTTCTTCATCACCTTGATATCTTAATGGAATTGTTCGCCTTGTTCTTCCCTGACATCACCCAGATTTTCTGGGAAAAAGTCAAGATGGTTAAGCAAAAAATGGATTTTAAGGCTCATTAGACATCCCAAATATTTTAACTTATCCAATAAATTAGCTACTATAAGCTCATAGTTAGGGTCTTTTACATTACCTTAAAACTTGGTTACAACTTTTTGAATACAATACAAGCTTCTTTTTACTTATTATATATACCGTAGTCATATTGGTTTTAAAGGCGGAGTCGAACATCATTTTAAGAATATCTGGTCCAACAAAAACACCTTCTTTCAATTAGGCTTCTGATAGATAGGGAAACTTTCTACTCAAGTACTTAAAAAAATGTTTCTCACTCTTTATAGAAGCTACCAGTTATTCTTCATCGATGATGATCACCGGAAGGAAAATGAAGCTTCCTCAAGATCTTATTTTTTGAAGATTGCCTCCCTGCGAGAATTTTTAGTCCTGATGTTCATCCAAAATTTAAAAGAAAAATTGGAAAAGTCTACAAATTTACTCGTAAAAGTTTGAAGTTTCAAAGTGATAGATCCAAAGCCAGGCTTGACATGCATGCTACCGGGACAACTTTCGAAAGAGGTGGCCCGCTATAGGTATACCATCCCAAAAGCAAGAAAGTACTTTGTCCGAAACTACAACGATACTGGGAGATCCCGTTCACCGTCATGCAGAAAATAAACGATCTAATTTACCGCATCTAGTTTTCGGCTAGAATTAAACCCAAGGTAGGTCATATCTAGAGATTAGTCTCATATCATGGGACTGACCAACCCTGTTGGCTTCAGTCGGTTGGCTTCTAGAATGTTCTAGAAATGTCGAAATGTCCCGAAAAATCACATAAGGTTTGAAACGTCAGAAAATGTATATAAACAGGAAGTTGACAGTTCAAGTAGTAGTAGTAATTGATTGTTTAAATAGTTCTGTCATTTATTTTAGAGTTGTTAACAGGTAATCTAATGTTGCCTGCGGCTTTTAATAAAAATGGTTATAAAGAAGTGTAACAATATAGTCAAATTGTAGTAATAAAAATACCTTTTAGGATTTTCCCTACAAAAATTAATTAGAACATAGACAGGCAATGTACAGATTTACACTGAACACATACTCCGATGGAAAAAATAGAATCCGTCTGCATACTACTTATTATTTCATTATTAACAATGATTTCTCTGTCAGACATCAACTAAAATATTGAGCATATTCGCTCCGTGCGTGACCATGGTAGGGGTACCTTGAAACGATGCCAGCGTGCGTAGCGGCGAAATATGACACAATTGGAGTCTTTATACGCATAAATTTTATCAAAAATGTGTGCAAATACATATTGCGTATTTAATTGTGCTAATAATAGCAAAAATAGCAAGTGTAGTTTTTATAGGTTTCCAAAGATTACATATAAATTAGAGAAAAGAAAAAGATGGATCCGTGCGATTAATATGAAAAAGTAAATATCACATAACATCATTTTTATGTAATTAAAATAGGAAATATTTAAATAATTTACCTTAAATGATATTTTATAAGGCTTCAAGCTAACTGCAGAGTGCCTGATGACTTTAGCTTTTATATCATAACTTTTACTATTACTGTTTTTAATTATATACTCTTTCACGTGAAAAACTTGATTTGCCAGTACTAGATTTTTAACTTTTCTTTTCCGTTTGGGCTTAAAAAGATATATTATGATGAATTTTGAGAAACCCAGTTTTTAATACTACATTTATTTTGTACATAAACTGAAAAAATATAGTTAAAAAGTTAATTATTAATAATTGTCAATTTCGCCTGTATTTAATAATGTCAAACATATGTCATTAATGTCATATGTTTAACCTGAAAATTGGTAGACTCCAAAACTGTCAGATGAAGGCGGTAGGTGTCGCGTCAGTCACGAACAGAGCGAATACGTCATTCCCCACCGGCACCCTTAGAGTGTGTATACTGTACTTTGTGTCGCAACAGCATCTATCGGCAGGTTGTTAGAGCTTTACAATAATTAAATATAGACAAGAAACTTTTTTTATCTTTTTGACATCATCTAAAAAATACGTTTATTTATAAAATTATTAAATTAATGACGTACAAAGATAATTATTTTTACACATTGGTATGAATGATATATGTGTATTGTACTGAGCAGGATTTGTTTATTATAAAAAAGTTCAATTTGTTTATTAGTAAAATATTTATTAATATTTATGACAAAACTTACAAACTTAAAAATACAACTAATCGTTTTATTGACAGATAAGAAAATGATGACAAAACGGTAGTTTTGTAATTGCTAAAATTAAATATAATTACTGGATTGATTGGGATATTATTCTTAATTATGTATTACAATATTTTGACGTGCTTAACTATAAATAATTATTATTCAGTTAACTAGAGGCTATACAGATGTTAGATCCATACATTTCGATTTTTGTTGCTAAAATTGTTATATATTTTATCAAACATAACTGTTTTATTTATAGTTCGATGATCTTTTTCTCCGTATTTTCCTTTTGCAGTTTTTCTACTTCATTTTGTTATTTTATCCACGACTAATATATAACGTTTATCTAATAGTAATAATAGTATACTCTAAAAATAGTATAATCTAAAAATATCCAAAAATATTTTTTGATGCCAAAAATAATGATTTTGAAATTTGAGGACACACTCTTGGGACCAAATTTTTTTGTTCTTTAGTACTTAAATCTGAAGAAAAAAATAGTGCCGCCACCCAGAACTAGGATAATCATGTCTTTTTTGTAAAATTTCAAAATTTTAATAAGCGAAATAATAGTGATTTTGGAGGGTAAAAATGTCGCTATTTAAAATCAATCAATCAGAATGTGTTCAAAAGCACCAACAAACCTTTTTAAAAACGAAAATGGAGGCTTTTTTAATACTTTTAAAATAATGGCACTATCTTTTCCTTCAATTTTAATCACAAGGCTCTTACACACAAAAAGCTTTAAAAATTGTGCAAGCCGTTTCCGAGATAATTGACGCATTGTATGCTTAAAACTCACCCTGCAGATTAAGTTTTTATTAAGTGATTCTATATCGCGACACTTTTATACTCCAAAACTCACTATTCTTTTGCTCATCCAATTTTTTAAATTTCGCAAAAAAGACATGATTACCTCGTACTAAACAACTTGGGACCCTACCCCGACCCTTGGGGCTTTACAAGAACCCACCTGATCTGATTTGATTTACTTTGCTTCCTAATCTTTGAGTTACTTTGTTTTTTCTTACTTTGTTATTTTTATGTGTCTTTCGCTCTTATCATTTTATTCCCTTTCTGTGGGTTTTATGTACGAATACATGTATCGAACAATGTGTGTTATATTCGAACAATGTGGATTATATGCAAGTTTGTCTTGAAGTACGAAAGGCATTCATTCCTTTTAATGACGCCAGAATAGATAATTCATAAAAATTATGTTATCTACATATCAAATAAAAAACGGAGAAGTTGCTCAAGCATTTCAAAATACAAAAAAAAAAGATAAAGCAGTTGGATCAGAAAATATCGATGGGGAAATTTAAAAAGCTTTAGGAAACACTGGAATAAGTGGTCTAACAGGTTTGTTTACAAATAGAAAAGCAGCATATTAATACATCTTTACAAAACGAAAAAGTTGACAATGCAAAAACTAGATGGCCATAAAACTGGTCAGACCATGAAAATTAGGAGGTATCTGTAGAAACCAAAATATCAAAAAACAATTTAGATTTATACAGAATAGATGAGCAATAGTAATTATGAATCATGCGGCAGAACGTTCTGTTATACCAATACTGAAAGGCTTTTTCTGAAGATTATTTTGTCAAAAGACCAGTTTTAAAAATAATCAAAGAATTTTGTGTATACTGTATAATACTACAAAAAAAAAATCTCACAATTGTGTTCAAAACCGGTACGAATCTAGGTGTAAATGAGTAAATAGAATATACATATTATAATGGTCAGCGGTCACTTTGTAAAACAATAAAATGGTACAAATTATGTCTCAATTAGTCTTGCAAGTACATAGATAGCAAGAGTTTTTTAATCCGTTAGATTCTATCATTTAACAATAAAAAGAGGTTGGGCAGAGAACGTAATAATCTTTACTGTATTTACGGCCAGTGGTGTATCAAAATTATGTAATTTTAAGTTATTTAAGTAACTGAGTAAATTGTTTTATTACTTTCACTATAAATATTATTCAATAACTTTTTCAAATATTTTTTATTTTGATTTGTTAAGAAATACTTCCAAAATTGTTCAATCGGACGTCGAAGAATGTCTTCAAGAGGAACTGGATATTCTAGAAATACCAATATTACATTCGAAAATTGGAATATTGAATTGGATTTGAAGAATTATCCGAGAAGAATTATCAATCAAAATCCTACTGTCAGAAATGTTTGCGCCAACCTCCTTATATGTTTTGTTATTGATACATAATTTTCGATTGTTGTATGGTTGCGTACAATATTTTTACAATTACAATTTACAATTATTACAATTTTTGTGCTAGTTTTATATAATGTTTTTAATTCTAATTTCATTGTGTTTACACATTTAAGCATATCCTTCTTCTTCATGTGCCTTGTCCGTTCCGAACGTTGGCAATCAACATGGCTATTCTGACTTTGTTTACGGCAGATCTGAATAGTTCAGCAGATGACAATCCGAACCATTGCCGCAAGTTTTGGAGCCACGAGTGTCTTCTCCTCCCTGGACCCCTTCTGCTGTCTATTTTCCCTTGAACGATCAGTTGTAGTACTCTATATTTATTATGTCTCATAACGTGACCCAAGTATTCCAACTTTCTTTTCTTTATACTTATTCCTACCTCTCTCTCTTTACCTATCCGGCGTAGTACCTCTTCGTTGGTCGCGTGCTCAGTCCAGGATATACGTAATATACGTCGGTAAGCCCACATTTCGAAGGCCTCTACTTTTTTCATCAATGTTGCGGTCATTGTCCACGCCTCCATTCCATATAACAAAACCGGGAATACATAACATTTCAGAAGTCGAATTTTAAGAGGTAGGGTGAGGCTTTTAGAGGTGAAAATTTGCTTCATGCTAGTGAACGATGCTCTTGCCTTTTCTACTCTTATACGTATTTCCTTCGCTTGATCCCAATTTGAGTTAACTGTTGTTCCCAAGTAGATGTACGAATCCACGTGTTCAATTCTTTCATTGTCTAATATCAGTTGCTGTGGTGGTTGTTGGGTTTTGCTTACTAACATCCATTTGGTTTTTGTGATATTTAGTCTGAGTCCGTATTGTGCACTTGTTTTTTGTATCTTACTCATTAGGCAACTCAGTTCCTCCATGCTACTTGCTAGAATCACAGTGTCATCAGCATACCTTATGTTATTAATTATTTCTCCATTTATCTTTATGCCTTCTGTGCTTTCCTCCAGCGCTGTCTTAAATACTTCTTCTGAGTATATATTAAAGACAATAGGAGACAAGATACAGCCCTGTCGTACCCCTTTCTTGATCTCAATTTTATTGGTCAATGTAGATCCTACTTTCACTTTAGCTGTTTGGCCCCAATAGAGACTCGCTATTGTTCGAATGTCTCTGTAGTCGACTCCGATCTTATGGAGAACTTCAATTATCTTTTCGTGCTTTACGTTATCGAATGCTTTTGCGTAGTCTATAAAGCATATGTACACGTCTTTGTTCATATCTCTGCAGCGCTATATGAGTACCTGTAGACTAAAAAGTGCTCCGAAACCCAAACTGCGAATCTCCAATGTTATCCTCGCATTTTTTGCTTATTCTGTTGTAAATAACCTTGGTGTATGCCTTTGAAATGTGGTTAATTAGACTTATCATCCGATGTTGATCATAAGACTTTGCTTTTGGTTTTTTCGGTATGGCAACAAAAGTTGACTCTAGCCAGTCTTCAGGAAACTCCCCGCTGTTATAAATATTGTTAAAGAGTCTGACGAGTGAGTCTAGAAATTGACTGTTTGTTTCGCACAGCATTTTCAATACTTCCCCGTATACGTTATCGTTGCCTGGTCTTTTGTGTTATTTTTAAGACCCTTTATAGCATTCTCCACTTCTGATTTTAGAATAGAAGGGCCAGTATCATCATTGCTCAGTGTATACCCACTAGGACGGTCAAGCATATCCTGAAGAAGCAAATCAATTTTGCGAAAGCTTGATAAAAGAACAAAGAGTTTTACTTATCCTGCCCTAATAATGACTGCAACCTCAAAATAAAACTTTAGTTTATATATACAGTAGACTCTCTCTATAACGAGAACTGAAATGGCAGACTTATTACCTCGTTATAAGCGGATCTCGTTATATCCAACAACAATAATACTGTACATATGAATATGTAGTTTTCTAAAATATTAACTTTCTATAGTGAAGCCATTCGGAGCAATATAAGATGCTAATAAATATTGTTTGAATGGCGTTTTTGAAAAAAAGTTGTTTACTTTTATTGTCAATGATATACGTTAAAACAAAAAATCTGTATTCTGTAAATCTGTTAAAGCGTATTTTCAAGAATAACATAAACTACTGCGTCTGCAATTGGAAGAAGTCTGTCATTTTTAACTGCTTTAAATTATCCAGTATTCTATCTGTCATATTTTCTAAAGATGTGAAACAGTTTTATGCTTGTTCATTTGCGTTTTTTCTTTGGATAAAGTTTCTGGCAACCTTTAAAACACTTTCCACATATTGTCTATTAGGACCTATATTATTAGGTGTGAATGGTCAACCCCCTACAATGACACTTGTGAATCATAAATTGAATATTTCCGACTAAGAATCATAAATTGTAAGAAGTTTATTGCGGACGGCACTTAAAAAGGATATTTATTTATAGCTACGGTCGGGCCAAAACGTAAAAAAACACGTTTTTCAATCTTATTTTCTCTCGTTCTAAGCAAATTTACCTCGCTATAGAGGGTTATAGTTCAATAGAAATTTCACGTTACATCTAATGTACCTCGTTATAAGCGAAAACTCGTAATAACCGTGTTCGTTATAGAGGGACAGTAATGGACAGTTATATATAACTGTCCATTACTAAGATGCCACAGATCCTCAAGCCCCAATGAAACTGCTCACAATAATAATGGAACCATCGTACGTTCCAAATGGAACTCTACGTAATTATTTAAAGATAAGAAATATAATGAAAGTCATAATAGCTAATGCAAATAAATACCCAGATCGTGTAAGCGGTCATGCTAAAAACAATATGATAAGAGTACTCTTCAGTGAAAATATTACTTGAATCACGATGGCTAAAAGATGTAAGATATCTACAGTGGCCCCTTGATGGTATACCTGCTATTGGTCCTTCTTTTTACAGAATATTTCATAATTATTACATGTATTTATTGTAAATAAAAAATAATTTGGTATCCTTCTGGATTGGTGTTGTTTCTTCCTGTTTTGAGTGTTTTTTGTTTTAAAAACACAAAAGTCACATCATACACACAAACGTTATTTTTTACTCTTCTACTCTCTATATATCTTCTTAACATACTGACTTTGCATCTATATGCAATAAGGTATTTTCTCTACCAGCACTGCCCTGGCAGAATCAAGCCATAACTATAATAGAGTGTACCTACTTTAAAATATTTTCCGTGTACTCTTATTGGTAAAGTAGTTTTTTATCGGGGACCTAACACCTTTATAGATCCAATTGTAAGGTAAGTCTTTCCGTCCAATTTTTTTAACTTTTAAAAAATATTTTATTTATATACTCTCATTTAAGATTTCCTCTACAATACTAAACGCGCCGTCTATGATCCAAGCGTAAGCATCTTCACACATTTCTTTCACATCTGCATTAGTATAGCCTTGTCAAGGATGTCCAGTTAATTCTTCTCATCTCTCTAATAATAAAGTAAAAAGGATCTAAGTTTTCCAAGGTTATTTTCGAACATTTTGTGAGAAATATTCACCGCAAGTGGGCCAGATTTCGCGCTTATCATCTTCATCGGAGTTGGAATAAATTTGTACAGGGTGGATATTTCAATAAATAAAATATTTTTTCTTCTCATTCATGGGTTAGTATTTCTAGTATGTCGGAATGTCATATATTTTTAGGATATTTCTATGTTCAAACTTAAGTTTTACTCCTTTAATTACATAATAGTTTGTTGGGTCGTTATTGATCCATCATTCACTTCTTGATAATAGTTCATTTAGTTACAAATCAGTCATTACGGCAGAAGTTCTAGAAAAAATACAACAAATAGGAAGAGATGAGAATATGCCGGATGACATTTATATTTTGCCGCCAGATAATAGCGATTGGTAAACAGATTCTGATTCTGGAGAATGTAATGATCCAGATAGACTAAACAGAGATCAATTGAATACTATTAATGAAGTTGAATTTATGGCGAAAATAAAGAAAGTCGTTCAAGAATAATTACACGTAAACAGACAGCTCCTATAAACAACGACAAAAGGGGACTTGGATTCCAGTCCACCAAAATTACCAAAATTACCAGTTTTAACGCTTGCTTCTGAAAGTAGTACAGTTGAGTGATTCGATTTGTACATGAGTAGAAAAATTCAAGATAATTTAATAAATGAATCAATTAATTATGCAGCTATTACGAAAAATCATAATATTTCAATAGATACTGACGACTTTTGTGTATTTTTAGAAATTTTTATTTTGATTGTTCCACTACCAAGACATAAATTGTATTGGCAAAATGCTGGGGATTTGCATAATAGCTTTAAAGAAATCAGATTTTTTCAAGTAGCAGATACACCTACTCGAAATCAAAAGAAGATGTTGCTGAATCAAAAGTTTTTAAAAGACGATTTGTCCCGTCCTTCGACCTTGACGTCTTATATATACAGTGGTACCTCGATATATATGAGTGTTTTAAGATACGAGCCGTCAAGCGGACGATATTTTGCTTTCAGCTAAGAGCAAAATTTTTGGAGTCACACACGGCATAGCTCCATACGAGTCACACGACCTAAAAATGTGCCCCGCATGTAGGGGTCGTGTGCAGCATCTAACAGTTTCTCGTACATCACACTAGACTTGAGTCTGTGTGCTTGTTTCCCTTGTTTTCGAAGCATTTTTGATTCATTCATTTATTTTTATGACCATGGATCCGAAGAAGAAGGGTGTCAGAGAAGTAGTTTTAAGGTGGAACCTTAACACAAAGCATCATATGTGAGAAAACACTAGCGATTTACGTTAATTTGCTGAGGCAGATCCCACACACTTCCACAAACGAAAAATCGAAAGACTCATTTAAAGCCAGTCGGGGCTGGTTTTACAACTTTAGGACAAGGACCAGCATTCAATCCGTCGTCATACATGGTGAGGTAGCAAGGTCGGATGTGAGGGGGCAGCTGAGGTTTACATCAAAATGTTTTCCGAACTGATAAAAGCCAAAAAGATACATCCCCTAGCAAGTCTTCAACTGTGACGAGGCAGGTCTTTTCTTCAAAAGGATGCCGAATACATACTTTACCTTAGATAACGGCAGAGGATAAGAAGGTAATAGGTCACAAACCCATGAAAAATACATTATACTTCTAGCACTTCGCGCCAATGCGAGTGGCGGCTTCAAAATCAAGCATCTGCTAGTATACCATTTGGAAAATCACAGAACCTTTAAGTCACATAAGATTAAAAAAAAGGACTGCAAGTTATGTGAAGGACAAATCAGCGTCTTTATGGAATGTTTGGCTCTGGCTCTGGAAAGAGTTCGAGTTTATAAAGGTTCTCTACCTACCGCCCAACACCACTTCTATCTTGGAGTCCATTGATTAGCAAGTGATTTCTAATTTTAAGAAGTTATATATCGAGCATATTTTACGAACGTTACAGTTCGAGAGCTCTGAAACCTCTGCATGGAAAAAGCTGTGGCCTGAGGCTGCAGCTGAAAGGGTCTTTGAAGGATTGGAACCGGAAGTGTCAGTGGTAGAGGCGATTGTTTCTCTGAGAAAATCTATGGATCTGGAGGTGAATGAGAGAGATGTGAATTAACTCGACGAGGAAAAGTCTCAGGAGCTGACAAACGAGGGGTACTTTGGGCTACTCTGAGTTTGGTTGCTGCAGCCCAGGTTAAGGAAAGTGTTTTGGCACCCTCAGTTACCACTGTAAGCAGACATTAGTCAAACGTCTGATTTTTAAATAATTTGGCACGTTGCTCGTGAAGATGTCTGATAGAGCTCCATATGCGGCCCATGCGAAAGTGATTCTTCTTTGCAGTTCAGCTGTTTAGTTTTCCCTGACAATTTGGATTTCATGACCTAAGTGTTTTATTTATCAACTAATCCTATTTCGTTGCAGTCGACTTTTGGATTTTATCTTGGTATTTTACCTGGTACCAGATTTGTCATGCATTGTATCTTTCCAAAATTTATGTTCAAAGTAACTTCTTTACAGGCGGCATCTAACTCAGTAAGCACATTTCCAATATCTTTTAAGTCATCTGTTATCAGAACAATGTCGTCCGCAAATCGTAGGTGGGAGAGGAAGACGGATAAAAGAGGATGACGGAAAATACGTTGAATTATTAATTCTGCTTCTTGGGCATTTGTAAGTACAGGTTTTCGCCCTAGAAAAGACTTCGCTTGCTTTCCTCCTTCTGAATATCGTCGAAGTATTCGTCCTGGGATGTGATAGGTATTAACTGCGGCTCCATTTTCCACCGCTGCTGACAAATTTTCTTTGGTCCATTTGCCTCGTAGGCCCCTGTACTAATACTGGTATTTTTGATTGCTGTAAGAAAAAAAAATCATATTAATAAAGCAAGTAAAATATATATTGTAGAGTAATATGTCCACAGACAGAGAAATATGACCACGGCCATATAACTCTACATTTTATTTAGCCGTCTTATTCAACGCTGGATTTTGATATTTTCCTACGGAAAAATTGAAGAATATCGAGAATTATACAGTTAAGTAGGAACTTGTACACGATTTTTAAAGTCTATGAAACATGTCAGTACAATTAGTATAATAAAAACTTATCTATAAGAATCAGTTAAACATTATATGTTGGCACAACAATTAACTACTCGTCCGACGTATAGGAATATGGTACCATCTGCTTGGCAATTTCTGCATTAAATTCGTATTACTACTTGTCACTAAATGCTACTACCAAGATTTCTATCTTTTAAACATACAAATAGTAGGAAATTCGTTAGATGACCATATTACCACACATGACCATATTTTATTACCTGCACATACCATATATGGTCATGTATGATTCTTTCTCTCCCTTCTTGTTTATTAAAAGTATCAGTGATTACTGCCAATATTTAGGTATGGGTTCTTGTGTACATACCTGTTCTTTCCTCTTTGGCCCAATATCTTTTATTATTTTTAATTTTATTTTGTCATATCCTGGAGCTTTTCCATTTTTAAATTTTTGTATTATTCTTAGACGAAGGTTGGCAATCATCATGGGTATTCTGACCTTCGAGGCAGCTGCTCTGAACAATTGCCTTGAGCTGCAACCAAACCACTCTCTCAGGTTCTTCAACCAGGAAACGCGTCTTCTTCCTGCGCTTCTCCTACCCTCTACTTTTCCTTGAATTATGACTCTCAAGATGTTGTATCTTATTAAATATTCTTGTATTGCTGTTTCTAATTTCACCAAGGTTATATTTTCTTCGTTATTGGCATTAGTTATCCGGTTTTATGCTGTTCTTAATTGACTTAGTTATATGATCTTTGTATCCGGTTCTCTTAACAAATCTTGAAAGTCTTCTTTCTATATATTTATTATTTCTTTCTTATCGTACAATATTTTTCATTTTTTATGTCATGTGTATTTTCTCTTCTTAATAATTTTAGTGTTCTATAAAAGGGTTTTGATTCCGTTTAGTACCTCTCTAAATTTTTTCAAAAATAAGAGAAAACGGTGGAACTCGTAAAATTTTTAAACACATTTTATTGATTTTTCAACCAAATCAAACTGAAAAATATTTGATTTCGAATAGATATGCTTATTCCGCCCACTGTTGCTTCTTAAGTTTTGCTTCGCAAGTGCTTCTCTGTTGAACTTTTCATGCACCAGTAACCATTTTATCGGAGTTTTTAACAAATATCATTTGAAATGCGCAATTCACGAGATAAAAAATGGAGTTCTCAGAACATTGTAGCAATCCAGTTTTTAATCCAAATTCGGGCTCTCCGCTTATCATTTGTTCTATTTTCCACACAGCTAATCATCTCTTCAACAGTACTTTTTAGAATTAAACAAATTTTATTTCTTTAATTGACATTAAGTGTTACTATTGCGTAAACGGCCATGACAAGTTACTCCTTAATTAATTTAAATCCTTGCTTTCTATTTTTACTTTTGTAATGAGTTTTGCAGATTTTACAGTGCCATTATTACATTATGGTTCATCTCTTAAGATTTTAGTGCTTGTGGGAAAAGGTTGGGTTTTTTCTTTAATGTGAAAATTTAAAATGATCGCTCACGACATCTACTATTTAGAGTGTAACTATAAATACAATTAGGGATTTTTATTAATTTTTTAAGTGTCCACTAAGTGTAAATATCAGTTAAATTTTATATATTTATACTTTGTGATAAAATCGTTTAAACAAACACAAATAATAAACTCCATACAGCTCCCTATACAACACTTTTAATTAATAATTGAACTATATTATTTATTTTAATTATAGTTAAATACACTAGCGACATCTATATTAAAAAATTTAACTGACATTCAAGAAATTATTAATTTATAGTGCAGAATTTGCACTAGAGGGCGATAGTAACTGAAATAAAATATTTTTATAATATACATAATATTATTATATGTAACATTGCTTAAAAAAGAACTGCTTTTTTAAACAATGTATGTATATTTACTAAATAATAAATAATATATCTACATGTGAAAATGATAAATACCTACATGGATGTCAAGCTCAAGAAACGAACAATCTGTGTTTTTAATAGAACGGGAATACTACTGGTATCATTTTGAAGAACCTCCTAGAGAACATCAAAGAACTCGTGTTTTTTAAATGAATAAAAAAATTTTAAGATATTTCAGCATTATAACAACATAAACAGAGTCTCCTATACCTCAATTTTTTTTCCCTACGTATCGGGGATGAGTGGACTTTCTACTTGGTAGAAAACAGAACCGTATGGCCTAAATCTGGATGATAATAATAATAATTGATAGAACTAAATATATTATAGAAAATAAATATTGTGGTTTGACTTCCAAAAATACAATGGCTATATTTCTTCAAAGAATTTTATTGTAGCCACTGCATCATTATTTTCCTATTGTAAATTTTATTCTTGACGATTATGTTGCCTTGTCATTGATTAAAAATTATACTGTACTGTATATTTAATCAATGGCCTTCAATATTAACAAGTAAATCTCTATTTATGATACTATACACACAGAAGAAGAGCAAAAACAAATAAAAACCAACAAGAGTGTAGAGAGTCACTAAAAGGGTAGGTAATTTATTATAAGTAAAGAAAATCTTTAAATTAATTCATCTACAAAAGAAAACATGTTCTGAAAATGACTCCAAAGAGGCATTTTATTCACGACTTGTTATCTGATATACAAACTTAGATTAAATACATACGATATTAGTTGAGTTAGTTTTAAGATTAAAGTCGCGTCATAACCATCAATAAAGAAACACACATATTTATCCATGTTCATAAATTTCTTGTAAAAAACCTAAAATCCCCTGAGAAAAACTAAGTTCATGCTAAGTATATTTCCTATTTATCAAATAAAGTTATTTATATTCACAAATTGTTGTCATATTTTATCTTTAATATGATTTGAACCCACTTTTTGATCGTTATTATTATTCGTGACATGAAATAATGGCAGATCCAGTGGCTCTGGAGCTATTTTAATATACCTAGCTAATAAAATACTGCGGCGAAATAATTATTCAAAATAAATGATATTGATATTATATTTTTTAATTGACCCAAACTGTGAGACAATTCAGTATAAATAGCAGATTAAGCCAATTATTTGTCGTTTTCTAGTTTCATGAACTCTTTCTACTCCGAGATAGTTCTTTTCGTGTGTTGCCAGTAATTACTTTTAATTTCTTCTAATGGTGAAATATATTTCTTAAAATATGTTTCTTATCATAGTATTCAATTTCATTGTCCCTTTGGAGTAATGTTAACATTGAGAACAAAGCTTCCGTTATTCCCAATCATTCTTTAAACCGAATGGATTGTTTAAATTTATAAAACTTAAAAAAAGAAACTAGAATGGACTGTCTGGAACTACTAGATAGTCTGGAATAGACTATCTGAGACAATATTAGTAAACTCTAAGAGAGTTTAAAGACTTATGCCTAACTATATATAGGTATATAGTATTAATTGTAGGTATTCATATCTACCTAAAACCGATATAATTATATTGAATGAAAATGACAACTTCTAGTTCCACTGACCGATAATAAAAATAAAACTAGTTATAAATACTTATACAAGAAATAATATATAACTCAATATAAACACAACATAAATAATATAATATCGTGGATCACAATTTATAGGAACAACAGGTGGTTTAAATCGCACATACACCAACCCCTATCTCTATAATTTCGCCAATCAAACAGACCCTCCATCCAAATACTATTTGCTCCAACTAAATCAAAGCAACTATTTTAGAAAATTGTTTTTCTAAACATACAACACCATTGACTTTTAAATAAAATCCACTTAATGCAGTCTATACAAATGTAGCTAATTTAATTTAGGATTGGAGACTGTTGAACTGGTTGCCTATCAGCGAAATAACGATATTCCAAACATTTATTTGAAAGTTCAAAAGTTCATTTCTTTGAAAATATTACTGGTTGATAACAATTGATAGCTAATTAAGCTAACAACTTGCAAATTGAACATTACTAGTCATTCCTATATATAAATCATTATTTAAACTATAAAATTAATTAATTAAAACAGAAAAATAATATATAGCATATGTTGATTGCTCTTTAAATAGCCTAATCACAGACATACGTTCAAATTTTTAAGAGGTCGTTTACGTTTCACAGAAGAAAGAAAGAAAAACCAAAGTTGTCTTGGCTGTTTTAAAAATTTGTAAACAGTAAAGTATGTCAACACTGTCACATTTTTCGTAAATAACAAAGTTTTTGCTTCAAAATAATTGATAAAATGTTGTGTTTCATTAGAATATACTGTTTTTAAGCATTGTTGAGTACCGGGATACTTAAAATCGGCAAATTTACAGTGAGTTTCATTGAATTTTAGCGAGTATTTAGTTCATGTGCCCCATAGAGGTAACTGCAATAATTATAATTGTGAAAAGTGGGTGTTAAATGTATTTATTTATTAATATATTCAATAAAGAACATTTTGCATGCGGCAAAAATGCAATTGCCGAGTGAAATTGTAGAAACAATAGTTGACTCAATGTGCATCTGTTGCAAATACAAGAAATCCAAGAAGTCTTCCTCAAGAAACTGTTGTGCCGTATGTTGAAGAATATGTTTGTAAGTACTTACTTTCTAGTATCTACCTACATGATCGATATTTTTAATGTAAATAATTCAACAAGCCACAGACGCCTTAAATTTTAATCTATTTTGGTGTTGGATAATGTTTGTCAACCTTTCATTTGGAGTGTCTGCAGTTCAAAAAGCGTAAATTTAGACCTTCTAAAAATAAGCTTAACTCGAAGATGATATGTGTGGGGTTCAAAAAAGACAAGTAGGGAGGATTGGTGTTGATAATGATCGAGTACTGAAGGTTTAAAATACATAGGATAAAGTTGGGTGCAAATCAAAATATTGAAGTAAAAGTATATTTTTGGCGCCTGTTTATGTTTTTATTTAATTATATTTTTTGAATTTACACTATCAGTGGTTTAAAACATCAGCATTTAATTTTGATCAACCATAAGTAAACCTTTTTAATTTGAATAAAATTTGCTCATATATTTAACAAAATTTTTATGCCTGGAAATATATCACCTATTTCCTCTAGCAGCCAAAATTGTAGTCTCCTGGTGCTTATTAATATTAATTAGACTTCGTTTTTGGGTTTCACAAGCTTTCTTTCACTTCTTTCTGCCTTCTAACACTCACATCCCAATTGATTTTTTATTTACATGTTTTTCTTTATGTGTTTTCAGCTTTTTTTAATTAGTTTCCTTTTATAGACATTTGTTTCATCTACTATCATATTTCAGTCCTATTATCTGGTGGTTATGTTGTTTCTTGACTTTTTCTTTATATGTGGCTGTAGATTTATTATCTTATATTATTCTATATGCTGTCTATTATTGGTATATTCAAATTTTTATAAACCTTTAGTTTCTAGGATTCCTGTACCTAATCCATTCTGAGCTAAGATCAGTCATATTGATGCATTAAAAAAACCTACCTGTTGCTTATGTCTTTTTTATTACCTCTTAGATTGTGATTCATATGATTCCTGAGTATTTATCACTATTCAGATTGCGTTTAATGAATGTATCACTTCATCTCTTGTGGAAGCTCCTTATATTGTGTACAAAGGAAATAATATACAAAACATTGTATTAGATATTTTCCCATATTTTTATCCAAGTATTCTATAACTTTTGCAACAGTACTATTTAACTGTCAAAAAGATGAAATTGTGGATTGTGCTTATTCTCAGTCTGTGGAATGATGTTTGGAGAGTTTGTTCATATTTTTTGTTTTGTTATACAAATCAAATATTATGCTTTACTTTATTTTTGAAAATCAACACTTCTTTATCATTTACTACTTGTTGGGTGATATCCAATAATCCCTGTTTCATATTTTTTACCTGTGATGGTATCAATTTGAAAACCTCGATATATGAAGCTGTTTTTACAGTAGCATAAAAAGATGACAATATTCTGTATGATGTTATTTTGAAATTCTGTATATTTTTTATATGATTTGCTTTAGTATTGCCTGAGATTTCCTTATCTTTATGCATTGAAAAAAGTTAAATGTTTATAGAGTTAGAAATAGAAAACACTGGGAAGTAATTAGGGAATATTTGTTATGTATTTTTTTCGTGAATTTTGTGAATAGTACTTTTCTTATTTTCTCTATTATTATTTAATTGTCATAATCTATTATTGTATTGTGTACTAAAGTCTTGGCTCTATATGGGCAAATCTCTATTATTTTTAACTTCATAGACTTATTATCCTTCAGACGACTTCTAAATAATTTTTCGAAGTTGTTTTCAATAAATATACTATTTTTCAGTATATTGGAATGTTCTCAGGCTATTTTTTTCAAATTAATTAATAGTTTGTAAGACGAAGAACTGTTAATTTCAATAAAAAACGCAGAATTTACTTCATCTATTTTAAAGAATAAGTTACATTTCCCTATATAACTTTTTCAGCATTCGAAGGATGGTTCTGAAATCTTTACTGAAGTTGCTTTTTATATAGTTAAGTGTAATCTATGAGTATAGAAGGTGTATCACTAAGGATAACAGACTTCAAATTATTTTCGATCATACTGTTTTAAATATTGATTTATAGTATCAGCAATCGGTCTGTAGGAAATAAAACTCTATTTGTTCTATGTCTCAATATTTCGTCACGATTTTGTGACTTCTTCAGGAGAAAACTGTAAATTTATTAGAATAATTATTAGATGTAAACAAAGTGAATATTTCAATACTTACAACTACTTATAAGAGTAAAAATTTAAATTTTTTTAACATCTAGATGAATGACATTTTTGTTTTTTTTTTTTTTTTTTTTTTTTTTTTTTTTTTTTTTGTACCGCATCAACCCCTAGGGTTATTAGCGGGTGGTATATCTTTATTTTAGAAAAGTTACATTTAGTATATTATTAAAATTTACATAACAGTTTTGTAAAATACAAACATTTTATGTTATGTTACAGTTTGTTATACAGTTTACAATTTTTGATAAAATTTATTGTATTGCTGATGTCTTCTTTTAGAGTTTCTTTCAAATTGTGTTTTAGTTTTGTTGTCGATCTTGCTGTTGAGTACACTGGACAGTCTATCATTATATGTTGCACTGAAAATGGTATTTGACAGATGTGGCAAATCGGCTGAGGGTCCTTGGAGATGATGTATCCATGTGTAAATTTTGTATGACCTAGCCGCAGTCTGTTAATAACTACTTGGTCATGTCTTTTAGCTGGGAGCGGTAGTAAAGCAGAAGTAACATCTGGTTTGATACTTTTTAATTTTGCTTCTGTTTGGTTCCATTTTACTTGCCAGATTTTGTTCATGTAAGTTTTTATTAATGTTTTTTGGTCTGAAATTGGTATGTTTTGCATAATAGGAATTGTCATGTTATTGATAGTTTCTGTTGCTGCTTTATCAGCTGCTTCATTACCCTTTATCCCAACATGGGATGGTACCCATAAAAATGTTATGTTTTTACCACATGTTTGGGCATTGTGTAGCATGTCTTTTATTAATGCTAAATTGGCATGAGTAGGATACATCTGCTTGATACCATTTAAGGCACTTAAAGAATCTGATATAATAAGAAAGTTTGTATCAATGCTGGTACATTGGTTCAGTGCGTTGAAGATTGCCTGCAGTTCTCCAGTATATATGCTACACTCCTTGGCTAGACGGGTGACAGAGGTGTTGTCTTCAAAAATAGCTGCAGCAGCTACACCATTACTGCTTTTAGAGGCATCAGTAAAAATTAGTTTGAAATCAGGGTATCTGGAGATGGTAGACCGGAATTGTTGTTGTATTTCAGAAGGATTGTGTGAATGTTTGGGATAGTTAAGTAAGGTAAAATCTACTTTTGGTATTTGAACTTTCCAGGGAGGAGACTGGCATCTGTTTGTAGAAGTGGCTCTAAATTGATGTATATCGAATTCAAATCGATTTATTCGTTCATTGAAAGGTAAGTTTCTAGGGCAATAATTTGAGTACAGATTTGGAGGGTTGCTCCTTATTAGGCTTGTTATAAACGGGTTTTCCTTTGCACTGAGATATTTAGTAGCACAACACATTGAAAAATATTGTCGTCTGAGAGTTAATGGCGGTTCTCCTGCTAGGACTTGAAGGCTGCTAATTGGCGTGGTTCTGAAAGCTCCGAAAACTATGCGTAATGCTGTGGATTGGATGATGTCCAGTTTGTTCATTTGAGTTTTAGTAGCAGTTTCGTAGCATATACATCCATAATCTAGTTTGCTTCTAATTAGAGCTTGATATAATCGCAGAAGAATAGTTGTGTCTGCGCCCCATTTGTGATTGGAAAGAACTTTTAGAAGATTTATTCTCTGTTGGCATGATTTAATTAGTTCATTTATGTGCGATGTCCATTTTAGTTGAGAGTCGAATGTCATTCCCAAAAATTTGATTTCGTTGATTGTTATAAGAGTATTTCCGTTAAGTTTTAAATTTAAGTGGTGTTGTGTTTTTCTTTTGTCAAATATTATTACTTTAGTTTTTTCGGTTGAAAATCTCAAGCCTATATCTAAAGACCACCCTTCTAATTTATTTAGTGTATTTTGTAATATTGATGCAGCTGATTTTAGGTTTTTACTTCTCATATATATTACAAGATCATCGGCGTAAAGGTTTGCTTTTACTGGAAGCATAAAATGGTTAGATACGTTGTTGATTGCTATTAAGAATAGCAGGGGGCTTAATACAGATCCTTGAGGGATACCATTTTCCAGTGATTTCTTAGTTGACATGACACCGTTTGTTTTAACTTTTATACTTCTGTTCTCCAGGAAGTTTTTGGCGAAGGCTAGGAATTTACCATCTATTTTCCAACTCTTCATTGTTTTTAAGATGTGATATGTCCACGTGGTGTCAAATGCTTTTGTGATGTCAAAGAAAATTGCTATTAATTTTTGTTTATGTATAAAAGCTTCGTGTATTTCAGATTCTAATGCTATAATGTTATCTATTGTAGACCGTTCTGATCGATACCCACTTTGGATGGATGTAAGGAGATTTTTCTTTTCTAAGTACCATTTTAATCTTTTGCTTAGAATTTTTTCCATTATTTTACAGATGCTACAGGTAAGAGATATTGGTCGATACGAAGAAGATAAGTTTTTTGGTTTATTGTCTTTTAAAAATGGTATTATAATTGCTTCGCGCCAGAGAGATGGAAATTTATGGGTCGAATAAATTTTGTTGTAGATCTCTACTAGAGTAACCTTCGCGCTTATAGGTAGTTTTTCTATGAAAACTGGTGGTATGTCATCAGGTCCAGGTGAGGTATTTTTGAGGTTATTAAGACTTTCATTTAATTCATCAAGTGTTATGGAAGTGTTTAGTGGATCAGCAGTATCTTCTATATTAATTTTTGATGCTTCTGTTCTTTCTTTGTGTTCTAAGAAATTTGGGTGGTACTGCTGATTGCTTGAATACAACTGATAGTGTTCTACTAAAATTTCTGAGATTTCGTGTTTGTCTGAAGTTGTTAGATCATTTGTAGTGATTGTGTCAATATGGTTAAATGTTTTTGAACCTTTTATTTTCCTTATTTTTTGCCATATATCCCTTATGGGCGTAGACGAGTCAATTGACGACACGTAATTGGTCCAGCTCTCTTTTTTTGCTTGTTTTATTAAAAATCTAGATCTGGCCCTTAAAGATCTAAAATTGTTTAAGTTATTAGGTGTGTTAAACTTTTTGTATATATTAAAAGCATGTTTTGTTTGCTTTAAAGCGGATGCGATTTCAGTGTTCCACCAAGGAAGAGGAGCTTTTGTGATATTTTTGGTTTTTCCTATAGAATCTCTGGCTGCGTCTAAAATTATACCATTGAAAGATGATAGAGTAGTGTCTATATTATCTGATATAACGAGATTTGGTATACGTATGCTTACTAAGTTCGAGTATTTTTCCCAATCGGCTGACTTTAATTTCCAAGTTTCATATGGTGTTGTACAGGTTTTTTCATCTTTGTCATGAGTAATTATTATCGGAAAATGATCACTGTCGTATAGGTGGTCCAATGTATTCCACTGTAAAAATGGAGCTAAAGTTGAATCACTGATAGATAAGTCTATGGAGGAAAAAGTGCCATTATGTGCATTGAATCTAGTAGGTGCTCCTGTGTTTAATAAAACTAGTTTTATGTTATTAATTGCTTCTAATAATATTCGTCCATTTTTATCTGTTCTTTGTGATCCCCATGCGATGTTGTGACAGTTTGTGTCACCCAAAATTAATTTTGGAGATGGAATTTGTTTAATTACATTTTGAAGTTCTAATAGAGTAGTTTCGTCAGGATGTGGTAAATATACGTTGCATATGTTGATTTTAAAATGATGTATTACCGAAACTGCTACTGCTTCCAGATTTGTATTTAACGGAATTTCTTGGGATTGGATGGTTGAATGTACAAAGATTCCGACTCCACCACTGGATATTTGCTGTACTGCTCGATTTTTTGTATAGGGCATATAATTTTTTAGTTTTGCTTGATTGTTGGAAAGACGAGTTTCTTGAAGACATATTATTAGTGGTGACAGTTCATTGATTAGCATTTTAATGTTTTCAATGTGGCTATAATAGCCATTCAAGTTCCATTGAAGAATGAATATAATTGGACTATTGAGATAAATCGTAGTCGCTTTCTTCAGTGAGGGAAGATTCATTTGTTGGATTTATTTTCTTTATAATTCTTGTGATATTATTTTTCATGCGTCTATCATTTAATTTTGAGTGAACCATTTTTAATAAGGTGTATAAGCCGTCAAAATCTTCTGTATAGTTTTTAGCTGTGACTTCAGGAAATTTTGATCCTATTGCCTTTATCACGAAGTCGCATAATTCAGAGAAATTTAGCGTATATGAAGGAGATGCTGTCATTAAAATGTTTTCAATTGGTTTTAATGTGGCTTCGACATCTAAAGCCATTTTCTTTTTTTTGTGTGCGGATTTTTTTGGAGTTATGAAAGTTTCGTTTAGGTTTTTAGTTTCTGAGATTTCAGGAGAGGTTGAAATTTGCCTTTTTGCTTGATTGGTTGTTTTACTATTATTGCTGTTAGCTTTAGTTGAAGGTATGAAACAGTTGGTTGTATCATCTGAAATATTTGTTGCTGAATTATTCTGATTTATTTCCATGAGTTCGAGTTCTGAGGTATAAGGATCTTTAAGTGTTTCTGTACCAGTTGATGTTGATGTGCAGTTTTCTTCTTTGTGGCCAGTAGTATTACATCTAGAGCAATTTAAACCATCTAGGGATAGGAAGATTCTGTAAGGAGTGTTGTCATAGGTTATTAAGATTGTATTTGGAATTGGTTTGGTGATTATCGGAGAGACAAATATTTGCCGCCTAAAGCTTAAGACATGACTATACTCAGACTCGGGCATGCCAACTTTTAAAAACGTTAATTTGGATACTGCAGTTATTTCTAGTTGTTTCAGTTCTTCTTCTAAAATACTGTTCGGAATGCTGGGGCAGATGTTTGATATTACTAGTCTCCTTGCTGGCGTAATAAGTCTTCGAATTTCTATCTCATTGCCTTGGATGAGTACTGTTTTATGGTTGTTTAGTAAGGTATCTACTATGCTAGTATTGTTCAAGTAAATACAAACTCTGTTGTTAGCTATTCGTGATGCAAAGATAACATTTTTTGGTGTGAGTAGAGACCCTATGGCTACTATGTATTCATGTATTTTAATACCTTGGATAGCTGACAGAATAATGGCTTGTTCTTTTGAAGGAAAATTGAAGTTGCTTACTGCATTGGAGTATGTCGATGTTGATGATGTAGTAGGTATACTAATATTTTCAGAATTATCCATTTTTAATTTTTGTTTTCTTCATTTGATAAAATTTTTCTAGAGCCGGTCTTGTATCGGCTAATTAGTTCGACTTGTGGAAGTTGCCAAAAAACCAGAGACTGGATTAATTGATGTGTTGTATTGAATTATGGGTTATGTATAATATTTAATAATATTGAATTTGTATTAAATTGGTAATGTACTCACAGTTTATTTTTTGTGTGAAGAAACTTTGTTGTTTAAATACTCTATTTAGTTAACAATATTTTAAACGCAGGGTTGGAATCTCGAATTAAACTTTAAAATGTGGAGAAACTTTAAAATGTGTAACCACACTTTGACAGTTATTTGACACTCTTCGACATTTTTGTTTGATTTTAATTTATTTAGGAGTTATGGTAACCGCAATATTTTATAGAGTGAATTCCGATTGAACAATTTTTAGTGAATAAGTAAAAATAAACAATTATTATAATAATAATAACAAAGAATAATAGTTAATAAACTTACAAGGCAAACAACACTTATTGATGTGGCGATACCTAACACCAATAATTTACGTGTTAAATACAACGAAAAGATCGCCAAGTATAGAGATCTAGAAATACAAATCAGGAGACAATGGAGAATGGAAAGTACCCAGACAGTACCTATTATTTTATCTACTACTGGTGTTATTCCCAAAAACCTCCTAGCGAACATAAAACAGCTGGGTCTAAATGAACATCTTTATAAGGCCATGCAGAAAGCTGTAGTCCTCGCGACGTCCAGATGTGTATGAAAATTTTTGGGAGATACTCCAGCAAACCAAGTCACCTAGGGCTCGATAACACGGAAAGAGTCCCACCAGAGCTCAATCCTTTTGATACCGCAGGTATCTGGGATGAGTGAATTTTCCTCTTAGAGAGAGTGTGAGCCATATGGCTAAATCTGGACAAAGAATAATAAAAAGGTTACAAGAATTCTGTATTATAAAAATTAAACCAACCCGCACTTGGTGTTATGTTAATTATCTGTCTCGCACTGTTGTTTAATGATTAACTGTTCTTAATGAGAATTAAATGTTCGTAATAATTATTAGTGAAAAGTTCGTATTCAAATATTAAATGTTCTTTTAATTAAATTGCTAAATGGGTAGTTAACCTTAACTACAGGTGATGGAATGGTTGACGCAGATTCGTCCAAAATTGGGTAATATGATTACATACCATATTATTCGCCCAGATAATTGAAGGTAATATGATTACAATAACTTACAGTGAAATCTCGATGACTGCTACACTACTTCACTGAACTTTATTATACTTCACCAGTATCAGGCACTGAAGTTAATTAAAATAATGGTACTTTATAACCATATTTAATCTAATATGGTATTAGATTAAGGAACTCAAATATTTAAGTGTATACACGCTTACAGAAAAAATTCACAGAGAACGGTAAGAGAAGCAAGCGTCTTTACTCAAAGATTGCCCTCTCAGAAGTAAAGTTCTTCTTCTCAAAATTTCACAAGCTCCTAAAAAAAAGGTGGGATAACCCCCACTTAAAAATAATAGGCCAGCCTGTATGTATTTCTAGGAAGGTAAAAAGGTTCTAACGACATAGGAAGTAACGAGAAGAAACGTGAGGAGATATAAAATTTTTGGATTAGGTTCTTACAGAAAAATACTATAAAATACTTTACGACGATGTTTACTAAATTTATCAAAGAGAAACCGCTTGAAACCGTACTCTGAGAATTCCGTGATAATTCGGTAGGTTCCAATAAAATTTTCTAATGGTAAACGATCCCGCCCGCATAGCTATTTGCGAATACTGCCATGGGCGTCTCAGCAACAGGGGTAAAGGGATTAAAAATTATTTAATATTTTAATTATAAAAAAAATGTTATATATATATATATATATATATATATATATATATATATATATATATATTAAAAAAGTTTTTTTTTAATGGAAAATAATGGAGTATTGCCCATCTATGTACCCACACCTGTCCTATCCATCTATATGCATTCTTAAATTTGTATATTTATTTATGATCTTAACCATTTTCATTTGTTATATGTATTTGGCGTTCGTGTGTTTTTATTAACTTCCTTTTTCTATAATTTTTAGTTAGTGCTGTGGTCGATTATAGATTGTTAAATATAAAACTACTGTTGATCTTACCTTCTTCTTTAAAATTGCTATGCAACATTCGAAAAAAATGTCTCTTTCAATAAATCTAGATGCACAGGAACTATACAATAATCTATTATTAGCAATTAAAGAAACTGCTGCGCAATTAAAACTTTGTAAAGAAAAATCTTTTCTGTCGTGTATCAGGCAAATATCAGTATGGTTTGATCATGAACGTACTTCAGCTAAAAATAAAATGAAACAAAGCCTAACATTTTCTAAAGCAAATAATTTCTGTGACCCCTTACAAAACAAATTTTCTCACATCAAAAAAAAAAAAAACAATAGATAAGTAAAATTATATCTACTTTCATAATTTATATTCTCAACTTGCAAACAGCAGACTCAAAAACATTTTGGTCAGTAATTAAGAAATTTCGGAAAAATCACAATATTTCTTTTCTTGATGCAGATGTAAGTATGGGAACAATTTTATTCGAATATATATCCCTCAAAACTATATCAGAATGCCTATTTTTTATTATGCAAGATGTTCTATTTTTGATGCTATTAAAACCAGTGACAAAATATATAGTTTTAAATAACTGGCCCAATCGTAAATCGCCTTGAACTGACCATATTTCTTATGAAATTTTTAAAAATCTTCGTCCGAATACTTAATTGGATACTCTATTTAACGGGCACGTTTAATAGAATATTGAAAATGGCCTTTACCCCGCATAACTGGAGTGAAGTCATTTGTACCATGATATTTAAAAAGACCACCAGGGATGATCCAGCAAACTATAGCGGTATTGCCCTACTTAACTGTGTTAAAAAAATATTTAGGTACTACTATTTTGTTAAACAGACTCAGAGATTGCGTTGAAGAAAATAATGTTCTTCCCGACTGTCATTCAGAGTTAGACGCTGCATTTGTAGATTATAAACGGGCCTTTGACTCCATTATCCATCATTTATTGTGGCAAAAGCTGTTTGGCTTTGGGCTAAATTCTAAAAGTTTAGACGTGAAAGCATACGATAGCATTGGAATACGATAAGCCTTGAAATCAACAGGAAAATTGTTTAATTTGAAAATAGCCAAGTCTGGTTATGCAAAAATTATCGATTTCACGGCAAAATTTTTCGCAGATATCTGAAGCTTTTAAGACATAGGTGGGGGTTACGAGATGACGAATAGATGAAAAGTACTCGTATTTTTACCTTGCGTTTTTTTTAAATAATAATTTATGGACACAACACTTAATGACATTTGTCATTAAGTTTTTTCACTTACATTTTACATAAAAATATTTATATCATTTTTTTATATCAAGAATATCTTTATTTTCCCGTTTTTTAAATTAAAATTGTTAAATAATTTACGGAGATATTTGCAAAAAAGCAGTTTTTTTGCACTAATTTATAAATTTTATTAATTTTTTTATTAACAAAATAAAATGTTATTAATACATTTGAACATCGAGGAATTACCGTCTTTTAAATTTGTGCGAAATTTCCCCCCGATCGGTCAAATAGTTTAAAAGTTATTTAATTTATTTATCCATGCGGCTAAATATTTAAACTGTTGAACTTGCTCTATTAATGATGCTAGACACATTTAACAAATTTCATAGGTTTCTTTAAGACTTAAACTATCTCAGAAGTTAAATGCATATTGCGTTTTCATCGAAATTATTTACAAAATAAACGTTTGAAAAAGAGGTATGTTTTTTACTCATCTTCTTCTTCTTAAAGTGCCTATCCGTTCCGGATGATGGCGATCATCACGGCTATCTTTACTTTATTTATTGCAGCGCGGAACAGTTCAGTGGTAGTCGTGTTATACCATTTTACTTTCCCTTGGAGAATCAGCTGGAGAAGGCCGTAACGTTCTTGATTTCTCATTACATGTCCTAGATATTCCAACTTTTTAGTTTTGACGGTCATGAGAATTTCACATTCTTTCCCCATTCTACGCAGGACCTCCACATTAGTAACTCTGTCAACCCAGGATATACGTAAGATGCACCTATAACACCACATTTCGAAAGCTTCGAGCCGATTCATAGATGCAACAGTCAGTGTCCATGCTTCCATTCCGTAGAGCAGAACTGTGAATATGTAGCAGTTCTGCTCTACGGCATTTTGTTTTTAATGATATGTCTCGAATGTTGAAAATGGTTCTCATTCTAACGAATGCTGCTTTTGCTTTTA
Organism: Diabrotica undecimpunctata; assembly: GCF_040954645.1. Taxonomy (NCBI): domain Eukaryota; kingdom Metazoa; phylum Arthropoda; class Insecta; order Coleoptera; family Chrysomelidae; genus Diabrotica; species Diabrotica undecimpunctata. Next base: position 133,553,453 of record NC_092809.1, on the reverse strand, counting down.
TTATTCGCTGTTTAATTTCTGTTGAGTGGTCCCATTGGCTATTTAAATTAGTGTCTAGATAAGTATATTGCTCGACTCTTTCGATATTCTGTTGGTTGATTGTAAGTTGAGCGTTTAGTATTGGTTTTTTACTAATTGTCATAAATTTGGTTTTCTTTATGTTAAGAGCTATAGTAGAAACCCTCAATTCAGAAGAGTGATATCATAGTTTAAACGCGGAATATCCTCAAATTTAAATGTACACAGCGGCCCTCGAAAACTGCCTGTTTTCTCGATTGCAATTTGCGTTTCCTCATAAGAAATTACAGAATAGATAAAGTAGTATATTTATTTGTGCTTCTCTATAGTAGACTTGACCAGAAGTTGTCGAACAGTGTAGCCAAATCTTATTCACAAGTAGTAATTATGGTCATACAAAACCTGTATTCTTCCACGCAGCGATTATTACCGTCATAAAAATACCAAAAAACATGATATTTTCAATAGTAAAAATTAAGCACAAAATTGTAATAAAATAAATTTTATTTATATGTTCCGTTTCGTTACGTATTTAAATTTATAAAATAAAAATCGATATTTTAAAACAATATTTTTCAATCGTTTGGCAATGTTGGAATTAGCGAGGGAACTCGGTTTTACAATTCGGATCCAGACATGCAGTAAAACTAGTTTTTATTATTTTTTGCCCAAGAAATGAACGAAGAAAACATTGGTGTTTCTATGGGTAAATAGTGCATGTGTTTTTGTGAGTATATTTTATGTGATAAGTTTGTAAACTTATTGTTGTCAATACTGTTTTATCAATACTGTATTGTAGTATTGATAAAACGTGTTATAATAAGAGTGTTATATTTTCTCGTTTTATAGTAAATATTTAGTTATATTCTTTGAAATTTATGTATATATAGTATATATCCAGATTATTGAAATACAATGGACGAAAAACCGAGTTGTTCCAAGAGAAGACAGCAAAATTCTGATGTTGATTCCAAGAATGAAAAGCCGCAAAAGAGACGGAAAATGTTAACGTCCGAAGAGAAGGTAATGATACGAAACGTTTATGAAGGAATTGTCGGCAGAAAAATGGCACTAAACGTTAGCCAAGCGGTCGACATTTGTAGCAGTTTAACAAAAGTATCCGTTAGCTGTATTTATCGTGTACTTAAAAATACATCGGAAAATAAAAAGCAAGAAAAAGGTAAAACTAGAGGTAGGAAAAGCATTGTTTTGGATGACGAGACAAGGAATATTATACGTCGAAAAATTCATTCATTTTATTTTCGGAGTGAAATTCCAACACTGAAAAAAATTTCTCAAGAGCTCGAAAATGATGACTCTTTACCCAAGATATCTCGTAGAGTCTTAATCAGGACCATGCACGAAATGAACTTTCGATACGTAAAACGCAACAGAAAAAGTATGCTATTAGAAAAAAATGAAATTATTCTGTGGAGAAGAAAATATTTAGAAGAAATACGAAAAATTCGCAGCACTGGATGCAAAATATATTATTTGGATGAAACCTGGATTAACGACGGTCATACAGTTGGAAAAGTTTGGCAAGATTTAAATGTAAAAAGTAAACGCGAAGCATTTATAGAAGGCTGGTCTACAGGATTGAAGGCTCCATCAGGAAAGGGACGGCGTTTAATCATCACCCATATAGGAAGTGATACAGGGTTCCTTGATGATGGTTTGCTTCAATTTGAGTCGAAAAAAACAGGTGATTATCATGAAGAAATGACTTCTGAAGTATTTGAGCGCTGGTTTAAGAGAATCTTACCAAAATTGGAATCTGGGTCTGTGGTTGTTATGTACAATGCGCCATATCATAGCCGCAGACTAGAACAATTACCGACGACGGCATGGCGGAAAGGGAGAATTCAAGAATGGCTTACAGAAAAGGGGATTGCATACGAAGAATCAATGCTCAAAATTCAACTACTTGACATTGCACGGTTAAGGAAAATTGAATATCTTAAATATGCTGTAGATGAAACTGCAAAAGATTATGGTGTCAAAGTTCTGCGTCTACCGCCTTGCGAACTTAATCCCATTGAACTTATCTGGGAGCAAGTGAAAGGAGAAGTAGCACGCAATAACAAAACGTTCAAATTAAACAAAATTAAGAAACTTTTGATTCAAGCAATCCTCCATGTAACTCCAGAGAAATGGGCTAAATGTATAGGCCACATAATTAAAGAAGAACATCGTATGTGGGAACTTGACACTCATATCAAAGTTTTACTAGAGCCAATTATAATTACACCAGGTGGTGAAGATAATGACAGCGATAGCAGCACTGCATCTTCAGGTTTAGACAGCGAATATTAATTTCTAATAGTTTAATAAGAATATCAGCATAAAAAAACCAAAAACAAAAAAAAACGAGAAGAACATAGTAAGTGTGTATAGTGTTTGTGTTTAAACACATAAAACATTATTTTTATTTTGTTTTTATAGAATTTTATTTTGTTTTATAGGATTTTATTTTGTTTTGTTTTATACTGTTTAAGTGTTTTGTTCATTTTATTTAATAAGACAATATGGCTCTTGGCGATTACCCATTTAAAAAAAGTATCGCGCCACAAGATATACCTCTGGGGTGGCGTGGAAACTGTCTTAAAATTTGTTTTAAAAAAATTTCATTGTGTAACTCTTTAAGGACGGGTCACGTCAAAAGACGTTTTAGCGTAACTTCCGCGACAGCCGGTTGGTATCAGTAAACTTTCTGCAAAATAATTCTTTTTTATAGCTTTTTGTTTGTGGCATTCTGTATTTTTAGGGGAATGTAGGGAATGAGCCACAAAATATTTATTCATATGTTTATTTATTGACGTTTCGATCTCTATATCCAGAGACCGTTTTCAATTATACAAATGATAGTACTATGTATTTTCTATGGCTTTTCGCTTGTCGTTCTGTATTTTTAGAAATAATGTTGGGAATAAGCCACAATATATTTATTCAAATGTTTAATTTACGGACGTTTCGATCTCTATAAAGAGACCGTTTTCAAACATACAAATGACAGATATATTTATTTTTCTATAGCTGCTTGTTTGTGGCATTCTGTATTTTTAGGGAGAAGGTTGGACATAAGCCACAATATATCTATTTACATGTTTAATACATTGACGTTTCGATCTCTATTCCGTTTTTAAAGATAGAAAAAAAAAGAAAATAATCAATATAGGATTATAAAAATATATAATAATAAACAAATAAAAAAAATATTACTATCATTTATATCTTTGAAAGCGGTCTTTGGATATAGAGATCGAAACGTCAGTAAAAACTTGTAAATAAATATATTGTGGCCTATTTCGAACATTAATATTTGAAAAATAAAATATAATTAACGTTGAAATAAAAGTAAGTGTACGTCACTGGATTTCCAAACGGCTGTCCGCATTTCTGGGTCTTTAAACGATGACTCACTCTCTCAAATAGTGAAATTATACTTTAGTCCGTATCTGTTGCTGACTTTTGTTATGCGATTTGTTAATATCTGTAAGTCATTCAGATTATCGGCAAAAACTATAGTGTCATCTGCATATCTAATGTTATTCAACCATTCGCCGTTTATTAGTATTCCTTTCGCACAACCGTCTACAGCTTCCTTAAATACCCATTCAGAATAAATGTTGAACAACAATGGAGACAAAATACAGCCCTGTCGTACTCCACGTTCTATTGCAGTTTTATCAGTTAACTGGTCTTCTATTTTGATTTTGTTTACTCATAAACAATTGTAATAACTTCTATATATTTTAAGCTACAGACTTGTACGTACAACCATTGGATAGCTGGTAAAAAAACTCACATTAAAAAAAACCTTCTGTGACCAATAGGAACGAAGTTAGGGACTATTTTTTTAAAAATCATTTCTCCATTGTTTATAAACATTAAGAATAAAATTTGCACTAATTTTGAATGAAAATCTAAACTTTATATTGAAACTTATAGCTATAAAATTCATCAAATTTTTCGAAACTTACAGCCCTTCGAAACAAAGGTACTTTAGAAAAATCGACATAGGAAAGTGGAGGGGATAACTGTTTCAGCTCCGTTTTTTTTTTCGAGATCGGAACTTCAAATTGAAGTAGAAAAAAAACTTACTTTTTAATTTGGCTGAAATAGTAGGTCTGCCGCAGTATTAATAAAGATGACATAATTTTCACCCCCCCCCCCGAAATCTCGGATGTGTAAAAAATTACCTGAAATTTAATTTATAAAATATATAAGTATTATTACATTATTGATATAAAATAAAAAAAATGTATTTTGATTTTCCTGCATTTTCCGAGATTTCCCAGAGGGTGAAAATTATGTCACCATTATTAATCCTGTGACAGACTTATTCCAGCCAAATTAAAAAAAGTAAGTTTTTACGGTGAATTTCAAATGGACTCAATTTTTCCGAGTTTTCCCATATTTCCCGGTCAGTGAAAACTATGTAGGTATTCATATTTCGACGTGCTACCCCAGATTAATAAAACGGGGCTTCTAGCTGTAATGGAAGCCGAGATAATGTAAATTTTTTTACGTGTTTCAATTTGAAGTACCGATCTCGAAAAAAAAAAACGGAGCCGAAACAGTTATCCCCTCCACTTTCCGATGTCGATCTTTCGAAAGTACCATCGTTTCTAACGGCTGTAAGTTTCGAAAAATTGGATGAATTTTATAGCTATAAGTTTTAATATAAAGTTTAGATTTTCATTCAAAATTTGTGCAAAATTTTAGTTCTTTATGTTTATAAACAATGAAGATATGATTTTTTTAAAAATAGTCCCTAACTTCGTTCCTATTGGTCAAACAAGGTTTTTTGTGAATGTGAGTATTTTTACCAGCTATCCAATGGTTGTACCTACGTACAAGTCTGTAGCTTGAAAAATATAGAAGTTATTACAATTGTTTATAAGTAAAAAACATACCCCTTTTTCAAACGTTTATTTTGTAAATAATTTCGATGAAAACGCAATATGCATTTAAGTTCTGAGTTAGTTTAGGTCTTAAAGAATATTATGAAATTTGCTAAATTAAATAAGTTTTAAACTATTTGACCGATCGGGGGGAAATTTCGCACAAATTTAAAAGACGGTAATTCCTCGATGTTCAAATGTATTAATGATATTTGATTGTGTTAATAAAAAAAATAATAAAACTTATAAACAAGTGCAAAAAAACTGCTTTTTTGCAAATAACTCCGTAAATTAATTATCAATTTTAATTAAAAAAACCGGAAAATAAAGATATTCTAGATATAAAAAAATGAAATAAATTTTATTTTATGTAAAATATAAGGAAAACAATTTATAGAGAAAAAAATCAAATTGTGACCATAAATTATCGTTTAAAAAAAACGCAAGGTAAAAATACGAGTACTTTTTCATCTATTTGTCATCTAGTAATCCCCACCTATGTCTTAAAAGCTTCAGACATCTGCGAAAAATTTTGCCGTGAAATCGGTGATTTTTGCATAACCAAACTGGGCTATAAGTAATATATCTACATGAAATACTCCTCTTAATCTTGATCCTCTTAATACAGAACGAACTAGTTTGTTGTCTATTTAAATAAAAGTGAAAAACATGGCATTGTTTTTTTAGTCAATTCATCATTATTGTAGTCACACTCAATTAAATCAGAACTATGTACCGTATAGAAAGAAAGAGATGATTTCACTTGTTTTTGCTTCCTCTTCGCTCTAGTTCCTCAGATGCTCTTCCTTTATGTATATACAGGGTTTGATCAACACATAATTACTAATATGTTTTAGAAATATCGTAGATATAATTTCATAAATAATAATAGATTCTTGAATATAAATCGACACATTAGTCGATAAAATTTTCATGAAAATAAGTGATTCGTACCTCACTTCAATTTAGAAGAGGGATAGGCTGTATTTTCAATATTTTAAACATATTTTAAGATTTTTTTTTGAAAAATTGTTTTTTAACAGTTTATTTTTAACATTAGTACATTATAGTACAACATTTTAAGAGAATTATATAAAATTTTGGTACAAAAATATTACAAATTAAGAAAATGGCAGGTAATTCTCCAAGATGAAAAAAAGAAGTTACTTTGCGGTTTTCATCGTAACTTATAACTGGATCATCTGGTCACAAAAAACCAAAAAGATTTCGTTAGTTTATGAGTTTCCCTAGGTCGCAACTTCGAGATATTGTTCATTTTATCGTTTTTTCAAATTTTAGAAGTAAAGAATAACGAATATTTTGAATTTTCGAAAAAAAATTGTTAAAATTTTACTAATGTGATGTTGTAAAACTAATTATAACAGCAAAATGGGCAATACCTCGACCTTGCGACTTAGTAATTTATCTATAAAAGAAGTCTTCAACATTTGAGAAGGACCGATCAAGTAGTTTTTGAGATACAGTAAACACCGACTTGAAAAAAATTATTCCTAGAAAAACGCGTTAAGAAAGCTTATTTTTTCTTACACTTGCACTATACAGTATCGTTCAGGCCCATATAGCTATGAGCTTCCTGCTAAAATATCTAGAGAATCTTTTTGCTCCTGCTTTCGACGAACTCTGCCTTTTTTTTTTGTATTTGCAGCCATTTTATCCGCAATAGTATTTCGATTGTTATCTGCCGCGAGTGCATAATTATGAGAACTTGACACTGTACTTATTCCAATTTCTAAGTGAGTACTCGCTCACCTCACTCTCTGATCTCACTCACTCACCAAGCTTACTCACTCACTCACTCACTTCAATCACTTACTCATCTTAATCACTCACCTCACTCACTCAACTCACTCTCTCATAAATGCCTATAACTCTATTAATTTTGATCAGATCAGTCTGAAATTTTAACTGGATCCTCTTAAAGAGTTATACTATCGAATAAAAAAAAACGCGAAATAAAACTTTATCCCCCTACTTAAACAAGATGCACACCAATTACATCTCTTACTTCCATTTGGACTTCTGTAAATCACCAATTAAAAAATTTGCTTGATTCACACCGCACGTGATTATGAGGTTCATTGCTTTCATGTGAATCTGCTGCTGTTCCATTATCATTCATGTTTTCAAAAACTTCATCAAACTCGTCAGTACAGAAATCGGATAGGCTAAGATTGGTAGGATCAATACGAGACCTATTTTTTTTCTGGTTCAATAAAAAGAAGAGATTGGGATTTCATTAATGTTCTTCACTCGAAAATCGTTTACTAAAAAAACTCAAATCACAAAACTGGCAATGTTGCAATGCAATGGTTCCTACATTTCGACCGCCGTTCGCTTTCTTCTCGCTCTGCCTTATATTCTCTTCCCAGGTAATCAACGGTCTTTCTTTGATGTGGTATGTAATCTATTGCTTGTCTTGACCATCTATCTTCATCCAGTGGTAACACCTTTTGTTACTGAGCTTTCTTTGAGTTATACAGCTTTCTTGTTTGACCCAACTCCTAGCATTCGTATAGAAATTTGCGATAGCTCGCACATACCCCTTTCTAAGACCTACTTTCGTCAATGTATCGTATGCTTTCTCTAAATCTACACAGTAAATGAGTACATAGTTTTCTTGCTTTCCTATTTTCTATAATCTGCTTCAAAACGAAAATGTTATCTATGCACGATCATCCTTCACGGAATCCACTTTGTTCTTCTATTTCCTCGTATTCTAACTCGATTCTTCTGGCCTATCTAAAATCCAGCCGTATAATCTCTACATCGAGCTGGTCATAGTTATTTCCCTATAATTAGGACACACGCTTGTCCCCTTTTTTATATATTGAGCTGATATAGCCAATATTCCAATCATCTGGGATATCTTGTTAATGGAGTCACGCTCTAATATTTGCTCCATATTTAATCAGGGATCGATAGATTTAAGGAGGCGATTCTAGGCACGGTCGATGTGAACATCGCTCTTGGAAAAATTGCATTTAAAGTGGTTTAATTAAACATATAATTAGAGAAAACATTAGATTCTGGACAAAAATAGTGACTAAAGTATCTTGTGATAAAAGTAAATCGAAAACCATAAATAGTTGTGCATATAGTTAATAAAAACTGGTGTCAGTTTGTTTACGGTAATGGGCTACGAGTTTGGTACTTATACAAAAACTGGAAACAAGGCTGAGTATAAAAAATAGTTAAGACAACAAACCTAAGGTAAATATTTATAATAACAATTAATTTAAATTTAAATAATAGGGATAATAGGGAAAATAATTTAAATTAAGAGAAAAGTTTAAAATTCTTAAATTATTGTTTAAAGTTAAAGTAACATATTAACTTTTTATATTGTAACTTTTTGTGCCAAACAGTAATTACGGTTCGCTATAACAAAGATGTCCACACACTAAAATCGACGGCAAAGTGGCGTTGGTGAATAAATATCGTTTTAATTTTCGGCTGTAAGAAAACTCGGAAAACGGGACTTACAACGAAAAGTAACTCGGTAGAAGTGACCCACATATAAACACCGATAAGGGTCGGAGATTCGACGGGTTGACTGGTCGACGACTCTTTTCGCGGTGTAGGACAGGGAAGGAGATAAACAGTGAAATAACAAGAAAAGGCCAAAGAAAATATTGTAAGAATGGACAGCGACGAATACTCTACAGATGAAGGAAGAAAAAGAAAAGGAGAAAATATAGATTTTTTTGTAAACAGCAAAAAAACACCAAGAACTCCTACAAAACGCCAAACAACTGAATCTGAGAAATTAGACCAGTTATTAATAATGATGAAAGAAATGAACACAACTCAAAAAGATATGAAGCAAGAACAGAAAGAAATAAAAACTGAAATAAGAGAAATTAAAGACCAACAAAACAAAACAAACGAAGCTCTACTAAAACTGACAGTAGAAAACGAACAATTAAAAAAAGAAAATCAGGATATAAGAAAAGAGAATTCAGAAATAAGGAGAGAGTTACAAGAAATGAAAAAAGCAGTCGAAATAATCGAAAAAAATAGAAGAAAAAACAACATTGTAATAAATGGTCTAAAAATGGATACAAATGAACCAAGCAGCCTAAAAGAAAGAATAAACGGACTTTTTAATAAACATCTTCAAATTGATATTACACCTACAACAGTAAAAAAAATAGGCGAGAATACATGCGTAATAAAACTAAGAAATAAAGAGGAAAAACACGAGATTATGGCAAAAAAATATAAACTAAAAAACGTCGTAGGAGAGAAAGTATTCATCAATGATGACTTGACCAGAGAAGAGAAAGAAAAGCAGAAACACCTAAGAAATTTTGCAAAAAACGAAAAAGAGAAAGGCAAAGACGTCAAAATTGGTTACAACAAGGTGTTAGTAAACCAAGAAGAATGGAGATGGAACAAAATAAAAAAGGAACTTGAAAAACATCCAAAAAACTAGAAAACTACACCCACACGAGGAACATTGATAACGACCAAAGCAACGGAAAGGATCTGACAATGACGACCAGGGCGACGAATAGGAATAACGATAGGAAAAAGCACGATGCAAAGGCAAACAAGGATGAGAATAGAAAGAAGATGAAAGATATACCGCAGAAAAAAGGAGAGATAAAAATGGGAACATGGAACGTAAGAAGCATCAATGGAAAAGAGGTAGAACTTGTAGAAGAAATGATCAGACAAAAAATAGAAATATTAGGAATAACGGAAACGAAAATGAAAGGAAGAGGTTTTAAGAGGATACACAAAGGATATTGGTTATTTTGGGTAGGAGCTGATGCAAAGGAGAGAGCAAAAGAAGGCGTAGGGATAATAATTGCACCGAATAGTCTACAATACGTTATAGAAGAAACATATGTTAACCAGAGAATATTATCGCTGAAAATGAAACTGATAGACGAGGAAATATGGACAATAATAACAGCCTACGGAGTAAATGAAGATGCAAAAAAGGAAGAGAAGGATAAATTTTTCGAGGAGCTCCAAATGCAAATTGACAATGGGGAAGAAAATATAATTGTAATGGGAGATCTAAACGGTAGAGTCGGAAATAATAACAATGGAATTGAGGAATGCATGGGAAAAGAAGGAGAAGAAATACTAAACAAAAATGGCGAAAGAATAATAGAAATATGTATGGAGAATAAACTTGTTATAACAAATACAAAATTTAAACATAAAAAAGTACACAAATACACGAGAGTACAAGAAAGTAGAAATGAAAAATCAATCATAGATTACTTTTTGGTAAGTAGCAACAAATGGAAAAGAGTACAAGACACGAAAGTCAAAAGAGGCTCAGAGATTGGCAGTGATCATCATCTAGTAATAATGAGAATGAGAACAGCAAAAGAAAATGAAGAAAAGAGGAGAAAGGTAGTAAATGAAAAAGTAAAAAGCTACAAATTAAAAGAAGAAAGATATAAGCAGATATTCCAAGAAAAATTAGACAATATTTTGAAAGGTAGGGCAAAAACTGCTAGTATAGAGGAAAAGTGGGAAAATCTCAAGACCAGCTTAATCATAGCTGCTGAGGAAACTTGCGGGAAGACAAAAATAGCAAATAATAGCATGAGGAGAACTGAATGGTGGACGGACGAAATACGAAGGAAAGTAAAGAACAAAAAAGAAAAATGGAAAAGATATCTAAGTACAAAGCGCCCTGAAGATTATGAGGCATATAAAGAAAAAAGAAAAGAGGTGAAAATAGCTGTAAAAGCAGAAAAAGAAAGGTCATGGGAAAAGTTTGGACTAAAAATGACAAATAATTATAGAGAAAACCAAAAACTCTTCTATGGCGCATTAAAACAGCTCAGACAAAAGAAAGAACACATGATGCCGAATATAAAAGACAAGAATGGAAAGGTAATAACAGAAGAAAACCAAATAATGGAAAGATGGAGAGAACATTTCAAAGAGCTAACTCATACAGACGTAGACAACATAGTGGAGATACAAGAAATTAATGAAGAACAAAAAGTAGAACCCATAACAACAGAGGAACTAGAAAAGGCAATTGAAAGAGTTAAATTAGGCAAAGCACCAGGCAAGGATGATATCACCCCGGAAATGATAAAATTCATGGGAATAGAGGGAGTGGACAGCATGAAAGAACTAATGAATGATATCATAAAAAGAGCAGAAATACCACAGGACTGGAAGAAAGACATTATACTACCAATACACAAAAAGGGCGACAAGAGAAACTGTAATAATTACCGAGGTATTACTATATCAAGTATTCCTGGGAAGGTATTCGCAAGAATAATAGAAACAAGAATAAAAACCCAAATAGAACCAACTATGGAAGATACACAATGTGGATTCAGGAAGGACAGAAGCACGCAAGACCACATATTCACAATAAGACAAATAAGTGAGAAAGTAATCAATAAAAATAGAGAAATACATATATGCTTTATTGATCTGGAAAAGGCGTTTGACAGAATACAAAGAAAGGACGTATGGAGGACATTAAAGGAAAGAGGAGTTGACAGGATAACAATTGATGTAATAAAGGATATGTACAATAATAATACAAATACGGTGAGAACCAACAACGAGGAATCCGAAGAATTTACTACAAGTCAAGGCCTCAAACAGGGATGCGTGTTGAGCCCACTGCTGTTCTCAGTGGTACTGGATACAGCAATAAAGAAAGCCAAGAGAAGAATGAGAAAACTAATATTAGGATACTGGCAAATGAAACAGACTCAACTATCAGAGCTTCTATTCGCAGACGACATGGTTTTGATAGCAGAAAACAGAGAAGACCTTCAGAACAACCTTGAAATCCTAGAAGAAGAACTGTCAAACATAAATATGAAAATAAATACAGAGAAAACAAAAACAATGATAATTTCAAATAAGAGAAAGACACACGCAATACAATTAAACGGAAAACAACTAGAACAAGTGGAACATTTTAAATACCTAGGAGCAATAATTGAATCAAACGGTAAACAAGACATGGAAATAAATGAGAGAATGGGACGAACAGGAAGCTTATTTAACACTATGAAAACAACATTTTTGGGAAAAAAAGAAATACCGGAGAAGGTAAAAACGGCAGTCGTTAAATCAGTAGTTAGACCTACAATCATGTATAATAGCGAGTCATGGACATTGACTGGGAGACAAAAATCTCGAGTCAATGCTATGGAAATGAGGTTCCTGAGGAAAATAGCAAACAGAAAGAGGACAGACAAAATACGAAACGAAACAATCAGACAAAACCTAAAACTAGAACCAATAAACGAAAAAATAGTAGAGGGGCAACTAAGATGGTTCGGACACGTGTGTAGAATGTCGAATGAAAGATTAACAAAACGAGTGTTTGAAACGAGAATGCAAGGGAAAAACAAACGAGGAAGACCAAGAGTTAGGTGGGTAGACGAAATCAGAAAAGAAGTTGAGAAGAAAGGATTGACATGGGAAAGTGCACGAAATCTAACACAAGACCGGATAGCATGGAGACAACAGTGCAAATCTTAACCCCACCAGCCTTACACCTAACGGTAGAAAGGCTTAGGACTAAGTAAGTAAGTATTTAATCAGGTCAATTGGTATATCCCTTATTTTAAATTATTTTGTAAAAAGTACCTCATATCTTACAACCTCTAGATATTATATTATCGTTTTTTAGTCTTTAAAAACTTCTTGATATTAGATATTCATCATCATTATTCTGGCTTTACAACCCTGCAAGGGTCCTGGCCTTCTTAAGAATTTCTCTCCAGTCGACCCTATCCATCGCCTTCCTCCGCCAAGGACGTATTTCCATATTTCTCATGTCTTCAACGGTGTTATCAAGGAACCTTCTTCTAAGTCTTCCTTTTCTTTCCTTAAAAATATGGCAATAGGCAAAACAAACCAGGGCGAATCGCAGTTGAGTAAATTTCGCGCGAAATGTTAAAAAGGAGAAAAAATTTATCAAGGAAGCGGAAGTGGTAATTTTAGAAGAAATTAAATTGAGATTAATAAATGAGAAACAGGTTGAGGAAAAAATTGTAACTCCCTAGAAGAAGCAAATATTTCTTCAACAGAAAATGATAATTTATGTTCTTGGATTTCTTGGAAAATCTTGGATTCAATGTATACATACAATTGTATACAGTAGGTACGAGAAAGAAAGTCTGCTGTCTCCACTATTGTTTAACCTGTTTAGAATATGTCATGCCATAAATTTATCCGAAAATCAAACCAAACAAAGCTACTCTTGGAGCAAAGATCGTTCTCGTCTTTGCCGATGAACATTAAAAGTTAAGGATACTTTTTCGAGCGTTGAAGAAGCTGCATTAAAGCTTCGATTATATTGAGGTGCAAATCCAGATATACAAAACCATAATACGACCAGCAGTTGCGAAATTTGGACGTTAACAAAAAAAGAAGTAAATAGTTTGCAGGTATGGCAACGTGAAATCCTTCGAGTAATATATGGGCCCTGTAGAGATAGTGTAACAAACGAATGGAGGCACAGGCACAACAATGAGTTAGAGTCTCTCTTTGGAAAGGAAAATCTAGTGAGATGTATAAAGGCCAATAGGACTAAGATATGCAAGGAACGTGATACGCAATAATGACAATCGCCTTATAAACAATATGTTGAAAGAAAGAAAAGAAAAATGTGGAAAGATGCACTCAGTGAGGATCTGGAGAAAAATGTGGAAAGATGCACTCAGTGAGGATCTGGAGAAAAATGTGGAAAGATGCACTCAGTGAGGATCTGGAGAAAAATCAATAAAATATATTTTCATTATGTAAAAAGAAATAGGTAATTGGTTTGATAATAATTCTGGTTTGCAGCGAGTTTCTTCATATAGAACATATCATATTTGAATACCTTACTTGACATACATCAACCAAAACACAAGAGGTATATCATAATAACAAGACAATTAGAAACGAAACACACACTTGTAAGAAAAATAAAAAATGATCACTGGGAACGCTTTTCGAAAGAAATGGAACATGATTTTTACGGTCTGCAAAAGGAAATATGGCGCTTCATAAGAGGTCAAAGAACAGAGGTAAAGGAATTAATATAACCAAAACACGTAGAAAAGGATACGTGGATTGACTACCTAAAACACTTCTATGCAGAAGAAGAACAAACGACGCTAGAATCGGAAACACCAGAAATTACCACAAATGAAGAACTTATAAATGTACAGGAAGTTCGGAACATACTTGAAAATTGAAGAACAGAAAAGCAGCAGGTAAAGACGGGATACCAAACGAATTACTGAAATATTGTGGAGCAGCAATGACAGAACAATTAACAACAATATTTAATAAAATTATAAAACACAATAAAATACCAGAAGAATGAAGAACGAGCGAACTAATTCTACTATTCAAAAAAGGAGATAAAAAACAGCCAGAAAACTACAGAGGTATAAACTTGTTAAATACTACCCTAAAACTTACAACTAAAATTTTACAAGTACTAATAAATCAAGTTTAGCAGATGAAAAACAGAGTTTTCGTAGTGGAAGATCGTGTACAGATGCAATATTCGTTATAAAGCAAATTACTGAGAAATCACTAGAGGATAATAGACCAGCATTTAGTATTAATCCGCCAATGAACAAGCGGAATTGCTTATAAAGAGGAAGAAGAAGAAGATATTTCAATACATTTATAATTGCATTTTTGCCCAAGCTGCACTTTTTTGGGTTTTTCATGAAAAACAGACGTTTCAAAGAATATTTATAATCCTAATTAACATTTAAAGAATAAACAATGCGCCAAATTGTAACAGTTAAGGGCCGATTGTTCGAACGCTAATCAAAACTTGATTGTAATCAAATATTTACTTAGAATTAAAAATACGTCTCAGCAGCTGTCAAAATTATTAAAAATTGCTTATTATTATTATTGATTTGTAAATAAAAACATGAAATTAACATCAGAAAGAGTTTAATTATGGTTCATTTTAAATTAAAACGCAAAATAATAAAATTGAATCAAATAAATCAGTCAACATAACGTCAAAATGTGACGTATTTGATTTTAATTAAATATTTGATTACAATCAAGTTTTGAACAACCGACCTTTAGAGATTATTAAATTTTAATTAAAATATATAGTAAATAGATCAGTTTAAAAGAACTGATTGTGGAAGGTAAGATTGAGGAAATTAGTAGCCACTCTTTTGACAGCGATATCTAAAGAAATGGCTGCAGTAAGAGATGCGAAAAATTTATAAAATATTTGAAAAGAGAGAAGAGTATGATATATTTTTATGGCTATCATCCTTCATTGAGTAGATGGCATATGCAATTATGCGCTATTTTCTTCTCGTTGTCTGTGATCCTTCCAATTTTGTTATGGTTTTATTTTCGCCTCATAGACGCATTTTCTTCTACTTATTTCGCCTTTTATATATTTTCTATTTAATTAAATTGTTTATTTAAAGCAACGCAGAGATATTTAATATTCTTGGAAATATTTTAATTACCTACCTATTAACTATTCATATTTATAATCGAAATTTTTTATGTAAACTTTTGCAAGTTGCGTTTGCACAACTTGCAAACACCCGTTACTCGTATAACTTAAGCATTGTTCTAGATAAAATTACCTCTAGGTCTATTTATGACTATTCCTTGTACATGAAAGGGGTTTGGAATAGAATACTTGCCAACATATTATATTCTTTTTATTCATTTCCTAGCGCGCGCAATTTTTACGGTCCCATTGGCCGACCTGCCAAGCATAACCCAATAATACGAACGCATGCGTTTGTCTAGGAGCGCCGTTGCCAATTCTGAGAAATATCCGTATTGTAGTCAAAATAGAATTTGTTTATGGAAGTTGCTCTATGGAATACATGTTCAATAATAACACTAAATGTAAAATCACGACGCTGTTTTTGAATTTCCATATCTATATAATAAACGTGTATTTTTAAAACGATTCACTTTTAGTATTTCGAGGACCTATATCTAATTTTTAACTTTTGTGCCTATGCAAATTTTTAAACTAGAGGCTCAACTCTAGTTGCTTTATTGTAATCAAATAATCAAACTAGCTCTATATTCCGTTACTTGTTTTTTATTGTCTGACATTGTATACAGTGTGTCCGTAAAGTACGGAATAAAACACGTCGATTTTTAAATTGAATGTTCTACATTTTGCAATAAAATTTCATTATACAAGGCGATACACATTACAGTGATGACGTCATCGGCTCTTTTTTAAATGTAATACCCTGTATTTTAGGACATTTTTAGATCGATGAAAATGAGCTGATTTTGAGTTGAAATTAAGTTTGGCCAATAGACTGCGTATCGTTGAATGCTATTTTTAGTAGCAGCTGCTATTTGAAGTAGAGACTTGGACACTGAAATCCCAATCCATAAAAAAATTTAGAAATGTGGCTTTACAGATGTATTCTTAAAATTCCTTGGACGGCTAAAATCACAAAAAGAGAAGTGTTAAAACGCATTGGACACAATAGAAAACTTTTAAAGATAATTGAATTAGGAAAAAATCATACCTGAGGCACATACTTCAAGAATATATGGAAGACGTGAGAAAGCGTGAGAACAAAAAGGAAATCTTCGCTAATATCAGAGATTGGACACGATGGGCAGACCAAATTAAGTTTATGGTGGAAAAATTCCTACATGAAGCCGTTCATGTGGCACAGGATCGCAGCCAATGGAGACAGCAAGCTAAAAATAGAGTGTCACCACGTCCTAACAAGGGCTCAAGGTATGAGAAGGACTCAGTTAAAAGAACCATTTTCATGACGGTTTTAATACTACAGCACTGTTAATGACAAATATAAGCCCAATCAAATAAATACGTATTGCGTGCCCAATTTCGTCTAAATTTCGGTACTTTTTTTTTGGCGAAAACCGTATTACTCGTCAAGACTGGAAATGACTTTGGAAATGTTGCCCATCTGCGAAGAGTAGAGAGTAGACAGAGAAGATGACTCGATTTTTAAACCTAGTTTATTGGTCGATTTTTTTCTCTTAATAAGATTATTTCCGGTAATTTTGTTGCGCATCAAGTGGGCGTGTCGATTGTAAAATTTTCAAAGTCACTCTTAGTTTTGACAGAGTGCGCTAATGTAATATAGATTTAATTAAGAAAATAACAAAAATTATAAAAGCTTCGGTTGAAAAAGGTTACTTAAATCCAAAATAAAAAAACAGCCTAAGCCTCTAAACTACATCCAAATACTATGGAACTACTCAAAGAAGGAACAGATGAAACAACAAACAATTCCATAACTCTATATATGTAATAACAAAGTTACAAAGATGTAATAATGGATAACTATAACATGAAAGTATTGAAAGCAGAAAATTCGAAAGGCAGAACAAAAATAGTAAAAAATAAGGAAGAATATTTTTTTTACAAATTTTTGTATAAATAGTTTATTGCTTTTAAATATTGAATAATCACTTTGGCACCGCACTTTAAGAATAGTTCTTTCAAATTCTCCGGGATTTTAAATTCAACTCTTTCCGCACTGTATAATGGACACTCCGCTAGAAAGTGTTTTATTGTTAGCGGGGTCTCGCAAGCCTATCACTCCGGTTGGGAATCTCGTGTTATCAGATGTCCTTGCATATGGCGACTATACCACTATATCCAGATAGGATGAGGCGGATGATATCCAGATGAGGCAACTCTATCCAGATAGGATGGGGCAGAGGTTCAACCTCCTGAAAGTGCTGTCCAGTAAACTGGGCGGGACATCTTCCAAAACTTTGTTGCACACATACAAACCTTTCGTCAGACCGATAGTCGAATACAAGGCATGCGTCCATGTCTCCCTCAAGACACACCAACTCAATGCCATTATGGCCACCGAACGTCGTATCTTAAGATACTGCATGAGAAAGGATTGGTCGTATCCATCAGCCCACATACATTTATTAGCCAACATAACACCAATAAAGGACAGAATCCTAACCCTCAGCAGGAAGTATGTCCTAAGAACCATAGCTGGCTCGAACAACAGAGCCAAACGAACACTAAAGACACCTTGCAACCATAGAGGGCAAATACTCACCAGGCTTTCCATTAGAAAAGTTCCATTTCCTCCAGCTAAACTTCTTCACAACACTGGACACGAACTTCCTGATGAGTATTTCGACATTTTAGAATCATTCCCCATCCAATATCGCAGGTAAAGACTGCGTGCCAATAATGCTGATAAAGAGCCGTTCCTATCACTTGGCTGGTAACTCCTGAAGTACCTAAACTGGCATGCTAGGCAGTTCACACTTCCTCTTGTGCGTTTCTAGATCTTCTCAGATCGTACACACAATATAGCCACTTTCAGCTTCCCCCTGCTTCTTAGTAGTCCACTACTTCTCGACAACAACTTCACGTGATTGCCGTTTACCACACCCCCACTACTCCGAGGAAAAAAAGGAGTACCCTATTCCTTGAAGAGGCCCAGGCCTAAACAAGGTAAAAACGTCCATGTCATATCCACGCCGTAGTCGCATGATGATCACCAGAGAAAAACGATTGGTGGAACTATCAGAGTATGGTGGTATCAGACTATGAAATGTTGGTTTTATCTCAAGTAATTTCGCCTGTTTTTGTGCCATCTGCTATTCCACATGTCAACTATTCTGCTGTCGAAATATGAATTAAGAGCTGTCGCTGGAGTTTTGGATATATCTCATTAGTTGCGTCCTCTAAGGCTTCTTGTGCATATTTATCTACCAAATCCATTCCCGTGATTCCAATATGAGATGGCACTCACAGGAAAGCAATGAATTTGTGATTTAGATTGTGCAATTCTTGTCTAATAAGTTTTTCGGGGACTTCAAGGTTTAATTTATTTATGATTCGTCTGCATCTTTCATAAAAGGAAATGTGGATTTTTGCGCGCTGAATAATCAAGGAACGAATAGTTTGGTGACATTGTAAAGAGTACCGCTTCGCTGCATATGAGAGTATTAATTCTTTTCTTTTTAAATCTAATGTTAGTTCACTGAGTTCGGCCTGTAGACTTATGATAGGAGTTGTTCTAAATGCAAAAAATATTATTCTAAGAGCATTATTTTGAATGGTGTCTAAAATTCTCAGAAATGATATTGAAGCAGACGAGTAAGCATACCATCCATAATCGATCTTGGAGCAGATCAGATTTTTATGTGTGAGTAGAGTTCTATCGTCTGCTCCCCAGTTCGTACCAGAAAGACATTTCAAGAGGTTTATTATTTTTTGACATGTAGCAGAAATATATTTAATGTGATCCTTTCAGGTTAGAGCTTGATCAAATATTAAACCTAAATATTTAATTGTTTTTACATGTTGAAGTGTCTTTAATGAAGAACATTGAAAACCACTCCTTATAGACCATGCTATAAATTTATCGACTTGATCTTTTAGTAATTTGGTCATGCTGTGTATATTGTTTGCGTTTACAAATATTACAAGATCATTAATTCGATTATATAGTTAATAGCTGCGAGAAAAAGTGTCCGGCTGATTACCGATCCTTGAGATGTGCAATTTTTTTCGAATAAGTATATTTCCTTGATAGTTGCATGATTCCAGTGTTGATATTATCTTGTGATGCCAAGCCGTATCAAATGCTTTTTGCAAATCAAAATAAATGGCAATTCATTTTTGGATGCTGCAGAAGGCATTATTAATATATTTTTCTATATCTCTACTAAATTATCGGTGGTCGATGTTAAGTGACGAAATCTAGATTGTTCATTAATTAGTTGGTTATTTTCTTCCAGACACCACGCTAAACGTTTTTTTATAATTCTTAGAAAACTTATTCAGTAAAATAATCCATAAAGGAAAGATCCGAGTATCTTGTCGGTTTGTTATAAGTAACAAACCGACAAGATACTCGGATCAGATTGTCGCAACCATAGATGTTCCGCTCAGTGGTCGCAACCATAGATCAGAATGTGCAAGATTGACAGATGATCGAGAAAAATGAAGGAACGTTCGAAAGATCAACCGATGAGGTAATGATATCACCGATACCTGTAATAGGTTAACCACTAAGTAGATAGTAATAATATTGAACAATGTCGTATTACTATAGTATGCTTCTTAGTTTTGCTATAGTATAAGATAAGTTTTTTTATTTTTTTATACGTAAATTTTTTTATTTTTATTCTAAATTTTCCTGAAATTGTCCCTCTATTTGCGTTATTAAATTATCTTTAAAATAAAACAATGTAAGGTAACTGCCAATTATATTGTTCTCATATGCATTCTCATGTAAAAAAAAACTAACCTGTTTAATCTGTCAAGCGAAGTATCACCGAGCATTAAGCTTCGGGGAAATAGATGCGCGAGAGAACGGCAACACTGCATCAGGCGCAGTCACATTGCAGCTGCTCGTGTATGCCTCCTAGGCTAACTAGTATTACGAATTGCCGGCGCGCATCCTCTCATCTTGGTTTGTTTTTGTTTTGATTTTCGTTAGTAGGACCATTCCGGAAAAGAAAAATTATTTCCCGATTTGTGAGTATACGGATTTTATTAGTGTCATCGGTTATCGCGAAAAACGAGCCGTGTGAATTATAGTGGTGTTAGTGACAGTTCTTTATTAGGGGGTGTTTTGTGTTTGTAAATGCCGCAGGGTGTACAGGCGGACTAGAAGGTTTGGCCCTTTGTTACGGGGACGTGACCACATTCTTTTTGTTACCTACCTAATGGTTATTCTGTAGCATAAGGTAAGCTCGTTAGTTTTTGGCAATTATTAGAAAAAATATATTTTGGTTAGTTGTTTTTTTTAATTTGTAAGGTTATGGCCGAATTTATGGCTTTAAAACACAGTATGTGTCTTTTATACAAGAATCTTTCAGTTCATTTACGAATTTGTAGTATTAAAATTTACGAAATTTCTGAACCTATGAATGAGTATTTTAATCAACCCCGATAAAACAAAACAACCAAAGGTGCATTCGAAGAGATGGAAAACTCCATCCCTACATATTTAACTATGTAGACAACAGGTATCTTTTAATGTTACAATTATTCGAAATTTATTCTTGAATCAAGAAGGTCTATTAAGTATAATATAGAGATATATTTAAAATACGAAAAATTGTCAGAAAGAGGTCGAATATTACCGACTACGATTAGGTACTAGAGTTCTTCTTTTTCCTTTTTATATGTACATGGGTCTACCAGACATAACATTTTAAGAAATGATGTGACCCAAAATAGTCTGAAACTAAAGGTATAATGTGCTATAGTGACTCCCATTTATTTGTAAAACTTTAAAACAAAAGATACGTTTCTACTCAAAAGTAAGACGGACTTTAATCGTTTGAATGGAGTATGTATAACTTCACAATGAAGTTATTAATGGAGAAAGTAAATAGATTGCAGATATACATAATTAATTTCTAATATACATTGTAATGGTACAACAAGAATTCAACGAGATATCTCCTTAGTTCATATAAAGGGGCTAAGTACTAGAATTTGGAAACTTAAAAAAAGCAAATTGTATTGAAACATGAAACCAACGAAATAGAAGAAGATGCCTTGCAAATCTTTTCAAATATGTTAGACTAACAAAATATCGTGTAAATATAACAGAAATGTTTTTATACTAACATGGGGAGCTGCTCGTGCAATTAAAGATACAAAATGTAATATAAACACCTATGAAGAGATTCAGTCATAGGAAGAGTCCCTCATTCCGCTTCTGAGCCATTTCTTTTTCCTTCTGAGCCATATCTTTTCCCTTCTGAGTCATCTCTTTTCCCTTCTGAGCCACCCCTTTTCCCTTCTGAGCCATCTTTTCTCCTCTGAGCTATCTCTTTTTGTCTCATCTCCATTTTATTCTCACAAGTCGGGATGTCATGTGGTCAGACACCTGTAATCCCCCAGAGTTCGTCGGCTCTTTGGGGCATCGCTTCGACAACAGTTTTCTGTATATTATGTAAAATTTACATACATACAATTTTTTTTTCACTGAATTAACAGAAGTTATATTGATGAAACCTCAATTTTTTATTTCAAAATACATACAAAAAATATTCACAAAAAGTATGGTTGTGGTCCTGTACGGCTAAAGAGCCTTGTCTTAAATTATGAACATATTTTCTACTTTTTATTGGTCGATTCCGAAAAAATGGCTAATATCTGGGTTCATCCCAGTATCCAAAAAACACAACGCAATGTAAAGTGAAAAATATAGAATGGCGATCAGCTTGATGTACCATGTTTTAAAAGTCTTCTTGCGAGTGATACATGAACGTGTCTACAAAAAACTAGACGATAGAATATCAGAAAACCAACTGCGATTTAGAAAAGGCTTTGGCATTAGACACTAGAGAGGCAATATTCACTATACAACTCATAGAACGGTGTCAAGATGTCAACTGTGACGTATTTATATGTCTCGTTGACTTTGAGAAAGCCTTCGACAAAATTCAATACAGAAGCCTTGCAAACAGATTACGGAACGCGAAAAATAGATGATCAAGATGTGAGAATCATTACAAATTTATACCTATATCAAAAAGCCATAATACGAGTAGAAAAACAAAAATCTAAAGAGATACCTATAAGGAAACGATAAAAGATGTGTACTATCACCTCTACTTTTTAATATGTGCTCAGAAGAGATGTTTAAAGAGGCACTAGAAGACATCAATGAAAGCATATCAATAATTAACGGAACACTAGTGAATAATCTAATATATGCAGACGACATAATACTCCTTGCCAATAGAGAAAGGTTGCAAATTTTGATTGATCGCACTACGCAATACGGGAGATATGGACTGACTGTGAACACAGAAAAAAACAAAAATCATAATTATTAGTGAAAACAATATTAAAGACAAAACAATCTACGTTAAAACGTTAAAGAAAAAGCTTTAGACAAAATAACCATTTACAATTACCTACTTGCGATGTGAGCTAAATAAATAATGGAACCGCAGCCTTGAAATAGAACGACGTATTGAGTTTGCCAGAGGCGCTTTCAATAAGATGAAAGCAGTACTATGCAATGGAAAACTGGAAATTAAAATTAGAACTAGAGTATTGAGATGCTACGTATTCTCGTCCTTTTATAAGCGGTTGAAGCCTGCACAATTGTGACGCAACTGAAAAAAGACTTGCCAGCTTTGAGATCTGGTGTTCTCGAAGAATGTGGAAAATATCATGGACACAACACGTAACAAACATACAAACATTAAGAACGATGAAAAAAAAAAAAAAACTCAACAGTATGAAGGAAAGAAAAAATGAGCTACTTTGGTCACATGCTAAGAAATGAAAACTATGAGTTGATGCGATTGGTTATACAAGGGCATGTGGAAGGAAAAAGTAGACCGAGGAACGACGCACGTTTTGGTTGAAAAATTTAAAGCAGTGCAGTGGAAATACAACAATAGAACTCTTCAGAGTTGCTGCAGCCAGAGTAAAATAGGCCATGATAATCGCCAATGTCCTCAAAGGCTAAGGCACACGAAGAAGAAGATCAAATTCAAATTCTACGTATGTTATGTTCATATTTCTTCTACTTCTAGCAGGACGTTTCCTATTTCTGGTCCTTTTGGAGCTAGTTTTTTTTAACGCTAATTTCCAGATAGTATTTTTTGTATTCTTCTTGTTTATACCAGATAACTTCTTAGAAAAAAAGGTCTATTCCCTTTCCATTTGATTTTTACTTCCATTGATTTAACGATCATGCGACATATATTTTACACAATATCGGTGAGATACAGCGCCCTTGGCCCAGACCTTTGTTGACAGGGAGTTTCTTTTATATATTGTTTTATATATTTGTTTATGTTTTTTATTATTGAAGTTGACCCAATATAAAGATTTTTAAGGGATTTTATGAGAGTGTGACTGATATTGCAGTGTCTTTCAGAGAATTTTTATAAGAACTTGCTGTATAAGGTGAGTTTCCATATTTGTATTTAATCGTTTTTCTGTTCGTTGTTTTAAGCAAGTACGTTGTCCAAGTAAGATGTTTTAACTTTAAGGCCTGACTGCTTTTCTTCTTCCCTTTCTTTATATTCAAGTTCAATTAGATCGCACAGAACTCCTTCGTATAGCTGACTAAGAGTGCTAGTGACTGATATGCATTTCTAATTGGAGCAGTCCAATTAATACATCTTTTACTGGATTAAAATTATGTGGATCACATTCCACTCTTCCGGTACTGTTACTGGTTACATCTCAATAAACATACTGTGACAGAGTACCTGGTCAATTCCATTTATTTTTATTTTAACAAAAAATATTTTAAACAAACTTTTGGCACTCCTATGGGAGATAGAATCTCCCCAATTCTGGCTACATATGTAATGGACGATCTGTTGGATATGGTTCTCCAGGTTGTTCCTTTCAACGTTCCTTTTGGTAAAAAATATGTTGATGAGATTATTATTTCCTGTCCACTAAGCTTAGAGACTGAACTCTCAGACATTTTCAATAGCTATGACCCCAGATTCAATTTACTCTTGAAAAAAAAAATCAAAACTAATATGTTCCTTTCCTTGACACAATGTCCACTAGAGAACTGGGTAGCATTATTACAATTGATTGGTATATAAAAAGTGTAGCTCTGGGAGATAGCTCAACTACTATTCTTACCACAAGTCAAGCATGAAAGTTAATCTAGTGAAACAAATGACCACAAGAGTTTGTAAACTGGCTGATCGTGTTTTTAGAAATAAGAATCTCAACATCCTTTTACAATTGTTCTTAGATAATTCTATGTAAAATATATATGTATAAAATGTCCCGAAAGATTTCCGCGGTTAGTTCAATTAAACATTAAGGTAAGATTAATACCATTACAAGAATTAATATTACACTCAACAAATTTCTGGGTTGAACCGCGTCGATTATCACTGCGCCGAGCTTTCGACATCTTCTGTGATGTCTTCTACATGGCTTTCGAGGTCTCAGTCTCCCGAGCCTCCAGACACTACTACACTGATCACTAATCAATGCATTACAAGTGCCACTAATCAATGCATTAGTGACCAGTGTAATAGTATCTGGGGGCTCGGGAGACTGAGACCCTGAAAGCTCTGAAGAAGGCATCAAAGAGGATATCGAAAGCTCGGCGCAGTGATAATCGACGCGGTTCAACCGTGAAGCTTGTTGAGTTTAAAATTAATTCATGTAATAGTATTAATCTTAGCTTTAGGTTTAATTGTACTAACCGTGGAAATCTTTCGGAACATTTTTTTCGCCTCTACGGGGAGGAATTTTACTAGCTGCATCATATAGCAATCTGCTGCTATGTAAGAATCGTTTTCTTTATGATTTAATATTCCTTAAAGCCTGCCGATATCATAAAGTCATTAGTAATGCATTGATTAGTGTTCAGTGTCGTAGTATCTGGGGGCACGGGAGACTGAGACCTGGGAAGCCCTGAAGAAGACATCAAAGAGAATGTCGAAAGCTTGGCGCAGTGATAATCGACTGTGGTTCAACCCGGAAGTCTGTGGAGTTTAATATAGTAACCTGTAATAGCATTAATCTTAGCTCTAGGTTTAATTGTACTAACCGAGGTTAATATATATATATATATATATATATATATATATATATATATATATATATATATATATATATATTTATTAACCTCGGTTATATATATATATATTATTGAGATATTTAAAGTCTTGGTGCGCCAAGCAATAATTAGCTAATTAATTTTTTTGATTAATTAAAATTATTTAAATGATATGATTATGACTCTATCACAATTTTTAATTCTTTTATCTCAGGGTTAAACTCCTGCTTCAATATCTATGCTATTACATGTGAAAGGTAAGGTCCAGAGAATACCGGAATAATAAAAAAACATATGATCTAACGCTATATATTGAAATAAAAATAATGAAATAATTCACACTCAAAAGTTTTCAATAAACAAATCTCATATAAGGATTCTCAAAATTTTGTTCTCCGTACGTGAACAATCAAAATTAATGGTACAAACAATATTAATTGAAAACTCAAAATTCCTAACTATTATAACTCTCCTAATCAAAATATTTATATCCCTTCTAAATTACGTGTAAAATTGTGTTATCAATAAAAGAAAAAAAACTGCAGAAAACAAAATTATCTCTCTCTGATGATGAGTGGTCCAAATCCTTGTTCCTTGTAGACTGTATTATCTCCTCTCAACCGCTCCCTATGTAATCAGCAATCTTGCAACAGATTGTTGCAAGTATATCGTCCTTAATGATCTCCTTCAAAAGCAACAATCATTCAAATTATGATAGCCTTTCTCCTCTCGATAAACTGAATCTCTCGTTGGCCCGAGTGAAAAATGACTCTTGGAATATCTTCTCTTTACGATAAACTGAATCTCTCGTTGGCCTGAACAGTGACTCTTGGAATATAAGTAGGAAAATATGACTTACAATATTTTGCTGCTTCAGCTTCTGTCAGATACACTAACTCCACCTAAACTCACTAACATTCAACACTACTGCTTGCTACTTCTTTCGAAACCACCAGAAAACAATCACTGTTCCTCTTACAGATTTGGAAAACCGACTGCCCCTCTCTTCTTTCTGCTCAATCCCGCTAAACTTTTTCCTACATAGTTATCCCACCTTTTTCAATCTCTGCCAATCAAAACTCGTCACAATTCCCCCATTTTTTCATTTCGATAACAAACAAATTTTTACCTATAATTATAAATTTCCTAAAACTTATTTACAAATAATATTTTTCTATAATTCTTAAAAACTAACAAAAACCTCTTTCTATAATCCCTTCTATTGTCTTTAATCACTGCATTAATGTATTTCAATTGTCTTTGGGATTTCACTTAAAATTATGCGAGTCACTCAAGTATAACAAAGAAATAATTTATGCAAAGCTTTACATTTTGTTTAGTACAAGGTAATCCAAGAATTTAATAACTTTCCTTCTCCGAAATGTTTGTTGGATATTATCCTACTTATCTGAATTATTTTAATGTTTTTGAACTTTGAAATATTTTTAAACAAACCAATATTTTTCTTGATTTTACATATCATAACAAATCCCCGCCATTTGATCTGCCGAAAACTCTTTGTTAAATTTTAAAAATGACAAAAGTTTTCTAGGATCAAATTATTTCACTATGTTATTAAAATCTACTTATGATACTGACAAATGTCGTGAATGTTAAAATACCCCGTATATTGCCTGTCTTTATACGGGATTGGATATATTTTCGTTTTAAATTTTTCCAAGTATTTTCCCTTAAAAGAAAGTTCATAATTTTTAACCACTTGATTTACTTTATTAACAAAATCTCCATGGTTTCCTAAAATCTTCTCTATTTCCTTCTCCATGTTTTTTCCACAATTTATTTTTCTTTCATCCACCTTTTGTTCACATGTGTTCACTGTCCATAATACTTCTTCACAAAATTCTGGATTCTCGTCCTCCAGTGCCATTTTTTCTTCTGTTTTCTTTTTATCCTCTAATTCCCTTTGGTATTCCGAGCACCATGTTTCTATTCCTTTCATTTCTCTGATGATACCTTCTTTTTCTTCCTGCTTCCATTCTGTTTTATCGTCGGTTGCCAACAATTCTTCTGTACCTTCTATTTCCTGTTTTTCTCTGGTCTCCATCTTATTTTCCTGCTTTCTTTTCGAACTCTTCTTCTTTTTCTTCCTTCTCTTTTTCTTTTCTGTTAGATCTTGTTCTTGTACTTTCGGTTTATCCTCTACAGTCATATCGATTTCTTTGCGTTTTTCCTGTGCATTGATCCTTCCAGAATTTGTTTTCCTATCTGTTTGCTTTTCTTCTCCTGTGTTGTCTGGTTCTGCTCTGATTTCCAGTTTATTTTCCGAAAAATTTATGGTGATATCTTTTTTCCTCAATTCATCAATTCCCGCTATCATATCATGATTTAAATCTTCAATCACCACACATTTCATAATATGGAATTTGTTTCCCACTCTTATCTGTACTCCCAAGCCTTCGTTTACTGTCGTCAAATTTTTATTGTTTGCACCCACTAAATCAACCCTAGGAATCTTATACACAAATCTGTCCAAATTTAATTCTTTTACTAGTTTTTTATTGATTAGCGATATCTCCGATCCAGAATCAATCACAATTTTAATCGCTTTATGTTTTATAAATGCATCTAAAAATATTAGATTAGAATTAGAAATTTGTCTGTCGTTTCCTATTGCTACATGATTCATCTCCCTTCTATTTTGTTGTTGGAAGCTCTGGTTATTTCTATCGTCCCTTTGTTCGTTAGTATTCCTATTCGGAGGATTTTGTGCATCTCTATTCCTGTTGTGATTTTCATTTGTTCTATTTTGTGTATCATTCCGGTTATCGTAATTTTGTTGTCTATTGTAATTATTGTAATTTCTCGGCCGATATTCGTTTGTTGATCTGGGATGTCGGTTTCTCTGGTCATAATTTGATGAATACCTTCTTTCCGGTCCATTATATTGGTCATGTTGTCTTCTATTTCTCATTTCTTTTCTTTTCGCTTCTTTTAATTGAAGGAATTGGCACAAACTATCAATATCTTGATAGTTTCTCAAAATCACGTGATCTTCCAACGTTTCCTCAAAATGTCTGCTGATCATTTCTACCAGCTGTTCGGTAGAATATTTGTATTCTAGATATTTTGAATTGTTATATATCTGCAAAGCATATCTTTCTTCAGATATTCCCATTTTTTCGTGATATTTTCCATTCTGTAGCTCTTGGTTGATTTCTCTCTGTTTATTTTTCCCCCAGAAATAGTTGAGAAATTTATTTTCAAAATCTGTCCAATTTTCAAACTCATCTTCCTTGCTTTCATACCATAACGCTGCTCCTTCTTTCAAATGGTTTCTAATTGTTTCTTTGCAATCGTCAAAATATCTAATATGTTGTAATTTGGTTTTCAAATTTTTAACAAACGGTACTGGGTGTGTTTTCCGAATATCCCCGCCAAATTGTATTTTCGACTCGCTTGTTCCATGGATGATAACTTCTTTTCTCTCTACCCCTCTTAGTTCAATTTCTGCCATTTGTTTTTCATTTTGCTTTAATCTTCTTTCTATTTCCTTCCTGTCTTCTTGTAGCGCCATTTCAAATTTTTCTTCTAACTGTTCTAATTCTTTTTTCTGTACAGTCTTAATATCTTTCATTTTAGTTTCTATTTCTTCTCTCTGCATCTCTAGTTTCCTCTCTGTTTCTTCTCTGACTTTTTCTAAACAGACTTTTACCTCATTTTCATATTTGTCAAAACGCTTTTCCATTTTTCTATCATTTTCTTCTAATTTTTGTTCTATTGCTAGCCTTGTTTCCCGTTGGTTTTCTTCCATTGTCTGTTTTGTTTCCCTTTGATTCTCTTGTATTTGTTGTGTCTGTAATTGCATTAGTTGTAATATTTTCTCTATTCCTGATAATTCTTTTTTTTCCTCAACTATTGTAACATTTCCTTCATTATCCGATCCTTCTTCAACAATTGTTTCCTCTTCTCTGTTATCCTCCTTCCTTTCTTGCATTTTGCTTTGACTCCTTGTGGTCGACATGTTGTTTCTTTTCGTTACTGTTTTTGTCCCCGCCAAATGTGAAATTTTACAACACTCTATATGTTTCAGAACACGACAATATTTCTCCCCAAATGTATTAAATTTTCACGACAAATATCAAATATGCAATCAGTAAAATTCAAATAATTCCAAATAAATATCAAATGTACGATTGGTAAAGAAAATAAAATCAAATAATTCAATAGCAGTAAATATCCACTAACTACAATCAATCAATAAATCAAATTTTTATTCCCTGGAAAAATTGTCAAAATACTTTCAAATTCAAATTCCCTCAATGTTATATGTTTTTATCTCTGGATCACCTGTACTTATTCCAGATCTCTTTCCCTTCCTTCAAATGTAAAGCTGCGATATTTTTAAGCCCCACGTTTTGGAAGCCAGTTATTGAGATATTTAAAGTCTTGGTGCGCCAAGCAATAATTAGCTAATTAATTTTTTTGATTAATTAAAATTATTTAAATGATATGATTATGACTCTATCACAATTTTTAATTCTTTTATCTCAGGGTTAAATTCGTGCTTCAATATCTATGCTATTACATGTGAAAGGTAAGGTCCAGAGAATACCGGAATAATAAAAAAACATATGATCTAACACTATATATTGAAATAAAAATAATGAAATAATTCACACTCAAAAGTTTTCAATAAACAAATCTCATATAAGGTTTCTCAAAATTTTGTTCTCCGTACGTGAACAATCAAAATTAATGGTACAAACAATATTAATTGAAAACTCAAAATTCCTAACTATTATAACTCTCCTAATCAAAATATTTATATCCCTTCTAAATTACGTGTAAAATTGTGTTATCAATAAAAGAAAAAAAACTGCAGAAAACAAAATTATCTCTCTCTGATGATGAGTGGTCCAAATCCTTGTTCCTTGTAGACTGTATTATCTCCTCTCAACCGCTCCCTATGTAATCAGCAATCTTGCAACAGATTGTTGCAAGTATATCGTCCTTAATGATCTCCTTCAAAAGCAACAATCATTCAAATTATGATAGCCTTTCTCCTCTCGATAAACTGAATCTCTCGTTGGCCCGAGTGAAAAATGACTCTTGGAATATCTTCTCTTTACGATAAACTGAATCTCTCGTTGGCCTGAACAGTGACTCTTGGAATATAAGTAGGAAAATATGACTTACAATATTTTGCTGCTTCAGCTTCTGTCAGATACACTAACTCCACCTAAACTCACTAACATTCAACACTACTGCTTGCTACTTCTTTCGAAACCACCAGAAAACAATCACTGTTCCTCTTACAGATTTGGAAAACCGACTGCCCCTCTCTTCTTTCTGCTCAATCCCGCTAAACTTTTTCCTACATAGTTATCCCACCTTTTTCAATCTCTGCCAATCAAAACTCGTCACAATTCCCCCATTTTTTCATTTCGATAACAAACAAATTTTTACCTATAATTATAAATTTCCTAAAACTTATTTACAAATAATATTTTTCTATAATTCTTAAAAACTAACAAAAACCTCTTTCTATAATCCCTTCTATTGTCTTTAATCACTGCATTGTATTTCAATTGTCTTTGGGATTTCACTTAAAATTATGCGGGTCACTCAAGTATAACAAAGAAATAATTTATGCAAAGCTTTACATTTTGTTTAGTACAAGGTAATCCAAGAATTTAATAACTTTCCTTCTCCGAAATGTTTGTTGGATATTATCCTACTTATCTGAATTATTTTAATGTTTTTGAACTTTGAAATATTTTTAAACAAACCAATATTTTTCTTGATTTTACATATCATAACAATATATATATATATATATATATATATATATATATATATATATATATTTATTAACCTCGGTTATATATACTTATATATATATATATATATATATATATATATATATATATATATATATATATATTTTATGTATATATATATATGTATATATATATTATATAGGGCTAGAAGGAAAGAATACTTTTATGTTTGTTCTCTTTGAAATTACCATATAAATATTTCTATTTCTCAATTTAGCGCACATGAATAGTTCTATACCATCGCAAAAACCGGTGAACGTAGTATCTCGTGTTTTGACGGGATAAATCATTACGAAACACCCCGTAGTTACAGATGCAAAACAATAATTATGGTTCACGAACTGTACATTAGCTAACATGCGATGTTAATTAAAATTAACAATACTAATTATTCGATGCAGTTATCTAATGCGGTTTTTAACGAAACGTACCGGGAAGATACAGCGTATGGGATCACTTTCCTGCTTTACAGGGTCCTGGTAAAGACAGGACAAAGTTTTTCAAAAAAGCGTAATTTAGTTTAAAATGGATGAAATTTAATGTATTGTGATAATATTTTTTGATACTAAAGGTCTAGTCAAAAAGAATTTTAATATACTATTAATAATGTATTGATAATAATGATGTTTGATATTCTCCAGTCACAATGTTCGACGTACCTAGAGCATTTTTGAACTTAATCTTGTCTAGCAAAAGAAGGTGAATTAGTGGGTACTTTTCTTTGTGCCTTACAAGCCCTAAGTAGAGATTGTACGAGTATATTGCATTCATCCCTTGTAATCATCGCAAGTCTTCTTTGGTTCTTTACTGATGGCATTTGTGCTTGAAGATATGGAAGTTGATCTAGTCTGGCCAGCGTGGCTTGTTTTCTGTAAAGTTCTTATTTCTTATATATGATCAAATTTTTAACTGACTATATATAGCTAACTTTTTGTAAAACTTCTGCTGATCTAGAATCTACTGAGAGGCTCAGTTTTTTCGTAGTGCTGTGTGGACTGTTCTTAGGATTCTCCAATTCTGAGAATTTTGAGTGTTTGGTTGTTCAGACTATCGGGAAGATAAGTCACAAGAATCTCGGTGTCAGGAATGGTACTATCCTGTGATAAATTATACTTTTTAGCCATTCAATTCTGGCTTTATCACAAAACATCAGCATCCAGTCTAATCTGAATGTGTGCCTTTAAATTCATCTCCACTATTATGGCTAGAATCATCTCTCTCATGGTTATCGAGTGTTCCACCGAAAGAGAAGTCTTTGGATTGTTTTGGGGCAGTGTTCCTACCATTATGGCTTTTACTGTCTGTCCTTAGGATGGTTGTTTCGCCGGTTCCAACACCTTTCTTACCAGGCTGCACTTCTGGGTTATTTTTCTCAAACCAGACCCTCTGCGATACTTTCATTTCAACTCCTCTTGTATGTTTGGTTTAATTGTTCTTAACGTATTTTTGTCACACGAGAAAATATAGAATGAATGGTCATTTCCGGCAGACGCCCTTACGCTGGGAGAAGGCCAATAAAACGTGGGTGTACCTGTTTATACCGTGTCGGTAAATTGCTGGCTTTTATGAGGAATTGCTTAACGATGTGGAGTCTTACTTTGGTTGACTGAAAAAGTAGATTGGAACCACAGTAAAAAGCTCTTAAGACAGTAGTGGTGGAAGTGAATGGTCAAAAGCATACCTTAAATATGACATATTCCTTACATTACCTAATCATTGGATCACGGGTGGTCCCACCTTGGAAATTCTAAGCATGTAGCGATAGGACCACATTTCAAAAACTTGTAGTTGTTTAGATGCGGGCTTCGTCATGATCTATACAAACGGGTTGAAAAAATCTAGCATCTTAAAAATCTAGTTCTATTTGTATCTTTGTTTAATGTCAAAAGTTTCATTATTTGCTCTAAATTTGTGCTGCTCTAAATTGGGGTGTATTGACTGCGTTGTAAAGGTAGTACACGTTTTAGATGGTCGCATTGAAAGTCATAGACTGGCTATGGTTTCAAATAACTAGTGTGATAGAATATCATAGTATAATAAGAATAACATAATAAAGAGAAGTGTATCATTCAAAAAGATGTAAGAAAATAGGCAAACCAAATATCACAATCTAAGTTTGTATAAAAAAGTGAAGGAACTAGCTGGTAGTGTAGATAAATCAAGTGAGGCAGGAATATATGTATATGTATCTTATGGCGGAACCCATAGTAAAATATCCTATACTGGAAGACGTGTCCACAATTATCCGGAAACTAAAAAACAACAAATACCCAGGAAATGATACTATATGTGCAGAATATATGCACATGTTTTTTTATCGGCTGATATGCCAAATCTGGAAAGAGGAGCCAACTCCAATCCTCTGGAAAGAATGTTTTACTATACCCATACACAAAAGGGTGATAAAATGTTCTGCAGAAACTATAGAGATATATAACAACTTATTAACACAGGGTAGAAATTATTTTTCCTAAAACTATTGAAACAGTTGAGTAAATGGGTGGCATATCAAATCAGTTAATAGAGCTAATCTTGAAAATACAACAAAATATTACACCATCTCTTTGTAGATTTTAAACAAGCATAGGAAAGCATCATACGAGTGGAGCTGTGGAATGCCATGGCGGAACATAAGCATACCAAAGAAATTAACTCTCACAAATGGGGTACTTATATAAATTTCAGTAAGACTTGAAGGAAAACTGTCGACTTTCTTTACAATAAATAGCAGCCTTAAACAGGGAGATACCCTATCCCCACTCCTCTTTAACTTTAGAGCTTTGGAGAGCATCTTACAAAAAACAAACACAGATACTCTTATTTTTAGAAATCAAGGTCCTCGCATTATATTACCCGTCGCCAATGATATGGATGTAATGGAAGTAGCCTTCGAATCAACGAAAACTATGGCTATAACACGAACAGAGTGACGAGACAGTGTAGGACAGAGCGTCACAATGAACCAGTACAACTTTGAAATGATTCATCAGTTTAAATATTTGGGAGCTACGATCACCTCTGACAACAACATTACACAATAGATTAACAATAGAATACAAGATGGAATTCGCTGCAGTTTTGTGCTGAAAAATAATGAAATGCAAAAATGTGTCCCACAGTACAAAAATATGAATTTACCATTCAGTCATAAGACCTATACTAACGTATACATGTGAAACATGGACGATGACAAAACAAAATAAGATCCAATTAAGAGTCGCAGAAAGAAGAATTCTTAGAGGAATATATGGACCAGTTAAGGATAACACCACAACAACACAGAGTGAGAAGTAACCGAGAATTGGAAGAATTATATTATATTTATAACCAGCCAGATATAGTAAAAATAGTTAATAAAGAGAGAGATGGGCTTACCCATGTCAAGAAACAAGGTCAGCGTGACCACTACCAGCGAAAGTGACCACTAGGGAGACCAATGATGCGGTGAAGAGATGATATTACAGCAGATTTACGCACTCTAAATATTGAACAAGCACAGGAACTAATGATGGACCGGTAGACTGTTAAGTTAGCGAAGACTCACCTCGGGTTGTGGTGCTAGAGAGAAGAAGATCTATCTGGAGTTAAGAAAATAAAATAACTCGGACGTACTGCAACACATAGAGGGTACCATAATTATGGAATCAATAAAAATTACGCCGATGGAGGCGTAGAACCAGAGCTTACATAGTAGTGGTTATTCATATAATAAGATAGATAAAGTCAATAAATATTTTGGTCCAGACCAGATACCAAACGAACTATTAAATCTAATTAATGAAAAAAATCTGGATAATATGGTGGGCTTATTCAATAAAATGTACATAATGGGTATCATTCCCAGAGAAGCATTAAAATGAGCATTTATATGCCCACAAAGAAGGCGAATTCAAAAGAATGCAAAGACTATCGAACAATTAATTGCGTACCACAAACGTTAAAAACCTTCGTAAGAATCATATAGACTAGAATACACTCCAAACTAGAATTAGACATTAGTAGGACACTTGGGCTTCCTTAACAGTGCAGGTACAAAAAAACGGTATTTGCTTTTAATTGTCTTATCCAAAGATGCTTAAATACACACAGCGCAAAAGTCTAAGGATATTTTAATAATTTGACAATACCAATGACAGAAATTTCATGACCATATAAATTTCCTTGTACAATTGTTGATACAGACACTCACTTTTTATCAAAAAAAATTGTAAAACTGATAGCAATGCGTGTTTAAGAATGTTTTTTATAAAGCACAAAAAAATCGACATTTTTATGTTTTGTTTATTTTTAATTTTAGTCACTTTATACCATTCTTGCTTAATAGGTGAGTTATAGATATTGTCTTTTTACCATTCAACGACAACATTTAACGTTGGACGATATGAATAGAGCCGTGGGTCGCCTTCAAGCTGTTATGCGACAAACTCAAGTTGCTGACCAGCTGGGTGTCT
The DNA here is from genome assembly GCF_040954645.1 of Diabrotica undecimpunctata. NCBI lineage: Eukaryota > Metazoa > Arthropoda > Insecta > Coleoptera > Chrysomelidae > Diabrotica > Diabrotica undecimpunctata. The sequence continues at coordinate 133,517,742 of NC_092809.1, read as the reverse complement.
AACAAAGCGTCGTAAGTCGTTTGTTACGTCGGTTTAGAGACACTGGGAGTCCAGTCGAGCAACATCCAGGACGTGGACGAGCTCTACAACCGTCGCTCAAGACTGGTATTTAATTTTAAATGCCAGAAGGCAGCCAACAATCACAGCACTCGAGCTGGTTAATGAATTACAGTTTGCACATAATGTAACAATTACCAGCAGTACTGTGAGGAATCGTCTCCATGAAGCCAATCTTCCTAGTCGGCGACCACTGAGATGTCCACCTCTATCTAGAAGCAATCGCGCTGCAAGATTAACCTGGTGTCAAGAGTTTCAGAATTGGACTAACAATCACTGGGCCACAGTTTTGCTTAGTGACGAGTTTAGATATGGATTTCATCCAGATTTGGAGACGACCCGGAAAAGAGTATGGGACGGAATCATGATTGACGAAAGAACTGACCTCATTTTCCCACGTGGCTTTATCACAAGTCAGCAATATTTGGACACTATTCTTAGAGCTGTTGCACCCATGTTGCGACCACATGTTGCACATATTGTACCAAACTGGTTGGATAACGAGAATATTGATGTATTGCCTTGGCCAGCACAATTACCGGACTTAAATCCCATTGGGCATGTATGGGACATGCTCCAACGTAGAATTACTCCACATATGGGCAATATCTACAATGAGTTTCAATTAAAAGAGCTTCTGAGAGAACAATGGACACAACTACCTCAAGCAGACATTAACAATGTGGTTCGGAGCATGAACAGTAGATGTAGAGCTGTGATAAACCAACGTGGTGGCCATACTTTATTTTAAGTTTTTATTTCGTATTTTTGACATTTTATGGTGGTATGTGAAACATGGGTGATTTGCAATATATTTTTTTGCTCCAATTTTCTGTTTATTTTTGCAATTTATGGTTTTTGACATATTAAACAACAATTTAAACTACAATTTTCGTATTACTTTTTTTAAGTTGATTACAGATAAACAAAATACGTCTATTTATAAAAATATCCCTATACTTTTGCGTTGTGTGTATGTCTGCTTCATAGACTACAACAAAGACTTCGATGAGAATAAACATGGTAATTTTTTCCGCTTTCAGTTTACTGAATAGTACTGAATTTAGTACAGATATTTTTTATTTTAAATCACACCATCCACAGTTATATTTTCTTGATTAATACTAGTCTTTTTTACCTTCTTGATGAGATTATTACTAGAACCCAAAATCTTGATGAATCTAGTACATAATATTGAGACAATGAGCTATGGGACAAGATGTATGTTAACAGAGATAGCAAGAAAATATAAGACAAAAGCAGAACAGGATAAGTGATTATCCCGTACAAACGTTAAAACGTAGCGAAAATTAATCTGCTATATACCGGAAAAAGTAATTGGTTTGGTGGTAAATGATAAAATTATCGGCGTTTCCGGCGTTTTCCAGCATGTTTAATTAGCTGTTATATAATTGCAAAATACTGAAAAACTCGTCAAAATTCCAGTAGTGATTAACCAGAATATTCACTCATCGGCACGAAAAACGAAGCACTTGCATTTTTTTAAATAAAAACTTAAAATTCTAATTCTCTTTTATTATTATAATAAACACAAACGAAACAAAGTTTTAAGTAATTTCTAATAAAAATTTAACTTTCGAACAAAGAACTGTTTTAGTAGATAACAATTTAAAAATTAAGAAAAAAAAAACTTACAAAGTTTTAACAAAATGACGCTCAATTAATGAAAACTTAAATCATGTGTCCGGACAAACTGATTTTAATAATGAACGTTTCCTCTACAGGCTCTAATTATTGCCTGAATCCTCCTTGGCATGACTAAAATCAAATGAAAAATGTCCTGTTGCGGAATAAGCTCCCATTCCTCTAAAAGGGCTTTTTGTAACTGATTTAAGGTTAAAAGGGTAGGAACACGACTTCGCATCCTTCTTCCAAGCATGTGCCAAACATGTTCGCTTGAGTTTGCTTCTGGACTCAGTGCTGGCCAATCCATTACAGGAATGTTTACTTCATTGGAAAGATTTAAAAAAAAAAAAAAAGATTTAAAAAATAAAATTGAAGTTGATATGTTTAAGATAGTTCAATGGTTCAATTATAAAGGATTGACAATTAACTTTGAAAAAACATTTGTTATTCCATTTTGTAGTAACAAAGTATCACTACCTTCATTTAATCATATAAACATTAACTGCATGGAACGTAACATAACGATAAAAACAACCTCTAATATAAAATATCTGGGCATAACTATAGACTCACATCTAAGATGGGATAAGCATATGAATGAACTAGCAAAATGCTTGAGAGCTTTAGTTCCAAAATTCAAATATATAAAATCAATAATTGACGTAAAATATTTAAAAATATTATATCACTCTCTTGTTGAGTCTAGAATTAGATACGGAATACTTGGCTGGGGTGGTGTTTTAAAAACATACTTGAAAAAAGTTGATATTTTACAAAAGAGAATACTAAAAATAATATTATATAAACAACGTACTTACTCAAGTCATCTTCTATTTATTGAAGCCAAAGTAATGGACACAAGACAACTATATATGTATTCCATGTTAGTTTACATATATAATAGAAAACATATACTTCATAAACTATGCCACCCGTATGAAACCCGCAATAAAACAAATAAACATGTAAAAACTGGAATTAGCAAAAAAAGATTAGGTCAAAGATACCTCCTTTATTAAGCTCCAAGAATATTTAATGCCTTACCTGATAAATATAAAATATACCTAATTACTCTCAACTCACTAATAATGATAAAATCAATATTTAAAAAATATATTCTTAATTTGGATCGCAGCTATATACAAAATTTAATGGATTAAGCAAATAATAATTCAGTCATAGTAATAGTAACTAAACTGTTTAGTAATAGTTTTTGATTACTGAAAGTTATAAAATCAAAATAAATATAATTTTCATCATCAAAACATAAAAATGCGTTATACAAACTGAAATAACTGAAATACAGAATTATTGTATAATTAGATTTATTTAATTATTTATATGTAATTATTGGATTGTTAATGTATCAAATACACAATGCACACACGACGCCCGTGCTCGACCATTTTTGGTTTTAACGGGTAGTACCAGATGTTTATTTTTTGATGTGTAAATAACATACTTAAATTATTGTTCTTTTTATACAATGTATATGAAAAATTAATAAACATTATTATTATTATTATTATTATTATTATTATTTAAAAACGGTTGAGTGATTCTCGCACTGTGAGGCTTGGCATTATTATGTTCCAAGAGAACCAGGTGAGGTTGAACGAGCTGAGCCCGTATGCACCTCTTTTAGGGGCTCCACCATTGCACACATTGCACGGCGCCCCACCATTAGGGGCGCCGGTGGCTCGGCACGTACCCACCTGGAGATTTAAGAGTGGTAGAGGAGAGATCCTCGGCGGCGACCTGTCTACGTGCGAGGTGGAATTTCTCTGCCTACGTCACCTGTCCGCCCTTGGGGGGGATTAACGGATGGGTGTGCGTAATCGCAGCACAGGTGGAGCCTCGCGATGCTTCATGCATCGCGCCACCCTCATTTGGTGTCGGACTCGTAGGGGCAGTGGAGTCGCTTACGGTCGTATGCCGAAAGGCCAGGAAGACCATGGTCCTGCCAATTTTATAATTGGAGGGGCACGAACCATAGCCATGTCAAATGTTAGTATTCCGCACGCATTGAAGTTGATTTCGGATTTGTACAGCCGTGGCATGACGATCACAGACTTTGTAAGAGGATGAAACGATCATCACGGGCACTTGTTCCTCGTTGGTGACTGGTTCCAGGTCGTCTAGTGTAAGCTCCGGTAGCTTACACTAGACGACGTGTAAAAATACGGTGCTCAGTACTATTGGATATTTCATACATTTGAGCAACATATCGCTCACTTCTACTGTCTTGAAGCAACGCTGCAATAGCAGTCGCTGTTTCGGGATTTACAACCATAATTTATGAGATTAAATCAACGCAATTTAACTTCAAATTGTGTTTGACACATAATTCGATTTAACAGTTTACTCACATTAACAAGAACAAAAGAATAACAGTAGAATACCAACAGCTACCTTTGTACTTTTAAAAGTGATAAGAATAGTGTATTCTTTATTTCTCTTTTTTTTATAAATTTTTTTTTCGGATAAGCACTAAAGCATAATTACTTAAAACAGTTTGTTTCATTTGTGTTTACGTTATTATAATAATAAGAGTTTAAAGACAATTAAATGTTTAAGTTTTTATTTTAAAAATGCAAATGCTCCGTTTATTGACTAATTTTATTTCTCAAAGAGTTCAATCAGTTATAGTCAATAACTTAAGATGATATGCTCCAGAAAACGTGTTAAAATTACGTAAAAATTTAAATCGTCCGTAAATAGTTATTACCACTACTTCCACCACAAGGCGGAACACAATCAAACTATAACTTTCTAGTATCGGGAATAGCATTTAACGTACACATTTTACCACTTTATATGTCCATAAAACAAAGTGAAAGCCCAATAAAATAAGGTGTTAAAATTAACAATTAATGACTATAAATGTTTACCTATCAAGTTTTAATTTGTTTTGTGCCTCGTAGCGTTGATTGGGTCGTGAAATTTACACTTGCTTTAAAAAACCTCTTCTTAGTGACTAAACAAAAAACCTTCGCTATATTATTAAGTATATATAGTTTTGCAGTCAGTTTTTCCTACTTTCTAGCCATTATTTTAAATAATAAATCAATATACTAGGTGATTGATTAGTGTGAAGACGCTCAGTAGATCTGTTATAGTAAAAATTACAAAAAAAAGTTATTGACAAAAATTGTTGGCAGCTTTAAATTCCACATTTTAAAATTAGTGTGGCAAGATAGTGGCAGACCAAACTTATGATTTTTTAATGGAACACCCTGTATTTTATTTTAAATTTGAAATCTGCTTCACTTCCACATCACAACAGTGTAAAGTTTTATTATGTTATACCAGGTATTTAAAAAGTTACAACCAATATTACCTTAAATTCGTATCAAGTTTAACTCCCTGTATAATTAAAAAGGAGTTTAGGAACATTGATCTGTTGTAACCATAGTTTTTTAATAATTGTTAAAAATTATAAAACACATTTGTTTTCATAATATTCGTTAAATCAAATACAGGGTAAGTCAAAATGCAAGTATATTATTTTCTTGGTAATTTTAAATAGAACACCCTGTATTTTATATCACTATCGAAAAGTACTAATATCGTACTTCAAATTTTATTAAGTACTCCTTGTACCTAAAGTTATCAGTTTTCTAGATATTCTTATTTTTCCATCAAAGTATTAATTTGGTAGATATTTTAACGTTTACCAATAATTATTGTGAGTTGGCCATGATTGATTTGTCAGAAACTGACAGTTTGACATTATTGTTTATTAATTCAGTATTGGGGTACACCGTAAATAGGTCTCTTTCTCTGCATTCGTGCATTCAACACAAATTTTTTTTTAAGACTGTTTTCTTTTATCTTAAATAAATGGCCTGCACATTGAAGACGCTGTAGGCGGATATGCCGCAGTAAATTAGCAATTAATTCCTACCGGTTCACTTTTTTGCTTTCAACGTTTTTGGCAGATACCTCGATTTTTCCGGGGATGAGTTTTGCGCTAGGGGATGATGGGGTAGTTTTTGGGGTTTGGTCAATATACCAATCAATAGCAATTAATTAGCAATAATATATGCTGTCAAGATGGGCTCTGTAACCTTATTCATTGTAGAGATATAGCTATGGCTATGATAGCTTTACCGTAAAATTAGCATAATCATTGTTTTTCGGAAAAGGTTCCAGCAATAAATTATTTCTTGGCGTAAAACTTCGGCGATAAATTAGCAATCAATTCCTTGCGGTTCGCTTTTAGCCGATATCTTGGTTTTGAGCTAGGGGATGAAAACTACCCCAGTTTTTGGGGATTGGTTCATACGCCAATCCACAGCAATTAATTCGCAATAAAATATGCCGCCATGATGGGCTCTGTACTTCTTTTCCTTGCCGAGATATGGCTATGGCTATGCTAGCTGTACCGTAAAGTTAGCATACCCACTGTTTCTTGGAAACGGCTACAGCAATATTTTTTTCTTTTCGTAATAAATTAGCAATAAATTACACTGTTTGTCTGAATTCGGCCTTATAAAATGCATATGCTAACTTAACAGACATTCAATAATATCCGTCTATTCCGAGGCTTGTTTTGGGGTTTCGTAGTAATGTTTTTTTTTCCGGTGATAGGTTACTAGCCTCCGGTCCAACCCTCCCCCTTTATAAGGAGTTTGGACCGGCACTGGTAGTTACTGAGCTACTCAATCCACCCAGCATTTGCCAGAGGATGCTAGAGATTTTATGGGTTATCCACAAGCAAAACTTCTTTTGCACCGCAAAAAATTGATGTTAACAATTTATCGGTCATTTTCTAAACCGTTTGATCCGAAATATCGGTTTCACACCACACCTTCCATCGTCTTCGTTTTCCATCGTCTTCGTTTTCCATCGTTTTCGTGGTCTTCCTACTGATCGTTTTCCTATTGGAGAACCGTCTCTTGCCGTCTTTACTACTCTATTTGTTGTCATTCGGCTTATATGATCGTTCCATTCTACTCTTCTATTTCTTACCCAGTCCTTGATGTTCTCCACTTGCATCTACATCGTTTATCTGTACTTCTAGCTCTGTTCCATAGTTTCTTACCATCAATCTTTCTAACTGTTTTTATCTCTGCTGTTTCTAACATATTATTGGTGTGATGACTGTTTTGTAAATTCTGCCTGTCTGTTCTGTTATATTAAATTGGTGCAGCATACGATGTAAATCATCATCAATTTGAGAGAGTAGTATTGCATTGTCTGAATAGCAGATTATTTTAAGTTGTTATTCCCCATTTGTTATCCTGTTTTAGTTCTTACCTTTTTTATTATTTCATCCATAATCAGGTTGAACAATAGAGGACTCAGGGAATCTCCCGGTCTTATCCCATTGTCAGCTTTAATATGGTCAGTTAGTTCTTCTACTTTTAGGTTTATTGTGTTGTTTAGTAGATATTTTCGATCGTTTTGATTAATCAAAACAGGGAAATACACAAATGATTCAATTTTTAGTCTGGTACGAGTAACTGGGCTTCTCAAAGCGCCGAGTATTTTTTAATTTTCTATTTTTCAGTTAAAATTTTGTGATAAATTTCGAAAAAAATTTCTTTAAAAAATAAAAAATTTACACTAAGACCTATTTTTAGTATCATAAAATTAAAACCTGGCGTTAATAGGAGTCTAAGCTACACTTTCCAATGGGCTCATAGTAAATATGACACTTCACATTTCTCAGCATTCCTTTCATTCACACACTGCTGCGCCGCCACGAGGAAAAATTCGACCTTCCATGTACTCCGAGATATTAATATCCCCATATCACGGATATCGTATATCAGATTTTATTTTTTATGCACCTGTTGATCTCCGTTTCTGCTTATGGGAGAGAAGATATAAGTATTTCATGACATTATCATTCTTGTTCTTATAGACATGTGTTTAGGTTACATTATTTTATTCATTTCCCACATTTTTTATTCGTTTCCGAGAGGCGTGTGTAAAGAGCGCCATACCTGATTCTCATTGAATAATAATTGACAGACAGTGCAAGCTGTTATACACGGATGAAATATAAAGTATTTCCAGCGAAGTTGTAAAGTAAAATATTTACTTAATAAATAGTTTTCGTTTTGATGCAAAAATCTGTAGTAAGCCGAGTACACCAACCGTTTTTCCGTCCACTCCCCCATTCGCGGTTATACCTTATTATATCCTCCACTATAGTATCCGGTATTCTCTCTTTTTATTCTTTTGCGCTATAAGATTCCATTTAAAATTGATATTGCTTTACTTCATAACTCTTTAAATTCCATAAAAATGAGGTATTCCCGTGAATTTGACCCGGCCAGATATCTTAACTAAAATCGATGTACAATTTGAGGCCAAATATGCACCCTTTTTATAGTACGTTCGTCTACCAGTAAAAAGTAAATCATTGTATACGAAATTTCAGGTCGCTGGCTTTAAAGCTTTAAAATGGTGATTTATTAATATTACTAATTTGTTGCTTAGAAGGCGGACGGACATAGGATATACAGTATACAGCATTAAGAAAAATCGGCTTCTCAACTTACACCATCGAAAAGGTCCAGAATGCTCAACGAAGAATAAGGAACCCAACAACATGTAAAGTGTACAACAAAGAAAGTAGAAAGAGTGCTAAGAAAACACAAAATAGAAACGATATTTAATACCGACAGAAAAATTCCAACTATTTTACCCTCCGCAAAAACAAAAATACCGTTAGAATATCAAGGAGTATACAAGATTACATGTGGGAACTGTGGAGATCAAGAGGAGATCAAAAGAAATCAAGATCAAAGAACTAGCTCTCCATTTCTTTCGATGATTCCTTTTCAGCCACATCTGAACTTCGTTTTTTGTAGCATTTTTAGTGACGCCACAGAATAGTTCTGGGCCTACAAAAGTTTCTCTCGAGTCTCGTTTTGCTAAGAAATCTGCTCGTTAATTCCTATGCACTAAAGACACTTTATTATTTTTTGCCAGGTGGTTGAGATGTTTGCAGTTCCTCGCCAGTTTTGATTTAGGGAGTGGGTTCTTTACTGTACTGAATGTTAATTCTCTTGGCTTTGCGATCTCCATCTATGATTTCATCAATGCAGGCCACCAAAACAAAAACTTCAGCCTGTAACACAGCCTAATAACCTTTATATTGACCTGGGCTGTAAGAATTATTATAACTGCATGTCTGCCCAAAGACTCCTGATCTAGTACCATGGGCAGTTTTAGACCATCAGTGAACTATATTAAGTCCCCATTAATATTTGAACCAAAGAGCCATGGAACGATCGATGTTAGGCATTTCTCGTAGGGATCGGATCACGAACAAGGAAATAAGACGGAGAACAGGAGTGACAGATGCCACAGAAAGAATTATGACCCTTAAGTGGAACTGGGCGGGGCACATAGCTAGAATGTCGGATAACAGATGGACACAGCGAATAATACAGTGGAGACCGAGACAAGAAGCACATCGAAGTAGAGGTCGTCCACCAACAAGATGGTCTGATGACATAAAACGGATCGACAAAAATTGGATGCAAACAGCACAAAACAGAAATACATGGAAAAGACTGAGGGAGACCTATATCCAGCAGTGGATAGATCCGGGTTAAATGATGATGATGAATCTTTGGGACTTTTTGTTCTCTCTAGATGGTATACCTAGGTTAATCTTATCAGTGAAGATTAGTTCTGGTGTCATGATTAATGAGTTCATCATAAAGATGGATTCCTTAAGTATAGTCCCAGTAGTATTTGTGTAACTATTCAATACATAATTCGGCCTCCAAGAATTGTTTGCTGTAAGCCTCAGGCTTGTCATAAAGGCTACCACCAAGATATATAATTCCAACGGAGAGAAACCTGTGATAGCCTCTAAAGACGCCGTTTCTGTACTATTCAAGACTCCTGTTATATTTAGAAGCGCTTGTCTTGGTAGAGGTCGTCTTCCTAGTTCCTCTCCATATAATTTCAGCCCACGCAGTCCAGTAAGCTTCCTATTATTAGTGAAGACTGCTTTTTAGATTTGGAAGTTCACAGAGAGGTTCTCTTTCAAACACCAATTCTCTATGTAATGAAGAGCATATGGCATCTGATCCGCAACATTACTGGAAAATTTTCCTCTGTCACTATTACAATGTCGTCTGCGAAGCACTGAACCCAGATTCCTTAACTGCTAAGCCCGTGAATCAGGTCATCAACGATTATACGAACCCTAATAACTAAATGTTCGGACAAACGAAAATTTATTGAAAACGTTCATCCTCACAACTTTGCTAATTAAACCAAAGAACGAGATCAACAATACATTAAACTCTATCATTAATAACAAAATATTGAAATGGTTCGGTCTCTATTAACCTTGAATTGCAGTGTTGGCGGCAAAATTAACGAAAATGTTGCAGAACATCGTGACAACTAAATGTTCGGACAATTCAAGAAATTACTACTTTAATATGGGGTTACATCGCCACGCGCCTTTACAACCGCGGCAATTCTATCTAGCATTGTTCACACTATGGATTTACACAAGGCAGGTCGAAACTATCCTATAATTCACCTAATTTACTCTTCAAATCGGCGACGGTTCTTTGTGGATCATTACGCAATTTCTGGTTCATCTTATACCACAATATTTCACTAAAATTAAGGTCTCTACTGTTCGAATTCCTTGAGAGCACATTAATTTTATTGTCTCCAAACCATTTTTTAGTTATTTTAGCTATATGGCATGCGGCACCCTGCTGTTGGAATATAACATTCAAGTCCCGGTAGAGATCGTGAGCACTTGATACAAGACTATTTTTCAAAATGTCTTGATACTTTAATTGCTGCATTAATTGTGCCTTTCACCACCTCATATCTTCCTAGATCAGCTGATGACATGCACTGCCAAATCATAGTGCCTTTGGGAATCTTCACAGTTATTTTGAGGCAATCTTTATGGAATGCTTCATTTTGACTTCTGATATCCCGTTTTCGAAAGTCTACCACGCAAACATCAAATTTCGATTCGTCACTGAATATGACTGGACAAGTCATCCACGGTCCATAAAATCTTCGATCTTGCCCAATTGAAGCGGTTACTTAAAGTTTTTATGGACCGTTGATGACTGGTTCAGAGTGATATTCAGTGAAGAATCGAAATTTGACGTTTGCGTGGGAAACTTTCGGAAGCGGGTTATCGGAGGTCAAAATAAAGCATTAGATAAAGATTGCCTGAAAAGAACTGTGAAGTTTCCCAAAGGAATTATGATTTGGAGCTGCATGTCATCAGCGGGTCTAGGAAGATATGAGGTGGTGGAAGGCACAATTAACGCAGCAAAGTATCAAGACATTTTGAAAAATAGTCTTGTACCAAGTGCTCACGACTCTACCAGGACTTGAATTTTATATCTCAGCATGACTATACAGCTAAAATAACTAAAAAATGGTTTGTACACATTAACATTAAATGTAGTAATTTATATACGAAGACGGTTGCGTTTCGATTTAATTTGAGTCTCTTAGCACTCCCTAACACGTGTTTCTGGGTCTAGCCGTCATCAGAGAGAGTTTGTAAGAAGACTCAAACTAAATCAAAACTCACCGACTACTCTGGCAATTATAGGAAAAAGAATTACCAGAGTATGCTACTAGAGACTTCTAGTGAGGAAAAATCAAGTTAAATGTGTCGATAGCAATTAAAGTAAACTGTGTACTTAAGCTTAATCAAGCCATTTAGGGCAATGCTGGGAATATTTATATTCCACTATGCATCAACAATTTACCCATATAAATTACCATCATTCTATCATTCTTGTACTCATTGCGTCGAGTAAGGACGATAAATATACGAAGACGGTTGCGTTTCGATATAATTTGAGTCTCTTACTACTCTCTAACACGTGTTTCTGGGTCTATCCATCATCAGAGAGAATTTGCAAGAAGACTCAAACTAAATCAAAACGCACCGACTACTCTGGCAATTATAGGAAAAATAATCTGGTGGGTAGACCCAGAAACAAGTATTAAGAAGTGGTAAGAGACTCAAATTAAATCCAAACGCAACCGTCTTTCTATATTTATCGTCCTTATTCGACGCAATGAGTACAAGAATGATGGTAATTTATATGGGTAAATTGTTGATGCATAGTGGAATATAAATATTCTCAGCATCGTTCTGAATGGCTTGATTAAGCTTGGGTATACAGTTTACTTTAATTGCTATCGACACATTTAACTTCATGTAGTAATTTCTTGAATTGTCCGAACATTTAGTTGTCACAATGTTATGCAACATTTTCGTTTATTTTGACGCCAAAGCTGCAATTCAAAGTTTAGAGACCGAGCCATTTCAATATGACTTCATTCATGACTAATTCTATACAAACTATGTTTGTCAGAATCTCAGGTATGGGGTCCTTTTGAGTACGATGAGGTGGAAATAATCAGAAGATTTTATATAAAAAAAATGTTCTCTTGTCCAAGGTATTGTCCTAACTTTATGTTAGATTTGGAGACAGGTATTGCTAGAGTCAGCCTATATACAATGAATTTACATCAAAAATATGTTAAAAAAATACTAGGATATTCGAGTGATAGGTTGCCAAAATTTCTTTTGAAAGAAATGATAAGAGCAAGGTGTGGCTGGTGGAAAGATTGGATGAGCATGGGAGATAAATTTGGAATTGAGGTAAGGTGTGAATGGGAATGGAGAGAAAGCTGGCCTACTATGATTGAGAATATGATAGAAAAAAAAGAAGGAGGAGATACAGCGTCAGGCTGAGAATAGGGCACTCGAATCAAATTTTTGTGGACACTACAAAGAACTGCGGGAAGAAGGAGTAAACATGCATTATCTACTGGAAATGGAAAATTTTGGGGACATTCGATGGCTCTTCAAATTAAGATGTGGAGTTCTATATTTAAATGATCGACCTGGCAGAAATGATGAAAGAAGGTTTTGCTCAATGTGTAACACGAAGGAAAGGGAAGATGTGATACATTTTTTGGGAAAATGTTCGGTGTTGAGACATATTAGGTTAAAGTGGTTGGGTAGACATGAACTTAGTAGAGTGGAAGTAGTTACAATGATGAGACAGGGAAAGGCTGAGTTAGCAGGTTATTGTAGGGAAGCATGGGCGTATAGGTATGAGTTAGTGAGCCTATTTAATTACTAAATCTATTAGCATGGTGTTATTTCAATAGTATTAAAATATTAAAATTAGTATTAATAATTTGTTTGCGAATAGCTATTATCTTTTTATCTGTCTTGTCTATCTTGACTATCTTGTTATTATAATTATTATATCAACAGCTTTCATCCCCTCTAAGGGACACATTCAATCATTTTAAATGAAATATATACCTTACTGTTATACTTTGTTATTACTGTTTAGTCTAGGGCGAAGTGCTACTTAGTAGGATATACACATTTAGTTTATTACTTACATGTATATGAATATTTACTTAATTTATTTTTTATTTTAATGAACTTGTTAGATGTAATGAGCCTTAGTGTAATTTTTTGTATATTAATTAGGGAATAATATTAGTTTGCCAACCCTCCTGATGGCATGTGCCAAGGAGAACAAATGTCACTAAAAGAGAAAATTGTATTTTTTTTTTAATGGGAAATAAAAAGACATTATTGATTGATTGATGTTTGTCAGAAAGAAAATAAAAAATTTGAATTTGAATATTTTGTTATTAATGATAGAGTTCTCGTTCCTTGGTCCAATAAGAAATATCGAGAAGATGAACGTTTTCAAAATATTTTCGTTTGTCTGAACATTTAGTTGTTAGGGCTCGTATTCCATAATGTTTGTGACAATAGTCCCCTTGAGGCGTCCCTTAATTGCCCTCAGCTTTATGGTACCTTCATAATATGTATCTGTTAATATTATTCTGCTCTGAAGCAACTGAATAATCCACTTGCATGTTGTGTTGTTGGTGTTCTTTCTCACCAGTGCATTATGTATTGTCTCGATGGAGGTTTTATCAAATGCACCTTATATGTCTAAAAATATAACAAGGGCGACTTCTTTCTGGCGCAATCTTCTTTCGAGTTCCGACATCAGATGTTAGGTTTCACCTGATTTTCCTGCTTGATACTTCCATTGCCGCTGGTACAATGGATTTTTATTAAGATTGTTTTTCTTGATGTATTTAGTCAAGATTTTTTTCATTGTTTTCAATATGAATGAAGTCAGACTTATAGGCCTATATGGTTTTGCTAAGGTGTAATCTCTTTTTCCTGGTTTAGGAATAATTGCCACCTTCACTCTTCTTCAAGCTTTATGAATGTATTCCAGGGCATGGCTAGTCTAAATATTGCGATCAGGGTACCCATAACTATTTACAATCTTTCTTTTCCATTATTTATAGTTTTTAAGAGTTTGTGTCAGTTTTTTTTTATAAAATTCGTCTGTCGTTGTTACATCTCGGATGTAACATCATGTCATGTCGTTGTTTCGGATGTTGGAAATCATATTGGCAATCATGACCTTGCTCGCTGCGGCTCGAAACAGCTCCGTTGAGGTTTTCTTAAACCATGTTCTTAAATTCCGCAGCCATGATATTCTCCTTCTACCGGGTCCTCGCTTACCTTTGACTTTACCTTGCAATATAGACTGCAGCAGGGAGTAACGGTGCTGATTTCTCATAACGTGTCCCAGATATTGCAATTTTATGAGTTTGATCGTAAACACAATCTCTGGTTCCTTCTTAATTTTTTCTAGAACTTCCTTGTTCGTGAACCTTGCTGTCCATGATATTCTCAGCATTCTTCTATAAAGCCACATCTCAAATGCTTCAAGTTTTTTAATAGTGGTGTCTGTAAGCGTCCATGCCTCCGCCCCGTACAACAACACAGAGAAAACATAGCATCTCAAATGTCTCATTTTTGTATCTAGGGATATGTTGTGACTTTTGAAGATGGCGCTCATTTTGTTAAAGACCGTTCTTGCCTTTCCTATGCGGCACTTTATTTCCTGTACATTGCTCCACTGTTCGTTTATAATAGTTCCCAGGTAGCAATACTGTTTTACTCGCTCTATCTGCGTCCCATTAATGTAAAGATGAGCCCCATTTATATTCTCCTTGCTGATAATCATTTGTTTCGTTTTGTGGGTATTAATTTTTAGTCCGTACTGTTGACTGTACTCGTTTATTCTGTCCATTAGCCTCCGAAGTCCCTCTAAACTAACTGCTATCACCATGGTGTCGTCGGCATATCTAACATTGTTTACTTTTTCACCATTTAGAACGATGCCTTCGTCTATTCCGTAAAGAGCCTCGTTAAAAATTTTCTCTGAGTACATATTAAATATCAACGGCGATAGGATACATCCCTGTCTAACTCCGCGTAGTATTTTTATGTGATCTGTTTCTTCTCCGTTAATTTTCATGTATGCGGTCTGATTCCAGTATAGTTCTGAAATTATTCTGAGATCTTTGTTATCCAGGTCTGCTTCTTTTAAAATGTTTATCATCTTTTGATGTTGAACTCTGTCAAATGCCTTTTCATAGTCGATCAAGCACGCGTATACGTCGCAGTTAACGTCCCTGCATCTTTGAATCAGTACCTGTACTCCGAAAAGTGCCTCTCTGGTACCCACTGCGTTAATGAAGCCGAACTGTCTGTCCGATATTTGTTCCTCGCACTTCTTATAAATTCTTCCATGGATGACTCTAAGAAACAGTTTCAACATGTGGATCATTAGGCTGATTGTTCGATATTATTCGCACTTTTTAGCCCCCTGTTTTTTAGGTATCGCTATGAATTCTGATTCTAGCCATTTATCAGGGATGATTCCTGTATTGTATATTTTATTGAAGACAGCCGTGATCCAATTTATTCCTTCTTCCTCCAAGAGTTTTAAAAATTCAGCTTCGATATTATCAGGCCCTACAGCTTTCCTGCTTTTCATCCGTTTTATTGCTTCTTCTACCTCGGATTTAAGTATGTCCGGGCCCGTCATTCTCTCTGAAAATGGATGCCTATAATCCGTTCTTTGATCTTGAAAAAGTGTCTCCAAATATATTCTCCATTTGTCTTTCATCTCTTGGGTGTCAATGATTAATTTTCCATTGGTGTCTATGAGTTTCATTTGTGTTCTCTTTTTAAAAGTACCCGTTATTTCTTTTACCTTTTTGTGTACATTAAAATTGTCATGCTTGGCTTGTAGTCTTTCTATTTCTTAACATTTCTCTACAGCTTCTTTTTCTTTAGCTTCTCTTATTTTTCTTCTGATGTGCAAAAAAAATGCAGGCAAAGAACATAATCATCTACATATATTTATTAGACCTACTATAAATAGTTATGGGGGACAACTTTACGTATCTTAGTTCGTTCTCGTATTTGCAAAATCCTTTAACAAAATAACCGTTAACATCTATTTCCACAGGCAGTATTTCTTAAACTAATATCCATAACTTCTAATTAATATTCAGATATTTGTCAAAGAATGTCCATAAACATTACATTGAACCTAATTTAAAAATTTTGCAATATACATCCTTCTTATATCTGTTCGGTAAAACTGGTTAACTAACAAGATTTAAATGTGAAGGCAACAATACAGTTGAATACTTTACTCTCATTTAATTGACAAATCTTATTGATAGATAATTATCATACGGTATAAGTGTATAATTCTGTGCAAAATGTTGTATATGTAGAACACTTGTCGTCGTTGACGACAGTCGTCAGAGACGAAAATACCACTCAACCTCTAAAAATCATACAAACAAGCTGAATTTTGCCGAAAATGTCAATTTTGGGACCACAAAAAATTTGCAAAAAAGTGTACCACTTTTACCCCCCGGCTTCTCTCTTCAAAAGCCCCTTTGAAGGGAGCTTCAATCTATACGCCGTAGAAAAAAATGTTTCAAATAAAAAATTGATCTGAGATAATTTTAAATAAAAAGTTTATTAGCACTTTTTGTGTAGAATGAACCGTTCTATCAGAAAAATTTGTTAAAACTAAAAGCCCGAGAGTCACGCATGATTAACACATTCAGTCATATTGTAAAAGAAGACTTAACAAACCAGTATTGGGAACTAAAAAATTCTTCCCCGCTCGCAGAAGCATTTACTGAGACCAATGGAGTCCAAAATTTGTTTGGTAGTAACAAATTACAATACATGTACACCATACCTTTCAAATCTTTAATAAAAACACACAGAATTATAATTCCCAAATATACTGAATCTCATCAAATAAATCACATCCTCCTAAAATCCATACTAGGTGATTTCTTTAACAAAACTCTATATTTACAGATGGATCTAAGACGAAGGAAGGTGTTGGTTGTGGTGTATTTATCCAAAATACAAACCAATCATTGATATATAAATTACCACCTGTTTGTAGCATTTATACTGCCGAGCTTTCTGCAATTATAAAAGGTGTTACCTGGTTAACATACTCGAAGGAGTAATATTAACAGATTCTAAATCTGCATTAGACTTTATAAAAAATACAAAATTTGAAGGAATGAAGTGTCCTATGTTATGTTCTTTAAAAAACATGATCGCAAATTTAAATATAACATTTATTTGGGTTAGAGGCCATATATACGAAAGTGATCGTTCTGTTGGAGGTATTTGTGTAGATTATATGCAAAATCTGATGCTCC
Source organism: Diabrotica undecimpunctata (assembly GCF_040954645.1). Lineage (NCBI taxonomy): Eukaryota > Metazoa > Arthropoda > Insecta > Coleoptera > Chrysomelidae > Diabrotica > Diabrotica undecimpunctata. Next base: position 133,500,450 of record NC_092809.1, on the reverse strand, counting down.
CGTACATTGCAGTACAGGAAACTTTTTACCTACAACAATTAACTATCAACGTATTCAATAAACATGATATGAAAACTGGAAAATCTTTCTTGTACCTATATCATAAAGGAGTAGGAAGGAAATGTCCTAATGAGGTTTGTTCTTTTATTGTTGATTTCATTATGAAACAGAAAATTCTATCTGCAGAGGTAAAACATCTTCATATTTTCATGGATGGATGTCCGGGTCAAAACAAAAACCACACTACGGTAAGAATGTGTTCTGCTTTTGTTCAACTTGGTATATTTCACACCGTGGATCAATACTTTCCTGTTCGTGGACATTCATATATGCCATGTGACCGCGATTTTGCTGTTATTAAGCGAAAATTAAAGAAATTTGACCGAATTTATACACCATTTCAGTATGTGGAACTTCTAGCAGAGATGTACCAAAAGATCAAAAGCAAGCATTCACCATTGCATCGTTCAATCACTTTTCTTACTCTAATACAACAAAAGGAAACATTCGTTTAAACTTTCAATAACAGATACTGTTTATGGTTTTCCTGTAGAGAAAGCTTACCCTGACCAAAAAATTTGTATGAAAGACAAGAAAATGATAAATTTACGCAAGTGTAAGCCTTACGTAGAAAATGAAGAAGTAGAAGACTGTAAACAGTTTTGTTCCGAAATTTTTGACTGGCCTACAACAGCAGTAGAGTACAAAGATGATTAGTAAAATTATTATTTTTTTGGATACGTTACTGGTTACGACAATTTCTTTCTATTGTTCTATTCAAAGTTTAACATGTAAAATATATTATTAATTTGACATTGCAAAAACGTTGTTTTATTTTAGAAAATTTTCGAAAAATAGCGGTCATTTAAAAACCACATATATCCATTGACTTTAATGGTGTTTTATGAAAAAAGTATTATGTCAAAATCTGCAACATATGAGAGAAAGCATTGAATATATTTTGTACATTAGTACCAAGCCACAATAATTGGTCTCTAAAACAATATATTGCGTTAAAACAGTTTTTCTCGTTTTTCTCAAAAGCACTACTACTGGATATATGTGGTTTTTAAAATGATCGATTCATGTATAATTTTCGTCGAGAAATTAAATCAAAACCCAATAATTGATGTTTGTATTTAGCTAATTTAAAAAAAAAATGACATTTATTGTTGTTGTTTAGTGAAGCTTTGTTTGTTTGTTTTGTCCTATTCATCCTATTTTACGATATGTAACAAATATAAAATATGAACACGGAAAATATTAAAAGCACTAATTTTGTGTGCTAATCAAGCTTTTTGCGAGCGGCCCCTGTTTACTTGTCACGCGGTCAACAACCTCTGAATTGAGTCCTCCTCATCAAAACACCCACCACAATCATCAACTTTATAGATATGATGATACTAATTAGGTATTCGGAATGAGTCTGTGGATTACCTAATAAAAATTATCGTGTCGGAGCCAGCAATGATTACAAATCGCCGTCCATTATTTTATGCGGTGAGTGAAGTATTTTGATCGGTCTTCTAACGATTTCCGTATTTGGCTTCGGGAGTAAATCGGTACGCGAGGGTAATTACAATTAGCCGCTGATTATTATTCTTAATTTTTGCGAATCGATGCAACTCGGTCAGATATTTACTGTTCAAAATATGGGGGACACCAATGTGCGGTTTCGTAGCATGAATTTTAAAATGCCACCGTTTTCAGTAGCATGCAAGCAGAAAAGGGATACCTACATATTACAATCAAAAAGGTATTCTTCTTGTTTAAGATCTTTCGATCTGTTAAGAGCCCAATGAAACTAAAAAAATTGTATTGTATTATTTTTAAAATTGAGACTTTTTCTAAATCAAAGTTTAGGTGAAAAGAAATGATATTTTCATGAAAGTATCGGTTTAATTTTACATCATTGTTTAAACATTGATGAAAACCTCAAAATGACCAAAAAGCTTGATGAAAGGATGAGCTTTTTAGATTCCCCAAAAAAGTCTTTCCCATAAAAGTTTTTACTTATTTTTGCTTGAAAGTTTGCTTTTTAGACTTTCTAAATAAAATTTTATATTTAATTTGCTTAAATAATTGAAAATAACTAACAAATTAGAATTGGTATTATAATAAACAAAAATGGATAAATAATTTCAAAACTTGTCTTACAAGTTAGTCCAGTAAGCATGTCATTTGAACTTGCATGGCAACGTACCCTAAATTTTATTGTTCTAACCTTTGGGAGGGAAGAGTTAATAGTAGTGTAAAAATCGCGACTGAATTCCGCCGTTGCGTTAGCTGCCATCTTGAATTTAAAGGAGAACCTTTTTTGCTCAATATCTCCGCCATTTTAAACTTTTCGACAAAAATCACTTTCACTTTCACTTCATAATTTTCAAATCAAAATATTCCGAAAACGGTACACAATATCGAGTTTTACCAAGAGTACCTTTTTCGTGTAAAATTGAATGATGTTTAAGTTTACTTGAAATTTTGATTAATAATTATACTCTTAAAAAAATTATATTGACTAATACTTAGTACGATCCGTGTAACTAGCGCCCTCTATGAGAATCAGATATAAAAACAAATTCATGGGATGTATCATCTTCCAAAACATATTCGTATAAAATTTCATTACAATGTTGCCAGTAGTTTCGGCAAAATCGTAAAAAATGCGTAAAATTTTTTTTTCTTCAACGCCCTGTATCTTGAAAATGGATGGCGTTACAAAAATTTTTTACTAAGCAAACCCCAAATATTTTTCAGTTTTTTACCTACCCTAGAGACGGGGTTACCTTTTTTTGAAACACCCTGTATTATGAACGCATGATCTGGCTTTTCAGAATTCGGTTTGTTCTTCGTCATAATGGTCCATGTGTTTTTTAATTTTTTTTTCTAACTGTGGGAAATATTCTTGTTATTGAAGGCATTACACTGATCCCTCTATAGTTATTTGTTGACCTTTTGTCACCTTTTTTTTTTAAATGGGGGACATGTTTAATAGATTCCACTCATCTGAAATCTCCTCTCCTACTTCGATTTTATTGAACAACACTCTTTGTATTGTCGCTATTTATTTACTTGAGGACATATTTCTCATATCTTCTAAGTTCCTTGTAGTTTAAACAATTGTTCGTGGTTTCCGTTGTTGCACACGTCTGTATGTATGATTCTTCATTCTTGCTCATATTCAAAATTGAACCAACCAGTGGTTTTAAGCAACTTTTCCCTTCCTAAGATCTGATTTGTTGTATGTTTTACATTTCTGTTTTCACATGAAATCACATGTAAATATCACAATATTATTTCTATAACTTTGATACACTGTTTTTATTTAGATACATTGTTTGTTTAATTATGAAGAAAAATCTGCTGGTAAAATAATAGCTATCCTTCCTTAATCACCTTGTATACAGTTTTAAAAGTTACACCACAAATGCTATATTTGTTGTTATTTGTTAATAAATTCTATTGCAGCAGTATTTTTTTAAATATTGTTTATAGAGTTTTAAAAGTTTTTAAAATCCACTTGCTATGGTAGGAATCCACCGCACAGCGTTTAACCAGACATGGAAGCTCAATCAAAACGGAAAGGGCAAAATCGATACGCAAATACGTACCCAAAGTATAAAAATCGGTTTAAAACCCCGTGGGGAAGAACTATATAGTCACAATCTGATATCTTCATTTTACGCCTGAAGTACAGTAATAACATTAAAATACAAGTCAGCTGTTCGTCCTCTGGAAGTTCAGATTGTATAATTTTTAGGCCTGTTATAAATCCAAATGGAAAATTGTGTTAAAATGTGTTCTTGTCATTTGGTTAATAATAAAATCAGATGAATTGTAAAGTTGATTTCCGTTCTCGTCAGCCTTATATCATCCACTGCTAGATATTGTATTGAAATATTGTTTAATTTATTACGTCCAGTTCTTTCTTGTACTATATCAACTATTTCTTTTTAACTTAACTGCACTTTTTCGTATTATAGACAGTCATTTTCACTTTATTCTCAGAGCTTAGTATTACTGTGTCTAGAAAGAATAATAAATAAAATATAAAGGTATAGTGGACATTATAAATTCTCCCTTAACATCAAAAGAACCAAATTCACTAAAAAAATCAAACAGTAAAAACGAAATTCATGAAAATTGGTAAGAACAAACAACACTAACGAAACCCTAATGGTAAAAAACCTTCAGGTCAAGAAGGTCACGTACATGAGAACACGAATAAAAGAAAATAACTTAAAAAAAATGCGAAAGAAGAATGAAGAGGATATAGGTTCAACATGGTGATATCAACCGCTAAAACAAAATTTATGACTACATCAAAGACGCCTGTAAGATGAAACTCGAGGTTAATGGATCAATTATCCAGCAAGAGATGAAGATTAAATACTTAAGCATAGAATTATCAGGCTATAGCGATGTTGAAGCAGAAGTAAGAGAACAAACAATCAGAGCAATAAAAATAGCTGACTGTCTAAAAATATAGCGTAATAAAAACATTGACATTTGGGCAAATCGAGAGCTGCTATAAGGCCTATAATAACAGACACCGCAGAAACTAGACCAGAAACAACAAAAACCAAAATATTGCTTGAAACAACAGAAATGAAGGTACTTCGTGGCATAGCTGCAAAGACTCTTCTAGATAGAGAAACAAGTGAAGTGAAGTGAAAATAAATGTAGAGTATTATAATAATATAACAATTTATAAAAATACGATGAAGACACAAAATAAAAACACACCATAATTAGAGAAACAGAAACTCCATTAGACAAATTTAAACAACCATCTAAAGCCGAAGAAGTTAAAGAATGCACAATGCGATTAAAAAATAAAAAAGCCACGGGCTGCGACCAAATAACAGCACAAACGATTAAAAATGGTGGAAAAGAACTACAACAAAGAATACACAAATTAATAGAACGAATATGGATGCACGAAAAGATGCCCCAAAAATGGAAAAAAAGATTAATAGTGCCAATACCTAAGCAAGGTGATCTTTCCCAGTGTATTAACTACCGAGCTAATATATTATTGCATGTTATGTATAAAACTACTACGTCTTCTCTGTCCTTTTTTATGGTGTTGAATCGTGGACCTTGAACGAAGATATGTGCAGAAAACTGGAAGCATTTGAGATGTGGCTATATCGGAGAATGCTTAAGATCCCGTGGACTGACCGAGTCACAAATGAGGAGGTCCTCAGAAGAATGAATAAGAACCGAGAGGTACTGACCACCATCAAATCCCGAAAGTTACAGTTCTTCGGACATATTATGCGAAATGAATCCAGATATGCTCTCCTTCAAGCCATGCAAAATATTTGGAATACGAGGTCCAGGAAGAAGAAGAACATCTTGGTTAAAGAACCTCAGAATCTGGTTCAATACAACATCTGTGCAGCTTTTCCGCGCTGCTTCAGATAAAATAAAGATTGCCATGATGATCGCCAACTTTCGTAACGGATAAGCACGTCAAGAAGAAGAAGGATGTATAAAATATCTACAATTCTAAAAGACTGGCTGGCAAAATATACAGAAAATATTATGAGTGACTATCGAGTAAGTTACAAAAAAGGAAAATCTACGACCGACGCTATTCACATATTAAAACAAATAAATGAGAAATTTTACGAATATGATATAGAGACACACATACACTACATAAATTATAAACATACCTTCGATAGACTCAAAAAGTTCAACAATTACTAAAGTGCTAGACCAAATAGAACACGAAAAAAGCTTTCAAAACTTTCAGAGCAGCACTGATACAAAATCAGGCTGGGAAAGCCAATATAAAAATTGAAAGGGGAGTTAAACACTATCAGCCTTACACTATCAGCCTTGCACTATTAGCACAAATAATAGCGTATGCAGACGACGTAGTGATAGTAGCAAGTGACAAAGAAGAACTGAAGAGAATATTCAACATAATTAAATAAAAATTAAAAAAAAGGTTTACCTTCATGTAAATGAACAGAAAACAAAATATTTACATACCTTGGAATAGTATTTGGAATTCAAGGTTATAAAGCACTATATGCAAATAAAAAGATAGAAAATTAAGAAAAAACACCGTACTGAAAATATACAAAACAGAAGACCAAAGAAATGATAAAGATCTTTGAAAGACAAAAATATTAGAATGATTATGAGATCCAAGAGAATCTTCTTCTTGTAGTGCCTCTCCGTTTCGGATGTCGGCAACCATCATGGCAATCTGTAGTTTGCAAACTGCTGCTCTAAAAAGATTTTCAGTCAGAAAATCCTTCGACTTTCTGGTCCTCATTTTCCTTCTACTTTTTCTTGTAGAATTAATTGCGGCAACCCGTATGGTTCGCTGTTCCTCATGATGTGACCGAGGTATTCGAATTAAGAGAATCCTTCTTCTTTATGTTCCGTCTTCTACCGAAGGTTGGCGACCATCAAACGATAGGTTTCTCTGTTTTGTGCCGCATGTATTATGTTCGCAGCTTCTGGTATTTGAAACCATTCTCTCAAGTTTTTCATCCAGGATTTCTTCTTTCTGCCCAGACCTCTTCTACTTTCAATCTTGCCTTCCACGATAAGCTGTAGCAGACTGTACTTATCATTACGGAACACATGGCCCAGGTATGACGCTTTCCTCCTTTTAACAGTTGTTAACAATACCACCTCTTTTCCCATTCGTCTTAATACCTCTGTGTTGGTCACTCTGTCTGTTCAAGGTATTTTCAGTATGCGTCGATACAGCCACATTTCTAGAGCCGCTAACTTCTTTATAGTTGCTGCTGTTAACGTCCACCTTTCAACTCCGTAAAGTAGCGTAGAGAGTACGTAGCATTTAGTGGCGCGCCATCGGAGGTTAACGCTTAGGTGGCGGTTGCTTAAGAGCTTTCTCATTTTGATGAATTTGGATCTTGCTATTTCAATTCGGATCTTAATCTCTACTTCTGGGTCCCACTTGTCATTTACTGTATATCCCAGATATTTAAATCGGTGTACTCTTTCAATACGTTCGGCTTCAATATTCAGGTCGATATGTTGAATGTTTTTTTATTGATCACCATAAATTTAGTTTTCTTTTTATTGATCTTCAGTCCAAATTGGTTGCCAGTTGTATTTACTCTATTTAGCATCATCTGTAAATCTTATATAACAGTATCATCTGCATATCGACAATTACTTATTGGTACGCCATTACTCTTGATGCCCTCGTTGTACTCTTCCAGTGCCTCTAGAAATATTTGTTCTGTGTAGAGGTTGAAAAGCAGTGGCGAAATAATACAGCCCTGTCTAACCCCTCTCGAAATGGTTACGTTTTCACTCACCGTATGTCCATTCTTCATGTGGGCTATTTGATTCCAATATAGATTTTTTATAATCTGGAAAGATTATATGAGAATCCACCAAAACGAATTAAAATCATTAATTAATTTTGAAGTGCAGGGGGGAAAACATTGTAAGAATAATAAAAGCATAGCGGATTAGGTGGCAGGACATATATTGAGGAAAGCAAAAACCGCAGCTCTGAGAATATTAACGGAGAGGACACCAGCAGGAGAAAGACCAAAGAGGAGACCCAAGATACAATGGCAGGACCAAGTTAAAATATATTTAAGAACACTGAAAATAAAGAAGTAGACACATACACTACTGGATAGAGCAGCTTGAAGGCAAGTGGTTAACAGCAAAAATTGTCAGGACCAGTAAGCAGGTATACCGAATGTAAAAACCAGTGGACTGATCCACCACGGCAACCGGATCTGAAAAGTTCGTCAGAATACCTACAATTTCTTTAGAAATGTACAGCTTGTAAATAAATACTTTAATTATTAAATTATCATTTTTTTTTTCATTGTCTTCCCTTTTGGATTGCTACAATTTCTGCGTTTTTGGTGATCTTTATATATGTTTAATCTGGTGTATTTGAGTATCTGCTGTCGACAAATTTAAAATTTCGAACAACTTCAAAAACGGCCCTATATAGCCAGTCTGTAATATTTCCGTTTAAATATCATTACGTTTATGACCCGTATCGGCATCCGATAACCTTTCAAGTAGCTCCATTACTTTACATCTGGGATCGGCCTATTTAAAGGGGCATTCACGAAACGTCGATGGAGGAGTTACCGTTATGATGTAATTGATTTTTTTATTGGATTATTAACTAGTATTCTCGACGTTACACAAAGTGAGGGGCGATATATTGAATGAGAAAGAACAACGCCGAGCGAGAGTCAAGTGAGCCGTGAATCATGGTTAATGCTATAATAGTGCATACATATATTTAATCAATAACTGTTTGAGTATGAACACGACGATTACTATCGATGCTGCTGCTGTTAGATTATATAGTCAGTAATTGTTTTCACATGGAGACAGCGTGGACGAATCACGTCGAAGATTTATGTGATAATACAAAGTAGGAACCTTAAATGGAAGAAAATCAAGAAACGGTAAACAGTGCTAAATAGACTAAAATGGGGGCACCAAATAGCAATTGACACTAAAAAAAAGTAAAAGCTGCAAAATATACGGAGAAGGAAAAAAACAAAGATTACCTGCGAGAAAAAAGAAAGCATAAGATAAACGTGCAACGTTGAAGATATTGTTACGATAAATTATGATTCATATTTAACTGTAAACATCTTTTTCTAACAAGTATTTTTTAGCACGTAATACCCAAACGGGTCCCCTCTTATACCTGCGATTGGAGCTCTCCAGAAAAGGGTGGAATAAATTCGTTGGCGACCGAAGATCAAAGAAGCTTCGAGATAAGCAAAATGGGTTATAAAACCGGTCTTCTTTGTCGTTCGAGACAATTCAAGGGTCAACATCCATGGGCTTCGAGAGATTCCAGGCTAACGGCTGTTTGGTATAAATAGAGGAATTCTCATGCTATTAGGCAGTCTGAAGATAATATCGCGTCGAGTTTCTAATTGTAACGCGGAAATAAATATTGTAAATAAATTATATAAATTAAAGTAGTTGTGATAAGTGTAAGAATATTGTATATGTAAATTAAATAAAGACTTTAAATAAACTAAGTGTTAGAATAATTTTATAAAAAATAAAGTTAATAAATTAGACTAATAAACTCAGTACAATATTTATAACTAGAGCCCGAAATATGTGCAATAGAAAACAGAGCAAATATGCTCATATATATGCAGAAAATGGTGCGATTTCTATCAGTTTGTAAATGTTTATAAATCGAAAAACTTCTTTTAACATCAACAGAAGTATCACGGGTTGTGTTCCTCTGCATGTGTTCGCAGTAGAAAGGAGACATCTGTATGAGAGAAAAGAACATTTGACAACAGCCATAAAAAAAAGAAATGGAAAGATGGCAAGAAGAATGGAACAACACGGAAGATGTTGCCAGTTGACCAAGATGCTGATTCCGAGCCTAAGGGGCTGGGTAGATTGTCTGTTTTATGGCATATCTTCATAGGTTCAGAAAGACAGATAAAGATAAATGTCTATACTGCGAATATTCCGACACTGTTACTCACGCAATGCTGGAGTGTAATATATGTACAGTGGAGAAAACAGAATGTATAGAGAAATAGGTATGAACCCTGTGACTGTGAGAGAGATGATCGTGAAGATGGCGGGAAGTAAGGAACGATGGAATAGTGTTCACAATTACATCAGAACAGTAATTAAAAATATAGAAAAAGAAGAGAAACACCAACCAGTCCAACGACAGAGATAATATTTAGATAAGAGAAGGGAGTGTTCCAAAAATGTCGTCAGCCTTACAGCGGCCATTCCACTTTCAGAGTACGGTACGTGCGACAGTCAACTACTCAGAGAGTGGTTTTAGTTGGTAGGCAGGATAACAGATATTTGAATCTTTGGCATTGCTATCTTTAGTACTTTAAATTAAACTAAAACCCAAATTTTAAGGAATCAAAATGGAGGTAGCATAAATAAAATTTCAGTGCCCAACCAAACTCCTCCCCAGAAAAATTCTAGGTGCGCCACTGTCTCGTGATATCAGGTAAAAGGGGTAATGGGATATTACGAAAACGTTCTTTGTAAAATTGAACTCGTAATGGCGATTTTTGAAATATTTTTTGACATTATTTATTAAATCATTAACATGTGAAAAATTTCGTCTTATTTCTTCCTCGACAAGGTCATGAGCTAGACATGTTACATGAATTAAATTGCTATAGAATATCATAAGTTCTATGCTGCTTTTGCCATATAGCTTCCATTGTCGGCTAACATTAAAAAAACTTTATCGTATGGTATACTTTCCGGTAGATACGCTCTGAATGATTACCCGGAGTAAGCAATATTTAAGTCCCCTCATTATATGATGTATTACTCCTTTCTTATTTTGATGATGTTGATCAATTTTCGCAATTGAGCATGCGACAACACTAACGCTTTTAATCTATTTAGATTTTTTACTTTTTTATTGTCCAAGTTTCACATCCATAAAGTAAAGCGGACCACTCATGGCACTGTAGCACTCTTAAACACATGTTCAACGAGATATTTCTTTTGCATGATACAGAACGCCAGTTAATGAAGCTTTTGTGTGCCAGTTCTACTCTGGTCCAAATTTCCTAGTCGCTCTCATCACTGAAGTTAATCCAGCTTCCCAAATAGCTAAAGGGTTCCACCCTGTCCATGATTTTGTTATAAACTTTTAGTATCGGGTCTTCAATACATGTTTCCGACCACCATCCATTTAGTTTTCTTTGTGTTGATGGTTAAGCCTTTTTCATTGCATTTATTGTTTACTGCGTTCAACAGAGTTTGAAGGTATTATCTGCGTATCTGGTGTTATTAATAATATTACCAACGATTTTAACACCTTCGCAGCGACTGTTTAACACTATTCTATAAATAGATGCAAAAATGCAAAATGCAGAAAACAAAACAGTATCATAACTGTTTATATAGGAAATATTAGAAAGAGCTGGTTAATTAATTAAAGTAGTAAGCAATGAAATAAATATAAATGATTGTAAATAAGAAAAACAATTGGCATAACTCATAAATTATTATCAACTTAAAAGAAGCGTACTCACCCTTCTTGTGGTGTTTTAGTTGGCAGAAAGCTGTCGTCTAAGCTTTGGTACAAAATTATGTATTCATCCCTTTGAGAAATGCAATAAATTAAAATTAATTAAGGTCTTAAGAAATTGATCTTTTTAAAGCTTTTATATCCAGAATACTGGTGTCAATCATGACAAGTGGTTCTCCGGCTTGATAAACATATGAATGAAGCTAATTTTAACGTGGGACTTCAAAGATATGAAAATATGTTTTAAAACAATGTCATATGTTAAAATATTAAGAATAATAAATCAAAATATATCAAATAAACACTTTTCCAAACAATAACAATATTTTTTATTTAAGTTTCAATTTAATACATAATTTTATATGTTTAAATTAGTTATTTTGATAAACGTACATGTATTTAAATTATTGAAAGAAATTTAATACTTATTTTGAAAAAGAAGAAATATTAGAAAGCAAATTTTACGATCCATCTTAAAATGAAATATCCAGTTTCTACCTAACGATTACTTATCTACAATAAAACATTCTGAGGAGCAAAAATCCTTGATAGAGTTGTTAGAAGTGACAAAAATGTTTTAAATGCCCATTATTCTCACTTCATCCCCGATGCCCAGTGGAGCATGAAACATAAATCAGACACTGTATTATGTTTGGATAGGAAGCGAGATGTAAAACGACGATTTTAACGTTAAATGACGTTTTATGAAATTGTTTATTTCCTACTTTAAGAATTACGTGATGGAACCGGATGTCGGGATATTGCAGTTAATTATAATTACACTGCCTCACTTTCAGGTCGTGATACGAGGGGAAATAATATGAATTTCGTAATGTGTTGAATATTTTTGAAAATACACAAAAACTCGAACGACAAATAAGAATTTCATACAACTAATTATACATCACCATTCGTTTTGTATTTATCACTAGTTAATAAGTTTCTATCTTATCTATCTTCTTCTAAAGGTGACTATCTTCTAGGGATATTGGTGTTCACATTGACCCATCTTAGTCCATTTACATCAGCTTGAAATAGATCAGGCGACGTTAGATTAGTCAATTTCCTTAGATTGGATAGGCAGAATATACATATGCGTATTGCCAACCTCCGTAAGGAGACGGCACTCTAAGAAGAAATATGTTTTCAGAGTATATGTAAAATAATGCTGTTGACTGTATGCAACCCTATTGAACTCCTTTTCCAGCTGTGAAGATATCGGACAGTTCATGTTCGAATCCAACATTTGCTTTTTGTTGGAGATTTAAATAAGTGATGGATTCGACCGTTACTTGATAGAAAATCATTTTATCTAACAATAAAACGCTGAAAACTTCAACACTTCCACAAAATTTATTTTAAATGATCACTACAGCTCTTTTGGCCAGAGTGGCTTTCTCAAGTGATCTATTTTTGGTATGTGTTTACACTGTATAGTCTTTCAACTGAATGAGTTGAGTAGGTGAGAACTGTTTGTCTTAAGTTGGTTATTCAGAATTAAGTCTTTATTTTGTAATTTATTGATTTCCATAGGTTCTAATATAGCTTAAGGCCTTTATTTGGAATGTGAATAATTTGAAATTCGTCATTAAAAGAATGATTATGGTCTAGAAGGTGAAGTGCGTACGTAGAGTCTGTTTTTCTGTTATTGAAAGCCCTTTTATGTTCTGCTATATGTTTGATGAAAGTTCTACCAGTTTGACCGGTATAAATTTTTGGGCAGTCGCCACATTTAAGAATTCCACACTAAGAAGTCACTTAGAAACCGTCCGCTGCTAATTTGCAGATCCATAATAGACGATGACATCGGGAAAAACAAGTGGTATACAACGCATTGCTTCTGAATGGCCTCTGAGCATGTCGAGGACTTCCTTGAAGCAATAAACTGGATGTGTTTAGGGTGGATCGAAAAATCGAAGTTTCGAAAAGGGTTTTGGAATAGTGCGCAAAAGTTGCCAATTGGTATTACAAACCTAATCTTTATTTGCGATTTTTCAAAAAATGTTCATCTTTTGCCTTCTACAGGAGGTTGAAAAAATAAAAAAATAAAATAAAAAATACGAACTTATGATTTTAATTGAAACGTTAAGTAATAAGTACATGTTATTATTATAAAAATTATATCCAATTGAAATATCTTTGAAACATGTCATTTTTATTCCTCTACCCACTCCCTACCCTCCCTTTTAATTTTGATTATTGATTGTTTGTAGTCTTTTTTGGCTTCAGCTTTGGCATATCTTTGCACGAATCAATTTTTGCCTTGATAAAACTGTCTCGTTTTTTTGAGATTGTGTATGACAGGAAAATGTAGCAATGTCGATGATTTTTTCAAGAGAACCGGAAATAATATTTTTCAAATCCTCTACTTTCAAACTTTGAAGCAATGAAGGGCAAGTTATTTTATTGGTTTGCCAATCAATCAGATCAATATAGTCATCTGCGTCAAAATTATTTGAGGAATAATAAAAGGTCGGATATAAGATGAATCATTATTGACCTTAGTTTTTGCAATGAGAATTCGACGAAGTGCAATCTCTTTTATATGCAGGCGAGTGTCATGCAGAATACGTAGCAGATTTTCCGGATGTACAAAATAGGCATTTCTTTGAATTAGGGGGACTATAAAACTTTTTAAATTTTGCTCTAGATATCGACTACGTTTTATTGTTTGTAAAATATGCTTTGCACCGTTTACACATGATTGGTTGCATTTAATCTGAAACCATAAAGGAGTATAAACCTTGACAATAAAGGTCAGTTCCTTTAATTCTGATGTTGGATTTTTAGTACTAACATAAAGACGTAGAATGTTATTTGTCAACGTGAGCCATCGAGAATGATTAAACTTTTCAGGGTTTCAGGGTTTAATATAAATCGACAGAACATTCCCTGTAGAAATTGCGTCAAAAATTTGAAACAAATATTTCAAAAGCTTTTGGACCTTGAGTTTGACCGGCAAGCTTTTGGAAACGATGCCTTAAAGGCAATTTGTTAGCGTTAAGCTGACACACAAATCTTGGGCGTCCTAACTTTAACTCTAGTTGAGAAATTACACCTTTTTTTTCTTCCCGTATTACTACAGTTACAGCCTACTACCACTAGTTCTTCTAGATTATATCTATAACTCTCTAAAAAGTTGACAATACTTTGACAAACAGTTTCTTAATATTGTTCTGAAGCTATTTTCTTGTGGCATTTTAAATTAATTACTATTTAAATGGGCATAAGCCACAATTAAAGGTTAAAATACGTTTATTGACGTTTCAATTTCCACTTCGGAAATCGTTCTCAAAATACAAACATTAGTAAATTAAACAAATTTTGTTTTTTGTTACTTAGTGAAAAATTCTTCTAATAATTTAATTTTATCTGACTCATTTATATTGACAATTCAGACATACATTCATTATACATTTTAAAGTAGACGACTTTAAAATGATATTGCCAATATTGTTGAGTTGCGTTCCTGGGACGACTTTACTTATAAGATAGTTCATTCGTTTACATGAAATCAACTTTAACTTGAGAATATCCGTCAGAAAAGATCATAACATGTAATTCGTCTTTAAAAAGACAAATACATGCCATGATGACAGTAAAATTCTCCTGTTAGTGATTCCATAGTAAATTATGAGGGAAAAACCAGGAAAAAAACCTCATAATACTATCCCGACATGGTAAGTATTTGATTGTGCATTTAGTTTACCTTCAATAAACACCAAATTCCGATTTTATATGTTTGTTATTTAAAAAACATAAATGATGTATTCTCTATATGTTACTGACTTACCAATACTGGTATTTTTCTTTTAATAACTTCCTCTTTCAATATGGGTAACCAGATCCTACTACATTCTGCCGAGGAATTCGCGACACAATTGGTCTCATTTAGCAATAATAATTATAATTATAATCTCCATGCTAAATGAGACCAATTGTGTCGCGAATTCCTCGGCAGAATGTAGTAGGATCTGGTTACCCATATTGAAAGAGGAAGTTATTAAAAGAAAAATACCAGTATTGGTAAGTCAGTAACATATAGACAATACATCATTTATGTTTTTTAAATAACAAACATATAAAATCGGAATTTGGTGTTTATTGAAGGTAAACTAAATGCACAATCAAATACTTACCATGTCGGGATAGTATTATGAGGTTTTTTTCCTGGTTTTTCCCTCATAATTTACTATGGAATCACTAACAGGAGAATTTTACTGTCATCATGGCATGTATTTGTCTTTTTAAAGACGAATTACATGTTATGATCTTTTCTGACGGATATTCTCAAGTTAAAGTTGATTTCATGTAATCGAATGAACTATCTTATTATAAGTAAAGTCGTCCCAGGAACGCAACTCAACAATATTGGCAATATCATTTTAAAGTCGTCTACTTTAAAATGTATAAGGCATGTCTGAATTGTCAATATAGATGAGTCAGATAAAATTAAATTATTAGAAGAATTTTTCACTAAGTAACAAAAAACAAAATTTGTTTAATTTACTAATGTTTGTATTTTGAGAACGATTTCCGAAGTGGAAATTGAAACGTCAATAAACGTATTTTAACCTTTAATTGTGGCTTATTCCCATTTAAATATAAATTACTTTGACAAACGCTTAGAGACGATCCAGAAAGGGGTACTGTGTGACCTAAAAATATAAAGCCTGGCTTTTGAACTAATGAAATATGCTCTTTGAGTGCAGTTCTTCTGTGGGGCTTGCCTTGAATATTTTCGATAATGAAGGATTTATCTTACCTTCAAAATATATGGCCTTCAAAGTTTCGAGGTAGTTTTGTATAAAACCTTTTCTTGATTGGTCTCTTGCTCTTATCAGTTTATTTTTGACTATTACGTTTTTCATGTTAACCTTGATACCTATTCCAAGGTGTAGTACTGACTTTGGCCAAGGTAGGAAGTTTGAAATAATTTTGTGTACACTGCATTTCTGTATTGATATTGGCATGCGAAGTGGAAGGCAATTCATGATCTATTTCTATATCAGTTTCTAACTTTCGCTTTCTTGATAAGTTAATGCTGCTTTCATGTTAAACGGATTATGGTAGATCTTTTCTTCTCTTTTTTCAATCTTCTGGCCTTATTTGTTAGCTTTAAGGTTTCCTTTACATCCAATATTTCCATATTATTTCCATTAATCATTTTTCTAGGTTTTCTTTGATCTAGTAAAAACCCCCTTTCATTTTTAGGTACTTTTTTTCCTTGTCGCAAAAACATTATTAAAAAATTTCCCATTAGCAAGCGCTGATATCAAACACACGAATGTTCTCAGAAATTGCTGGACAGGTATTTTATAACTATCATTTTTCTTAACTTCCGGTACCTCAAAAGTTTTAAATACTTGTGATGAGTTTTTATTAATTGTAAAACACATTTTCTTGTTATGGTAGGAATTGAAACCTATTTAACTTACTTAAAATTTTGTCAGGCAGTATGTCAGATATCTCTAAACCGTTGGTTCTTTCCCTGAGTTTGGACATTTTACATTGTACTATCTATATAAGGATTTTTACAGCTGTCGCCGCCTTCCTTCTTTCAGCCAACGTCTCCAGTCTTTTCTGTTTTGCCATTCTCCATCTCTAAGGTCTCGTCTGTCCATGGCCTCGTCCACTTCATCCCTCCATGATCTTCGGGGTCTACCTCTTTTCCTTCTTCCTATTGGGCTCCAATCCGAAATCTTTGCCATCCACCTTGTATGATCTGTTTTTCTCACATGTCCATACCAAATTAAACGTTTTTCTTCGATGTAGCTGAGTATGTCTTGTTCTACTGCCATTCTTCGTTTTATCTCCTCCTCATTTTATCTCCGTTTTAAATTGTACCTTGTCCATAAATAACATTTAAAATCTGCAGGGACACCAGTTAACGCATACTCAATGTATTGTCTAGTACAGGGGTCACCAATTATATTCCGTGAGGGTTCGTTTCGAAAACCTACTACACTTCCGGGTCCGGATACTCAGAACTAAACCAGGCATTGGCGTAACCGTTGGGTGGATGTTACTCAGAAACCCTCCAGTAGTTGTAACCCCAATTACGTAGTTGAAACCAGGCGACTGGGCCACCTCGTTTAGGGAGGTGGCCCTATCTTCCTGATACTCGATCATTTCCATCTGAAATGCAGCTTTGTTACTCTTAAAAACGTCTGCTGCTTCGCTAGTTCATACACCATTAGGTTTGAGTGAAAAACTGTTGCTTAACATTTTCAATTTAGTGGAAATCAGGAAATCGTTTTTTAAATTCCAAATCAAGTTCATTATTACTATCACAAACGGATTTAAGGAGAGGAAGATGCAAAAGTGCTGCCTTAATATCCTCAGAAAAAAGTTTAATCTTTTTAGAAAAACTTCTAATATCCGACAGAAGTTGACAGACAAGTTTTCCCTTGCATTGTAGTTTTAAATTAACAAGTTCTGGTGTCTCAAGATATCCGTAAAAAAAAGGATAGTTGCAACGTTTTCTGTGTCCAAGAGGAAGCCCAAATGGTCATTTGCAGCTTCATTGTCAATAGCGGACAGAAATTCTTTTATGTTGTCAAGTATTGCAAAGAATCTTCAAGCACTAAACCTTCGCTTAGCCATCTTAGGTTGTTATGAAGAAGCAAATCGTCAAACTGAGCAATAGTGTCTTCTAGGAATGATTTGAATTGACGATACCTCAAAGATGATTTTGCACGTATAAAGTTCACTAGCTTCATGACGGTTTGCATTTTACTGTGAAGATTTGGATTTAAACTGCAACACAACACACTTTTATGAATGTTTCGTAAAATATTTTATGTTTTCTTTCGTAGTGCCGTTTAACATTCGAAATTATTGCCACAGTCTGATGGCAAATCAAACAAGCCGGTACTGTTCCAACTCGGTTGGAATACAACATAAATACAATATAATTATTATATAATTCCACAGAATGGTTACTATGTCAGAAATATGCAAATTGAAATAATGTTATAGTTATTATGAAATATAAAGGAATTTCAAAATTTGAAATACAAAAGAAATTCATTTTATTATGGTTCTATTACCTGAAAGTTTGGAAAAAACATTTTAGTTTTATTATAGACTGGTTACTAGGTACGTCATAAATATACAAATTAAAATAATTTTAGTGTTCAGGCAGCTTCCCTATTGTAGTTTGCTAAAAGATTATTTTTAGGTTGGTACTTCTTGAAATTTTGGAAAACCGTTTAGTCGAAACATATTATCATATTGTTTAGATTACGAGTATTTCTATATAGTATTAGTACTGTGCATTTTAAAAATGTAAAGTCATTTTATATATTTAGATTTGATTATAATTTTATTACTATATTTTGAATTTAACGGCGGTCCGCAAAAAACAAGCTTACGGTCCGGATGCGGACCGCGGTCCGCCATTTGGTGACACCTGGTCTAGTATACCGTATCTTTGAAGAACTCATATTTTATGATATGGTCGCCGTAAACCACAAAACTGGTTAAATTTCACGACTAACTGTAAACTAATGTACGTGCGTGACATGCGGATTTACAAACATTACTGAAAATGGGAGCACCCCCGCAGATAAGACTAGACTAAACTAATCAAATTCGTAATACAGTATGCTCCCTCTATAACGAACACGGTTATTACGAGTTTTCGCTTATAACGAGGTACATTAGATGTAACGTGAAATTTCTATTGAACTATAACCCTCTATAGCGAGGTAAATTTGCTTATAACGAGAGAAAATTAGATTGAAAAACGTGTTTTTTTACGTTTTGGCCCGACCGTAGCTATAAATAAACACCCTTTTTAACTGCCGTCCGCAATAAACTTCTTGACTATGATTCTTAGTCGGAAATTTACAATTTATGATTCAAAGTGTCATTGTATGGGGTTGATCATTCACACCTAATAATATAGGTCCTAATAGACAAGATGTGGAAAGTATTTTAAAGGTTGTCAGAAACTTTATCCAAAGAAAAACGCAAATGAAGAAGCATAAAACTGTTTTACATCTTTAGAAAATATGATAGAATACTGGACAATTTAAAGCAGTCAAAAATGACAGACTTCTTCCAATTGCAGACGCAGTAGTTTATGTTATTCTTGAAAATAGGCTTTATGGAGATTTACAGAATACAGATTTTTTGTTTTAACGTATATCATTGACAATAAAAGTAAACAACTCTTTTTTGTTTTAACGTATTTCATTGACAATAAAAGTAAACAACTTTTTTTTCAAAAACGCCATTCAAACAATATTTATTAGCATCTTATATTATTATTCACTATAGAAAGTGAATGTTTTAGAAAACTACATATTCATATGTATGCACAGTATTATTGTTGTTGGATATAACGAGATCCGCTTATAACGAGGTAATTAGTCTGCCATTTTAGTTCTCGTTATAGAGGGAGTCTACTGTAATACTTTTTTATTACCTTTACTAAAATTAACTTTTGGTGAGTATTCCAAATCAGTCAATTTTTTTAAAAGTTTTAAATCACCTTCCTCGAAAAATGCTTTCTAAGAGACCTCTAGCTCTTTAAACTTTAAAGATGGCATCCGGTCAAGATATGACAAAGATATTTGAAATAATCCAACTAAACTGTCGTTTAGTAGACTGTCGTTAAGTGATAACATTCTCTAAATTTATATAGTCGAATGTGCCTACAACTTCATGTTCCTTCGTCTCATAATTGAATGTAGATCACAGTTCCAAAATTTGAACGTAATGATACATTGAAACATAAACGACATCGTTTATGTATATCTGAAATTGCCCCTATGCCCCTGCCTTTCCTTCATCTGTCCCTCGTAAAAATGACCTAACGTTTCCTAACAGCAGGTCATGCATAACAAACTCGACGACAAGCGCGGAGGAAAAAAACTATGTAGCAAACATTGTGACATATGTTTGTATCTGTAGAATCACTATAAACATACGACAGACAAAAACACTCAAGAAACTTCACAAAACACATGCGTTAAGTGTTTTTCCGGCGTTTTTTTCTGGTCGGAAAAAGTTTGTTAATTTCCTTAAGTTCGATGTCAGTTTCTCATTAAACGAACCTAATTGATTCTTTCAGTTGCCTCTGCGGCGTCTTTTATTTTGAAATAGTTTCAAAATACGTATAGAACAAACAGGATAAATTAAGATCTTTCGCTTTCTATTACGAAAATTTAATAGTCCATAGGAAATATTTTTCAGTGCCTGGCGTTTGATGTGAAAACAGAAAGAAATAGATTTTAGTTTATTAAGAATATTACGTAATCCTAGCACCTAAATAATTATTTCAGCAATTTTATCAAAGTAATTTCACAGGGGAAAACATATTAGTCCAAGATCCGATATATGAAAGACCGTCACCGATCTGTTTAATGGATAAAAATTATTTGATAGTAAGTAATTACCTTTGATGTTAACGTAGTAAGTTAAAAATTATAAAAAACAAGAAATATCCAGAAATATCCAAATTTGTTCAGACTAAAATTAATTAATAATTTAAAACTCACTTAAAGATATTTTATTCAGTACAAAAATTTTATTATTCTAATTCATAAATATAATTACCACATTTGTAAAACTATGGGACAGAGCTAGAAGTACAGATATACGACGTAGATGCAAGGTGGAGAACATCAAGAACTGGGTAAGAAATAGAAGAGTAGAATGGAACGATTATATAAGCCGAACGACAACAAATAGAGTAGTAAAGACGGCAAGAGACGGTTCCCCAATAGAAAGACGATCAGTAGGAAGACCACGAAAACCATGGAACGACAACTTACTGGAGGCACATTAAAAACAGACAGAGTCATGTCTATATAAAAAGAAGAAGAAGACATTTGTAAAACATTGATTCCAATTAGTAATTTTTATTCTACTTCTGATTCATCGGAACTAAACTATTCATTCTTGCCTTCGCTACATTCGTCACCATCTTCCGTCTTTTCAAGAATGTCTTGCACTTTCAAAGGCGCTTGGTCCCTAATAAATCCTGTAGGTTTTAAATAAGTAATCATCTAAATGCCAACCACAGTTTTCAGGCTAGAGTTTTGTACATTCCGACTCAGTAGCATTAAGCCACATGGACTTAACAAAAGTAGTTCTTAAAATTTTTTGTTTGCAATAAAATGTTTGTTTTAGATAAAACAAAAAACAAAATAAAATGAACAATAGTTCGTTTTATTTTGTTATGGTACTGGTTTTTGTGCCACTTGTTACTGCTGGTCTAATCACTGTTCTGTTCGATGATTTCGAGAGCATCTTTGACTTCAATATGTCTTGTAATGCGTGGAATCCCCTGTTTCTTTTCTGTATTCGTATTCGTATTTCGCTGTTCATGCGGTTGTCGTAAGTTATAGTGGTACCTAGATACTGGAATCCTTTGACACTTTCGAAATTGTATGTGTCCATAGTTATATTTTACCCTATTCTATCTCTACCTGCTGTCCGGTTGATGTAAATATATTTGGTTTTTTTCTGCATTGATGTTTAGTCCTAATTTACTTGCTTGCTCTTCTGTTTTTATAAACATTTTGGAAGTAGGAAAATGCGACTTCCTGCAATATCGATGTCGTCGGCATACCAAAATCATTTGAGGTATGTCAACCTGTATTAATAGAAAATGAGTCCGTGGTATGTTTTCCTGTTCTGACCTTAGCTATTGAATTCTCGAAACGTATTTTTGATGTTTTTGATAAATTAATGATCTTACTGCGTACTCCTATATTTTCCATAACCATTAATTCTATATCGAAAATAGCAAAATAAAGGTTGCTAAGAATAAGTAGAAGAAAGCTTTCAGTACTGTTAAATGACACTAATTTCATGGAGCAAAATTGGACGATTATTCGATAAGATAGATTCAATTATTTAGTACTACATCTCAAAGATTGTCTTTTGCATTAGTGGTACGCAAGTTCGTCGAGATCACTCCGTATTTAAAAGCGATAAACGAAAAATGGCGTGTTCATAAACTTTTCATACTTATCGACGTAAGTCGTAAGATGTTATTACGATAGTAATTTGTGGAGCTTATCTGGTGAAAGGTACCGCTATGAGAGGCTATCAAAATAAACAAAAATGCACCCGAGAGAGAAAAAGAAGAAAAAAGTATCGAATCGTTAACATGTCTATGCCCTAGCGGATCATGTACCTTTAGGCAAGGTACAATTTCATGGAGGTAATTTTAGAAGAGTATACCTTGGATGGAATGGAATGTTATACGATTTTAAAAGAACGAATGATCAGTAGTTTGCTGATTTTGCTGTCAACTAATACGTCTATATTTTTGTTATGTTTAATGAGTGTATTTTATTCTTTATCTAGTGAGTTGACGTGATAATTGCAAGAGGTATGTAGGGCATCTTAAAAAATGATAGAACTATTATATGTCAACAATAGATAATATTTTATTTATTTATTTGTCGTACGGTTACATCACAGGTAAGTTATACATACTAATTACTGATAGTTGTCTATATAAATAGAATAAACAATGCATTACAAATAATCATAGTACAATACTAACAAATTCTATAAATATACATTGCGGTTACAAATTGATACAATTGATTCTTCTATCACAACTAAGAAATCGGATGAGATATGAAAACCACGGTAGGATATAATAGGGCGGTCATGCATAATACTTTGCCTTTCAGTACCGCAGTCGTGATTGGGGCAGGGTATTTCTCCCCACCTGAAAAGTGAATCGGAGCATCACCTGCCACAGTTCGTCCTTATTTTATTGAGTGTTGCCCATATTCTGTTGGGTGTCACTAGAATATGCGGTCTAGCGTCGCGTTTCTGTTATAGCTTGCGGTCTACCGAGAGATGCGGTCTACTTTTGTGGCTAAATAACACCATAATCTTTTCTCAGAAGGGTTTGACACAATAATGAAAGACGACAAACCGTTTGGAGGCAAAATGTTTATTGCTAAGTAGAAAGCCATAAATGGAGAACAGCTCCCAAAGGAATGGACGGAGGGATATATGACATCTATATTTAAGAAAGGAGATAGAAAACGATGCGAAAACTACAGAAAAATAAGAGTAATATCATCAATAGGAAGATTATATGTGAAGATACTGCGAGAAAAGATAGAGCAAGCAATAAAAGACAAAATCGGGGAGGATCAGGCAGGCTTCACGGCAGGAAGATCATGCATAGACCACATATACACACTGGAAAAACTGTTGGAAAAGAAAAAAGCAAATAATAGAGGTATACATTTGGCATTTGTGGACCTGAGAAAGGCGTATGACTCTGTACCAAGGTCAGAACTATGGGAGGCAATGTACAAATTAGAAATACAGACGGAACTCATAGAAGCTACAAAAGCTCTGAATAAAGAAAATAAAGTGTCCATTAAAATGGGAACAAGAATCATAGGAGACTTCACCACAACAAAACGGCTCCTGCAGGGTTGTTCCACATCTCCAACCCTATTCAAAATATACTTAGAGAAAGCCTTGACTACATGGAAAAGAAAATGCGAAGGCATGAGAGTACCGGTACAGAACGAATACCTATATACGTTAAGCTTTGCAGACGATTAAGTAGTGATTGCACAAGACCAAGACGACCTTAGCTACATGATGAAGAAACTACAAGAAGCATATATCAAGGCTGGCCTACCTATCTACAGGCAGAGTACCTATCTACAAGTGAAGAAGATATAGAAGATCTACAGATTGATGACAACGTAACAATCAAGGGAAAGGATAAATTCAAATACTTGGGGTTTATAATCACGAAAAAGGCAACAACAGAGGAAGAAATTACACAAAGATTAGGACAAACAAGAACGGCAATCCGACAACTTAACTCAGTCTGGTGGGATAGACACCTAAATATGAAGACAAAAACACAGATTTATAAAACATTAGTGCGAAGTATTACAACATATGGGGCTGAAAATTGGATCATAAACAAGAAAAACAGCAGTAAGATAGTAGCAACAGAGATGGACTGCCTGCGAAGATGCTGCAGAGTAACAAGAATGGATAGGAGAAGCAATGACGAAATAAAGCTAAGAACGTCAATAGAAACAGACATACTAACATACATAGGACAAAAAAGACTAAAGTGGTATGACCATGTAAGAAGAACTAGTGACAGCAGATGGATAAAGAGAATAACCGAATGGAGCCCCATAGGAAGGAGGAAAAGAGGATGACCCCGAAAATCCTGGAGGAACGAAGTAGACGACGCTATGAGTAAGAGAGGCCTAAACGATGGAGAATGGGACAACAGAGAGAGATGGAAACGGTTGAGCGAGGGAAGGCAGTGAATACTGTAGAATCCCTGAATAAATATATAGGTTTAAATTAAAATCTGCATAAAAAATAACTAACAAAATACGGACATTCAACAAGAAGTAAAAATTAAAAGAATATCAGCCAATAAAAGATTCCATTCGTAGCGATTGTCAAAATTTAGAAATTATAAACGTCATCCAATTAATATACTCGGTTCGCTATTCCCAGTCCGAACTGTCTAGTGAATTTAGTAATTATTTTTTTGCGAAGTTAGTTACTTTTTGACAGACTAAAAGTGGCTGGAAATTACTATACAACCAAGCACACGTACTCATAGCCAATATTAATAGTAAACAAAATAAATATTAAATAAAATAGAACTTTGCGAATTACCGACAATCAATATTTATTTATCTGCACCATATAATAAATAGTTATGTTAAATTATAACAACTAAAATATATTTTTTAAATATATACTACCAAAATTTGATGGGTTTAGTATACACTTCCACTATTTAGAATAATTCTTCTTTTTTTAAAGAAAGAAGTCTGCAATAGTAGGATACTTGAGCTATTAATACTGAGAAGTAGGAATTGTTGTGTTGTAGGTTTCCGACAATGAATCTGTCAAAATATGCCCGAGCTAAGCGAATGGAGTAATATTGAATTATCTGTTTGGCTTTTAATGACACTTCTTATTTTAAACTAATTTCATATGTATAAAATTAGTATTTTTAAACATCTTATTTAGTTTATATAATAATTAGATTTATTATCAAATGACAGTTATTATGTTATCTTTTATTACTAATTTAATATTTCGTCTGAATTTGACAAGTCTGTCAGAAGTCAACAACGTATACTTTGTTAATACATTAGCTTGTGGTGTTAGGAGCAAACCTAATAATTTATTGAATTATTTTAATATAATATTTTGCGTTTAAACTATAAATATTAAATAAATAATAAAAATACTTTGTTCAATTACATAGTATGAGGCTTCGCGCTAGTCTACTGTACCGCCTACTGTACCGTCTTTTTTTTAACATATTCTTCTTCTTTTATCTTTTGCTTTAATAATTGGTGTTTTGTCTTATATTTTTTGTTCCTTTCGTTCCTCTGCTTTCTTCTCTGCTCCATCAATTCAGGAATTTATTTATATATGTAATAAATTTATGTCGCCCATTGAGACGAGCAATTCTAGGTTCAACCCTTTTATGTTGTATTGTATTCGAAGTATGTCTGAGTGATCATATTATTTTTTATAAATTCTTGTTCAAATCTGCTGTCATGCATTTTCTAATCGAGTATAAACCGGCGGCTTGACGGAAAATAAAATAGCATCCTCGAACTCGGAGATATTAACAGAAATCACTTCATTATTTTACATATACCCAGGAAACGTGTGATTGAAAGTATAGGCAGAGGATATTATTGGACATTAAATTTAAATCCTGCTGTAATTTATAGTTATACATTTTTGTATTTCGGTTTACCTTTTTTGAATTAATATGTATGTAGATATAGATAATGTAAATTAAACTGTCACTTCCATGTTTAAAATTAGTGGGACAAATATGTTAGCTGTAATTTAAATATTGTTTATTATAAGAGGATGCAGATGCGGGCAACATCTCAATTTGTTATGTTACAGGAAGACTACAAATTTGTAAGTTTATAAAATAAAGATGTTCTACACGCATCTCCGTTACTACTACGGCTTGTCGGGATGGAAATATATATTTATATTTTAGGTAAACAAGTTTTTTTGATAGTTGTTACAAGATGGTCGCGCATATTAAGCGATCTATTATCGTGAGAAAAAACCCAAACGGTTTTTTAAATTTTAAAATCACAGATGTATGTCATAACCTTTACGCGCAGTTTAAGTTGATTTTCGTCAATTATTAGTTAAAAATGTCGTTCTGTAGGCTGAACACCAATTAATTTTTGATATATTGCCTTCATATCAAAGAAATCAACCAGCGTGATCACTAACATTTGAGAAAAACGAGATGTAGAATATAAATTTATGTTCTTTAATTTTCTGACCCGAATTGGGTAATACTTGGGTCAAATAAATGAAAAAATTAAATGTAGACTGCGTTATATCTTCAGTAGGGACATGCAAGTATGCAATGTAAAAATTTGGTGCTACTGGTAAACTAGGTGTAAAGATTTTGTCTAAATAAGGAATTGAAGTTGTTTCGACGAAATATATTTTTTGTCAATGTATCCATTTGCCACTAAAACGAAACAGCGACAGAAATGACCAAATTCGGAAGGAAATCGGTACAAAAGATCTTTAGTCTCATCGAGATAATATGGAAAGAGGAAAATATGCTTAAAGATAAAATAAAATATGCGTAGACAAAAACGTTTAAAAAAGAAGTGTAGCTGAGATCATTTAAAAAAAAAAGATTTATTAACACTTATTCTATATGTAGAGTGAACTGTTCTCTCAGAAACAATGCTTAAAGCAACCGGTCATTTTGAATTCAGTTTGATATCTTTTGATCAGAGTATCCTGTCGACAAAAACCAAAATGCGTTTGAAAGCTGAAGAGTTCAGCTTTCTTATGCAGTTTTTACATTTTGTCGCAAAAGGAAGTCAGTTTGTATAAAACTGTTAAATAAACGTTGCGCGATTTTCACGATTTTTTACGATCTTATGGGATCAATAAAATTTAGTACTTCCATTAACGGGTCACTATGGAATTTCCATTGTTAGAGCCTAATCTTCAAAACCTATAACAATGAATTTTGATTTTGAGTTTTGGCAACAAATATGAGCCATTTGAAATATGCCTAAAAACGCTGAATTTAAACTTTTACATTACAAATGATCTTAAACGTTTCAAACCGCTTCTTTTCGATTGCACAGTATGTTTTTCGAAACTACACAATCACAGCTACAAATTCCATCCAATGCCCTTCGTGGAAGTATTTTCTGTGACGTGAGATCGTTTGTAATGTGGAAGTTTAAATTCAGCGTTATTTAGGGATATTTCAAATTTCTCAGATTTAGGGTTTTACGTGGCACAGGCTCTTGTCCCGTCCCGTATCCCACACTTTTCTATCTGTCTTGTCCCGCGACTATTATCGCTATCCCGTCCCGTGTCCCGCGAGACTTCCCACTGTCTGCTAAGCTAATTTTAATTATATTTTCTAAATAATTAAATATATTTTCAAAATAATGGTATAAAAAAAATTTAATATTTATATTTTTTCTGCTTTTATCTGAGCATATTTTGTTTTTAAAAATTGTCTTAATAATTAAAAATTAAAATTAAATTATTAGACCACTTTCATAATTACTTACTTCAGTTTCTACAAGCGCACCTTTTTTTTGTACAGGGTTTCTCATTATATTTTGACCCCCCACTTATTTTCCTTAATTTCGGGAATACAAAAAAAGTTTCAAATAAAAACATATAAATAAATAAATTTTATATATATATATATAGGAAATAAATTCAACATTTCAACAACATTCAAAACAACAAACACGTTGAGATCTATTTTGTCCAAAATCAAACCTAACAATGAACAAGAAAGGACAAAGAATTGCATTTATAAAATACCTTGTGAATGC
Organism: Diabrotica undecimpunctata; assembly: GCF_040954645.1. Classification (NCBI taxonomy): domain Eukaryota; kingdom Metazoa; phylum Arthropoda; class Insecta; order Coleoptera; family Chrysomelidae; genus Diabrotica; species Diabrotica undecimpunctata. Next base: position 133,472,556 of record NC_092809.1, on the reverse strand, counting down.
GATCAGTTTTATTTAGGTGAAACATCAAGACCATTAAATGTTAGAATAAGTGAACATCAATCCTATATTAAAAATAGAGAATTTGATAGATCTCAAATATGTAAACACGCATGGGATAATGAACATAGGGTTCAATGGAATGATTCAAATATAGTCCTAAAAGAAACGGATGGTAAAAAGAGAAAAATTAAAGAAGCGGCTCTAATTATGCTAAATGAGACCAATTGTGTCGCGAATTCCTCGGCAGAATGTAGTAGGATCTGGTTACCCATATTGAAAGAGGAAGTTATTAAAAGGAAAATACCAGTATTGGTAAGTCAGTAACATATAGAGAATACATCATTTATGTTTTTTAAATAACAAACATATAAAATCGGAATTTGGTGTTTATTGAAGGTAAACTAAATGCACGATCAAATACTTACCATGTCGGGATAGTATTATGAGGTTTTTTCCTGGTTTTTTCCCTCATAATTTACTATGGAATCACTAACAGGAGAATTTTACTGTCATCATGGCATGTATTTGTCTTTTTAAAGACGTATTACATGTTATGATCTTTTCTAACGGATATTCTCAAGTTAAAGTTGATTTCATGTAATCGAATGAACTATCTTATAAGTAAAGTCGTCCCAGGAACGCAACTCAACAATATTGGCAATATCATTTTAAAGTCGTCTACTTTAAAATGTATAATGTATGTCTGAATTGTCAATATAGATGAGTCAGATAAAATTAAATTATTAGAAGAATTTTTCACTAAGTAACAAAAAACAAAATTTGTTTAATTTACTAATGTTTGTATTTCAAATAAAAGTTGTATTATTTTATCTGTACCGACCAACAGTGTAGCAACAGACCAAATTTTGTATACAGAGAGTGCCCAATAAAATGCATCTTCAATATTTCAAATGGGACACCCTGTATTTTTTTATAGTTTTGAGTAGCCCAGCATTTCCTAATTATCAATATATAACATTGTGTAGCACCATTTACTTTTATTCCCATAGTTAGTTCTTCTAGTGCTTTCTGGATTATTTCCTCTGAATACAAATTGAACAAAGTAGGAGACAGGACACAGCTCTGCTGACGCCCCTCTCAATCTATATTTCATTTGAAAAGACGTTGTTCTCTTTTGCAGATACTTGTATAACTTTAATTACCAAATCATTTCGATAACAATAAAAGTGGAGAAAAATCGCTGTCCCGGCCCGTCCCGCGGGTCAAAGTGCGGGACGGGACGTCCCGCGTGCAACAATACTCATTGGTTGCCAAAACTCAAAATCGAAATTTTATGTTATAGGTTTTGAAAATTATTCTCTAACAATGGAAATTCCACAGCGGCCGGTCAATGGAAGTGATAAATTTTTATTGATCTCATGAGAATCGTAAAAAATGGCAAAAATCGCACACCGTTTATTTATTTAACAGCTTTATGTAAAAGCGCAAAATGCACAAATTGCATACGATAGCTGGACTCTTAATCCTTAAAACTCATTTTGATTTTTCTCGATAGGATACTCTGAACAAAAGATACGGAATTTTTTCCGTCGAGTTGATACAAATTTTGTTTAAAAAATTGATCTCGCGCGCCTGACATCGAAAATCGCAGGTATCTTCAAGCGTTGTTTCCGATAAATCAGTCCATTCTACACAAAAAGTGCTAATAAACATTTTTGTTTAGAATTATCTCAATTATATTTCTTGTTAGAAACATTTTCTTCTACGGCGTACAGATTCTTGGTACTTCGATGTTTTCCGCCACTTCTTATGAGGGGGGTTTAGGGGGAAGTCCGGGGGTAGGAGTGACAAACTTTTTGCTTCTCTTTGGGGTTCCAAATTTGACGTTCTCAGCAAAATTCAGCTTGTTTTTAGAGATAAAATCTTGTGACGACTGGACTATATGTCCAGGATAATAAAAGAAACTTTCATCACATTTGCTGTAGAGAAATTAGACGAATGCTAAGACGAATTTACATATCAGTTTTTCAGTTTATGTTCCTTTACTATAGAATATCGTCAATTCTAATGTTGTTTTAGCTCTTCTAAACTATCGGTTTGTAGTGCTGTGTACCAGTCTCTTAAGTTTCTGAACTAGGACATTCTTCTACGGCCTGGTTTCGTTTGTCTTTTGATATTTTCTTGCATTATATTTTTCAGAAGTCTGTATTATTGTCCCCTCTTGCAGGTTTCATTACGAAAAAAAAAAACCCGAAAGAAGATGGATGCGCGTAAAAACCTTTTAAGAAAACTTGGTAATAGTAAATAGGGCGCCACATACGCAGTACTAAGATCAGCAGCGCAGGCGCTATGCTTTTAACGGCGGATTACGCATGTCCGGTATAGTAGAGATCTGCGCACGCCAAGAAAGTAAACGCAAGCCTGAACGAAACATGCAGACTCATTATCATTACCACTGAATTAGACCAACTCCACTGGATACTGCATGAGACCAATTCCTCTGGATAAATTCTATAAAGCTTCAAGCTTCTCGGATTCTGACTCCAGTAAAACTAATTCACCGGAACTTTCAAACAAATCTTCTATCAAAAGCTTCTATCTTTCAAACAAAGCTGAAGCCGGTCTATCGAGAAGATTCTAGAAGAACCAACAGATCATTGCGCAGTATACTGCAGTGTGAACGAGCATAGACTTATGAAGACCGAGGACACTGAGCGATGGTTTCTGGACGTCACAGAGGGATCACAGAGCGGCAATATCGCCCATTAAGGCTTCTGGCTCTAAGGGACAGATTCAGTAGTACCCGAACAATCGCCAATCAGTGGTTTGAATAGAATGGAAGGGTGGTTGGTGTGCTTGGTCTTTTTTCTTATCGCTAACATTGGGTGCTACCTCTCACAGTTGAACATCGGCATAACCGTTTCTTTTGGTGTACAGAAAGAATTCTATGGGAGAGGAAATGAAATCAGATGATTTTTAGTGACAAATCCCGCTTCTGTCTGGGGATGCACGATGGTCATGCAAGAGTGAGAAGGCGACGTGGGAAAGACATGACCCACTTAGCTTTTCGCTTCCAACTCGCTCCTTGTCTTAAAATGACAAAATAATAAGGATCAATATAAAATTTCTTCTATCCTACAATACATGCATTGATTTTATACTGCTCCCTAAAAGGTTCCTTCCGATTAGTTCCAAGTAAATAAAAAATCCCTTTTGGCAATGAACATTTAAAACCCATTTTTTGCATTTAAACGCTCTAATTGCATCAACCTACTGGTTATTTATAATTGCCGATCACTTATTTTGTTCTTGCCAAAGCAATTAAGATGCATTGCCACCCAACTGAATTCTTCGAAGATAAAAAAGAATAAGACGCGAGATACTGGACATAACGCTAATTACACATCTTGCCAAGAATCTGTCTTGTAAAACGTAACGAAAATGCGAAAGTTTTGAAAGAGGTGGGTCATTAACAACGTGTCGACCATTTATTATTTTGTTACTCAAACATATAACATGATAACAACTTAGTTAAATTAAAAAGATAATAACGGGACTAAACCACTACAGAATGATGAGAAAATAAATCTATGTACTTTGATTTAACCAGCAATTCGATAAAACAAGTAGGGGAAAACTGGTCAAATGTTTGGCGTTAAAAAATGGTTTCAAGTTGAATTAGTTTTTCAATTTCTTGCCAAACACAACAATTTGTACATTTTACAACAATAACAACCAGATTATTAAAAAATTGTGCAGTATATATGTCATTTTAAGTATATAGTAGGGTAAAGTGACAGTGTTTCTACAGGAAATGTAAGTCATAGTCACTAATTCATCCTCTTTGAGCTCTAAGGACCAATCCAAGCTAGCCATTTTTTAAATTGTATTAACACTTTGAAATAACTATGCTTTTTCAAAATCAATGAATATCATTTCAGCGTTTGTTTCTTTCTGTATTTTCCATCAGCTTTTCCATCAGCAACTTTATATTGAAAATTACATCATCGCCGTGAACCAAGCAACACTACGCAACTCATTTTCTTGAACTTTACAGGAGATCAATAACAAAATAACTTCTTAAATACTTATTAAATACTTTTGTTGACGACCGAACTCAGCAAACCAGTCTTCAATAGTTTTGGCAGAGAACAACCCGTTATTCTAGGGTTTTGGTATGGGAACTGAATGGAATACGTGAAATACAGAAATATTATACGTGGTGTTACTTTATTGCGATTACAGCAAAATCTGTTGAGATTTTTTTCATATCTAAAATCATTCAGATATTTCGCGTGAGATTTTGCATGAAATGAAACAAAAACCCCATTTATCAAAAAATTGGGTTACTTGGTGTTACGATGATGATTATGATGATTTTTTTGACCAGAAAAAGTTAAATACTAAAACAGCGACAATTTTCAAAGGAAATTGTCCGAGAAAATACTTTTCAACGATATTCGTGAAATTCATGTAAAAGAAAATTTACTACTATTTTAAAACTTCATTTGCACAAGAGGACTACAGATCAGTTGATACCACCAAGAAAAAAAAAGGATTAGAAAGAATGGATATTATAGAACTAGAAAAGGCTTACTCTGGCAGCCTGCCAATAACTTTTTTTTTTTCGCCTTTATAGGGGGGTCTGGAATCTTCAAAAGACATCAGTCCAGGACGCCGCCTGATTGACCTTAGTGCAGGATTTGTTCTTCGTACTCCCGGCGATAGTTCCCGAGGTACTTTAAAATGCCCTCTCGTCACCGAGTCTACGCCGAACGCATACCTGCTAAACCAAACTCTCCTCTGTTATCCAGCGATCCGGAAGCGGAATGGCCACTATAAGGCCGCCATCACTTCCGAAGCACTACCTTCATTCATTCATTCTCCATTCATCTACATCCACACTCCATTCATCAGCAAGGATGCTCCCTGTCTCGTTCCAGACGACTCTCATCGCTCCTAGTACGGCATCATTCCCAGACGGGCATTTCTTCCTTCCCCACAGTTTGACTCACGCATTCTAACTCATACAGTCTGATCCACTTTTCTAGCTTCAACTTCCAGCCTTTTTCACTCTTAACTTTGCCGTTGATCCAGCTGTCTTTCTTCCTCTTCTTTTTTTTTGATCACTGCACGGATATAGTTGTGTATGTTAGTCCAACGTGATTTATTTTCAATCATTCTCTCAATGATTTCTCTCACTGTAACAAAATTCACACCTGTCTCTCTCTCCATTCTGTTCCTTTCTACTATCCATCTGCTGCAATCTAACATCGTATGTGTCCGAGTGTCCACAGTATAGGCATTCATCTGTGTCAGCCTTTCCGAACCTAGAGAGGTAGGCCCTAAAACACCCGTGTCCTGTGAGCACCTGCGTCAGGAAATAATCCAGTTGCCTGTGACCACAGTCCACCCAATCTCTTATGTTTGGGATCATTTTCGTCCACTGTGCCACATCCTCCGTGTTGCTCCATTCTTCTTGTCATTAATTGCTGCATGTCATTAACCAAAAAGAAGAAAAAAGGCATTACTAGCCTTCGTGAAGACAAGAATGTAAATTCACGCTGATTTCTACCGACATTTAAAGCATTGTTAATCATAACTTTTCCTATTATTATCAATATATAATTTTTTTATTTCGTTCTTCTTATAGTTGTTAATTAACACATTTTCTCTTCAAGTAACTTGTAGTATTCTTTATTATACCTTTATTTCAGTTAATAGGAATAACAAAAAAAATGCCAGTTTTGTCTGCCTTAATTAGTCTTGGAAGACAAAATGTTGATGTGCAATAGTGGCACAACTCAAAATAAGGGTGGAATTTAAAAGTCTGTGTTACAATTCATTAAAGGCTACCTAACGCTCTTCCAAATACACCAAAATTTATTTTTTTTCAAAAATTCCAATCCATGTAGTAAAACAAATAAGACATTATTGGCACACAAACTTTAAACCCCTGTTTTGAAAAATTACCAGTTGTTGTGTTTTGCCACTATTGCATCTTCTTCTTCTTCTTCTTCAGCCTTCATTCATCCATTGTTGGACATAGGCCTCCTCCAATTGTTTCCACGCTTCCCTATCTTTTGCAATTCTCATCCACTGCTTTCCAGCTACAGCTGTTATATCGTCTATCCATCTCTTTTTGGGTCTTCCCACGCTTCTTTTTGTTTCTCGAGGTCTCCAGAATGTCACTTTATGAGACCATCTGTTGGTGTCTTGTCTTGCTACATGTGCTACCCATTGCCATCTCAATGTCGCTATTTTTTCCATGATGTCGGTTACTTTAGTTCTTCGACGTATTTCGGTGTTAGGAATTTTGTCTCTGAGGCTTATATTTAACATGGCCCTCTCCATGGCCCGTTGAGTTACTTTTAATTGTTCTGCCATTTTTCTTGTTATTGCCATAGTTTCCAATCCATAAGTTGCAACTGGTAGTATACAAGTGTCATAGGTTTTTCGTTTTAAGTGTATTGGGATTTTCTGTCTTTTAAAATGAAGCTCAACTTCCCAAAAGCAGCCCATGATAATTGTGTCTTTCTTTTAATTTCTAGGGTTTGATTTTCCTTTTCGTTTTTAATTGCATGTCCTAGATATATATATTGTTCTACCTTTTTTACATTATTTTCTACACTATTGCATACAGCCGACGAAATACTTATAATAAATTCTATTAATATTCTATTAATACTAATATTAATAAATTCAAACTTACTAAAACAAAAAAACCTTCATAGATGAGTAACTTGTAAAATCAGGACAGCTTTGGAAAGTCAACCTAATTTTTCTCTGTTTGATATCTTGTGTGGATAATGCGTTTTTGCTTACGAGTGCAGAATATTGGTACTTCACACAATATTATTGTATATGGCGGGACGTATATCACCAAGGAACAACGTATACACTCCATAGCAAGCATTAAAGATGAAAATGAACTCTAGATAGAGGTTTTGAAAACTTTGGAAGAAGATAGGATTAAAAAATAGAAGAGAAACGTGGACGGCGAAGAACATCTTGGCTCAAAAACCTTCGCCAGTGGTATGGAGTCAGCACCACTACATTATTTAGGTATGCTGCGGACAAAGTAAATATCACGCCACTGGTATCCAATGTTCTTGCAGGACAAGGTACTTAAAGGCCGGTTTTCACGCTACATCTTATTGTACGTTTTGTTGGATAGGGCAAATCCTATACATTCAAACGTGGCATGTAAACAGCAAAACGTACGTCTTGTCGAATCGAAATGAAATCCAAGGTCAGATTGCAGAAATGATGGGAGAAGCATAGTTTTGCGAGAACTGATAGGATAAAACGTTACGTGAAAATACATGTTCAGACAAGTCGTCCGATCTTGACTCAGTTGACGACTAGCTCCACTACAGTTCGCTTCATTTTTCCCAAAAAAAAGCCTAAAGCTGGATTTATAGTTTGACGGACTGTAGACGTAGACGCACTGCAGACGTAACAAACGGACTGTAAATATTATTTCAATTTATAAATCGACGGAGTGGAATTTTTTCGCATGAGTAGAAACAGTGGCTTGAGTTGGTAAACATGATACTATAATACCCTTTTATTATTTATTATTATTATTTTATAAATTCTTAACGTTCATTGTAACAAATAATCAACAAAATCAAAATTCGAATATGTTGATAAACAACTTTACAAAATGATGGGCGTGCCAGACAGTTCACTTTGGTTGACAGCACAAAATTCTTCCTTTTGATTGGCAAAACGCAAGTAACGCACTGTAAAAGATGAATGTTGGCCAACTCTTCCGTTGCAGTGCGTTTCACTTACGTTCCGTCATGCGTTTACGTTCATTTATAAATAAGAATACACAAAATTCTATATTGATCTTTTTCCAGTGCGTCTACGTTTACAGTGCGTCAAACTATAAATCCAGCTTAATAATGTCAGATTTGCGGCAATGCACTCACGATTTTCTCGGGGAATTTATTGAATTGTATAAAAGTTTTCCTTGTTTAGGCAAGTGAAAAATAAAGACTATAGTGACCGTAATAAAAAAAACGTCGCGTATAAGTTTTTTTAGTCTTTAAAGGGAAAAATGTTTACGTTTTATTTTATTCTTTTTGGTGTTTAAATCAAAGAAAAACATTTTTTTAAACCTCTACCTATTTATAACTAATAAACAAATAGTATTTTAGCCTCAGTTAGTAGTAGTTCGCGATTATCGCGATATCAATATATCGCTCCGAATAAGAATGCTTCGATGTTATATTTTCTCTACCCTTTTGTATGGGGTTGAAGCTTAGACACTTAAAAAATCCAACATTAAAAACCTAGAAGCATTCGAAATGAGGTGTTACCGACGTATTTTGAAAATATCATAGATGGATCGCAAAACAAACGAACAAGTTCTCGAACAACTAGTAAAAGAATGCGAAGTTTTAAATTCCATAAAAATCAGGAAATTGGAATACTTGGGGCACATCATGAGAGGTGAAAAATTCGAACTACTAAGGAGTATAATGCAGGGAAAAATCAAAGGCAGAAGAAGCGTAGGAAAACGTAAAATCTCGTGGCTACGCAATCTCCGTGAATGGTTTGGATGCAGTTCAATTGAACTATTCAGGCGCGTAACCAACAAAATTATAATCGCCAGAATGATTTTCAATCTCCGATAGGAGCGGAACTTGAAGAAGAAGAAGTAGTAGTTCTGTTTTAAAACCAAGTAGATTGCATTACAGCTTTCAGGAATTATTTGGCTTAACGCTGGTTTGGATATTATGGTTGTGAACTCCAAGCCTTGAGGCTGCGTCCTGTTGTAAGATATCTGAGGGTTGCTGTGAGTCTTTCATGGGGTGTCATAGCTTTTCTCATGCAGTTATCTTGTTTCAATATGTATGGTGATACCATTTCTAGCAATTGACAATAGGCTGAGGTGTCCATTCGCAAATAATTGCGCTAGTCATCTGGTTGGCCTCTCAGTTCTTTTAGTAACGAGACGTGGGAATACTGGCTTCTTTTCAGAAGCCACTCTCTTAACCATCTTGTCTTTTCCTTCTTTATTTTTTCCTCAGTCGTAGTATCGTTATATTTGAAAAAATAAAAGGAAGCAGCCATGTGTCCTCCATAATAAAAAAAATCACTAAACAAACTTCACACAATTCAAGACTCTGAATTAGAAATGAGGTAGAAAACGGAAGGAAAGACGTGGTGTGTATACACTGGACAAAACGTACATTTTGTCGTACTTTTTATATGACCCACAAAACGTACAAGAAAACGTAGCGTGAAAACCGTCCTTAAGACTTAAGGCAGTAGCAGTATTACATTAGAGCGTGTAAGAAAAACAACGAGAAATTATACAATAAACGCAACAATATTTGTACTTTCGCTGAGAAAACTGAGCCAATATTGATTGTTATACAGTATGATTTTACTTAACTTACATATAGAATTTATTTAAAATGGATGTAAAATCTGTAAAAACATTTTTTTTAAACTATCTACCACACTTTGTTTACAAACCTTACATTTTGATTATCGATGACTCCATTTCCATTATCGTTACGCCTAACTTTCAATTCTTTACTAAAACAAGTCGTGACCACAAAGCAAGCTCCCTTATTTAAATAATAGCTCTATTTTGTGTAACGTATGATGATCTAATGGCTTTAGTATGTACGCTAACGGTGTGAAACATGTGAACATAACCTTTACTTAGCATGCGTGTGCGGCAGCTTAACATTTAATAAAATTATGTAGGTATACGTAAAAGCATCAGCCCAGCTGCTAACTGCATCTCGCGAAGCAAAAAATGTCTCTGAATCGATAGTATTTTTATTGGTAAATAGCTTGCGGGGGTTCCAGTTGTTGTTAAATAATAATTATTATGTATCGCCAGTAAAAATGTAAATAAAAGATTATTAAAATAATAGTCCAGTTACTGTGGCATTTTCCCTTTAAATTTTTTATAACTGCACCGATTTATCTGAAATTTTTACAGTGGGTAGTAAATTACTCAAAAAACATAAGTTATATGGTGCCGATGTGTGCTTCTACCCCTGGGGTGGTTGGCACCCCATCTAGGGGGTTGAACTTTTTACACTCAAAATAACCCCGGGAATTGATAGAGAATCAAATTTTAAACAAAAAATTTCATATAAATTTTTTTCGCTAAATCAATACTTTTTGAGTTATACGCACTTGAAAAAGTAAACTTTTCGCAAAAAAAACATGTTTTCCAATGATTTTGTACGATTAACTCAAAAACAAAGCTTTTTATTTTTGGGATACTATAACTATATCTTATACAATTCATTTTTTTTAGTGTTATTTATAAGTTTTAAAAGTTTAGCCTGTTTAAAATGCGTATTTTTTGAAAAAATCATGTTTAAATTAAATTAAAAAATCTTATTACATTACATTAAAAACTTTTGAAGTTGTTTAAAAAGATTTTTTTATATATTTTGACATAGGGGGTAGTTTTTAAGGGTTGAAGTGTTGCAATAAACCAAAATTAATTTATATGAACCTGTTAAACGATTTTTTACAATTATTTTTATTAAAAGGGGTGGTTTTTAAGATTATTTAAGGGTTGAGAATGTACACAATATCCATTATTATAATTGACAATATTGCAATTACCTAATTTAACACGATTTAAATCCATAAAATGCTTTAATATAAATTTTTTTCATTATTTTCAATAAGGGGTGATTTCACCCCTTAAAAATAAAAAGCTTACCTAGCGCATATATAACTTTTGAAGAGGGAGGTAAGACAAGCTTAATTCCAAATTTTTAGCAAAATCGATTCAGTTATAAAAAATTTAGAGGTATTGACCTCTTTTCCTCCATAGTGACTGGAGTATAAGTATACAGTTGATTTTGCTTTGCGGAACAAATGGGTATTTGACGATTTATATTAGTATAACAGATACAAAGCACGTGCATTAGTTAAAAAATGTTGTAAGTAATAAAAAATGTTATCTTAATAGAAGAAAATGTTTTTAATGTAAAAATAAACTAAAACTAAACTAACCATGAAGTTAAATTTGGGATTTATACTTGATACTCCAATGAATTGAAGAAAATATATGGAAGATTCAGAGGCCATTGAACGAATAAAACATAAACAGATATTTTTCAACCAGTGTTGAAAAGTGTCCAACCAGTGTATTCTTCCTATCATGACATATGGAATGTCAAATCTGGCCTCTAACCAAAGCAAATATAAATAAACTAGTCACAACAGAAAGGGCAATGGAAAGAACGATGTTAGTTATACGACTGTCAGATAAAAAGCCAATTGCCAAACTCAAATGGAGCTTCGCAGGTCACACTGCTAGTCAAAAAGACCAACGTTGGAACGTCACAATACATTGCAGACCTTACAAAGGTAGACGACCAAGAGGAAGACCACAGATGAAATGGGTAAACGACATAAAAAGGATTGCCGGAACAAATTGGAAGTATGTTGCTCAGGATATAGATCGATAGAAGGCTCAGGATGTTAGACGTTTTTGTTTATAAATACCAACATTTCTAATGCTGACAAATATAAGTTATATTGACAGATAAGTCATGAATACGTACTTGTTACAACCACTGAAAGTTTCAACAACAGATTTCTATATACACTAGCAAATTAGCAGTTGGAACTCTACTAGTTTCCTAGTGACCAAAATGCCACTGAACCCCTAAAAATCATACGAACAAGCTGAATTTTGCTGATAATGTCAATTTTGGGACACCAAAAAAGATGCAATAAAGTTTGCCACTCCCGCCCCCGGGGTTCTCCCTAACGCCCCCCTCATAAAGGAGAAAAACGGAAAATATCGATTTACCAAGAATCTGTACTTCTTAGAAAAAATATTTCAAACAAGATAATTTTTAACAAAAATGTTTATTAACACTTTTTCTGTAGAATGACCGTTTTCTCAGAAACAACGCTTGAAGCGACTGGCGATTTTGACTGTCAGTTACGCGCTCAAAATCAATTTTTTTTTTAAAATGTTTTGATCAGTGTCCTACCGACAATAATCAAAATGCGTTTTAAAGGTGAAGAGTGCAGCTTTCTTATGCAGTGTTTACATTTTGTCACAAAGAGCGTCAGTTTCTATGAAGATTTAAAATAAATAACCGTTGCACGATTTTCACTATTTTTTACGATTCTTATGGGATCAATAAAATTTAGTACTACAATTAAGGGATCACTATGGAATTTCCATTGTTACAGCCTAATATTCAAAAATTATTACATTGAATTTTAATTTTGAGTTTTGGCAACCAATATGAGGCATTTGAAATATGCCTAAAAAGGCTGAATTTAAAGTTTCACATTACACATGATCTATAGTTTCTATACAGCTGTTAAATATATAAACGTTGCTCGATTTTTGCATTTTTTTATAACCCTCATAAGATCAATGAAATGTATCACTTTCATTGGCCGGTCAAAATGGAATTTTCATTTTTAAAACCGAATCTTCAAAATCTTTAGCATGAAATTTCGATTTTGAGTTTTGGTAACAAATCATTTGCACCAACAAAATATTGATGCAAAACAACAAAACGTTTAAAACTCCTTTTCGATTGCACAAGTATGATTTTCGAAATTATACAATTTTAGCTACAAATTCCACCCAATGCCGTCTTCGCGGAAGCATTTTCCGTGACGTGAAATCGTTTGTAATGTGAAAGTTTATATTCAACGTTTTTAGGCAATATTTCAAATGCATTTTATTTGTTGCCAAAACCCAAAATCGAAATTTCATGTTAGAGGTTCTGAAGAGTAGGCTCTAACCATTTAAGTTCCACAGCGACCGCTCAATGAAAGTAATAAATTTTATTGATCTTATGAGAATCGTAAAAAATGGCAAAAATCGCGCAACTTTGTTTAACAGCGCCAGCGTTATAGAAGCTGACTGTATTTGCGATAAAATGCAAAAATTGCATACGAAAGCTGCACTCTTGACCTTACAAATTTATTTTCATATATGTCGATAGGACTCTCTGATCAAAAGATATCGAATTTTTACGTCGAGTTGATAAAAATATTTCAAAATTGATTTCACGCGCTGACATTTAAAATCGCCGTTCGCTTCAAGTGTTCTTTCTGAGAGAACGGTTCATTCTACAGAAAAAAGTGTTTGTAGACATTTTTGTTCAAAATTAACTGAGCTACATTTTCTATAGCGTACAGATTCTTAGTAAATCGATGTCTTCCGCCCCCTTTACGAGGAGTTTTAGAACGAAGCCCGTGGATTGAAGTAGCAAACTTTTGTGCACATGTTTAGGGTCCCAAAATTGAAATTCTTAGTAAAATAAAATTCAGCTTGAATCATTTCATATGATTGTTAGAGGTCAAATCTCTGACGTGGGCTAATATCAGAAAAAAATTCTTTTCTAATAATTTAATAAAAAAATTTAAAAATAAATGGAATTTAATTAAAAGAAAATAATTATATCATTATGTAATATATAATTCATACACTATTTTTTCATACATATAATATTTACGCTTTTTTTCATAAGGGATGTATGTCCCATATGGGAATGATAAACTGTCTAAAAGTGATAAAATAGATATACTACATTGTGACTGCCCCAAAAGTTGATTGTAAGCTGCTCTAAACTTATTTCCTATTGTTCGTACAAGAAAGGATAGTTTTTAAGGATTTTAACGGTAGAAGAGTAATTGAATTTCATAAATTATATTAAAAAGCTTGAAAGGAATTTTATCCAACATATTTGAACGTGAATTAAATCTTTAAAATACATAATTCTGGAGTTTTTTAATTTTTTCATACAAAGGTAGTTTTTACCCCCAAATATCAAAAAGCGCACATGGAGACAATGATGTTAGATGAGCTATTATCTATTTTTTCAGAAAAATCCGTGCATCCTAAAAAATAGGAAACTTTTACGTCATTTTAACCTTCAGTGACTATACTATTACTTGTCTGTGTAATTACAGCAACCGTAGCCTAAGCAAAAATTTGTGTACTTTTAAATTATATCAATATATCTACTCTATCCTTTTTTAATAGCAATTTTTACTACAATCAAATATCCGCAATCCATACAGTGGCAAGAGAATCCGATGATATAAAAATGAAACGTTGGGTCCGACAGGGATGTATACTATCACCCCTGCTGTTCCACATATACTCTGAGGAAATCTTTCAAGAAGCAATAGAGGATGTTGAAACCGTAATTCGAATTAACGGAGACTGTATTAATAAAACATCAGATATGCGGATAAACAGAGGTATTCGCTTACAGTTTTGAAGCCCTCCAGTATTTGATGAATAGGATCACAGAAGTAAATCAGAAATATGGATTTTTACTAAACATTCAGAAAACAAAATGTATGATGATCTCTAAGAAGGAACAGCAATTTGGACGAATCAGTGTGAACGGTCAACGAATAGAAAGAGTTAAAACATACACCTACCCTAGAAATCAAATATAGGTAACCACGATGCCATATCTTTCCTATACTTTTGTACGGAGTTGAGTCGTGGACTCATACAGACGCTACTGTCAAGAAAATTGAGGCGTTCGAAATGTGGCTTTATCGTCGAATCTTAAAGATACCTACCGACCACATTACTAATCAGCACGTTTTATTAGGAATTCAAAAAGGAAGCCGAGTTATTGCCGGTATATTAGGATCTATGGAGGAGTATGACCGAGCCGCAAGCCCTTATCCCTTGCCGTACTGCTCTACCATAGGCCGATCAGACACCAGCATATTCTAGTCTAAGCCGCAGATTCGTTTTAGAATTTTAAACTGCTGCGTTAGCCTTTTTTATTTTTCTGTACACCTAGCCAGGGTTTGAACGCACATCCACTTAATAATTCGACAGTGAAGCGAATGAGAGTCGGCCGCCTGACCCTCTTGGTTATCTGACCGACAACAGAACTATTAACCACAATAACAACAGCCAAAATTGAATACCTCGGTCACATCATAAGGAACAAGTAAAGATAGAGGGGATTATAGGGAAAGTAGAAGAAAAACGAGGCCAGAAAGGCGAAGGAATTCATGGCTAAATAATCTACGTACGTGGTTCAACACAACAACCACAAGTCTTTTTAGAGCAGCAGTGTTCAAAGTTTAGATTGTCATGATGATCGTCAACCATCCAGGCAGCCTTCTTCAGTTGACTGGCTTCTACACTAAAACTCATTTGAGTGCCTTTTTAAGTAGGGACATATTGTTCCCGGGCAGTTAAATCTGTAATCATCGACATTGTCAATTATTTTAATACTTTTAAGTATGTAACCCACCATCTGCTTGGTGATAAGGTTATATATCTACTTCGAAAATGACAAGACCGAAAACGTTCGTTCTAAAAAAATCAACCATTGAAATCCATTTGGACTTTTTGATTTAATTTTTAATCAAATATATACCAGTTACAACAGAAGTTTTTACTTCAATGTAAAACTTTATTATTCTTATTTTGTTCTTATTGGTGACACTTATTTACAATTATTTCGAAATATTTCATTTGCAAACTAAAACATACGTGTACGTGACCGTGATAGTGATAGATTTTCCTTGTATAGCTATGCGAAACCCTTCATATTCCTTAATACTTGATTCTATTTTTAAATATAACGTAAAGGTCGCTGTGTTAGGGGTGTTCTTAACAAGGTTATTTGTTATTGATTGTTGGTATTTTTAGACCAACTCTGAAGTTAAAATTGCCATAATTGACAAAATTTTTTCTTTGGGGCTCAGCATAATGAGGTTGTCAATTTAGTAGCATTTTCATTCACTACTCATAGAGACATTAAAGAATATAGAGGAATTTATGTGATTTTTAAATTGGCTCAGATTGCTTAGAATTTAAAAAGAAAACTTTATTTTCAAATATGTATTGTGAATTATCTGAATAGATTATGGACATAATTTTTGAAGCGAAACTTATATATACTGGAGTTGTATTACTTTTGACGTGACAACGTCTTAAATTAGGTTGTGGCTCGGAGTCACTCATGAAAAAGTGTAACGCCCGCTCACGTCTGTTACGATGAGTCACCGAACGAGAGAGAGGCCCGCCGGACCGGCGAATGCCTTGCGTCTCAGTCAACTACGTTAAAAGGAACAACCATCGACTTGACTTTCGCAAGACACATTACAGCAGAAACACTTCCTTTCATTTCATATTTCTCCTATCATCGTCCTATCCTCAACAAAATCACTCAAATAGAAATTAGTTAAGTTTAAGTTTACATGTACAATGTTTTAGTAAACAAAATATATTTCTATAGTTAAAATTTGTGCAATTCTTATTTTCATTCAATTCCTTGTTCCTATTGTGCAATTTAATAATATTCATATCAATAAATATTCTACCGAGAAAAAGACGTTGTCACGTAAAATCTTCGCCCGTAAAACCGACTTTACAGGCAACCGATTTTTTTTATTTTCTCTATAGTAAAATGCTGAGTCGAGCGTCACGGAACTAGCGCCACGAGAAGGCGTCACGGGTAGCGTCACAAAGATAGTAGATTCACTACTATCGATTAATTTGTTTCTAGTCACCATATATTTATTCTAAGCAGGTTTAAATTAAAAACTGAATGAAAAATAACTAACAAAATATAGACATTAAATGAAAAGTAAAAAATTAAAAGAATATCTGTCAATAAAAGATTCGATTCGTAACGATTGTCGAAAGTCATAAATGTCATCCAATTAATAACAATATTGAATCATCTGTTTTTTTTTTAATTTTTATGACACTTTTCGTTTTAAAATATACTGCCGAGCACAAAATTAGGGTCACCCTGTAATTTGAATTTGTTTTAGAAATTATTCTTTTTTAACTATTTTCGGTTGTAATGGATTGCGTGAAAAAAATTGTTGTTGCTGTTGCGATAAGCATTTGAGATAAAAAGGGCTCCTTAGCCTAATTAATAAAAATCATTATAAGCATAGTTTTTGTTTATGTGGTTTTAACGTCAGTTGTATTGTTTGTGTTGTGTTGTCACTGTCAGAGGGTTTTCAGACGAGCATACTGTATGCGAGATACTGTATGCGAGATACAGAATTATTTTCGATGGCGACTGTATCGGATTCACGGGCATGCTCGTCAGTATGAAAATAGTAGCAGTGCAGTGCGGTTATATTTTTGGAGTATGTATGTAGAAGAGTATGTTATGCTGTGGTACATATTAAATAAAAAGAAAAAGAAACTGAAAAGACGCCGTAATTTGTGGGTTCATCCTATTGTAGAATTAAGAGAAACCAAGGGAACGTATAACTATATTCAGAAAACACCGTCTTTCTTTCGTTGCTCATTCACAATTATTCGACAGAAAATCGCGCGTCTATGGAATGTGGTGCAAAAGTATTCGTGTCTGAAAGCGTTCATTTAACGTAATGTTTCTTCTGTATCTGGGATACGCATTCAGTCGTCGGCGACAGGAGGGTCCGAGATACTGAATTCGGTATCTCGTATACTGTATCCCTCGCGCGTCCCGTCTGAAAAGCTCCATTTGAGTCTATGTAATATCTGCGTCTCGGATACGCGTATCTCGGATACAGTATCCTCGTCTGAAAGGGGGCTCAGTGTATTACAATGAGCATACGTTCGGTTGTATCGGTATCGGCAAGAATTGGGCGGCGTTAGAAGATAGTAACGATCAGCGCGGACCTGAGAGAAACGTTAGTTTCTCTCAAGTCTCTCGAGTGTGCAACGAGTATGGCGACGCAACGGTACAAATAGAGACCGGCCTGCTTACTCAAAGACCTGGTTCAGGTCAAAGCAGAATTACAACAGCTTGAGATGACCGCTTTATCGTTTCAAGTGGTTTGAGAAACCGAACGGTCACGGCTATTTCCCTTTGAAATCATATGCAGGAAGTGGGAAATGTAAACGTAAGGCTTTCCCGTGAACACCGAATTGCCAAATTGATTTTGCACGAGAACACTTTGCTTGGACAATACACGATTCTAATCCGTTACTGTAAAGTAAAGTAAAGCTGTAGGGCCTGATAATATCGAAGCTGAATTTTTAAAACTCTTGGAGGAAGAAGGAATAAATTGGATCACGGCTGTCTTCAATAAAATATACAATACAGGAATCATCCCTGATAAATGGCTAGAATCAGAATTCATAGCGATACCTAAAAAACAGGGGGCTAAAAAGTGCGAAGAATATCGAACAATCAGCCTAATGAGCCACATGTTGAAACTGTTTCTTAGAGTCATCCATGGAAGAATTTATAAGAAGTGCGAGGAACAAATATCGGACAGACAGTTCGGCTTCATTAACGCAATGGGTACCAGAGAGGCACTTTTCGGAGTACAGGTACTGATTCAAAGATGCAGGGACGTTAACTACGACGTATACGCGTGCTTGATCGACTATGAAAAGGCATTTGATAGAGTTCAACATCAAAAGATGATAAACATTTTAAAAGAAGCAGACCTGGATGACAAAGACCTCAGAATAATTTCAGAACTATACTGGAATGAGACCGCATACATGAAAATTAACGGAGAAGAAACAGATCACATAAAAATACTACACGGAGTTAGACAGGGATGTATCCTATCGCCGTTGATATTTAATATGTACTCAGAGAAAATTTTTAACGAGGCTCTTTACGGAATAGATGAAGGCATCCTTCTAAATGGTGAAAGAGTAAACAATGTTAGATATGCCGACGACACCATGGTGATAGCAGATAGTTTAGAGGGACTTCAGAGGCTAATGGACAGAATAAACGAGTACAGTCAACAGTACGGACTAAACATTAATACCCACAAAACGAAACAAATGATTATCAGCAAGGAGAAATGGGGCTCATCTTTACATTAATGGGACGCAGATAGAGCGAGTAAAACAGTATTGCTACCTGGGAACTATTATAAACGAACAGTGGAGCAATGTACAGGAAATAAAGTGCCGCATAGGAAAGGCAAGAACGGTCTTTAATAAAATGAGCGCCATCTTCAAAAGTCACAATATATCCCTAGATACAAAAATGAGACATTTGAGATGCTATGTTTTCTCTGTGTTGTTGTACGGGGCGGAGGCATGGACGCTTACAGACACCACTATTAAAAAACTTGAAGCATTTGAGATGTGGCTTTATAGAAGAATGCTAAGAATATCATAGACAGCAAGGATCACGAACAAGGAAGTTCTAGAAAAAATGAAGAAGGAACCAGAGATTGTGTTTACGATCAAACGCATAAAATTGCAATATCTGGGACACGTTATGAGAAATCAGCACCGTTACTCCCTGCTGCAGTCTATATTGCAAGGTAAAGTCAGAGGTAAGTGAGGACCCGGTAGAAGGAGAATATCATGGCTGCGGAATTTAAGAACATTGTTTAAGAAAACCTCAACGGAGCTGTTTCGAGCTGCAACGAGCAAGGTCATGATTGCCAATATGATTTCCAACATCTGAAACGGATAGGAACCAGAAAAAGAAGAATCCGTTACTGTTTTCCGATAAATCGAGATTCTGT
This sequence comes from Diabrotica undecimpunctata, assembly GCF_040954645.1. NCBI lineage: Eukaryota > Metazoa > Arthropoda > Insecta > Coleoptera > Chrysomelidae > Diabrotica > Diabrotica undecimpunctata. The sequence goes on along the minus strand of NC_092809.1, from coordinate 133,453,125 downwards.
CTTACGGTCTCAGACAAACTTGTAAGCGTGTGGCAACGTCCAGGCGAGAGATATCTTTAAGCATGTGTTGCCGAGAGACGTCCATTTGGTGGAGGGTCAGTTATGGCATGGGGGGGAATATCGAGGGAATAAGGAATCTTCGGAGCGGCTTTGGTTTAGACAATTAGTTTCCGGATTTAATCATATTTAACTTCGCAGTTGTACCTGGAATTTGTCTTCGGTGTGGAAAGTAAACAGAGACTCAGCACAATTCTATACATGTCCCAGGGGCGTACCAAGAAAATATAATACCTTAAATATTCGATGGTTATAAGAAATTTACACATGCTAGAACGCTAAATAATAAATGAGGTTAAATTTAATGCTATTAAGTGAAAACGACTACTATTGATGAACTGAAAAACGAACTAATTGAAGAACGAGCTATTGATCCATTACCTACGTATGAAGAAGCACTGAAAATGCTTTAGATATAGAGCTTACTGATGAACAGCTACAATAAATGGGTAGTAAGACTATCGGTTCAATCAATAAATTAAAGTTTCAAAAATGCAGTGTTCAAAATAGTTCGTCGTTTGGTCATTCCAGTAATACAACTGGAAATCGATAAATAAGTCGAACGCGAAGTCATCTGTCAGGCAAAAAGAACTGTAAACGCTATATTTAGGAACTCATTTTAATGATAATAAAAGGATTCCACATATTCCATACTTCTCTGTTGTATTTATAAGAGTTTTGTGGTTCGAAGTGTACTGTAATACTGATATAATATGTAATAAGATGAACCCGGTTCTATCTATGGGTAGAATAAATTAAAACGATCTATATCACGTCTAATATTTTGTTTACATTTGCAAGACATATTAATTACAGGTGTACGAAGGCTTTATGGTACACATGCCAAGATACGAACAGTAATTCAAGCAGAAGCAGTTTATTATTATATCTTTAATTAAATCTAACGGGTACATAAAATCGTTTCTACTCTTTGAATTCATATACAATTAAGTTGAGCAGCGAATTTGATAACGCCAATTAAAAGTTAAAATTACTCTTCTTAAAGTAGATCGGACGTTGCTCTTCTCTTAGAAATCGACAAGCGACTAAGAAAATAGAACACATTTATAATAAAGTCAACATTATGGTTCGTTGTTCACAAAAAATCGACAAACGACTAGAAAAATAGAACAAATAAATAATGAAATCAACGTTATGGTCAGTAGTCAGTGGTCTGTTAGTTCACAATCAAATTTGTAGGTCTAAAATAATAGGTTGAGTAAATATACAGTGTCCAATTCCATCATCTTAAAACTACAATACCTAATATTATTCTGACCTTATATGTTTGGATTTGTGCTTGTGTGTTATAGTTGTGATGATTTACTTTAAGATAATATATTACAGCTTAACATCCATTTTGTTGCCGGAGAAATAAGGAACGAATTTAAATATTTTTGATGCCCCAAATTTCAAAAATGTGTTAGTTTTTCGTAGCGGCTTTTTTACTGCAAACTTTTTTGTCTCTCCACTTAACTAAGCATTCCTATTTCCGCCACATGCAATAATTGTTCCTCTTTTTTTGGTCCTACATCATAGTTCTCTACATCATAGCTGGTCTTATGGCAATTTTATAGAATGTTCCCTTCAGTTTCATTGGAATATCTCTATATATTTCCCAATTACTCTGTAATATCGACCCTAGGTACTTATACTCTTTTAGACAACATACTTAGTAAAACTCAGATTTAAATTAAAATATATTTGGAACAATTAAATAACAAAATAAAGTTATATTTAAACCAATAAAAATAAACTATCAATACTGCGGCTGCGATCTGGATGTCATAAAATCTAAACGGTAATAACGATGTGTTAATACACACGCGGTGAAGACAGGAAAGGACTTGTCAAAGAAATAGAAATGGAACGGGCCGATCAACACTCGGTCCGGCTAGGAGCGGATAGCGACTGATCAATACTTATTCACGGGAAATAATAGGTCTGTCTCAGATCAATACTCCAAGATCGGGTACGGAACTGCCACTAGATCTCTAGCAGAAGCGGTTGGCCTTCAGTCAATACCCTAGGACCAGTGGAGTTGTTATCAGATCAACACTCTGACGGAACTCCCGGAAGATTGGCCTGCAGTCAATACCCAGAGGACCGGTGGAGTTACATACCTTTTACTTTTCACATCATTTCACTTTCCAAAGTTATCATTTTATTTGTAATAACTCTATCTTTAAATGAACATTCCAAATGCTCCGTTTTTGTCCCACTAAGTTTTAAACCTTTGTCCACAAAAGCTTGTCTCCACTGTTTCAGTTTTCTGTTCCAAATTGCTTTTAGTATTTGCTACTAACACTAAATTATCAGCATATATTCAGCATCGTGGAATGTTACCCCGTAATTTCGCTATTGTGTGATCCAACACTAATGAGAATAAATAAGGATTAAGCACCGGTGTCTCACTTCTTCTTATTGCACCGTCTACTTTCAAACGTTGGGGATCCGAACGGCAATTTTAGCTATCTAGGGATCTTTTGCCCTACACTTTACCTTCCAATAAGATTTGGAGTAATTCACATCTTTCACCTCTCAACACATGACCCAAGTATTGTATTTCTCTCTCTTTGATTATGCTGAGACTCTCTATACTCTACTGTCTGCTATTTTAATTGTTGCCGTTTGGTGCCAATATAGTTCTGAGATAATTTGCAAGTCTTGTTCGTCAATTCCAGTTGTTCCCAGAATTTCGATCATCTTTTGATGGTTAACGCAGTCAAATGCTTTTCGATAATCAATAAAACATGCATATACATCTACATTCATGTCCCGGCATCGTGGTGTTAACACGTTTAAAGCAAAAAGAGCTTCTCGTGTTCCCAATCCATTTCGAAATCCGAATTGAGTGTCACTCATCTGAAACTCACACTTCTTGTAAATTCGTTTATGAATGATTCTGAAAAAAGTTTTAAGGGCATGAGGCATCATGCTTAATATTCGATAGTCATCGCAGTGTGAGGTATTGGATTTTTTGGTAATGTTGGTATTTTAGCCAGTATTATGGTGTCATATATCTTATTGAATAGTACTGTTTTCAAGTCGAGACTTGTACTTTCGTTCTCTGCAATTAATTTAAGTATTTCGACATTGATATTGTCTGGACCGGTGGCTTTTCCGTTTTTCTGAGCTTTTACTGCATAAATAACTTATTCTTTTGTTATTTTTGGACCTTTTTCATTTATTCGATCATCCGTGGATGGTAGAAAACAAGGTCTATCATCGTCAACTGTCTGACTGTATTCTTTCCATCTCTCCAGTTTTTCTTCTGTACCTTTAATTATCTCGTTATTATTATTTCTTAATATTGTTTCTGGTCTCCTTCTGTGCCTCCCTGTCATTTCTTTTACTTTTTTATGGACATTAAAGGTGTTGTATCTTTCCTTTTGTTTAATTTCTAGACATTTGGTTGATAGCCAGTTTTCTTTAGCTTCTTTGCACTTTTTTCTAATGATTTTATTGACTCGTTTGTATTCTATTGGGTTTCTTTTATGTTTTCGTCTTACGTCCATGAGGTCCATGATATCTTTCTTTATCCATTCTTGTTTTTTGTTGTTTTTCGTGAACTCGATGTCGTCTTCTTGTATCTTTGGTATTTTCTTTTTTAGAGCAGTCCATGTTACTTCAACTTCTGTCTGTACCAAGTTTTCTAGCGTTTCTATTTCTTTCTCAATCTTGATACTTATTTCATTTTTCTTTTCAGGGTTCTTCAGTTGTGTGATGTTTATTTTTCTTGACACTTTTTCTTTTTTGACAAGGATGTCTCAGAATCTACACATATTCACCGGAGACTCCTTTATTATATAAGCTTTTGTTTCTGTATTTTTGTATCAAGAGTAAGCTGTTAGAAAAATTTTTGTTCAACTCAATAACATCAATTTTGTACAACGCACTTATCGATTTTTCATCAGTTTAAAGTTCTTACTTTTGTCTTATGCAAGTTAAGTCTCTTATTTATTTTACATTTAATTTATTAACAAAACATGAAATAAAATTCTAGTAAACACAAAGTTCAGGTTACGCTGTAGGTGTAGTAAATAAAAGTCTAGGTGTACGAGTTTTTGGAGATAAATAAAACAGCGATAAGATAAGAAATTATGATGCTACCCACGATGTGCAGCATACAGAGTCGATTTTCCGTTAAAACCGTGGTGTTTTCATTGTGAAATCTTTGTGTTAGTGGCAAAATTTTCATAATTAAGGAGTGGCAAGTGGACATATTAGTGGTTTAATATGGGGTTACTTGATGAAGTTTTCGCAAAAAAGGTAATTGAGTTGTAGATATAGTTGTATAATACGAAATAGTTTTGTTAATAACGAGGAAATGAAAAACAGAAAAGTTTTCTGACGTGCTCATATCGTCCATTAAACATACGCAATAACGAACAGTTTGTTAAATTTTACTTGTTTATGCGTTTGTTACTTCCTTTTATGCTTCTATTAGTCTCATTTGTTCCTGTACACAGCTATCTTTACAATATTTTCCATATCTGGTCCTAATAATGCTATTAGTTTCCCCTTGGTTTGTTATTACTGCAATTTTTTTAGTATTATGTGAGAGGGAATTTGATCAGGATTTCGTGCACATCTAATTCCTGTTGGATTAGATAGCTCAGTCAAATAAAATTTTAATATATGTAAAGCATTTTGTATTAGGTCTCAAATTGTAGTCTAATTCAAATCAAAATTTAGGTGACAAAAACATGATTTTTTTATGAAAATATCGATTTAATTTTACAGGATCATTGTTGAAACATTGAATAATATGTCAAAACTACCAGAGTATTAGTTTTTTAGATCCCTCAAAAAATTCGTTTCCAGAGAAGTTTTTACTTTTTTTCTTGTTAAAAAAAAGGCTTCGTTTAGACTTTCCAAATAAAATTTTATATATAATTTATATTTTATATATTATAATTGAAAACAAAATGGTGAAATTAGATTTGGCGTTAAAATAAATAAAAATTGATAAAATAAATAATTTCAAAACTTTTCTTACAAGTTGAGTTTCGAAATCTTTAAGATACCCCCTGAATTTAGACAGGCAAGCAAGCAAGCAATTTAATTAAACCCAGCCTGTGAGAAATGTTCACCCCTAAGAATTAAGTTCGGGTGTACCAATTCATTGGAGCGAGGTGTATTAACTTGAGTAAAAACAGGAGTCACTCCACCACGCTCCAATGCTCCAGACCATCCCTTTACCCCTATAGCACTCTGATGTGCGATAGGGGCACAATTATCAGCCAAATGCTCTTTATCTGGAGGTCCTGGGTAATAGAACCCCAACATGGTTTCCTAACCAAATTCAAAACTCAGGATAGCGCATTGTCGCTATGTTCGTGTTATCTTAATGTGGCTATTCCGCGAACTAAAATTGCTTACTTGGGCCTCAAGTCTCCGCTCTGAGCTAGGCTCAGTTCGGCGACTTGGTGCTCAAGGTCCTACGTGCCCGGGTTTTTAATGGTTTTTGTTAATATTTTTTTTTTGTGGCTTGCGCCTGTTTTGTTAGTAGTTTTTTTTATTTTTTGGTGGCCGAAGCCGTTTTTTGTTGTTTTTTGGATTTTTTTTTGTAGCATGCCTGAAACATAAAATCAGAATTAATGCATATTAATATAATAAATTATCTACTTAAAATTAACTGGGTCCACGCTGTACGTTGCGATTGTCCACGAGTGTTATGAGCTACGAACTATCTTCATTGTGCGTTGTTGTTGTTTTTTGTAGTGTTTTCTCTCTGGTGTTTTGTTTTCTCTCTGGTGAGATTGTTGATTTTCTCTCTAGTATTATGATTTTATTCTACTATTTGTTGTTTGGGTCTTTTGTGCTTCCATCTATGGAAAGCGTCATTATATCTCGCAATATGTGGCTGGGGTGGTTCTCTATCTCCGCGAACTTTGTCCTAGCTTTTTCTTTTATTGTGTCAGTCACCCTGATTTGTTGTAGTTCTTTAAAGAGGAATCTTTCTGCTACGTATATCGGTACGTTGACTGCTTCTCTTAGACTGTTGTTATGTGCCGCTTGTATTTTCTTTTTTGATGTATTGCATATGTGTCCCCATGCGAGAGATGCATATGTTAGTATAAGAAGAATTATACTATTTATTAATCTTATTTTTGTTTTCAGTCTAAGTTTGCTTTTTCTTCCTGCCAGGCCTCTTATTGATGCTCTTGCCATGTTGGCTTTTTGTACTGTAGCTTCTACATGTTTGCTAAATGTTAAGCCTTTGTCCATGATTACTCCGAGGTATTTTGCTTCACTTTTCCACTCGATGTTATTGTCTTGCACAATTACCTGTTCTTTTGGTTGTTGGTGCCCCTTTTTTAAAAGTACAGCCTGTGTCTTCTCGGAGTTTATAGCGATTTTCCATTTTAAACTCCATTCTTCTATGTCGTCTAGACCTGTTTGTAAGTTGTTTACCGCTATGTCTACATTTCTGTGTTTGGCCGCTATCGTTGTGTCGTCGGCATAGAGGCTTAGTAGTGTACCTGGTGTTCTAGGTATGTCTGCTGTGTATATCGTGTACAGTAGAGGTTACAGTACCGCTCCCTGTGGCACTTCAGCCTCCGGGTTCCCGAGTTTGGGACTCTGAAACTACGATTGCTCAAGTACGAAGTGATTAGTCTTTTCATTGCTCCGCTGTAACCCTATCTTCTCATTTTGTAGATCAGTCCTTTGTGACAGACTCTGTCGAAAGCTTTGCTTCCATCTAGGAAGGCAGCTCCTGTGAATTTTTTGTCATTAAATCCAAGTGCTATGTACTCTGTTAATCTGAGTACTTTTAGCTCACTGGAGTGTTCTGATCTAAAACCGAATTGGGCTTCGGGTATTATATCTAATATGTCTGTGTCAGCTTGGAGTCTGCTGAGTATTATTCTCTCTACAATCTTGCTGATTGCAGGTATTAAGCTTATTGGCCTGTAGTTTTGCGGGAATGTGCTCTTTTTCCGAGTTTTGGTAACATTATGACATGGGCCTCTTTCCATCTGTTTGGGAATTTCTTGTGCTTTTTTCGGCGAGCTATTTTTAATTAGCTCGTTTAACTCATCCGGTGGTGTAGGAAGGATGATTTCGTTCGGGTTTTCGGGTCTTTCTCTTTGTTTTTCGACTTCTTCTATGAAGTCGATGTCCTCGTCTGAGTGGTAATTTAATATACACTCTTTCTCGAGAGTACTCATTATCTCATTACCTCTACTTTTTCCTCTGTGGTGTACACTATTCCATTTTCTCCATGTAATGGAGCGATTGGCTTTCTGTCGTTTCTCAGTATTCTCTGGAGCCTCCAAATACTTTGCATATTTGGTCCTTGCTCCTCCATGTCTCTTATGTGGTTTTCCCAGATTTCACTACGATGTTGTAGTGCTGTTTTGACCTCTCTGTTTAGCCTATTTGCTCTAGTTTGTCTGAATTTGGACGTGTATGAACTAATCACTTTATAGGCCCCCATAAAATTATTATACCATCGGACATAATCCCTTGGATACCCGTGATCAACAGCACTATTCCCTAAGCCACTAGTTTTTGATGAGGAAGATTACCGGTTACCTGTTACACTTCTTGTTTCATCATCATCATCATCATCAACCTGTATCCGTCCACTGCTGGACATAGGTCTCCCTCGGCTCTTTCCATCTGTCTCTATCTTGTGCGGCTTGCATAAAAGACGTTTTGTCCATCGGTTGTCTGATATTCTGGGGTCGTGTCCTGCCCAATTCCATTTTAACGACACGATTTTTTCGATGACGTCTGTTGTTTTTGTTTTACGACGTATTTCTTCCTTTGGGATTCTGTTTTTGAGAGAGACACCCAATATCTGGCGCTCCATAGCCCTCTGAGTCACGCGTTATCTAACAAACATTCAGGAAGGGTACAGCAGATCCTGCACTAGCGTTTCTGAACTCCTTTCAGGTCACTATAGCTTCGTTTAGATTCGTAAGTACAAAGGACAACTTTAGGTGTGTAGTATGTGCGAGAATATCTTTTTTGACATATTTGCGTTGGATTTCTCTATTTTATAACCTACTTAAACGCTTATTAATCATTCCCGTATGTTGTATCTAAAATTCATTAAGACGATCGCTTAATTAAACACTGGTTACCTACATAGTTCAGATAATCGTAATAAATTACTTCTGTTTGTATATAAATCGTGTTATAACAACAAGTACGACATACTTAGATAAAAACCATAAAATTGATAGAAATGTTTACATATCCGCCCAATTATATTGGCACGATTAATTATGATATTAAGTGGAAGAGATGATATAGCTCGTTAGTAGTGAAGTTAATGAACTTAATGGCGATGACGAAGCATTACAGTCATTTTTGTGACATTACTAGGGCACTGTCATCCCATAAATGTATAAATTAGTTAATAAATATAAATGGTACAACTAGTAATAAATCAGTTCTAATTTCTTACATTTTCTTTGAACACATTACAGAGTACAGAGTCGGTTATTATCCTATCTATATTTATAAATAGATAGGACTAAGTGAGGTAAATAATGTACACATAAGTAATTATATTCTAACCAAAATCAGCATTCAAACTAAATTAAATTAATTTTCTACAAAACTAAAAAATAGCCACTAAAACAGGTGATGTAGGGTAAGATAATAAAATTGATCCAATTTTATTCATTATCAATGTCAATCCCGTCTTTCAACTATACACAAATATAAACTGCTTCCGCAGACGTATTTCTAACGTTTTGAATAAGTTATGGTGGTTAGGCTTATGTGTTAAGGCTGGTTAACTAGCACATACTGGCAATCAGATAATGCTTAGGATCTCCTAACGAAATAACATTTCCCGCATCTTCTTCTTCTTCTTCCTCCTCTTTATAAGCAATTCTGCTTGTTCATCGGCGGATTAATACATTTATGGAAGGTTGTCACTCCATTTTTTTGGGCGGTCGATGGTGACTTATTCCTTGCTATTTTGACGACACGGGTCTCCCCCTTCTTCTTATGTGGTTATTCCATTCTTTTTTTCTATTTAATGTCCATTCGTTTATACACTGTACTTTACATTTTCTTCTATTGTCTTCACTTCTCTTTCGATCTCGTACTTCTCAGTACTCTCATTTCTGCCATTTCCAGTAGCCTTTGAGTTGTGGCTATGTCGGGTCTTATTTCTAAGGCATACTTATGTCATTATTGGTTTTCCACTGGCTTTATGAATTCTTGACTTCATCTCAGTGTTAATGTGTCTGTTTCGGCATATGATATTATTAAAGCATCCTGCCAGTCTATTTGTTTTTGTACTTGATCTATCACTTCTTTTCCCAGGTCTCCATAGCTGGGCAGTATAATTGCAAGGTATTTTCTTTCCATTTGTTCAATACTGATGCCATCAATTTCTATTTTACATCTGATTGGTTCTTTGCTGATTACTATTGTTTTAGTTTTCTGAGATGAGATTGTCATATTAAATTCTTTTGCTCTTATGTTAAATCTGTGGACCAGTCTTTGCAGACTATCTTCACCTTGGGCTATCAATATCAACATCAGGGCATTGTCTGCGTAACAGAGTATTTTTACTTCTTTGTTTCCCATTTTGTATCCTCTTTTTTGACAATTTTGATGATTTCATCCATGATTAAATTGACGAGCATAGGGTTCAATGAGAATAGGTCCAACATAATATGACGAATAAAATAAACTGTCCTTGTAAGCACCTTACCAGACCAATCGGACCTGTAGTCCGAATCAGCCACATCAACGTATTTACACAACACAACTATGCTAAAAGCTATTTCCTACTTCTACTTCGTTTTTTTTTTGGTTTCGATTATAAATCATTTACCCAATACATGTAAGGTTATGCGCGTCTTGCTCTAGACAATGAACAACTTGGAATAAACTTTTGTTTACTACTTCGGTGTTACTGATCAATGATCACCTTTTCCATAGTTTTCCTTCTTCCTGTAATATAGTCCTGTATAACCTTAAATGTTACATACACTTAAGGTTAGATTAGAGTTTTCTCGTTTGATGGTAGATTCCAAACATTCTCACATAGATTTGTGGTTAATGCTATCTTCAGTTAGGATCATTTAGGATTAAGCATTTTTAGGACATAAATTTTCACATGTTACGATATTTCCAGTTTTTCCCGAATTTATTTATTTTTAATTTTGATAAGTAAATTTTTTTTTATAAATTGAATTTGAAACAATTTGATAAATTTATTAATTATTTTTATAACTTTATCCGAGGGTTTATATTCGCTACGTGCGTGACTGACGCGACGCCTACCGCCATCATCTCACAGTTTTGGACCTACCAATTTTCAGGTTAAACATATGACATATTTTTAACTTTGTTAAATACATGCGAAATTGACAATTATTAATAATTAACTTTTTAATTATATTTTTTCAGTTTATGTACAAAATAAATGTAGTATTAAAAATTGGGTTTCTCAAAATTCATCATAATATATCTTTTCGACCCCAAACGGAAAAGAAAAATCTAGTACTGCAAAATCAAGTGTTTCACGTGAAAGAGCATATAATTAAAAACAGTAATAAACTTCCAACAGTTTTTATTTCCCCTTCTAAAAGTAAAAGTAAAAACCAAATAAATAAAACCGTATTTAGTTCTTATTTTCAATTTTTCAAAATTTCGCATGATACTGTACACTCTTTCGTATTTGAAAAGTTTTTTTATATATTTATTCAATAATATTGTTAACACCATATTTTTATTTCAGAAGGAACCAGCTAGAATCCGTCCGGTGAAAAATACACCAACTAAGAAGGTTCCTGATAAATCATCCCGTACTACAACTACAGAAAAGTAAGATTAATATTTATTTCATTATACAATAAGTTCAAAACCAAACAGTATTGCTTGTAGGTGAATTGTGTTATGTAGTATAGGCAACACACTTAACAGCGCGCCGTATTAGTAGCTGCCGCATAAGTAGCGTACTAGAGATGGTATTTATTTAATTGAAAGCGACTGTACAATGTGTTGCCTATATAAGTGGAATATTACAATGTGTATACAGAGTTGTTAATCAGCTGGTGTGGGGGTATAGCTCAGTGGTAGAGCATTCGACTGCAGATCGAGAGGTCCCCGGTTCAAACCCGGGTGCCCCCTCAACTTTTTTATATTTTTAAATTGAATTTTATATTACATAATATTAAATATTTTTTCAAATTATTATAGTAGTAAGATTAAGAACGTAAATATATAATTATAATCCACATATGATGGTGTTGAATAACAGATTTTTTTGGTAAACACCGCGTCCGGTAATTCATTTTGATTCATTTTTCTAAGTGTTCTAAAATTTCAAATTTGATTATGTGTATATTAGCATAATGTCACTTGTTTTTCTGCTTCTTTCTATTAGAGATTCGTTTGTATTCATATAATTTCTATGGCCTCCATTGCTTTTATAATTCATTTGTCACTGTTTAGGGCCGTATTTGATAACGACATTAATTACACAGGTCACATGAATTTTGAGTCTGAGTTCTGTACCTCTGATGTTAATTACTTATGTCTAACTAAAGAACGAAAAATAATTTTTATCTAATAAAGTTTATTTTGTACTTACCAGAACGAAATTTCAAATTTTATGAAAAAGCTCTATTTTTTAACTTAAATTATATTTAAAAATACAAAAAAGAATACAAAAAAAAACTGTCCCCCAAAAGTAACCCATCATGTTCTTATTATATTATCCTTAATACCGTTGTTCGAAGTTCATTACATCTTGGTGAATGGGTTCCCCTTGCTCTTCAAGTGAGCATGTAGCATGTGTACTTTAAGAGACATTCTGCAACCCATGACTTTGAAGCTGTCAAGCATATTAGAAAGAAGCTTTTTGTAATTGTCAGCCGTTTTTCGTGGATACGCAGGAACTGTAGAATTTGTTCACTGGCCATTATTTGACTTATTTGTAGACCGATGAAAATACCAGCTTTAATTTTAGCCTCTGACAGTTTCGGGAAAAGTGATTTTAAATATTGAAAGGCCTCAGAATCTTGACGAAGAGAATTTACGAACTACTTCATGAGACCTAATTTTATGTGCAATGGGGGCATTAAAACATGATGGGCTCCTTCTTCTTCTTCTTTAGGTGCCGTGTTCGTATTCAGACGTTGGCCATTATCATGTTTACAATATTCTGAAGCCGTTCTCTATCCCTCCACTTTTCCTTGTATTATAAGGCAAAGTAGATGGTATTTGGTCCTCTAATTATATGGCCGAAGTATTTTGCTTTTTTTCTCTTTATGATGTTTGTGAGCAAGCCTTCTGAATTCATTATTTCAAGAACATCTTCATTGGAAGTGTGCAAAACCCATGATATTTTTAGGATCCATCGATAGCACCACAATAGAATGCTTCTAATTTAATAAGCGTTCTGGTTTTTAATGCCCATGTCTCACAACCATATGGTATAAGTCATTAAACTCATTTTGCACTTTTTACATGAGAAATGAGCCCATATTTATCTTGACTTCGTACGGGTAAGTTAAAATAAGCTTCACAGGCTTTACAAAGTTTAATATTTGATGTTGAAAAAAATTTTTGGCTCTCACTTTAATGAATTCGCCGCAAATATAGCAAAAAGAGTCCACGTCATTTTTACACTTTTTAGAAGACATTTTTATGCCTCACGAGTGTCAGTCTGCCACTTTAACGCTTCACACCCACAGTCCACCCTCAGCCATCTCTTGCATCTTAAGTGCAAAGGCTCCTCAAAAAATCTGCCAAAACACCGTAGATTTATTTTTCATTATATAAATGTACAAATTCAAACTTTATTATTTATAGAGTTTTTGCTTAATTTTCTATGTATACAAATAGACAATATTTACTAAATAACAGACTTAAATTTTTTTTGTTGACATCTATTATTTGTTATTTTGTACCGTGCCTACTACTCTGGGAAAAGAAAAATTTCGGTTGTTGAATGTGTTACCTACGTGAGCCCGTTTCAATTTAGTTGAAGAGAAATAAATATAAAGACTTAAATTTATATTCTTCAATATAAAGACAATCAATTTATTCTTAATAAATCAATCTATAATCAATTATATACACGGACGACCGGTTTCGCATACTACAATTTACTATGCATCCCCAACATCTTTTACTATGCAGGTGTGATACAAAGAATATTCTTAAATGTATGTGGAGCCATACTTAAAGCTCCGTTATGGCTAGCTGAAACCTGGCGGTCATCGGCTTTACTGCACTATTGACAAATATTGGGATATTCTTAAGGAGAAGACTTATATTAACAACCAGGATTGAAATTGGAACTATTAATGTAATTGTTTTTTAAAAAGTACTTGTGATGTTATATTATTAAAGGTTATTTATATTACACGACGTGGGGATATCTCCCGATCTGCAGAACTTAGCTCACAGATAGATTTATCAACATTGCGAGGTAACTCTATTAAGACCACGGAGGGAGTGCCGCAGGACTCGGTCCTGGGACCATTGTACAATAAGATTTTTTGGAAAACGATATGGGCATTGGTGTAACGGCAGTAGCATATGTGAACGATCTGGTGGTACTTGTGAAGCACAACGAAAACTGGTTAATCATGCATAGAGGGAACCGAGCCCTCAACAAAATGAATAAGTGGATGAAAAGCGGGAACTTCATGCTGGTGGCTAAGAAGACTGATGTTATGATCCTCAAGGGTCCGAGGGCCAGAGATTATGTAGTTTTTATTTTGGAGGGAGAAAGAATCATACCTACCAAAAAAGTAAAGTAGTTGGATTAATTCTACATAAAAGGCAAACTTTTGTTGAGTACGTTAAATTCGTCGTTCGCTGGCCAGAGAACAGGACTGCGGCGCTGAAAAACATTATGCCCAACGCGGGAATGTTCATGGAAGTGGTCTACTCTACTGTATTCTACGCAGCAATGATATGGCAACACTTGCTTAACAATCAGAAATAGAGGATAATGCCAGAGAAAGCCTAAAGAAAAGCACTACTTAGCGTAGCATGCACATACAGAACAGCATCAACGGTGGCCGTACAAGTGATCGAGGTTGTGTTGTCCATTTACCTTTTGGTGAAGGAAAGGGCATAATCCTACGAGAAGGATGAGCAGGAAAAAATATAAGTTAGGAACAAGACCATAAGGGAGTGTCAGGAAGAATGGACAAATAAGTATAGGGAGTAGTACCTGGATTAGGGTATTAATTCTAAATATCGTAGAATGGATGAAGTGCGGTGACATAGACACTAACTACGTTTTCACCCAGTTCGAGGACAGAAACGAATTATACAGGAAGGTAGGTCTTCTTCTTCTAGTGCCACTCCTAGCGGAGATTGGAAATCATCATGGCCACTGCGACTTTGTTAGCAGCGCGCCTAAAAAGTTCAATCGAACTACACCCGAACCATTCACGTAGATTACGAAGCCACGATATTTTTCTTCTTCCCACACTTCTTTTGCCCTTAATTAAGGAAGGTAGGTAGAGTAAGTGCAAACAATATAATGTCGGTAGCAATAAGGTGAAAGACCGAATACAAGGCAATGGAGGAGTCGGTAACGCGAGATGTCAGAAGGAAGAAAATCAGAGAGGGCTCTGCAGTTAGAATAGAATAGAATAGAAATATGCTTTATTGTCACTGAAAATTGTACAATTTTATGGACAAAGCTTATAAAAAGTCAAAAAATAACAAATAAATCGTCAATATCACCAAATAAAAGAAAATCAAATATACAATTTATTGCAAAATTTAACTAAACTACAAATTGCATAATAAAACCTTATCTTTCAGATAGATATTCTTTTGTCAATTTACGGAACTTAAGGAAAAAAGTTGTAGATTTAAGTTGCAAAGGGAGATAGTTGTATAATTTTTTTGCCGATATAATATAGATTTCTTTTGATCCAGAGTTTTTACCTTGTTTAGGCTGTCGCCTCTTCAAGGAAGGGGTACTCCTTTTTTTGCGGAGTAAGGGGTGTGGTAAACGTAGTGGATTGAGAAATTGCTGGGGTTCAGAAGGTGGCGTGTGTGTGTGGACGATATGTTATGATGAAGCGCACAAGAAGAATTATTGGTGAAGAAAGCCAAACAAGTCGCAGGATGTACTTCAGGGGTTACCAGCCATACTAGGAACGGCTCTTAATCAGCAGTTTTGGCATGCAGTTGTTAGCTGCGATATTTAATAAGGAATGATTCTAGAATATAAAAGCACTCATTAGGAAGGTCGTGTCCAGTGTTGTGTAGAAGTTTAGCTGGAGAAAACGGAACTTTTCCTTTTGGAATCCTGGTGAGTATTTGCCCTCGGCGATTGCAAGGCGTCTTTAATGTTTGTTTGGCTCGGTTGTTCGAGCCTGTGATGGTTCGAAGGGCATAACTCCTGCTGAGGGGTAGGTCCTTAATCGGTGTCAGATTAGCTGCCTGATATATGTGTGCTGATGGATAATGACTGCTCTTCCTCGTGCAGAATCTAAGGATTTTCCTTTTAGTGGCCGTAATGGTGTTAATTTGGTAGTTATTAAACGCATGCCTTGTATTCGATAATCAGTCTTATAAAGGTTTTGTAGGTGTGCAACAATGTTTTATATGACATCCTGCCCATTTTACCGGCTAGCACTGCCAGGAGTTTAAACCTCCTTCTCACCCTGTCTAGGGTATCTTGAATGTCGGTTTTCCAGTTGAGAGTCCTGCTAAAATGGACTCCCAAATAGAAAACCGAGTTTCTGTAGATTTATTTACTAACTCAGTGGACGGGATCGGTAAATACACATCAAAGGTTGAATTTCTGGTAGAGTAGTCATGATTAGGTCTTGCTGAAGAGTTAAAATCCCGTGATTTTTGAAGTAGTAGTAGTATGAGTTATTCGGCTAAGGCCAAAAAGATACGGTATTGCTCTTTTTTGTAATTTAAAAATAACTTCAGGTTGGGCAGCTGTACTAGAACCCCGAAAAGGAAGGCCATATCCAAGATGAGACTCGAACAAAGAAAAATATGTTATTTTGGAAGATGCTAAATTGATTTCCTTCGAAACAGATCTTATTGCCTGAGACTAGTTTCTTACTTAACAAGTCAATATGAAGGAACCATTTAATACCAAGAAATTTTACAGAATCAACGATACTGATCTGGCTGTTATTAAGAAGCAAGGATTGAAGAGCTCCTTTATAGGATAATGCTACTGTCATATCCACGTTAAAAGAGAGTAAAAAAGAGTCGGACCAGGTTTTTATTTTAAGTAGATCAGAGGTTATAATTGCATGAAGAGTTGCAATATTAGAGCTCCTCCAGGTAATACTGGTATCATCAGCAAAAAGAAAAATAAAAGATAAGGAAAAGTAGAGGACGCAGTACTGAACCTTGTGGTACTCCACATACAATGCTTTTGTGACTAGTCAGTATCATTTGCTCTAACTAGTTTCCTATTCCTCAAGTAAGATGGAAACCAATTCAAAGAAATACTTCGAAAAAATCCTACCTAAAGGGTTTTTGAGGATTGTTTGTTAAGAAGACGCATCTCCTGGCTCAACAAACTTGGTATATACTGCTTCATGATCAGATAATCCTGCATTAATAATTTTAAAGCATACATCAAGGGGTGAGAAATTTGAGACAATATAATCAGTGATGGTAGATCTGGTTTTAGTAATTCTTGTAGGATAATTAACGTGCATTGTGAAACCATACGAGTCGAATATATTGACCAAGGATGATTGGGTAGCACAAGCAACAGCGTAATTAATAATTAGGTCACCGCATAGAAACCTTCTGCTTTTATTAGGCAGGTCGTCTAGCAAATTAACAGGTTCTGAAAAAATAGTTCCGTCGAAGAATCAGGTGATCTATAAATGCAAAGAATGTATAAATTAAGATTCTTGTTATAAACCAATGAAAACTCAAAAAAGGATTCATTCAACAGAAAGTCATATTTTGTTATAGTAGAGAAATCATTATTTGTAGAAAGAATTAGGGTGCCACCATGAGCTGAACTTGGACGATCATACCTAGCAATTGTGGTATATTTTTCTACAAAAAAAGGCTCGTTGACTTCAAGCCAGTGCTCGGTAACCGCAACGATCGGGGGAAATCCGAATTCCTCTAGAAGCGAAAATAATTCATCTGTTTTATATCTTATAGAACGTAAGAGAGAGGGAGAGAGGCCGAGAGAGGGGCTGGACTTCAGTTGGAGGCAGGAGGCTATGGGTTTATCTGTGGGCAAGACTCCTCTGGGGAACTGTGTACGGATGGACCGGTCCACCTTGAATACAACACACGCGTTGTGTATTTTCTCTTTAGAAGATTTACCTCTTCCTTTCAATGAAAAAATCTCCTATATTTCATGGTTTCCCATTGACCAGGACAAACTTGTGAGAAGCTCAAGTTAAAAAGAAACGGTCCGACTACCTTAAAATGATAGAGCGAAGCTTGAAGCCTGAACAGACAAAAAATGTCGAATCCCTGTAATGACAAAAAAGAAAAAGAAATTGTGTCTTTTAGTTTTCGATATGTAGCTTATTTTATCGAATGTAGAAACAAGCCAAATATTATTCGCCTCTTTATACATTCTGTATAATTTTCCTTGTTACAATTTATATAAAAACGTACAACTCTACTCTCGGTTCACAACCCCATTCTCTTGCATTCATAATATTAACATTGTAACAAACGTTCAAGTTCAACTGTCGTGACCAGTATTCAAATTTTTTCGAACAGGATTTAATAAACTCCAATGTTTTGACCATAACACCGGCCCACGCAACTTTGTCGAAGTGCTGAAAATAGTAACAAAATGCAAATCTGTAAATTACAATCGCACGACCGTTTCTTGGCAACTTACAGAGTGCTGCAAGGACAATAAGTGTATTGCGTTAGAGTTTTTAAATATTTAAAAATTAGATTCGATGAAAATTTATTGTTATATCGTGATTGACCGAGAAATGTAATATTTTTTATATATTCATTGTAGTTTTCTTGATGCGAGAAGTGAAAGATGATAGACGAGAAGACCAACAGGTGTTAGATGAAGGTGAAGGCCAAAAATACTAAAGTCAAAGTATTACACGCCACCAAATTGGTAAAGGACAAGAAAGCTGTTGGCCGTGATAATGTTTCGGCAGAGATATTAAAACTTATAAACGAAGAAAATGTTAAAATATTTGTCCATCTTTTCAATGATGTTTATTCAAATTGTGAAATTCCAGAAGATTGGTTAAGTCCGAATTCATAACTTTATCAAAAAAAAAATCCTCCGAAACATCATCGACTATATGCTGAAAAGCCTTATGAGCCACACCTCAAAGATATTTTTATAGAATAGAAATATGCTTTATTGTCACTGAAAATTGTACAGTTTTATCGACAAAGCTTACAATAAGTCATAAAATAACAATAACAATTAAGTACAATTTACTGAAATTACATAAATCGTCAATATCGCAAAATAAAACATAATAAAATAAACAATCCATTGCAAAATTTAAATAAATTGCAAATTGCACAATAAAACCATAAGATACCCAAATATAGATAAAAATACTTAAGTTAGTTGTACATAAAGGTACTGTGATTTCCTAGTTATTCGTTAAGAATAACTCTTCTACTGAATAATATGATCTTTCAGATAGATAGGCTTTTGTTCATTTTACGGAATTCGGGAAAAGATGTTGCAGATTTAAATTGTAAAGTTAGATGGTTGTATAGTTTTTTTGCCGAATATACTTAATATAGATTTATTTACAAACTCAGTGGACGAGATCGGTAAATAAACATCACAGGTTGAATTTTTGGTAGAGTAGTCATGATTAGGTCTTGCTGTAAAAACATTTAGGTGTTTACGAATTAAGGTCGCGGTATATTATCATACACGTGTAGTTTCCGGCACGTAGCGTTTCGAGTCAAGCAATCGGACTGCACGTTCACATTTTCATACATAGAACGTTTCAGTTTGGTTTGGTGAAGATATGATCTCGCTTTTCTCGACAAAAATTATGGGCAATTGCTCTTCTACTTAACGATGAAGAAAGAAAAACTGTAGTAAAAAGAAGGTTTGAAGTACATCCAATACTAAGAGAAAGGAAAAAGGAAGGTGAATACTGGACTTTATACAAAGAATTAATTGATGATGATGAAAAATATTATGGATATTTTAGAATAATTAGGATTCAGTTTGAATATATTTTAAATTTAATTACACCTTTAGATAAAAAACAAAATACTACATTTAACGAAGCCATACATATCAAACCAAAGAGTATTTTTAAAAAAGAAGAGGTATCACTTCCGTGCAAAAAGTCCTAATTGTTTATCATTTTCGTGTTTAATTGTCACAAAGCAATGAAAACACAATGCATAAATGACAAAATAGCCTCGAAAATTATTTTTTCAAATACTCAAAAATCAAACAAATACCTAAATAAAGAACGAGGGGAAAACGACGGACATCTAATTCACATTATCCGTACCAACCGGTTACGACTCGTTACGTAGCCGTCGGCATCAGTAAAACATTGTTTTAGAATAAACTGAACGGAAACGTTAGGTGTCTGAAACGTTACGTTCCTGACAGTGTGAATTGTTCATATTTAAAACCATTTAAATTATATTTTTCGGAAACTAAACACTACGTGCGGAAAAGCAACGTGCATGATAATATGCCACGACCTTTAAGCGAACAGTTTCTAAAATATATAAAGAGGGAAGCGTTAAAATCCCGTGATTTTTTAAGTAGCTTGTACAAGGGATTGTTCTTCTAAGCCCAAACAGATACCGTTTTGCTCTTTTTATAATTTAAAAATAACATCAGATTGGGCAGCTTCTTCCATACGATGTTATACCAAATACTCTGATATGTCAACGAATTCGCACTGAACTAAGTCTTTTGACTACACTGCTTTGACTATTATTATACTCTTAAGTGTAAACAATATAGCATTTATAGTTGACATGTCTATTTGGTATGCCAACTGTCTTTTGTAAATCGAGATTTGCTTCATATGTAATGATTTATGAGATTTTCTATTGCTTTAAGGAGAATAGAGGTAAGGCTTATGGTACATAAATCCAAAATCCAAAGATGAAAGACCATATCCAAGATGATCGAACAAAGAAAAATATGTTATTTCTGAAGATGCTAAATTGATTTCCTTCGAAACAGATCTTATTGCATAGCAGGCTGAGACTAGTTTCTCACTTAACAAATTGATATGAAGGGAACAGTTAAGAATATATTCTGTCTATAAAAATACAGAGAATTTTACAGAATGAACGATACTCATCTGGCTGTTATTAAGAAACAAGGGTTAAAGAGGTCCTTTATAGGATAATGCTACTGTCTTATCCACGTTAAGAGAGAGTAAATTAAAGTCGGATCAGGTTTTTATTTTAAGTAGATCAGAAGTTATAGTTGCATGAAGAGTTGCAATATTAGAGTTTCTCCAGGTGATACTGGTATCATCAGCAAAAAGAAAAATTTTTCCATCGATTTTTAAATTAGTGATGTCATTTATAAAGATAAAACAAAAGTTGATGACCCAATACTGAACTTTGCTGTACTCCACATACAGTGCTTTTGTGACTAGAGTCAATATCACTTGCTCTAACCAATTGTTTCTTATTCCCCAAGTAAGATTGGAACCAAGTCAAAGAAATACCCCGAATTCCGTAGAAATTTAATTTTTTTGTCAAAATGTCGTGATTTATACAATCAAAAGTTTTGGCTTAGTCCTAAAAAACATGTGTAAAGATTATTGTTTAGTGCTTGGTAAACCTGATGCAGTACAGAAAAAAGCATCACTGGTACATTTATTAGATAAAAAGTCGAACTGATTTGGCGATAAAATGTTGTTTTCGACGAGAAAGGACTTAAGTCGGTCTATAATTTTCGATAGTACCGCTAGTAAGCAAATAGGTCTATAGTTGCAGGCATTCGATTTTTCACCACCCTTATGAAGAGGAATAATAGTGGCTCTCTTTAGGCACTCTGAAAATATACCTATTTCAAAGGAATCATTAATTAGTGAGACCATGACAACAGATTTTTGGGAGATTTGAGAAAATTTTATGGATAGTACATCAGTACTACAGAAAGATTTGCATTTTATACTATTGATTGTTTGGATTAGTTTACATTTACAAGAATGAATTCCTGACCTTTTTTTTTAATTGGGGGAGATAAGAAATGGGATCTTGTTCTGGCAACATAGTTTATGTTATATTTTTACTCACATTAACGAAGTATTTATTTGGATTTTCAGGGTTTGGAAGGGAAAATGTTTTATCTGTGTTTGTTTTATTTCGAAGATCGCTTTTTATCGACTAAGCTTCTTTTTTAGCTGTTTTGATAGGTTTTAGATAGGTTTCTCTGTACTTGATGATATATTCAGTGATAGAGACGTTGGTAGTAAATTTCTATTGTACAATAGTGGACACATATTGTTGGCTGATATGCAGATACCTTGGGTAGTCCACCGTTTTGTGATGTTTTGGATTCATTGTAATTAAAATAAATGCCTTATTGAAAATACGGACAAGCCTATCTAAACAATCACTGAAATTATAGTCCATGTTCACAGAAGGAAAGTGCCACCCAGAAGTCAAGTATAACTTTAGGAATTTACGAAGTTCTGAGCGGAAAAATTCCTCCCTACACGTCTGGTTTTTGAGGAGGGTCTGTTGAGAGTGTTAAGAACCTAGCATATATTGCTTTATGATTGGATAGTCCTGCATTAATAATAATTGTAGAACGTATATCAAGGATAAGATACAGAAAAATGTAAACGACGAAGAAGAGAAGATTAGAGACCATGATAACCAATACAAAAGGGCTACCACCAGTTAATGCCGTTTTAGATCGTGTAGTGAAAGAAGAATCACCTAAAGACGAAACGACACATCATGTGAGATTCAAATTACCACCAGTTGATGGGAAGTCTTCTTAGTCCGTATACCTTAGACAATTTGAAACTATTGCGACAGTCAATCATTGGTCAGAACAAGAAAATTGGCTGTTTTTTAAGGGCGAAGAAAAATGTTATCAGACCTTGTTCACTCGACTAGATAAACGTTACGGAGTTGTCCATCTACAACAAGTCTACAAAGCACAACTAAGAAGTAGAATTCAATGAACAAATGAAAATTTGCAAGAATTTGATGCAGATGTTGCTCGTATAGTGCGGTTAGAAATTTCTTAGTATAAGAAATTGCTGTGGATATCTTGATCAATGAGTTGAAAAACAGTGAATTACAGAAAGCTTTACGACTAGCAAGACCGAAAGGAACATTGTCTTGGAACTTGGAACACGAAACAGCTAGTCAAGCTTCACGGAGCTATCGAATACGAACGTCTGAAGAAGGCGACGAACAAAACAATAAATGTCTAGAAGAAATCGTACGGAAAATAGTTCGTAACACGATGCCGAAGAGATGCGAGCCCAGATGTTGGAATGGTGGCGACGTAGGTCATACGCGCCGTAAATTGCAAGAAAATAATACAAGAATCAGAAAAGTAGAACAGATCGAACACAGGGCTAGAAGAGTTCATTCAAATAACGATGCTCTTTCGAGGCAGTCATGCAGTGCAAATTATAACCACTGTATTGACTTAGAGGAAAGACTTTGCCCCGTGAGAAGAACGACCGTCATTAATGATCAATGATAGCCTTAACAGCTACAAGACGCCCAAGCAGATGATCCATGTATATTGGATTGGATGCGTCGAAGTGAAAGACCTACTTGGCAAGACATTCGTGCATGTAGTCCAGAAGTCAAGTCTTACTGGAGCCAATGGAATTGCCTAGTGCTAAAAGATGATCTTCTGTATAGAACCTTTGAGAACGACGACGGTACAGAATCTAAGCTTCAGTTGATTGTACCTTAAAGTACAGTGTCAGTTGCATGATGGTGCATCAGGTGGACACTTTGGTATTACGAAGACTCTGCAAAAGAATCGAAAGCGGTTCTGTTAGGTAAACTGTAAAGATAATGTAAGAAGATGATGCCGGAAATGTGAACTGTGTGCAACCAGTAATGGTCCCATGAAATGGAAAGAGTAGCAATCGACATTGCAGGTCCATTTCCAGAAACGGAAGATGGAAATAAATATATCGTGGTAGCCATGGATTACTTTACGAAATGGACTGAAGCCTATGCGATATCAAATCGAGAAGCTGCTACCGTTACAGAAAGAATTCTTTAACAAGTACGTCTTTAACAAGAGGTACTTGTTGAAGAATTCTTTAGCCGATTTGGTGTTCCTTTGGAGATCCACACCGACCAAGGGCAAAACTTTGAGTCAACCCTCTTCAAAAACTTGTGTAATTTTATTAGCAACACTCCTGCATCCTCAATCAGTTTGAATGGTCGATAGGGTGAATCGAACAATGGGAAAACACTCGACCGTGAATGAAACTACAGACCAGACTCCAACCTGCCTGATGTTGTGTCGTGAAGTTCGTTTGCCCTGCGATCTAGAGTTTGGCTGCAGACCTTCCGAAGAACATGTTGCAAGCAAAGAATATGTCGACCACCTGAAGTTAAGAATGAACAACATTTATGAACTTGCCCGACAACACATTCAGTTAGCCAGTGACAGAATGAAAGATCAATATGATTTTCGATGCAAGAATGAAAGCTTTGAAGAAGGTGATCTTCCAAAAACCAAACTGTGTACGGCTGATTTTTCTTCGCACAGTCTATATATCCTTTTATGTATGATTTCTAGAAATAACTTTAAAGGATGGTTCATTAAGCTGGTGGTCCGGAAGTCACTGCAGGCTAAGGATTTTGTTTTCTTGGGAAACCAATAAACGTCCTTGATGATCCCGTATGATCCTTGTTATTACTCGGCTTAGGTTGGTAATCAATTTGATGTTATATTGCCTTAAGTCCTTTTCTCACTGCTTTATTAATATCTTTATTACGCTGTCATTATACGCGTGCTTTCGTATCGTTTTTGTTGTTCTCTTCATGTCTACATAAGTCTTTTGGTCTCGACTGAATTTTTCCTGTATGTTTTCTCTGCGTTCTTGCTAGCTTTTATTAAGTTATCGGTTATGGTTTTATACACAATGTTCATTTTTAATTTTAATTATGCACACATTTTAAATGTGTGCATAATGTCCACGATATTATTTCTGTAGGAGATCCTGCCATACGCTTTCTTTTAAAATTATTAACCTAAGTTATTGTTTAATATAGTCAAAATTTATATTTGCAGACTGCACATCGCAATTATTCATCTTGTTTGAATACCCGCCGCAGAACGCTGTATATTCTAAAACCACATGTCACAAAGTGCGCCCACTGGTTAAGTGGTTTTAAAAAATTGTGGCATAATGTATATTCCTACATGGGATGGGTTCATCGACGACTCCAATGGTGGGCAGAATCACGTACATAAATATGTGTAAAACTGATTACAAGTTACTAAACATGTTCTATTCAGAGGACAGTTATAAAAATCGGACCGGGAATACAAACATAATAAATATTGTAAGTTGTTTGTATGATTGTGTCGAAGTAACAGAATTATTTAGGATTTAATAAATATGAATCTGGCAAGGTTAGAACCATATGTGTGCTTTGGGGATAAATCTGAAGAAAAGTATAATTGGCTTCAATGAAACATAGATTGGATTTCACCAATATTTGTCACTTAATCCTTTCTAATCTAGTTTCATTGCTACATTACAAAGATAATAACAATCTTATCAGTATCAGTATATAAATACACCCTATGTATGTTATGGGGTAAAGCGAAATTTGCAAAAGGGTGTGTTACACATACGGCATGGCTAGTTTGTCCTTCTTTCCATTTTTATCTTTGCGCACCATATTCTAACGTCTCCTATAATGGGTAAATAATCATTATTATCACGCAATTGTTTACTTCTTTTTGAACGTCTTCAGGAAGTTCGTCGTCTTGTATGTCTTCTTTGTTATAATCTATTTCTAATGAGTGTAGAGTAATAAAATCTCATGAAGTATTCAAAAGCGCTACAGGGTAATCCGTCAATAATCCGTCAATAAATTCCGTCCGCATTGCAAAATTCTGTCGTTTCATAAAGAGCAGGTAGGTATCACCCTGTTTTAAGGGATTAGTCCATTGTTATCGACAGATAAACACTGAGCCAGAGGCGCGCTAGTGGGTTAATTGACAAAAGAATATGCATTCTTAAAAATCATATTAAAGGAAATAAAAATGTAATACAGCAGAACAGTGTTATTAAAAAAATATAAAATGTAACAATAAAATATATACGAACCGAAATCGGGAAATACTCACAAACACACACGAATGAACTTTACATATTGAAACACTTGTGGGGAGTTTAAATCAATTTATTCACAAAAACTACAAAAACTTTACTGGATACGTTATTACAATTCTACATCACTATAGTCTTCATCCGAAGAACTGTCATCATCCCCTGGTGTTATAATTATAGGGTCAACCACCTGATCGACCAAGTTGTCCAGTTCCCACATTTTATCTTCCTCTTTTAAAACATGCTGGATTGCTTTTTGCCAGTTTTCTGATGTGATTTCCATAATGGCTTGATCAAACAATACCTTGACATCTTTCATTTTAAATGTGGTATTGTGCCTTGCAACATATCCTTTAACTTGTGCCCATATAAGTTCTATGGGATTTAATTCGCAATGATATGGCGGTAGGCGTAGCACAGTTACTTTATACTTTTCTGCTACATCTTCTACGGCATATTTTATGAAGCGAGATTTATGTTGTTTTACTACGGCTAGTAGTTCCTTCTTTATTGAATTCGTCTCAAACTGAATACCTTTATTTGACAGCCAGTTAATAATTTCTTGCTTTCTCCAAGCTGAAGTTGGTACCTTCTCTATGCGCCTTGAATGGTAGCTTGCATTATCCATAACCACGACCGAATCAGCTGGAAGAAATTTTAACATTTCCCCGAAGTAGTCTTCGAAGACATCCGAATTCATGTCCTCATGATAATCTCCCGTCCGACACGACTCAAAGCTTAACAAACCTTCTTTTAAAAATCCTTCTTCGCTTCCAATGTGAGCAATTATAAGCCTCTTCCCTTTTCCCGAAGGCACTTTAATACCCGTCGAAAGGCCTTCTATGAAAGCTTGGCGAGCACTTGTTACATTTTTATCTTGCCACATTTTTTGGACTATATAACCTTCGTTTATCCACGTCTCATCAAGATAAAAAATTTTCTTGTGCTCTCTGCGGTACTGTTTTATAGTTCTCAAATATTTTCGTCTCCAGCAAATGATTTCATCACTTTCCAGTAATAGTGCCTTTCGATTGTGCTTTTCCCAGGAAAAATTCATACTTTTTAAAGTTTTCCATAAAAGTTTTCTGGATATCAAAGGAATATCGTTATCTTGGCTTATCTCCATTAGTATTTTGTCAAGGGTGGGTATTTCCTTTTTAAAATAAAACGAATGAACTTTTCTTCGAATGTCACGTTTGGTGTCTTCACCTAAGATTTTTATTGGTCTTCCTGATTTTCTCTTGCATGGACTTAACTGGCCTGATATCTTTCTTTCTCGCAATAATTTAAAAATCGTGGACTGTCCAATTCCAGTCATTCGGGCACATCGCTCAACACTTTCTTGCACAGACAAACTAGGGTGATCGTGTTTTATGCAATCATATACATTTAAAATTATAACTTTTTCACTAACAGATAGCGGAGAATTTTTTACACCTCTTTTCTTTGGAGTAAATGTCGCCATTTTATAACTTTTTCACTATTTCTATATCACAATATTACTGTACGTTTAATTGGTGTAGTAACAATTACTAACTCGAATGTCGAATGTCGAATGATAATAATAAAATAAAAGAGGGATTATAATGAAAGTGTAAGTAAAACCTCATTACGCTTTATTAGTCTTCATGTTGATTTATTTTAGTTCTTAGTAATATTAGGAGGTGCGTCATACCCTTATCAGTTTCTTCTAATGCTTTTATTCGTTCAGTAAGGAAGTGAATTTGTTTTTATAAATAAAAATGTAATTAGCTTTAATGACCATATAATGGAATACGAGTTTGAAGAATAAGTTAATCGAAAAATTAAATAAAATTGGTTATCACAAAATATCCAAAATATGATATTTTGAGGTACATCAATTTTTGACGACGAAGTTGACATCCGTCCATTTGCCTACGCCCATGACGATGTAACGAGGCTATGATCGTTTAACAGTTCGAACCGTGGGAGTGTCAATATTTGCGCATCCACTTCTACAACGTGAAGGCGAAGTGGGAATCAGAACGGCTATTTAAGGCGTGTGAATAGCGGAATTAGACAGTCTTGTAGCTAGCGCTCTAGGCTCCCTGACTCGCCGGTGTAGTGAACCAGCGAGACATTCTGGACAGAGATAGTTCCGTATTGAGGATCATACTCTGTCCCTAATCAAGCGGAACCCATCGGTATTGCGTATTGAGCATTACCGTGGATCTGCACAGAACCAACCGGGACAGAGATTTCCGTATTGAGGATCATACTCTGTCCTTAGCCAAGCGGAACCCGTCGGCATTGTGTATTGAACATTGCCGTGGGTCTGCACAGCTAAATATTTTGTTTGCGAGCATATACGGAGCTTTCTCTGAATTGAAGCGAAAGCGAGTATATTAGTAGTACTAATTAGTTTCTTTTCTTTTATAGACGTTTGCCGGGGAATATTCATTCATCGCGGGAGCCAGACGGAAACGTAGAATTCATTTTATTTTTGTTTTATAAATATACAACGTAGAATTTCTTTTTTTAGTTTTTTTTTATTTATTGTATATATATATACTTAATAGATTTATTTTTATTTCAAACCTGTGTTTTACTGAGTCTGTCGCCCCGAAAGAGCTACCCATCACAAACTGGCGCCCGAGCAAAAATTAATAACATGCCGACAGATAAAGACACAGACTCAGTAACAGGTACGTCGTGGATAAATCGACTTTGCAAAGAGGAATTGCAGAGCGAGGCCGAAAGATGCGGCTTAGATCCCAAGGGAGCCGTCGACGAATTGAGAGAACGACTCAGAACCTATTTTAAAAATCGTGAGGAAGCTACAGGAACAATCCCAAAAGAAAAAACTTCCAAGGGAACAGAATCCGACACACTGGCCCAGGAAATTTCGGGCATCCGAAGACAATTACAGGAATTAGCAATAACGAAACAAATGGGGCAACCAGAATTGCTAAATCAAGTACGAAAGTGGAACACACACTTCGACAAGAAACATTCGGATGCAATAGAATTCTTAGAGAGAATAGACGAATTAAGCTTGGCCTACGAGATCGATAAACAAGATCTACTAAGAGCATTACCAGAATTATTAGGAGACCACGCCTTGTTATGGTACAGAAACAATAACAAAAATTGGAAGTCATGGACAGATTTCAGCGAAGATTTTAAAAAAGCTTTCTATCCCAGGGGATATTTGCTACAACTAGAAGAGGAAATCCGAAACAGAAAACAGAGACAGAACGAACCAGTAGATAGATATATCACGGAGATTCAAACATTAATCAGACGAGAAGGATCTTTTTCCAAAAACCAAGAACTCGAAAGGATATACAAAAATTTGTTACCAGAATATAAGCTTTATGCTCGCCGCCGGGATTTCGGAAACTTAGCCGAATTACAGGATTTAGCCCAAGAATACGAAGCTCTAGAAGACGAAAAGACCCGAGCAAATCAGATTTGCCGTGGAAACTGGAGACGCACGGACCAAGCAGAGTACGATGCGAAAACGGCATGCTTTAGATGCAAGATGCCAGGTCACAGCCGTAAAAACTGCAAAAGCCCATGGAAAAAGTTTTGTTCGCGTTGCGGCAGAGAAGGAGTTTACAGCAGCGACTGCTGTTTCAGGCGTCAGGGAAACGAATTACAGACTGGAGAAACAAGGAGTCGTCCCAGTCTGTAAAACAAGATTCGACTCCATTCGTTTTCGCCGTTACACAGCCAGCAAGCAATGACATTCGACTGTTCGCATCACTAAAAATAGGGCAAAGAACATACAGAGCGCTCATCGACACAGGAACTACTAAAAATTACGTCGGGGATAGAATAGCTCAGATATACAAGGACTCTCTAGATAGCTACAGCGGGAGAACAAGACTAGCAAATGGAGCGTCAATTGAGCTTAACCAGAAGTTGACAATTGAATGCGAGATCGATAAGTTACAAACCCGACAAACATTCATAGTAATGCCAGGGTTGACGGAAGATGCATTACTAGGAGTGGAATTCCTCAGGAACCATTCTATCGAACTTAAATTCGATAAACATACGACCAAACAATACATACAACATCAAGAAGAGACATGTAACACTTTAAAAGACTCCACTCAAAATACGGATTTAGAAAGGTTCCTAAGAAAAGAACTAAGGGAGTTTGAGAACATAACAGGACCCACCAACTTAATAAGACACGAAATAAAATTGAAGAAAAAGTGCGATTCAGTCAAGCAGCCTTATAGGCGGCACAATCCCGCAATGCTACAGATCATCAACCAAGAAGTGGACAAGATGTTAAAAGAAGGAACCATCGAACCCTCCACAAGTGGTTGGAGTTCACCGATTGTACTAGTTAGGAAAAAGGATAACTCGTACAGATTTTGCATTGACTTTAGAAAAGTCAACGAACTATCAGATAAGGACGCATATCCGTTACCCAGAATATCGGAAATTCTGGATAGACTTAAGGAAGCAAATTTTATATCGACCCTCGATTTGAAACAGGGATATTTTCAAATACCCCTAGAAGAAACAAGCCGCCCAGTAACAGCATTCAGCGTACCCGGAAAAGGCCATTTTCAGTTCAAAACCACCCCATTCGGACTGCATTCCGCAGGAGCCACTTTCCAACGCCTACTGGATAAGGTAATACCTCCCGATATGGAGTTCGCGTTTGCCTACTTGGATGATATCGTAGTAATATCTAAAACGCTTCAAGAGCATTTAAATCACCTACATGAAGTTTTCCGAAGACTGAAAGAAGCCAGATTACAGCTGAACTTCGAGAAATGCACGTTTTGCCAGTCAGAACTCAGATACTTAGGACATGTGGTTGGAGCAGAAGGAATAAAAACTGACCCGGAGAAAACCAACGCTATAACCGGACTTACAGCACCGAGAAACGTGCGTCAACTCCGCCGGTTCCTAGGAATAACATCATGGTACCGCCGATTCATAGAGAACTATTCGACAATAGCAGGACCGCTAAACATGCTGCTGAAGAAGAAGATAAGATGGAAATGGACCGATAAGCAGGAAAACGCATTTGAAGAGCTAAAATCAAAACTTACATCGGCCCCAGTATTAGCATGCCCCGATTTTTCGAAAACATTTTACCTGCAAACAGATGCGTCGAACTGTGGACTTGGAGTTGCACTAACACAGAAATACGACGGCCAGGATAAAGTAATTGCATATGCTAGTCGAACCCTCACACCAGCCGAGACAAAATATTCCACAACGGAAAAAGAATGTCTATCCATCGTGTACGGGATAAAGCAAATGAGGCCGTATATAGAAGGATACAATTTTAAGGTCATATCAGACCATCAGTCTCTCAAATGGCTGAAGAACCTTAAAAACCCGTCAGGTCGGTTAGCCAGGTGGAGTTTAGAACTGCAACAGTACGATTTCGAGGTAATATATAGAAAGGGAGTCCTCAACAAGGTAGCAGATGCTTTGTCACGACAACCACAAGAAAACCAGAGCGAAGAACCAGAGTCGGAATTATTAGCATCAGAACTGGAATCATGCAGTTGGTACGATAATCTATATAGGAATGTACTCCAGAACCCAGACGATTTCCCGGATTTACAAATATCAAACGGGAAATTATATAAACACGTTTGGAGCAGCCGTAATTTAGCCGACCCAGAGTTTAATAACCCATGGAAATTATGCGTACCAAGATATAAAAGGAAAGATATTTTGGAGGAAAATCATGACTCGACCACAGCAGGCCACTTAGGAATTGCAAAAACAATTTGCCGAATAGCGCAAAAGTACTATTGGCCTAAGATGTTTAAACAAATTGCAGACTACGTTAGAGCCTGTACGAAGTGCCTCCAATATAAACCGTCTCAAATGCAACCAGCCGGGAAAATGCAACCGTCCACTGTAGAAAAGCCTTGGCATACTGTCTCAGTTGATTTAATGGGACCATTCCCAAGATCTGCAAAAGGAAACATTTTCTTAATAGTCGTGCAAGACCGGTTTACCAAATGGGTCGTCGCCCAGCCAATAAGAGCAGCATCTACGAACTCAATCATCGACACTCTACGATCTAAAGTAGTCATGCAATTCGGTATCCCGAAGAAAATCATCTCGGACAACGGCGCGCAATTTACAAGCGGAAATTTTAAGGCGTTCCTAAAGTCCTATAACATAAATCACATTCTAACACCGCCGTACTCGCCTCAATGCAATCCAGTAGAACGAATGAACAAAGTACTGAAAACGATGATAGCTACTTACGTGGAGGATAACCATAAAGACTGGGACAAATTCATACCAGAATTCTGCTACGCCATAAATTCGGCAAGACACGATTCAACAGGATTTTCACCAGCGCTTCTTAATTTCGGAAGGGAATTAGACACAACAGAGGCGACAAATGGACAAGATATACAGGGGTATGCAGAAAACTTAAACAAGTTAGAAGAGTTAAGAGAACTTGCGAAAGTGCACATGGAACACGCTTTCGAGGACCAAAAGAAATATTACGATCTAAGACGAAGAGACTGGCAGCCACATCCAGGAGATCGAGTCATGAAAAAGGAACACCATCTATCATCAGCTAGTGCAGCTTTCACCAGCAAACTAGCGCCGAAGTACTCAGGGCCATACATAGTAACGTCAGTAATATCACCAGTAATAGTAAAACTGAAATTGGCCGATAGTAGTAGCCGCAAGCAGATGACGGCGCATGTAAAAGATTTAAAACCATGGGAGGGGGGAAATGTTACTACAGAAATCCAATCCCCACCACAGCCAAACGGTATTTAAGTGGCAATGCTAGCAAGCAGAATTCAGTTCATCAACATCAAACATGGAAGACATATTAGAGATACCGGAAGAGATGACCCCTCTGGGAACGCCAGAGAGACCCGAACTACCCGTGACACCAGGAAAAGACGCGGAGAGGATCATGAAAAGATTCCACGAACTTTTTGGGACACCACCAACCCCACCAGGAAGAAGAGCGTACCTGATACCAAAACGGGACAAGAAGCCCAATCCGCGTCCACTCCAGGAGAACCGGAACCCGGGAAACACGCCGACCTTATAGAGATCGTCCCAAAACACCTGGTTGAGAGGGGGACCAAAAGATACAGGATATGCTGTAACAATCAGAGGAAGATTGTAATAAAGATACCGAGAGGGATAGATGGCATCACGAGGCTGTAGACACCATCTACACAAAAAAAAGGTATGTTACTTTTTTTTTTTTTTCAAAGAGAAGGGGGTGTAACGAGGCTATGATCGTTTAACAGTTCGAACCGTGGGAGTGTCAATATTTGCGCATCCACTTCTACAACGTGAAGGCGAAGTGGGAATCAGAACGGCTATTTAAGGCGTGTGAATAGCGGAATTAGACAGTCTTGTAGCTAGCGCTCTAGGCTCCCTGACTCGCCGGTGTAGTGAACCAGCGAGACATTCTGGACAGAGATAGTTCCGTATTGAGGATCATACTCTGTCCCTAATCAAGCGGAACCCATCGGTATTGCGTATTGAGCATTACCGTGGATCTGCACAGAACCAACCGGGACAGAGATTTCCGTATTGAGGATCATACTCTGTCCTTAGCCAAGCGGAACCCGTCGGCATTGTGTATTGAACATTGCCGTGGGTCTGCACAGCTAAATATTTTGTTTGCGAGCATATACGGAGCTTTCTCTGAATTGAAGCGAAAGCGAGTATATTAGTAGTACTAATTAGTTTCTTTTCTTTTATAGACGTTTGCCGGGGAATATTCATTCATCGCGGGACCCAGACGGAAACGTAGAATTCATTTTATTTTTGTTTTATAAATATACAACGTAGAATTTCTTTTTTTAGTTTTTTTTTATTTATTGTATATATATATATATACTTAATAGATTTATTTTTATTTCAAACCTGTGTTTTACTGAGTCTGTCGCCCCGAAAGAGCTACCCATCACAACGACACCGAAATTCAGGCAAATTTTATGACACTTCATGATTTATTACTCTACACTCATTTGAAACCAATTATAGTTTTTTTATCATATTCAGCCATTTCTTCGGCTCAATCTGCTAAAAATAAAATTTTCATTCTTTTTTCTATTCTTCTCATCTTATATTATCCAGCTATTTAGAGCTGGTGTCATTGTCAACCTATAGAATATTTATGGTTTTTTAGAACATATTTAAAAGGTTTGTCACAAAAAATTAAAAATAATAAAAAATAAATACATCGCAATAACTGTGGCGAATTAAGCAATGGTCTATTACGAATGACTAATAATTGTAAATGGTAATATATACAATGATGTTGAATTTATTTACTATCTTTTTAAGTTTTTCTGATAACCGTTTTATGTATGGCATTCTTATTTTCCTCGTAATATTCCCTGTGTATGCTGTAGGATCTCGTTCTAAGTTGTTCTGTTCTATTTGGTCGATTGTTGCAGATGATAACAAATGTTTTTCCTCTAAGAACGAATTTTCGTTAGAACAAGCAATTTTGGCTCTATCGTATAAGGATTTAATGATTCCCTTTTTAATATTAATATTATGATTTTATTTGTAATATAGATACCTGTTGGCGTGTGTTGGTTTTTTATACACCTGAGTCCAATATCCAGTATGATTCTTAGAGATTAAAACATTCAGGAAAGGTAGTGTGTTATTATATTCCTTTTCCTTTCCCGAGTGCTCCGCGGAGCACAGTGCGATAATAAACGGTTAAACATTAGAAAAAAAAGCTCCGCTATAGCGATGGCTGAAATCGACAATGAGAGATGCTATGATGGCGTCCTACTTAGTCAGTTACCGCGTTGCTCAAGCAGGCGAAACTCACACCATCGCGGAAAACCTCATAAAGCCGTGCGTCAAGGACATAACTGAATGTATGTTGTACGGTAAAGCCAAGAAACTAGTAAGCACGGTACCTTTGTCAAATAATACAATCTCGCGCCGCATCGGAGACTTGGCAGAGGATGTGAAAGCTACCTTACTTTTTCGAATAAAATCTACCTATCTATCTAAGTTTTCACTACAGATAGATGAGTCAACAGATTTAGCTGGGTTGGCAATTTTAATAGCATTTGTGCGGTAACAGCACTTGGAGTCTTTTCAAGAGGATCTAGTTTTTTGCAAGCCATTGACAACTAACATAAAACTAACCGAAATTTTCAAGTTAATAGAAAGCTTTTTCACAGACAATAGCATTCCCTGGGATAACTGCGTAGATGTGTGCACAGATGGCGCGAAGGCGATGTGTGAAAGAACGTCGGGCGTCATTTCAAGACTAAAGAAAAAAACCAAGGAATGCAGCAGTAACCCCTGTATCCTCCATCCTTTCATCGCTGTGAAAAAAATGCCGCCTTCGTTGAAAGTAGTCTTGGACGAAACCGTGAAGATAATTAATTTTATCAAATCACGACCACAATACAAGGCTGTTTAGAGTGATGTGTAACAACATGGGCAGTATACACTCGTCTTTACTTCTTTATACGGAAGTAAGGTGGCTTTCTCGCGGCAAATGTTTAGCTAGGCTCTTTGAAATGAGAGCTGAAGTTAGAACCTTCCTAATTGACAGAAATTTTGCCTTGGGTGATCGATTGTGTAACGAGCATTGGTTAATGAAATAAAAATCTAGATAGCTTCTAGCTCACACACTAGAAACACTCATATGCTAAATTTACTTGAAAACTTCCATAATTATTTTCCTGAGGAATTCCACGACAAAATTAAAGAAAACTTCTGGGTTGCAGATCCATACCTTGCAATGGTAAAAAACCAGCTTCCTTAACATCTCAGCAGTATGAATGCCTGATAGATTTGACATCGGATTCTGCGATAAAAAAAACATTTTGAAAGTAAATCGCTAGTAGATTTTTGGTGTCAACTCAAAGACGAATTTAAAATTTTGTCAGATTGTAACGAAATATATTTATTTGCCTACCTCAGGGTAAGATCATGGGGGTAGAAAATTGGGGACAGAAACTATGGGGGCGAAGATAGGGCAAGCAAAACAATCGTTACTTATGCGAACGGCACTCAGGGGGTTGTTGGAGAGCTGGGGTCGTGGATAAGTGAACGACAAGGGTCAGGATTGGGGCAGCTACAAAAAAAAAATGAAACAAAGGGGTACTTACATAAATCTCCTGGGCAACTGGGCGAATAAAACAACAAGAAAGGGCTTCTAGCAATTTAGAACAAGGGCGCCGCTTTGAAGAAAACTTCCTGCTGGAAAAAGAAAGAAAATTTCTTCTTCCC
Source organism: Diabrotica undecimpunctata (assembly GCF_040954645.1). NCBI lineage: Eukaryota > Metazoa > Arthropoda > Insecta > Coleoptera > Chrysomelidae > Diabrotica > Diabrotica undecimpunctata. The sequence continues at coordinate 133,417,609 of NC_092809.1, read as the reverse complement.
TAAAATCAAGAATACATACAAGGGTTAGAAGACTTTCTAAAATAAATACAAACAATGGATCAGAGAAACAAATCAAAACGTTTATTTTTGTCTCATACAAACAGTTATCAAACATATAAATGGCACAAAAAATATACTATATAAATAGTTGCAAAATACAGAATAAAAAAACTTACATGTGTCCGTTTACAAACTCCAGGGGTTGGAGATACTACAAAAACTTACAAATGTTACCGCACAGAGATTAACCTTTTTTTAAAACAAACAAAACAAATAAATATCGAAAAAAATAAAGCTAGCTGTCATATGTTAACATTAAATAAAAAAAAAATTAAAATGACAGCTAAGTTAAACCTAAAATTTACAATTTATTAATTATTACAAATCCTTTTAAATTTAAATGAAAGCAATTATTGTTTTAGCAAAAAAATGTCTGTCTTTACTTTAAAATTAATATGTTAAATGTTACCTTGATTCACTAACTTTGACACTTAACTTTGGAAAACTTGCTATCTCTGGGATTGGAGCTGCAAGGACAAAACTCTCAACTTGAACAAAAGGAAACCATTTCCATACGCAGGGACGAAGATCTGACGCAGATGGGGCTGGATCAAGCAGGCAAACGACAACAAAGCTGGTGGAACATCCTATATAATAATTTTCAAAATTTCTTCAGTTCCGGTGTACTGCACAAATCTTATGGTGATTACTCTGTTCTAAACTGCCATTATGTAAAGAGTATTCTCACCTTAACCGGTCTTAAAACATTACACAAAAAAATGAATCGACTCCCGATTCAAAATTGCCCAAACATCATTTTAGTCTCAAATCTCCTGCTTGACTCTTTATGCGTTAGATTTTACAAATTCAACCAAAATAAATTTCCCTTCACGTCTCCAGAACCAGTTGTGCCTACGAACCTAAACAAACAAAATACCCCTCGACACTCGCTCTTACAACAAAATTTCTTAACAAACCGGGGATTTAGCCTTGAATCAAAACAACTTTTTTAAATTCGTCGAAATAACATGTATTTGAAACAACTGAATACAAAACTTAATATTTAGAATCTCAACTTAAAATGCCATAATATATTGATCGTTTTAAAATTCCTTTATAAGAGACAAACGCAAATAAACAACTCAGGGGTGTACTACAAAACTTAAAACAGAATTTATTCTATTATATAGATATTAAATATAAAACGCTACAAGATAAAGCGAAAATTATTCTTCTTCCTTTTGCAACAACATACTTAGATCTCGACTGAATTCGGAACTCAACATTCGATTGCATCCCAAATTATCCCAAATTCAACCGGATATTACTAACCTGTGCAAATCAAGGCAGCCTCACTCTTCACATTTAAATGAAGACATTACGTTTTTTAAGATTTTAGAAATAATGTACCTAATTAAGTTTCTTATGTTTGGGATTAAAATAAATTGAATAAAGTGAATAGAAAATGTAATGGTTAATATCTCCCCCCCCCCTAATTATAGGTTTCAGGTGGTAAGTGCTCGCTATAGAATTTCTGTCCTGAATAGTGCTTCTCGACTAAAAAAACTTTGGGAAACGCTGGTCTACGCGATAAACTATTTCGTAGAACTGCTCGTCACTGCATTTAAAACCACCTGGAATTGGTAATGTTTTTTCAGAAAATAATAAAAAAGAATATGAATCCCTGTTGTCAATCGGTCATGTCAACCTATTGACTAGTATTTTTTTTATGGAAATAATCACCTCTTCGTGTAAGATATTCTCCCAGAACAATACTTGACATAAGTATAAGTAAACGCCAAGAGGGGAAATTTTCATGAAAATTTATTAGATTTCAGTTGATTACACTTCTGTTCCCTTGCCATCTTCTCGTTCCAATATTGCCTAGATCATCATTTTGTCAATCAAGAAGCACTTATTTAGAGCACTCTTTTTGTTTATTATCTGGTGTCCTTATTCACAGACACTTTAAACTTTAAAAGCTTATATTACTATAAACCCTCGAGAAAAACAGAGTTTTGCACCTCTCTGCGTCTTGTGTTTACGAAATTTGCATATTATTTACGCTTTTTGTTTGCATACAGAAATAAACACACTTCAGAGTGTGACAGGAAACGTGCGAGAAAAAGAATACGTGCCCAAGTACTAAAACCGTTTTGCATATCCTATTACGTTGAGGATTCGATTGGATGCTTTTTCTTGTTGGGAAATTATCAAAGTATTTATTGGTAAATACGAGATATTATGTAGATATTGTAGGAAGAAGTGAAGGTTTTTAACTTTGCCGTGTGTTGATTATGTAGGTTGTATCTTTTTAACTTAGTACATCGAAAAAATTCTTAGTACAAGAAATATATTTATTTTTAGTTAAGAAAGTTATACTTGGCTGTTTTTATATTTATTTAGGGTCTATCCGTTTTGCGCAGATTTTAGACATGTTGAAAAAGTGTATAGCACATTGTGCAGTCTTAAAATTTATGCGGTAATAGCTTATCCATATTACACAGAGAACACCAGATGATCAATCTCCATTGGAAAGGGTTTACTACAAGATTTGGATTGGGAATTCCAGATACTTTAAACCCACTTATGATATTTGAAGGGGCCATGGCTCGGGGGAACGCATCTCCAAGCAGTTCTGCAATGCCGTAAATGGTAATAGTTCTCCCGGGGAATTTGAGCATACAATTGGAAGCTGCTTGGGAGTAATAAGTCTTTAGTGGAACAAATACCGCGCGGTCCAACGGCTGCAACTTATGAGAGGTGTGCGGCGGAATTGTAAGAAATACGATGTCGTTGTTCTCGCATAATTTACAGCCTCCAATCAGCAATGGCTCTCATGGTTGTCATCCTCCTCCTAAATTCCTTCTCTGTTGAGGTTGGGGATCAATATGGCAAATTTCTCTCTATTCTGGGCTTGATGAATTAATTCATTTCCTTTTGTGTGGGTCCAATCTCTGATATTTCGTAGCCAAGATTTTCTCTTTCGTCCTATGACCCTTTTACCTTCAATCTCGTCTTCTAATAATATTACTTGGAGCTGCTCAAATTCCCTATGGCGCATTTTGTGTCCTAGATATGACGTCTTTCTAATTTTGATAGTATTGACCAGATGAGGGCGTGTGTTCATTGCTCTCAGTACTTCTTCATTCGTAGTTCTGCTGGTCCAGCTTATTCTTAGTATTCGGCGGTACATCTACATTTCAAATGAATTTAATTTGTTAACGTCATACTGTTTTAATGTCCAGGTCTCACAGCCATATAGTAATAGAGACCACACATAACACTTTAGTGTTCTCAATCTTATTGAGACTGATAGCTTGGGCTAACAAAGCCGTACAAAGTTTTATTTGTTTAAAACATAAAATTAAAAAAAATATATGTTTAAAACAAAAAAAAAACGTTTAAAATAAAAAAAAAAACATGTGTTTTGCATTAAATTTAAAAAAACATGTTTTTTTTCAACCCTGCTTTAAACATCTCTTCTGAACACATATTAAAAAGTAAAGGCGACAGACATTACACGTCCTTGTCGTACTCATGGTCTTATAGATATCTCTTTAGATCTCGTTTTATGGCTTTCTCATATCGCTATAAATTGGTAATAATTCTCATATCTTGATGATCTATTTCTGTGTTCCATAATATGTTTGTAAGCCTTCTATGTTGTATTTTGTCAAAGGCTTTCTTAAAGTCAACTAGACATATGAATAAGCCAGAGTTAACATCTCGACACCGTTCTATGAGTATTTGTATAGTAAATAATGACTCTCTAGTGCCAAAGCCTGTTCTAAATCCTGTTATTCTATCGTCTAGTTTTTTTAGACGCGTTTTTGTATCACTCGCAACAAGGCTCTTAAAATATCAGGCTGATCTATATTTTTCACATTTTATTGCGTTAACGGAACTTATACTAAATTAAAGAGATTTTTGTATTTCTCAAAACACCTGACTGTAGAAATTTTTAAAAGAAGGTAATACAAAACAAAACAGCTAAATAGATACAAAGACATTTATGCAACTATTGAAAGCTATATAGCTTTAACTAGTGGTTCACGAAGATTAAAGAAATGCCAGCTGATAAACTAACACAAAAACAATATTCTTTAATATTATAAAGGAAATATTATTAATAATACGAAACTCACTGCTCCAACTCAGTTATTTAACCTTCATAGATTTTACTATAAATATTAATTTTTTCTTTTCAGATCAACCTCCCAACCGAGCGGCAGCTCCATTTTCGATTCGCTCAAACGAGTCCATGGAGCGCTCTCCCCTTCCTCAAAACATCGCTCGACCCAAAAACAAGATGTGAAAAAATCCAAAACGAGTACCGAAATCAAAACTGTAGATAAGGATAGAGATAAGGATAAAATCAAAGATAGAGATAAAATCAAAAGCAAAGATAAGGAGAAAGATACCGAGAAAGAAAAAAGAACTTGGTTCAGGAGTCCCTCAAAAGTCAATCTTCGCAAAGAACCTGTAAGTATCTTTTTAAATATATTTTTTGTTTAAATAAAATGGTATATAAACCAATAGAATTGTTAGCGATTTCATAATAAATTCATTTTACAATTTACAATTTGACAGGTTACAATTTTACGAGTTACAATTTACATTAAGATTTATGGATTAATAGATTGAAGATAGTTTACTTGTTAAGTTTTTTGTCGAACCACGCAACAGTTTTATACACATACCACTTTTGGTATTGTTGTATTTTTATTAAATCTAATTTATTGTCTTTATTTATTATTAAAATGTTCTAACACTTAGTTTATTTAATATTTATTTCCACTTATTCTAGTTTATTACAGTCTTCTACACTTATTCTAATTCGCTAAAAACAATAATTTATATTACTTTATTATACAACTTATTCGATACAACAATTTATTTTCGACTAACTGTTCTCAGCAAAGTTCCCTCTTTAAATATAAAATGCCGTTATTCGATAATTCCGGCGATTCCCTTCGAAGAGACGAGAAGGTCACTCATACTGGTTTTGTTCGGCCTGCTTCTGGAAATTTCGAATCCGGGGTGACCCATCAGAATTCAGGTTGGCAAACAGGTCTTTCAACTTAGCGGCGAAATTACTAGAGTAGAATAGAATTAGAAATAATATATTTACAGTTTTATGCGTTATAATATTTATCGTAACATTATAAAGGAAAATATTAGGTCTAATTTGTAGTTGTAGTGATTCCTTTGGGGATAGTATTTGAGTGGTTTTCTCCAAAACAAACGGTCATTAAGTTTGTTGTTTTCGTAAGAAAATTAAATAACAAAACGGCTTATTCCTTTTTACGAATTCCTCTGTAACGAAAGAAGTGAAAGAGACGTATTAGATCTATTTATATTTCTTGACCGTGAGTAAATTTTTCAATCAGCTGCAAGAAACAGTCTCGTTGTAATAGTCAAATAACGAAGGCTAAAAAATTGCTCGCGCTGAAAAAATTTTGGAAAAAAAATTAAGTAACGAGTGAATTTAAAGTTTTTATTAAAACTCGGGAAGTCCACGTCGGAAAGCTATGTAACTTAGCAAATGGTTTACGGCGATTATTGCCTAAACCGTGCCAATTTTTGAGTGGTACAAACTTCAGAAGGAAGAATTCAAGTGTATGACTTAAAAAAGTGACCGAAATGTTTCTACAAGACCGCCTACTGTGTACTGGGGCTATTGATGAACATATGAACATAAATTTTGCATGACAAACTAAATAGGAAAAGCAAAGTGTGTGTTTAAGGATGCATCGTAAAAACATTTGTTCTGATTTCCTGGCACGAATCGATAAGGACTCAAGACTTGTCAAGCGTTAAACTTGTGACGAAAACGATTTTTCAATATAACCCTGTAACCAAACGGCGGTCCATGCAGTAGAAGAGTCCAAACTCGCCGATTGTTTTGATCCATATACGGGGCGTAGGTCACATGGAACTGATATCTTACCGTCAGGGAGTAAATCAGTATTACTATTTAGAGGTTTTACGAAGACTCCGAGAAAAAAGGCGCAAAAAGAATCCCGAAATACGGAAATGGAACTACTGAATCATCCATCACGACAAGCAAATTCTGTTAAGAGATATTTGACAAAAAAGCCATAGTCATAGAACACCCGCCCTATTTGCCAGATTTAGCGCCCTGCGACTTCTGTCTGTTTTAACAACACAGGCAGTTTTAAACCCGAAATTCGAAGACGACTATAGCAAGAGCCGCAATGACTGCTCACTAAACGGGGTATGGCGTGATCGTCACATGACTATGACAAACTAGAAGAGACTGGTCTTTTCCATATTTTACTAGGCATGCGAGACATGGACAGTCAAAGAATCAGAGAGATGACGCATAGACTCTTTTGAAATGTGGGCATGGAGATGACTGCTTCGAATTCCATGGACGGCGGAACGTGTCGGTTCTAGATGAAATTAAACCAAATCAACGTCGGTCTAGTACTATTTATTCTAGAATTATAAAGTTCTTTGGTCATATCCATCGAAGTGATCACAAAATGGAACGGTTAGTGGTTCAAGGGGGGCCTGAGAGCCAACGAGGCAGATCTCCCCTCGGGGGATGGGCTGACCTTACGAAAAAACTTTTCAAAAAACAGTATACTGAGGCAGTACATATAACAGATGACCGCGACCAGTAGAGAAATATCGGTAATAAAATTATCCGAGCTGCTGAAGCTACCATAATGAACCACAACTTATTTGCTAAGATGTTAAGGACTGTGATGATGCTCTAACATATTCTTCTTATGCCACTCCTGCCCTTTATTTCTTGGGAATGTTAACTAACAACTAACATGTCCAGATTTTTGTTATATGTTAGGCTTAATAACTCGCTTGGTGTTTGGTCTGGACCAAGAGTTTCGTCGATGTTATTGCATAAATAATCTCTGCTTTAGTAATCTGGATTCCTCCATCTCCGCTTAGAATATTCATATAGGGTTTCCTTGTCTCCTTCTCGCTGGCCTTAAAATAATTTCTCTAGGTATTCTTTCCATAATATAGGTAGTAATACACCGCAAACTACTGGAGATCCTAATCAAACATGGGACCGTACAAATACATGGTCTCTAGACGCAGTAAACACTGCAAATTCTAGAGAAAACCATTAAATGACTGACGAGACATTGAACCTAGTAGAAGAACGGAGAAACAAAGCATCAAATCCAACAGAAACTGAAAAAAAGGTAGCTAACGTAAACAGACTAATAAAATCATCGAGCAGAAGAGATAAAATAATCACATCCAAGAAATATGCAAAAATGAGAAGAACGCTCAGACTGTCAAGAATCTAGAGAACTCTTTGACAAACCACAAAGAGAATTGTTTAATCAAAGAGTTCAAACTACAAATGCAGATCGTTAAAGATAAATTGGGAACACTCAGATCTCAAGAATCTAGAGTACTTTTTGAAAAATCACAAAGAGAATTGTTTAAGAAAGAATTGTAAAAGGCATAGAAACTATTGTGAAGTGTTATGAAGAAATGTGAGATATGGGGATTGAAATAATGTTTAAACTATGGAATGAAATATGGAACACAGGAAATCACACAGTTACTTTCATACCTATCTACAACGAAGGTCCACCAACTGACTAATAACCACTGTACGCCCTAATCTCCCACGTAAGTAAAGTTTTTCTTACTATAATTAACGAGAGATAGATGTCAATCAATGTGGATTTGTATCTGTAAAAGGCACACGGGAACAGTTTCTCAACCAGAGGTAAATTATAGAAAAATCTAGAGAATTCATTATTATTTGTGCTTTTCAACTAAACGAAAGCCTTCGACAATGCAAAGGGGCATGAAATGTGGCACATACTAAAAAAAATGGGGACTCTAGAACATCTAATATACCAAGTAAACCAACTGTATCTCAACAACACAGCGAACGTAAGAATCAACACCATATATTCTGATAACTTTAAACTAAAAACTGGCATTCGTTGATGTATTATCTCCCCAACGCTATTCAGTATATGTAGCGAACCCATCATAAGAAGGAATAACAGTGGGAGGTCGAAAAATCATCAATCTCCGGTATGCTGACGATAATTTAATGCTAGCATCATAAATAACTGAAATTGTACCTTTATGGACAGACTAGATGCTGTTAGTCATGAACATGGACTTAAAATTAATGCACAGAATACCAAGGTGATGATCATGGATAAAACTAGAAATATCCAGCGGAAAATAAGAGGAGGATCCGAAACACAAATACGTTGATTACATTGGTTATGCCAGCAACGGTCAACTTTACTAAAATCTGGAATGGTACCGTTATTCAAACAAACTATACCTGATACGAGCGCTGATCTTTCCTGTCGCTAACTACGCTGCAGAAACTTGGACCATCAAGAAGTCTCACTTACAACTTATAATGGCCACAAATGATGCGCATATTCTGGACAGCACATCGTACAAATATCTCAATATTAACAGAAATCGGCATCAACACTACTTACCATAATCGTCAACCAATATATATGGAAGATGTGGATAGATTGGTGGTTAAAGGAAGCGAAGATGGTAAAAGAACTGAGGAAGATCGCCACTTTGATGGTTAAACCAAAACAAGAACTCTACCGGTTACTCTCTCTCTCTTTCCTTCTCTCCTCCTATCACTTTCCTGTCTTTCTTTCTCCCCCCCCCTCTCTCTCTCTGCCTGTGTGAGGCAGCACACCACGTAAAAGAGAGCCGAATAGATAACCACCATATGTCGAATACCATACAGTCACCACATCCTTACGAAGGATAAAGGATAGAGGAGGAGAAGATTCCTTTCATCTGTGTAATTTTTGCTCTGCTTACATAATGGTCTGCCTCTGTCTCTGTCTGACTCCATTCACTTCTTTGACTTTTTTTATGCAAATGTAACTTAAAAATTTAAAACTAAAAAATGCTAAATAAATATTTTAACTCAAATCTCTTATATTTACAAAGTATTATTTTCTCAGTGTGTATCAGAAATGATTGGCGATATATTTTTCTTGATGAACATTATATAAATTTATTCACTGACCCCAACATTATAATTAGATATCTCATTTTTTTCTTGTCACTCATCGTTGATACTACTGTACATTTATCAATAACCATATTTACAAACAATCCAGCGATAGGTTTAATTAGTTTTAAATACATTCAATGAGAATATTTTTCTTGTTACTTTACAGATAAAATCGTCCACATCGTCGTTGAACGTCGGTGCCGGAGCTCAGAAAGTGACGTCTTCTAGTGTCGATTCGAAGAAGAAACGGCCGGTTACTGGTGTGTTTTCTGATGCGAATGTGACGTTTAGAAAGTGAGTTTTAATTTTTTTGGTTATTTTTTTGTATTTGGCAATTCTGGGTCGATTCTGGATAAGGGTATAGGTTACTGGCACATAATATAAATATAGATTGGAATAGAGATTAATTCGTAACAAATTAAAGTGAAATATCAATTAATAATTTATCTCAAATCTAGGTTATTTTTTAATAATGATATGACTCTTTTTATGCTTTATTTGGCTTTATTCCAGGTTTATTGTTTAAAAACGATTACAAAACTGTTCACCACAGATTATGACCCGAAAAGGTCTTTAATTAAGCGGTTTTTATCTTTATCTTTAAATAAAATAAATTGTGTGTGAGATATCATCTAATTTTTTTATTTGTTTATTATAAGTTTTACATAGATTTGCGACTTAAGAAAACCCGACAATAAACAGTCGAACGAGGTCAAATCGCACGATCTCAGTGGCCACTTCATGTCACATCAATGTGAGCTGACTATGCTTCCAAATCCCTTGCACACAATATCCAATGTGGCATGGTTTTGTGCCACGTAGTGCTGTCTTGTTGAAACCACATGTCGTTGGTGTCGTCAATTCAGGCCAAAAGAAGTTGGTATTAATCGACTTATGGCGCTTGTTGTTAACGATGATGGCCTCGCCAATGGTGTTCTCAAAGAAATATGGACCGATGAGATTACCAACCTAAAATCCACACCAAACAGTGACCTCCGGAATGCATTGGACTCTATTATCTCATCTGGATTGGTATCGTTCCAAATTCTACTCTTCATCCAAAATGTGCCTCATTGTTGCAGTTGATTTTTCTATGAAAATTAGGGTCAGTTTCCAACTGCTGCAAAGCTTATTCAGCGAAGATACGTCGTTGTCTATGTTCGTTTACCTTCAGCAGCTGGGTCAGTTGAGTTTTGTACGGATGCAGACCCAAGCACACTTTCACGGACAGTGACGATGTTTTCGGTAGATATTGCGCTTTGTCAACGTACGGGATTTTGATTGGTTTTTTACTGAACCAATGGACTTAAATATATCCACCGAATGGATCCGAATTGCGACTTTGTTAGGACCATTATGGCGACCGAAAATTGGGCGAAGCTCGCAGAACGTTGTCCAAACAGAACACCTATTTTGATAAAACAAATTTATCATTAGCAAGTATTGCTTGTACGATATATCCATCCATGACTATTCGGCAAAATATACTTGCAGCTGCAAATGCAGCTTTAACGATATATCCGCTACCACCTCTTAAACTTCGGAAGTCCCTATTGGACTATTATTTAAGATTTATTTAAAGTTTTTAAGAATTTGTTTACTTAATATGAATATTAATTTACAAAAATTAGGTTTTTTAAAAAATTTAGCTTCAAACCAGGGAATGGTATTTATACAAAATAAAATTAGACATCTACAAAAAAATTGCTCTCTTCGCTTTAGTTCATATATTTTGTGTGATATAATCTCCCTTTTGTTACAATGCTTTTCTTTTTGAATGGTTTATCTATCGACATATATTACAAAAATTTGGTACAAAATTACCATAACTCAAAAGAAAAATAAGCACTTTAAGTAAGTGCAAGTACAGTAATCTTGCTCGTATGTCAAAGCAATTTTCCCCATCGAAATTAACTGAAATGTCATTAATCCGTTCCAGTCCCCAAAAAAAACACATTAGTTGTTTTTGTTAAGTGTTTTGAAATAAGAAAAATGTATTTAAAAGAAGAAACATTTATTTATAAGTAACAAAAAATACAAACATATTCTGTAAAAACATAATAAAAAGAGAAGTGCTTACGGAAGCGCTTAATTTTCGTCAGTGGTGTTTGCTTTTTTCGTTACACTTTGCTCGTTTTCATCTGCAGATCGTTTAAAAAACTGTCCAAGGAGGATTGTTTCTTCCTCCCTTTCAGAAGATTGCGAAAATGTGTTATCCAAGTTTCGTTAAACAACACCGATGCACGACCAGTTGTAACTTTTTCAGGGTGATTTTTATCCACGAACTCTGCAACTTTGTCCCACATTCCCAGGATCTCCTTTATATCTCTTCTAACGTCTAGTTCGTCTGACTCCTCGGTTTTCAGCTCCTGAGGCTATTCCTCGACAAGTTCGTTCACATCTCTTTCATCCACCTCCAAACCCATGGATTTTCCATGAGAAACAGGCTCATTACCACTGACACTTCGGGTTCCAGTCCTTCGCAGGCCCTTTCATCTACAGCGTTAGGCCACAGCTTCTTCCATGCAGAGGTTAAGGTCCTTGTTGTAACACCTAGCCAGGCATGCTCAATAATTCTTAGGCATATTACTATGTTAAAGTGGTCCTTCCAGAACTCTCGAAGGGTAAGTTTTGTGTTCTCCGTCACCTCAATGCAGCGCCAAAAAATGTGCTTGGTATACAACTTCTTAAAATTAGAAATTACTTGCTGATCCATGGCTTGCACGATAGGAGTGGTGTTGGCTGATAGGTAAATCTTTATAATCTTGAACTCTTGGAGTAAATCATCTTCGAGATTTGGTGGGTGAGAAGGGGCATTATCGAGGACAAGAAGGATTTGCATGGGGAGGTTGTTTTGCTGTAGATATTTTTTAACAGAAGGGGCAAACACGAGGTTTATCTACTCCACAAACAATTTCCTGGTGACCCACGCCTTTGGATTTGCCCTTCACATAACTGGCAGTTTTTCTGGAAATTCACTTTTTGCCGCTACGCGTTCACTGACCACCCCTTTTTGTCAAAGTAGAGGCCAACCAGTATGAAAAAAATTTACCACACTACTTATGTTTTTCAACGTAGTTTTTGGTGAAACTTCAAAAATGAGGTTCGAACGAAAATCACTAGGGTTAGATGGAGGGAATATCCATCCGCTCGAAAAATGAAAATGCTTCTTCAAAAATTAAAAAATTTGTTATATCTAGGAAACTACTCAATTGATTTCGACTGTTTTTAATTTGTATGTACTCTTCATTTACTTTACGAATATACAATTTGCTTATATTTCCAACGTGTGTCTAGTCCTTTCTACAGATCTTCTTCCAACTGGTCTTTCCCAAAACATATTGTTTATAAGTTGGATGCCCCTACTACGAATCCTATGCCCTGCCCATCTTAGTCTTCTGGTCATTACGTACCTTACTAGATTTGTCTTTCCAGACACAGTATCTAATTCGTGGTTATATCTGCGCCTCCATTCATTATTGTAGATTTTGCTACTTCGTACGAGAAGTTTTGTCCTCATTAAATGTTGAATTACAAAGAAAGCTCCGTCATTATTCGCTTTTTAACTTCTTTCAGCTCATATTCCATAAATTACATTTAGCTGGAACTAAAACTTTATAACTAACTCTTAACAATAAATAGACTTTATAGATACGGTATTGAATGAACTCCGGCGAAATGATCTCTTTTGATCGGTTTGGAGAGGTTGAGCAACTCTAGACCAAAATACTTCATTTCTCGCACCACACTAAATGTGGCTAAATATTATTTATTTTTGGCACATCAGTTTTTATGAAACATTTTTTGGTCATAAATTACAATAACAAAATAAACTGTTTATTTGACATTTCGGCTTCGAGATCCAGAGTCGTTTTCAAAATATATACAATTTTCGCTTTTCTCTTAGAATATCAGTGATTTTTATTTAGTTTATAATCTTCGCAAAATATTATACTTTTTATTATTTACTTGTATGTACTGACCTAATTGAACTGTTGTTGCTATGCTTCTATTATTTTTAAACAAAATTCAATTAATTGTAGTAAATATCGGATATTTTTGTAATTTCAGTGGAGTCGATTTTATCTTAAAGGCACCTTCAAAGATCGTCTAGTTCCGAGAATAAACTGTTGTTCCGGAACGATAAGTTTCAGTGACTGCTTTTGTTGTATAATCATTCGACGCACAACACTTTTTTTTATAATCGATCTCTGTAAGTTGACAAATTAAATATATATATATATATATATATATATATATATATATATATATATATATATATATATATATAAATAAATTTTTTTTTGTTTAGTATAGTTTAAGTAGCACTATTCCCAAAAAAAGACATGACAAACATGTGTTTGGCGATCTTTGCGGCATGCAAAAGATCGCCAGTGTTATTTATGCCTGTCCAGTTCTTTATGTTACGTAGCCACGACATTTGTTTGCGACCTACTCTTATCTTACTTCAATCTTTCCCTGGATGATTAGTTGAGGTATTGCGTATTTTTCTCCTCTCAGAATATGACCGAGGTATCCAATTTTTCGTACCTTGATCAAATTGAGTAGTTCTCTCTCAGTATTTGCCTTTCTTAAGACTTCCTCCTTTCTCACCCTATCTGTCCATGGTATGCAGAACATTTTTCGCAATGTCCACATTTCGAAGGCCTCCAACTTATTAATGGAAGGTACTCTTAACGTCCTTGTTTCGGTATGCCGTATAACAATATGGATCATACATAACATTTAACCATCCTGTAGCGGAGATTGAAGGAAAGATTGCGGTTACATAGTAGCGGTTTAAATTTGATAAAAGCTTATTATGCTTGTCCTTTTTACATTTACATTTACAGTCCTTTTATAGATAACAATAAAAAAAACCAACTTCCTGATAAAAAACGTTCAATTTCTTTCCTCTGATATAAAAACCAATTTTTCTTCAAAAATTTGTCTAAATATATTACAATGAAACCCGCGATACTTTGTCTCCTTCAGACAAAAAAAAATCAGGATGAAAAACTTCCAGTCCAATTATTAAAGTAAATGACCTACAGTTTATCTTCCCTTCTGTATTTTAAGACTTTTTTTCAGCACACGTACACAACACTTTCACTCAACTCTTTTTTAATTTCTTCCAAGATGCCTTCCTTTATATATAGTGTTCTCTAATCAAACTTTGACATTTTTAATAGTCACTGTCAAAACTACCTGTCTACATATACAATAAACATTTTGTTTTTTTTTTTTAATTAATGAGAATGATAAGAAGTCGAAACATTTTTTTAGATTATATTCCAAAGCGATGATTTATTCTGCATCTGTTTTCGTTGGTCTGGGAACATTACATATGTTCCTCGTATTACTATGTCAATTTTCGTAAATAGTCATTAAAAATAGTACTCTAGGCCATGAGCATAATTTATGCCATCGGAATTATACTGCATTTGGAATGCCGTGTTGAGGCTGCGTTACCTAGTAATTATTCTACAAAAATGCTGATAATAATTTGTAAATTATAATATCATGACAAAAGGTCATAGTTTATGAAATATTTATGAGAAGATGTTTACATACAAAACGTGAACACAACTGTATTTTTTATGTAAATAAATTTAAAGTGAGTTTCAAGTTCTCAATTTGTTCGACTACATTTGTATTTTATTATTTTTTATCAATGATAGATATTGGAAAATCTATAGGTTAATATCTACAAAAATCTGCTTAATAAAGTGCCGTCTTCGTTACGAATTCTGTAATCTGTAATCACGTATGACTCTTTCTTATATTAATTCTGGGCTAATCCGGGAGACTTGTTATTTTTTAGTCTAGTAATAGTCCAGTCGTCAAAGATTTCCCCAGGGTTTCCCCCTAAAACCCTCGCAGAGTGAGAGGAAAGGGAAACATCGATTTACCAAGAATCTGTACGCCGTGGAAGACAATATTTTAAACAAAAAAATTAGCTGGGATAATTTGAACTAATTTTGAACTTTGAAAAATTATTTTTCAGTTTCAAAAATTTATTATATGATTTCTAGTAAATATTCCAATTAATGTTGCTCAGGCCATGTATCCACCGAGGGCGAAAACACCTAAATTACATCAAGGATCCAATTCCATTTCATAATAGTTCCGTCGTGGGGCCCCAAAAGCGAGGGTTACCGAGCGCTGCTAACCTTCGCGCAATTTATCTTTCCTTTCTCTCTTTGAACGTCCAGTATACAGGACGAAATCTTGTTTGAGTGGTCTCTTGACGAGGTAAACCAAAAAATTCCTTTTTTTTATAGTTCAAATAAATATTTATTTTAGACCCTTACCGGGAACACTAATTTACCAGAACTATGTTTATTGGCCCGATGATCTAAATAGCTATGGATTTATGGTACGTGTTCTGAAACCAGAATGTATAGTTGGCCGCCATCACATGACACCCTTAACAGTTCGCAGGATTACCGTTATTTGGTATAAGTGTCTTTTGTGCAATATCCCGTTTGCTTGGTCACCCACATCCTATAGATTTTTATGGTGGATATTATGTTTCTGCTGCCGATAGATTTAAAGTTTTGAAATCCCAGCCTGAGTACCTAGTTGGTAAAAATTATATCCTTTCTACAAGCCACACAAGCATTTGGATAATTCAGGTTGTACCAATTTTCTATGTTTTTTATTGAACAGTGAAGATTATCTATAAACTAAATAACAGTGATGTGATTTATTATTGGTCTTTTAGTTACATAAATATATTCATAATATATAAATATCTTCTATATAATAGAATTTTTTTATGTGAACGAATTTCGAAATTTGGGATAAAGTATGATTTCAATTTCATATATGTATTTCTCATTCATAATCTAATGCCAAGATATAAAATATTTGTTGTCTTACCAACTGATTTTAAGTTAAGTTTCATATAAGCACTTCTCATCTGTAATTTAATACCTAAAAAGATACTGTTTATTTCTTTTCCGTGATGATGTAATTCCTAGAATCTTTTAATAACTTTTTGTTCGTTACAAAATAATAAAAGTTAGCTTTGTTCTAAATTTTTCATTTTATTTCTTTGTCTGAGCTCGTTTCCTTACCAAGGTACGCTATTAAAGGATGGTGCCCAATTTATTTTAATTTTAAAGATAATACAAACAGCTTGTATAGAAATTTTGAAAGAACCACGCCCAATCTCTTCCCGACACGAGCATAAGGGTCTAGAATGTTAAGTTTATGTACGTAAATAGTTTGCTTACGTTACAAAATGGCGCTACAACGAGGGGCCTAATAATTTCTGTTTAGTTATTTGGTAGATAATGTGTTCTGTATGTTTTGTTGTTAATTGATTGATTTTTGTATATGAAAATTTATAGTTGTTTGTGTATGTATACATGTGGTTAGATCTAAAAAACTCTTCTGCAAGTATTTTTTTATCTTTTGATGTGTAGTATGTTTTTAGATTGGATTGAAAGCTTTTCGAGTCATACAGAGTAGTATGTTTGAACAAAAAAAAATCATAAAATAAATTTTTTTGATAAATAATTTTGATTACAGTAAATAACTGCAATTTTAAATTTTCTTTTGTTTTGCTTTTGAAAAATATTTTAAAATGGAGGTTTCTGTAGTACAATACTTTATTCTGTGGTACTTTTTGTGTAGAATGAACTCAACGATAAAAATTCCATATCTTTTGAGCAGAGATTCCTATCGACAAAAATTTAAATTGTTTTTAAAGAAGAAGAGTGCAGCTTTTGTATACGATTTTTGTATTTTGCCGCAAATGAAGTCGTTTGCTATAAAGCTGTTACTGTTACAATAAAATTTTTCACTTATTCAAGCCTTGTTTCTGAGAGAACAGTTTATTCTACAAAAGTGCTAATCAATATTTTTGATCAAAGTTATCCTAGCTACATTTCTTGTTTAATACATTTCTTTCTACGGCATACAGATTCTTGGAAAATCGATGTTTTTCGTTTCCCCCATTCCTCCTACGAGAGGGTTTTTAGGGAAAGTCCGGGGGTAGGAGTGGCAAACTTTTTTCCATCTTTTTGGGGTCCCAAAGTTGACATTTTCAAGAAAATTCAACTTGTTCGTATACTTTGTAGAGGTCAAATCTTTAAAGACTGGACTATTGCGATAAATGCAGAATTTTCTTTGGCATTATGTTTGCGGTTACTTTAGTCTGTTTGATACCTGTCAACACCTATGTTGTTTACCAATGTCCATAATCCATTACATGGCATATGATATGCCACAACCTTTTAAATCAATATACGTTTTCTATCATTCAAAACCATATCATTTTACCTGATATCTTGCGATAAAACTCAATAGAAAACCTTTCTATCTCCGATCTTAAAATAATTTCCTGTATATAGTTTCCTACCTGTGTTTGGTATGTAGGAACAAAAGCGTAATTGCCTTCTGAATATGAATTCATGAAACCTGTAACAAATTAATATTTTCGAGACAGGGAAGGACTCAGCCCAGTGGTATCAGCTAATAAATTTGGTAAGGTGAAAAAACAACGATTGTTGTTTAACAACTTAATTTTAACGATTAACTCACACTTTTAGAGGACAATTTAAAAATCCTTTATAATTTAATATTAAACACTGTGAAGCTACATCGTTAAGTAAAACATGAACCTATTGTTTGTAGTAAGTTTTTTCGATTAAGGAAAAATTGACAGTGGGTTGAATTAGCGGCATTAAATTTATGTTCTATGATTGCAACAAGTGAAAGTTGACAACGACTGATAATGACAGTTAGTTTTGTGTTTATTGATAATGGGACTCTACCTACATTTTTAATCAGATGAATTTCTATAACAGAAACAAATAAAAAATCGTAACTTTCAGGTTTATACATTGATATCTACTATGTTCCGCAAATATGTTTTTTATGCAAATAAAACAACTATGATGTTTTATTTGCATTAAAGTTTTTATCTAAAAACGATGTGTGAGTAAATCTCACTGAAGTGGCTGATAATAGATTTTTCAGTCATAGTTTTACTTGATTAGGAGATAAAAGCCATCTCAAGAAACAATCTCTTAAAATAAATATTTTCTATTGCTAATACCTTGGCTTCTGTATAATTTATTATGTAATTGTTTTGGTTAACGTAGATAGCTAAACTAAATCTGGATATTTCCTCGAATCACTCCTGTGGGAGGTAATACGGTCCCTTAATCCTCTTGATGAGTGGCCAATGTATTGCAGATTACAATTTGTGCAAGGTATACTGTAGACTTGTATTTGATATATTCTCTTTTAACGTTTTGTCTTAAGTTTAGAAAAAACTAAATTAATTGTTGGAACTGTTTTATTTGTAAACTTTAAGTCACCAACAGATTTAAATATTCATGTCAGTTTTGGTGTGATATCCTGTATATTTAGTAATGTTTAATATTTATTAGAAATAGGTGTGATAACCTTTCCCTGAAGACGTAGGGCATACAGAAATAACGTTAACAAAAACAGTGTATTGGGCGTCTCAATTCATCGAAAGCCGTCGCAAAACTCTTGCTGAAATTTGTAAATCTTTTACGCATTTCGTACAGTTCAAAAAGACAGAAAACGACAGTCGTTTTCGTTTAAGGCTACCAAAGTAGGTGGTGCTTTTTGTAGCTTACACTGGAGAAGTGGAAATAGCAGGACACATTCGCTGGCTTTCCGTATATAAGTTTGTAGTGCTTTGTTCGCCGTTTATTTTTATATATTAGGCGACTCAATTTATCAAAGCCGTTGCAAAGCTCTTGCTGGAATTTGTAAATTTATTATAAGGATGGTAATTAATGAGTATCACGGGCAAAAAACGTGTCCAGGGCAGCCAAGATTCGAATATATGAAACAATAGTGAGACCAGCAATATTTTATGCATGTGAAACTTGGATAATGAATCAAAAAGAAGAAAAAGTGTGAGAGATTTGGGAGAGAAAAATCCTGAGAAAAGTTTTTGGTGGCATAAAGCAGGCTAATTGGGAATAGCGCAGACGAACGAACCAGGAGCTAATGGAGACCTATAAGAGACCTAAAATAACACAGCAAATCAGAGCACAGAGAATTAGATGGTTGGGACATGTTTTACGAATGCCAAAAGACAGAAACGTCCTAAGAGTCCTAAACAGTAGAACATGGGAAGAAAACAAAAGGGAGATCATGAAGGAAAAGGTTTGGGGCCGTTCGGACTGACATGGGGAAAAATGGGAACAAGAGACTTTAAAGTACGAGTGCAGGACCGCAAAAAGTGGAGAAAAGTAGTCAAGACTATCGAAACCCCTAGCATTGTTTTTGGAAGACCTTGCATATTTTTATATTTTTAAAAGCTCCTTAACAGTCTGATGTAAATGAACTATATCATGTTGGGTTTATTATGAATAATACAGGGTGACATTTTGAAATTATACAGTGTGGAAACCACTTATGGAATAAAATTGTTTGTGTCCTTATTTTAGAAAATTATGAAACACACTACGACACGTCAACTTTTAAATTCAAACGTGCGCTTTCTAAATATAAATTTAAATGTACAGGGTGATTCAAACAAGTCTATCACCTTTATTTTTAATGAAACACTTGTATATTTTTGTTAACGTTAATTTAATTTAGTTAATCTTTATTTATTTGTTTTAATAACACCTTTATAAAGCTTTACTCTTCACCTTTAAAACGTATTTTGATTTTTTGTCGATCTTTGATCAAAATATATCGAAGTTTCACCGTCGAGTTGATACAAATTTTGTTTAATTTATTTCGCACGCGTAACTGACAATCAAAATCGCCGGTTGCTTCAAGTGTTTTTCTGGGAGAACGGTTAATTCTATACAAATAGTGTTGTCATTGAAAAAAATGTAAACATTTCTGTTCAATATTATCTCAGTTATATTTTTTATTTGAAATATTTTTTCATACGACGTACAGATTCTTGGTAAATTGATTTTTTGCACCCCCCACCCCTATGAGAGGGGATTTTAGGGTGAAGCGGGGTGGTAGAAGTGGAAAACTTTTTTTCATATTTTTTGAGGTTTCAAAATTGACATTCTTAGCAAAATTCAGCTTGTTCGTATGATTTTTAGGGGCTCAGTGGCATTTTCGTCTCTGGCGACTGCAGTAATTAGCGAATTTTTTCGATTTGTGTTGTCTCGAGATTCAAAGTTCGGAGGTTTACGCAGCTAATTCCCTTTCAGGATTTTCGTTCAGACCTTGGATAACTAATTAATATGTATTTCACAGTATATGAGTATATAAGAGGCTATTTTTTTGTATGGTCTTGGAAAAAATCTTGAATTCTCTAGGTTTTCGGGGCTGTTTTATTCTCTAGGGAATTATTCATTTTTTTACCCTATAACTATCTTTGGACATAAGAGAAATTGATATACATATGTAAAAATTATTTTTAATGAAAAAGAAAATTATAGACTATATCTTAATTTTTTTTTTCAATTTCCCGCACTCATGGTTCATGTAGTGGGCAGAGAGGTATACAATTCCAGTTCTGATTGCCTAAGAGGTAGGTCTATACAAATTTGCTAATCATCAATTGATTTAATATAGGAAAAAACATTTTTTGCTTTTTGACATTTTCGCCCTACTGTGCGGCCTAGATATCAGTCCTCTTTGAATATCTAGAACAATGGCAAGTGTGACCTTGCAGCAACGTCGTGAACAACACCAAAGTTATTCAACTCCAGATTTCTTTTATTTATATTATGTTAAGAAGAAGTTATGTCATTACTAGATTTAAAATGTCAACTTTTCAAAATATTCTAAATATTTTATTAATATTGTTCTGAAGCTATTTTCTTGTTGCGTTTTAAAGTAATTACTATTTAAATGGGAATAAGCCACAATTAAAGGTTAAAGTAAGTTTATTGACCTTTCAATTTCCACTTCGGAAATCGTTCTCATTTGAGAAAATTCAAAATTTTCGGAGATTGGAAATTCTTTACAAGAAACTGGCACGTTGCCAAAATTCAATCAAATGTTTACGAAGATTTAGAGACAATAACCTAATACCAAAAGGCTTGAAATTACATCCAGCATATTCAAGCAGAAGTTTGGAAAACATTCTACATAAAGCCAGTTTGTCCATAATCCGCGAAAGGTTACAATTTCCTATATCTAATTTTTTGTTGAACAAGACATTGTAAGTATTAAATATTTGCTTTTCAATGTGATATCAAATTCTGATTCTGATCAAATTATTTTTAGTTTACATATAGTATATGAAAATTCATAGAAACAATTCAGTCAAGAAACAAAGAAATATACATTTAAATAAATTTAATATTCTTTTAGAACAAAACAGTATACACACTTTAGATAAGGAGAACGATTTCCGAAGTGGAAATTGAAACGTTAATAAACTTACTTTAACCTTTAATTGTGGCTTATTCCCATTTAAATAGTAATTAATATTTTATTAATGTTCACAAATTACTTTAAAAAAAGCGCCGTAAGTTAAATTGGAGGCACAGAATGTGACGAAGCAAGTAGAACTTTATTTGGTGTGTGGAAAATGAGCCCTTTCTTTTACCTACAGTTGTATGCCTCCTGCATCTAAATGGATAAGACATTGTACGAACAATAGTCTTAGATTTTTTATTTGTGATTATTTTTATTCTCTTATGTCGACCCTTTTCTTATTGTACACAGATATAGGGAAGAGTCCGACCCTTGTATAAATTAATATCTGTCTTTGAAGTATTTGTTCTTATTAGTATTAATTAAATCGTATGATTCATAAATAAAGACAACTAGGGTAACCTTGGGGGACTCTGTGACTGACTGTCTTGATTATTCAGACCATGCTGCGATAGAATTTCAACGTGTTGCATTATTACCTGATCGCTGCATTCTCTTATTCAGACGTTTTATATTTATTTACAAATAACATTGTGACATGTATTGATTTATGCACTACAAATATGGCAATACTTGATCTTTGTCTTTTTTCTTTATATTTCTATATATATATATATATATATATATATATATATATATATATATATATATATATATATATATATATATATATATATATATATACTGCCCAGCTAACCAAAAGTGCCGTAAGTAACAATAGTAGGATTTTGAGAAAACTCGACATAAAGTTTATAAGGATGCTGTAATTTTGAATATGAAGATATTTTAGTTATTAATTGTTTATTCTTCAAGTATATTTATGTTAAACACAAATAAATGAAAATTTTTATTCTATTATTCTAATTTTTAATGCAAAAAAAGTTGAAAATATAAAACGGTGGTGGTAAAAAGATGTAAAATGGACGAATATTCGTATACAGGGTGAATTAATAAATGAAAATTACTATTTTCTCATATTTTTAAATGTACAACCCTACATTTTATTTTTTCAAAATATTTCATTTACGATACTCTTTCATTTTTAGGAAGCATACCCTATACCTATACTTCATTACTTTCTGAGATATTTTTAGTTCTTTTTTTTTAATTTTGGGAATACCTTCAATTTTTATAAGTAGAAATAATTTTTTATAATAATATAACAAAATTATTTTTATTCAATAAATAACTAATACAAAATATAAGCCATAGCAATACGCAATGAATGTAACAATTATTGTGTGATATTAAGGAAATGTTCAAAGTGTCCACGTCCAACGTCTGTGCAATTTTTTAACCGATATTCAAATGACCGAGCCACATTTCTTAACGTGAAAAAGAAGGGCACTTCTATGCGCGTCGGAAGGGTTGGAGGGGTAAGTACTTGCTCTGCATCAGCTTCCGCCCTTCCTTTGAACCGTGGTCATTTACTGTCAAACGACGGGAGTGCCCGCGCCGGTCAAAAACGGCAGTTGTGCCCTATCCCACTTCGTATACCACATATGTTGAGGGGAAGAACGGTATTCCACGTTGCGATGGTTCCCGTCTTTAGATTTTGGCTGATTCTATTATGTATTTCCTATTTCTCTTCGCTAACTGTGGGCTGATGAAGAGCGCCTCCCCACTCTCCGTGAGATCCCGGCTTTTCACACTACTGGCCTAGAAACGCAAAAGTGCCCAATACTCCGCAAAGGGTGATTGTACTATATACTATAGAGAGTTGTAGACCCTTTTCTGTCTCAAATAGAAGGATTTAATCCTCAGTTACTCAGATGATTTTAGAGAAATAATCCATAAATATTTAGCAGATATAATCTTGAATTTCATAAGTTTGCTACTGAAACTGTAGTACAATTTTTATTTACACTCTTATACAAAAAATAAATTAGAAGAAATTATCATCTATTATTATATATTATTAGATTAGAAGAATAGGTACAATACTTGTAAATTTGAAACTTTCAACAAAGAAACAATTTATGTAACTTTTAATAACAACACAATACTGTCTATGTAGTATTTAAACTTTGAAATATATATCTATTTTTGTTACTCTTATCTGTTAAACGGGTCATAAATGCGAAAAACAATATCTTTGTAATTTTATTTCTAGAGTTGTCCTCTTGGCTGTCGTTTCAATCAACATCAATATCGAGTTTTTGTCAGTACCAACCGCAGGATTACATTCTGGTCAAGTAACAAACGTAAAAAAGAAACGTTCAAGACCAGTTGAGTGGCGGTGCATAAAAGGCAAAAACTCACCGCTCTTGCTGTAACCGTGATAATTTTAAAAAGTGAGACTCTTTATTCTCTCTTTTGTGAGTTAACCTCTTAAAGGAGATTGCACCTAGTGGTTACGATGGAGGAGAAAAGAAAAAGCAGGCCAGACGTATTCACGCACACCGAAGAATTTTGTTGTTTGTAGTACGGGGAAAAAGCTGAAATCAGAAATTGATATTTGGTATATAAAATTTCGTACAACATTTTGGAAACAACTGTAACATAATTAATCAATGAAATTATAAAATTTATTTTACTAACTTTGCGATCTTATTCTTTTTCTAATGGCGCTACAACCCTTTGTGGGCCTGCTTAACAACGTTCTTCCATTTTGCCCTGTCGGATATTTTCCTTCTTTTACCACCGTTTTTCTATCCACCTTTTACAGGCCTTCCTATTGTCCTATTTCCATGGGGTTTCCATCTATGGTTTACTTTTACAGCTTGATTAATTTTTAGCGCTCTGCATTAATTTATCCAGCTCATAGGTAATTTTTATTCTCCACGAACGATCGCTACAATGGGTTCGTCGAAATATCTTTCTTAATATTTTGCGCTCAAATCTTCTCAATTGATTTTCATCAGTGGTTAAAAACGTCCACTTTTCACGTCTATATGTGACCACTGGTCTAATTACTGTTTTGTAGATTATAAGCTTAGACTCACGATTCCGTAACTTACTTTTCATTAAGTATTTGTATGCATAAAAGCACTTATTACCGCTAAGAATCTGTGCATGTATTTCTTCACTGATGTTGTTGTCATTTATTATTGAGCCTAGGTAGGGAAAGGTGGAGGCATATTCGTAGGTATGGTTGCCTACCTGCAGATTCTCATGTTGATTCGATTTTGGGCACTCCTTTTATTTATATTTAGACCAAATGCAGCGGCTCCCCGTTTCAAATATATAGGCGTATTATGGCAACATCATCACCATATGCGCATATTTGAGTGGATCTTGTATTAATACAGCCGTTTATATCTAGTTTTCTGATAATAGCTTCCAGTTGGATTAAAAAGTGATACTGATAAGACATCACTTTGCCCAACTAAAACTCAATATCAAATGCCTTTGTCATACCTCTATCTATTCTAATCATAGTTTTGGAAACCTCCGAAGTCATTTGTATAAGTTTAACTAACTGAGGGGGCCTTGTAATTGGCTCCCTATATTCGAGAGTTGGAAATCTTTTGATTCCAAGTCTTACTTCAAAGGACTTGTGAATGGATGTATCTCCATAGGTTTGGTTCTTCAGTGACCGTTGAAGGAAAAGGATTGTTAAGGTGAGCAAATATTGCTCCAGAGAAATAAAATCACCTTTAGTTTATCGACTTATTATTAACTATTTTTAGAGTAAACAGGTTCAAAACTACCGTAGCTGACAGTACAATATCAAATAATTCTTTCTTTATCACACGTAAAAAAAAACCGTATTTATGAGAAAAAATGCCCGATTTCGGCGTAGAGAAATATTTTATATATGAATTGAGAGTGTTGCCTCAAGGGCGTGTGAGTGAGAACTAACTAAAATAATACTTGGTGCGTAAAAGCATAGAATAATCGAACACACACATGTGTTCGGTTGTTCTCTGGTAGAAGTGTAGATTACCCCTCTTGTATTTAGGTGTGAAAACTATTTAAGAGGCTGTGGTGGTGCCAACAAGTCGGCTGTGACTATTTTACTTATTCTACACTAAGAAAAGTGTAAAGAACTATATTTTTAATTTATATTTTAAAATGATATGTTCATTTCTGGAACATAGACTGCCCGCGTTGAAGTATTTACTTCAAAACGAAAGAAAGAGTGATTTGAGAAAGTAAGCAAACTTAACTTAAATGTAATTTAAGAAATAACTATTCCTAAACTAGAGTAATACATATAAATGTGACAAAATTTAAAATTTTAATTTTCTACTTTGTCCACAGGAAGAGGACAGAGTTTTGTAATGGGTCTGTTAAAATATCCATCTCTAGTCTTTATTTTAACACTACGGACCTTATCGTCCTTACCAGTAAACAATTCAACAATTCTTGCCAATGGCCAGTGTAGGGGTGGAACTTTATCTTCCTTTAATAGAACTAAGTCGTTAACTTCAAGATTCTTCTGTGGTGTTAACCACTTGGGGCGATTCTGAAGTTGATTAAGGTAATCAATTTTCCAGCGTTTGGCAAATGATTGCTGAATCTTCATGTAGTTTTGCCAAATTGTTAATTTATTGTCAGGTATTTCCGTCACTATCTCTTCAGGAAATGACGTAATTGGTTTTCCTATTAGGAAATGTCCTGGAGACAATGTGTTAAAGTCATTTGGATCATTTGACATAGCACAAAGAGGGCGTGAGTTTAGTACTGCTTCTATTTGTGCGAGAACTGTGCTAAAGGCTTCAAAAGTTAAAGTGGTATTGCCTAAAAGCCTTAAAATGTGATATTTGGCACTTTTTATGGCTGCCTCCCAAATTCCACCATGATGCGGAGAATGGGCTACAATAAATTTCCATTGGATTTCAGAAGAGGAGAGAAAATTGAATATGGACTCAGAGGTTTCCTTTTGTTTAAGAAATAGTGCAACTTCCCTCAACTGATTTCTAGCTCCTAGAAAATTAGTGGCGTTATCTGAGTAGATAATTTGTGGACAGCCTCTCCTACTGATGAATCTTTTTAAAGCAAGTAAGAAACTTTCGGTAGACAGACCTGTGACTAATTCGATGTGCACTGCACGAGTAACCATACATACAAACAACGCTATGTAGGATTTTATTTTTGGAGCCTTTCTTAAATTGGAGCTTTTTATAAGAAATGGACCACCAAAGTCTAGACCGACATTGGTAAATGGAGGGGAGAAACATGAACGTTCCCGTGGTAAATCAGCCATTAACTGTGTGGCTGTCTTTGCTTTAAATTTAAAACAATCGTGACATTTATTAATTATCCTTTTAGTTTCTTTGAGACCATTTAGACACCAATATCTTAAACGAAAATTGGAAAGAGTATTTTGAGGGCCTGCATGACATAATCTTATATGTTCTCTATGCAGCATTAATTTTACTATGTGATTATGAGAGGGTAGAAGTAATGGGTACTTCTGTTCATATGGGACGTCTGAGTACCTTAGACGACCACCTACACGAATCATTTGCTGATTATCTATGAATGGGTTGAGTTTTAAAATTGTTTTATTTGAAATTATCTCCTTATTTTTAAGACAAGAAAATTCTCGAAAAAAGTGTGCCTTTTGCAAAAGTTTTATTATTAAATTTTCAGCATTTTTTAATTCTGAAACAGAGAAGGGTCCAACATATTTTTCATTTGGAAACTTGAAATTGTGAATGTACCTGAGAATAAGTGTGATACTGCGTTGTAGTTTTGAGAAGTTTGAAAATTTGAGAGATAAATTTTCAATGAAACTTATTGGACTTTCTTGTGCTAGATGAACTATTTTCTTTTCCTCGGGTATTTTACTAACATTTGGTTTTGAATCATAAGAAGTTAAATCTAAGTCATAATTAAGTAGAAATGCGGGACCTTGAAACCAAAATTTTGAGTTTAGAAGTTCAGGAGCAGACATGCCTCTTGACGCAATATCTGCGGGGTTTTGTTTTGACTTTATATATCGCCACTTAAATTGTGGGTTTCCTTGTATTTCAGAAACTCTATTTGCAACAAACTGTGACCATCTCGAGCTATGTGAGCCTAACCAAGCAAGTACGATTTCTGAGTCCGTCCAGCAGTTTATTGAGTCTATTTGAGTTAATTTATTATTTAGAATTTCAACTATTCTTTTAGTGAGTTTGCTGCATAAAACAGCACCCATAAGTTCTAACTTAGGTAAAGTTAATGTTTTTATTGGAGCTACCCTACTTTTAGAGGTGATGAGTGTGGAAGAGACATTCCTTGAGCTATAAGTAACTCTAATATATATGCAGCTGGCGTATGCCTTTTCACTAGCGTCGGAAAATGCGTGTATTTGTATAGTACATATATAATTTTCAATAAAAAAAGGTCTGTGAATTTTTAAATGTTTTAGTGCTGAAATATGTTTGAGAAAATTTAACCATTCATTTAAGAGTGTAGAGTCTAAACTTTCATTCCACTGAATTTTTGAAAGCCAAATTTTTTGCATTATTATTTTTGCAGTTACTATTACAGGATTAATTAATCCCTTGGGGTCGAAAAAACTTGCGATTATCGAGAGCACTTGTCTCTTAGTGTAGGAATCTTTTATTTCGATTTCTGGCACTGAAATAGAGAAACTATCTAATTTAGAGTCCCAACAAAGACCTAATATTTTATTGGAATGATTTTCTGGAGATATGACATACGTGGAGTCAGTTGAAAATTGTGAAATATTTTCTAAAAATTGTGGTGAATTTGAACACCATTTGTGAAGAGATATGCCTGCCTTTTGTAGCAGTGCAGTGATTTGCTCATGCGCAAGTGTGAGTGTTTCAATACTATTTGTACCATATAGTATGTCATCAATATAGCAAAAATTAATGAGCATATCATGAGCGAGAGGATATTCTTCCTTATGCATGTTTGCGAGTTCAATTAAACATCGTGTGCTAAGGAAGGTAGCTGGTTTCGTTCCATAGGTAACCGTTTCCAATTGTATACATTTTAACGGCTCCGAGGAAGAGTTGCGCCACAAAATATTTAATAAGAAAGTTTGGTTGGGGTTTATTCTGATTTGTCTAAACATCTTTTTTATATCAGATGTGAATACATACTTGAAGAGTCTAAAATTGACTAAAGTGTCAAATAGTTCTGGTTGTGTGGTATAACCCTTTAACATAATATCATTAAGGCTAAAACCAGAAGTGGTTTTCATGGATGCGTCAAAAACTACGCGCAAACGAGTTGTGAGAGAAGTGTCTTTTTCTACACTGTGGTGAGGCAAGAAATATTTGTTTTCTGAGTGTACATTCTGCAGAGACAACGGAACATATTTTGCATGTCCTAATTCAACATACTCATCTATAAAAGATTTATATTGTTTGTAAAGAGAATCATTTTTTGAGAATTTGTTCTCCAAATTTAGAAATCGCCTTCGCGCCATTTGGAAAGAGTCGCCCAATTTATTATTTTCATTAGGCGTGCATAGGGGTAAATCTACTTGGAACTGTCCATTCGGTAGGATTTGTGTTGTGGCTTTAAATATTTTCTCAGCCTTTTCATCATCAGGACTTAAACGCTTTATTTCGGGAACTTCTTCAATGTCCCAAAACCTTTGGAGAAGATTATTTATATTTTCTTCTTCAGTGTGAGATTGAACAAATAAAGAAATATGATTCGAGTGTGAATAGTTACAGTTTGAGTGAGAGTGCATCTTTTTCTTAGATGAAACTTGTGGAGATAAGTTACCGAACATGACATATCCTAAATGAGTGTTTTGAAGCACTGGAAGACCTGCTCCAATATGAATTAAACCATCCTTTAATAGATCACAGTAAATTTCTGCACCTAATAAGAGATCGATTCTCCCTGGGGAGGAGTAAGAGGGATCACTGAGCTTTATGCCATCTGGTATTTTTATTTTGCTACGATCTAGAGGTACCTGAGGTATTTTACACGTAATATTATCCAAAACTGCACATGATACTTCAAATTTCATATCATTGTTTTTATATGGGAAAAATTCAATGTTTACCATTTCATTTGAGATGGAACAATTTTGAGAGATTGTGGAAATTTGTAATCTTTTATTAGTGGTAGAGTAATTTAGTTTATTTACTAAATCTTTTGTTGCAAAGCTCGATTGAGATCCATTATCGAGAAGACATCTTGCGTGTACAGGTTGTCCACTTTTAGAGTAAATTGTTACCAGCGCTGTGGCTAGCAAAACTTCGTTTTTTGGATTGAAAGTTGAGAGAGAAGAGATGCAAGATGAATTTTGACTTTGCGTGTCTGAGAGTAGACAATTTTCATTTGTCTGAGTGCTTAAGTGAGTAGAAGTGTTTGGTGATTCATTATGTGAATGTGGAGAATTAATTGTTTGAGTAACTTGGGCATTATTACTCCTTTGAGGAGCATGAAAATGACTTTGAGAGATATGTGGTGCACTATGGCGAGTTTGTGAATCACCCTGTATACTTGCGGACGATTGAGAGGTTTGTGGTGCATTAAAGCGTGATTGTTGTCTATTGGCGTGACTTTGATTACCATCATGTGAATTTGAAGCACTTTGATTGCTTCGAGTGGGAGAGAATAAATTATTTTGATGAGTGTGAGAAAAATTATTTTCTTCATGCAGAAGTGTATTGTGCTTTTTATTGCAAATTTTACATGTGTATTTAGAGATGCATTTATCAGTAAAATGCTTAGTGCCAAAACAGTTTCTGCAAAGCTGTGCTTGCTTTACAAAATTAAACCTTTCTCGAGAATTTGTGTCTTTAAATAAGTTACACTGATATATTTTATGACCAGTTTGTTTACAAAATATGCAATTTTCATAGCTAGATTTATTATTATTTATAGTGGAAATATGAGCAGTTTTTTGAGTGACTTTATTATTAAACTTTGACTGAGTTTCAGTGTAATTAAGTTTCTCTAAAACATCACATCTTTTTTCTAGAAATTCAAAAAATTGTGTGAGTGTTGGAACATTCTTAGAACCTACTTCATATTCAAAAGCCTTGTGAGAAGCAAAATCTATTTTTTCTAAAAATATTTCTATTAAAAGGAGGTCCCAATGTTCAATTGGAACTTCGAGATTACTAAGAGCTTGAAGCGTTTGCTTCGTGTGTACAAGAAAATCTCTTAGTACCTGAGGAGTGCATTTAACTAGAGATTGAGACTTTAACAGCTTTTTTATAAGAGTACTAATCACTCGTGATTTGTCATCATATCTTTCTTTTAGGGTTTTTATAGCGATAGCAAAATTTGCATCTACTACTTCGATACTGCTAATTAAGTTTAAAGG
Organism: Diabrotica undecimpunctata; assembly: GCF_040954645.1. NCBI lineage: Eukaryota > Metazoa > Arthropoda > Insecta > Coleoptera > Chrysomelidae > Diabrotica > Diabrotica undecimpunctata. Next base: position 133,387,028 of record NC_092809.1, on the reverse strand, counting down.
TTCTCCTTTGAGGAAGGATTTTAAATATATAAACTTTTGTACATTATTTAAACTTGAATTGTTTGTGATCAGAGTTTCAAATAGTTGAAAGAATTCATTGAATTCTGAGAAATTTCCGGTAAAGGTTTTCATGCTAATTTCAGGCAGCCTCGCACTGGAAACAGCATTATTATTTGAGCTAGGTACTTTATTTTCTGTTAAATTTAATTCTATTATTTTTCTTTGCAAACCTTTGAGTGTGTTGAAGTATTTTTCTTCAACATTTGCTCGATCAGCTGATTGTTGGTCGCTGTCATCAGTCTGTTCGATTTCTAATTGAATTTGTTCATATTGTGTGAAAAAATTAAAAAGTTTTTCTTTCCTATTTTCAAAATCAAGTATTTCGTTTTCTGTGTCTTTATTGGCTATAAACCAATCTGAGATACGTGTAATTGATGCTTTAAGTGATTTGCGCTTTTTCTTTAAAGCTTCCATTTTTTATTTAAAAGTGAATTTATTTGCAAATATATATACTGAGCGAGAAATAAGAGTGAATGATTTTGTTTAGTGTAAATGTCTTTTTCAACTAAGACGAGATTTTAATTTTAATAGAGTATTTTTACTAGAGTGATAAATAAATATTTTTCGTGAGAGCGGGCTGTGAGACAATCTGTATAATAAATAATTGTCAGCTATCTTTAGCGATATTGAGAAGAAAGATCTGTTGTCAAATCAAAGCCATTAGTTAATATAAATATTAATAAACAAATAAAAGTCGAGACAAATGTCTATCAATATAAATTACGTGCATGCAGTAACTATAGAAAATATAGAAAGAGTTTTAACCTCACCAAATGTTTTTTAAGTATCCAATTTAATTACCGCTGTCGCTTACCAGCACATAACGCACTTTTCACAAAACACACGTGTCTAATCTTGAACGAAGGTCAACTTGTGCAATCTTTCTTCTAGGGACGAGAAACCATTATTCTTTCTTCCTGTTGCTCTCCGGCGTGTGTAATCCTTTTCTTTCTTCAGTCCTGTTTCATCAAATAATCCGGCTCGAAGGACCACGAAATGAGGGGGCCTTGTAATTGGCTCCCTATATTCGAGAGTTGGAAATCTTTTGATTCCAAGCCTTACTTCAAAGGACTTGTGAATGGATGTATCTCGATAGGTTTGGTTCTTCAGTGACCGTTGAAGGAAAAGGATTGTTAAGGTGAGCAAATATTGCTCCAGAGAAATAAAATCACCTTTAGTTTATCGACTTATTATTAACTATTTTTAGAGTAAACAGGTTCAAAACTACCGTAGCTGACAGTACAATATCAAATAATTCTTTCTTTATCACACGTAAAAAAAAACCGTATTTATGAGAAAAAATGCCCGATTTCGGCGTAGAGAAATATTTTATATATGAATTGAGAGTGTTGCCTCAAGGGCGTGTGAGTGAGAACTAACTAAAATAATACTTGGTGCGTAAAAGCATAGAATAATCGAACACACACATGTGTTCGGTTGTTCTCTGGTAGAAGTGTAGATTACCCCTCTTGTATTTAGGTGTGAAAACTATTTAAGAGGCTGTGGTGGTGCCAACAAGTCGGCTGTGACTATTTTACTTATTCTACACTAAGAAAAGTGTAAAGAACTATATTTTTAATTTATATTTTAAAATGATATGTTCATTTCTGGAACACTAACTTTTTCGGTATTCCTAATTTCTACTCCATCAAACGCCTGTTTGAAATCAATATACAAGTTGTAAATTGATATGTATATTCAGCACATTTTTCATGTATACCTCTTAACGTATGTTTTTGGTCTATAGTTGACCTCTTTGGTCTGAAACCACATTGGTATTCACCAATTATTTCTTCCGAAAGTTATTCAAGGTGGCTGTATTATAGTTCCTGATAATACTGAAGTGTATTTATAAATTTAATTTATTAACTGTATTTATTATAAAATGTTCTAACACTTAGTTTAATAAAGTCTTTATTTAATTTATATGTATATATATTCTTAGAATAATTTATTTTACACTATTTATACTATTTATATAATTTATTTCCGCGTCACAATTCAATGACTAGATACAATTCCCTTTTCAGACTAACTTCAAATAAAAATGTCCTAAAATAGCCGTTATTCTGGATTACCCTCGAATTCGGACGGTGACCTGTGCTGACCCTTCTTGAACGCCAGACAGGTTTTTTAGCGGATCAGAGAACCTACTATAAAATACTTGTTAGAATAATAAAATGTTTACAATTTAAATATGAGTCATATTTATCGTATCAATACCTTGTAGGCGACATTTAAAACTGTTATGCTCCTATAATTTCCTAATTTCCAATCCTCTGGGATGACTTCTAGTGTCCATAGGCGACATATTAGTTTATGGATACGCTTCCATAGCACATGTCCACCATTCTTTATCAGTTCTGCAGTTATTCCATCTGTGCCAGGCTCTTTGTTATTTTTCAGATGTTTTATGACATATATAGTTTCTTTCAATGTTGTTCTGCTGTGTGATGAATTATTTCTTCTTCTTGGTTTTGTTATTTTTCTGGGTTTAAGAGCTCTTGAAAATACATTTTGCATGATAATTACACAGTGTTTTTTTATCATGTGTCCTCGAGTGAATCGCTTGGTTTCCTTGTTGTATTTTTCTATTTAAAATTTCTCTCTTTTTCTTTCTACATGTTCTCCGTGCATCCCTTCTTAGTTTTTCGTATACCCTCCTATTCAATCGGAATTCCTTTGTAAAAATTTCTACCTAGCTGTATTTTTACTATTTATTACTGACTTGTTGGCAATATTGGTCAAATCTTTCCTCTTTTTTTTGTTTGAGGTTTCGCCTAATGTTTCCCTTGCTGTTAATTGTCGTTGGGATCATTTTCCATTGGTCTTCGATGTTATTTTCTTCTCCTCTTTCATTTAATATTAGCTTTATTTTCTGCTGGTACTGATTCTTCTTCTTATGATTTTTACACTTTTATATGTGTTCCGTTATCTTTGTTTGGCCACTTTTTCTTTTCTTACCATTGATACTCAATGTTGTATCTTCGATATGACCAAGAAATGATCCGAATTACAATTTGCGCCTCTATAAGTTATAAAATCTGTTAGAACATTACCCATCGCTTAGATAATAATATATGATCAATTTTTGTACGTTTTCACATTCTACTTGTAGTTGGTCGTAGAATTGATCGGTTACCAGTTTATCTGCTGTTTCTGTTCGGGGTATGGATATTAATAATTGTAATATTATGAAATTTACCCCTTAATCGTAGTTTACATAGTCTTTCATTAACTGCAGTGAAACCCAACATCGACCTGCGGCATTTATGGTTTACCCTAAAACCCACTCCAAAGTCTCATTGTCTTTCTGCTCCGCAGTAGTAAAAACTGTAGTATTTTTTAATTATGCATCCATGCCCTTTAAATCTGATTTCTTTGAGAGCGGCTATGTTTACTTCGTAGTTCTGCAGTTCCTGGGCAATACTTTGCATTTTGCCTGCCTGCAGCATGGTTTGGACATTCTAGGTTCCCAATCGCAATTTCATCATTAAGTCCTTATTGCGTAGCTTTGGTCTTTGTCCGTTAGCCCGTGTGCTTTGTACGTTGTTCATAACATTCGTGATAGCTAAGTTTAAGGTAAATAGGTTATCGGCCTATCGCACCCAAGTGCAGTGCCAGGGCTGCTGGCTATAGCTTCTGAACCAGCCTCGGTTTACCCGGGTTATAGTAGCTAGGCATTTCCTCCAGGCCAATGGTGTTAAATTGTGTGTTAGGGTAGGGGTTGGGGAATAGAAATAAGGGTTTAGGACAGCAGGAGTGCTGCTCCATTCAGTCGCCTTTTACGACAAGCACGATAAACTGTGGGGATATTCATCTTTGGTGACCTGTAACCCACACGGGGGTCTTCATGGAATTACATTTCCTTAATTCCTAGTGTCACAGTTATTCCGCGGATACTCGGTCGTCAAAACCTCATTTGTGATAACAGGGTTCACCAACGTGAAGGTGAGGTTAACATTTGAGTAGGAGATGCTATTTGAGATGCATCACTACACCATTAAAACCCCACTAACGTTGCAATACGAGCTTTTAATTTGAAATTTTTGTTGTTTTTATTGAGCTTTCGACACTACAGGGACCATCAAATGCCCGAAATTATTTGGAAGATTTTGTGAGACTTATCATTCCCTAGCCATTATTTTTCATGGTAAATAATTAACTGTATTCTCTTCCAATCAGTCTTGATTCAGGTAAATGTGAGGCTAAAATATTGTTATTATCATGGTGAGTTTTAACAATGTTTAACCAATTTTAACCTTCATAAGTTCCCGCTCTTTAAATGACATGAAAGCCGGACAGGATACAAAAGTTCCCATTTTACTATTAACTATTATATTTTTGGTGAAATCTAAAACAAATAATTTACAACAAATACTTTATTTAGCAATCTATACAAATTAATTAAATTAAGAAATGTTACACATAATTACTACACCAATACATACAGAAATCTTGAAAGTTCCTTGGAAATACACTGTTATTTATAACACTTATTTGCGAATTTTCTGTTTTTTGTTTTGTATCAAAAATATGATATCACAGTTGATCAGTTATCGAAGAGACTTGACCTTTGTAAACTGATAATTCTGAAAATATTACCTCCTTATTCTTTTTTATATAAGAAGTTAGATTATACTGGCTTTTCCCAAATTTAATACAAAGAGCCTGTCTTATCCGCCCTTGCTACAGTATATTCCACTCATAAAGTATATGCTTATTCTTACTTCTCGTGCCGTCTTCTAATTCGTCTAATGACGGTTGGCGATGACTTCTGTAAACGCTTCTCTATCTTTTGCATCGTAAAATATCTCTTCTACACTGAGGTTAGTCCAATCTGTGATATTATTCAGCCAAGATATCCTTTTTATTCCCACACCTTTTCTTCCATCTGTTCTTTTTTGCATGATGGCGTGTTAGAGAGCGTATTTATCATTTTAAAGTATCTTTCCTAGGTATGATGTTTTTCTTATTTTAACTGTCTCCAGAAGATTTCTACTGTGTCCAATGCATCTTAATACTTCTTTATTTGTGATTTTAGCCGTCCAAGGAATTTCAAGAATACGTCTGTAGAGTCACATTTCGAATGCCTCTAATTTTCTGTAACTTTTTACCCCATATAGGAGCTGCGACCAAACATAGCATTCTACAAACCGCAATCTAATGTTCAAACTTTATTACAGCGGTCGCCATTTCTCGCATTATAGCTTCCAACGCTTGCGATCGTTCCACTCATCTGCTTGTAGACCCCATGTTTCATTGCACCATTTACTTTTTGTATTCACGATCTTCTTGGTCGTACCTTTTTCCTACGGTTGATCCACTGTAACATTCTCTTTGGCCATCTTTGGCCAGTCATCCTTTCGACGTGGCCATATCATTTCGGCCGTTTGCATTCTGTAGTATATGTGGCATATCCAGGATGCAATTCCTTACTCTATCTCTTCTAGCGATTTGACATCTACGCCAATAACTCATTAACATTACGCTTTTATTTTGGATGCATCGTTTTTATTTATTACCTATTTTACCTTTGTATATTCTATTTTTTATGTTTTGAGTGATGTTGTTATTCCAGATTATACTATTCAGTTAACGTATTGCTGAATTACCTTGACCCATTCTAGTGGCTATTTCTTTTGTATTCCGACCATCGTTTGTAATGCTTACACCGAGATATTTATAGCAATCATTATTCTCGATTTGTGTGCCTCTTAGTTTTAAGTGGATTCCTTCACTTTTCACTACTACATGTTCTGTTTTTGATGGATTAATTGATAAACCCGACTTAGTATATTCTTCATCTATTTTTTGCACCATGTAGTGGATATCATCTTGGTCTTCTGCAAGTATTACTTGGTTATCCCCAAATTCCAAGCTATACAGTTTATGATCTCGAATTTTACTTCTTTTGTGCCCATTCCATCTCTAAATCCAAACTGCGTGTTGTCTCAAATTGATATTCTATATCTTCTATTCTAATAATAAAATACTTTAGTTAGATACTCTATATTTTGATTCTTCAAAATATTTATTATATAGCTCTGCTGGAATTTCGTCTGGGCCTGGTGCTCTATCACTTTTAGAGTTTTTAATTGCATGTTTAACCTCCAATATTACGATTTTTGGATAAAGTCATCAATCGATGTTGTTTTTTGTTTATCTTTAAAGTGAAGTCCGTTTTTTACCACGTGAAGGTGCAGATTTGGATTCATTCATTAAGGTTAATATCTTTCGGTATTTCCTTATCTCTCCACAACCACCAATGGTTGAGGAGAATACGATCACTTTGATAAAGACGAAAGTTGCAGACGAAACACGGGTCTGAACAAATTCTGGAACACGGTCTATAAAACCTGAAAATAACTTTTGCAAAACACCGACCGAGAAAGGTTACATTTCTTTACTTGTCTTGTATGGTGTATCTCTCTCACAAACCATCTTAGTTTCTACTACAAACAACCTGCAGCTCTTCACTGATTGCTTCGTTGCGGATACATTATTTTCAAATTTCACCATCAAAAGTCCTCATCCTTGAAGATATCCCACAAAAGATTTCCCAACTCTAATTGAACTTATACATACAACCAAAGAAAAGGAAATTGGCAATTGACATTGTCCTAATTATCTTAAACTATCTTTTGTCTTTTGATTTCCTCTATATATTCATTTTAAATGTTACCACCATTATGCGTTCGTTCAACAACGCATTCCTGACAGTTTAATCGTTGAATTATTTAAACAAATTATACGATTTCTTCTATAATATGATTTAAATTTTACATACATTATTATGATTCTTTTTCAGATGTATTTCGACACAATGATTTGGAAGCATAAAATTGTTATTCTGGGTTATATAAATAACGGGTTTTTTTGTTCTTATTCCAAAAAGTCAAAGTAATTCAAGAAACCACACAATTGCTAATCCTACCTTCCGATACTAGATAATCATCTATTTCTACCTAAAAACAATCTCACAAACAGTTAATCTTTCGATTTAAAAAGTCGAAGACAATAAGAGAATGGTAGGTAGTCTTTTCAGCGAAATAAATGGCTCCTTGAGACTATTGAGAAGGGAATAAAATGAACAATTGGAAATTTATATAAAAGCAGACGGCACAGGGCATAGCTACAACCGATCCGGTCTCTATAAGGATGTAAAGACTAAGACTAAGATTATCTTGAGTTCAGGATCGGACTACGCAATAGTGAGTTACTTTTTAAAGCGGCGGCTGACAGCTCCCACATTACAAATTTGAAAAGAAACATGAAAAATGATTAGAAATATTTAGTAATAGTAAGAAGAGAATAATTGATGGATTCGACCGTTACTTGATGGAAATTCATTTTATGTAACAATAAAACACTGAAAACTTTGTTTTCAAAACTTCCACAAAATTTATTTTAAATTCTTATCATTACAGCTGTTTCGGCTAATTGCCTTTCTCAAGTGATCTGTTTTTGGCATGGGTTTACACTTTATAGTCTCTAATGAAATAGGTCGAGGAGGGGAGAACTGTTTGTCTCAAGCTGGTCATTCAGAATTATATCTGTGTTTTTTAATTTGTTGATTTCCATAGATTCTAACAAAGATAGCTTAAGGCCTTTATTTTGAATATGTAGAATTTTAAATTCGTCATTAAAAGAATGATTATGATCTAGAAGGTGAAGTGCGTATGTAGAATCTGTTTTTCTATTATTGAAAGCCCTTTTATGTTCTGCTATTCGTTTATGAAAATTTCGACCTGTTTGACCAATGTAAGTTTTTGGGCAGTCGCCACATTTAAGTTTTGCAGTTTTAGTATTTCCACTACCAGAGAAAAAACCAGTACCTTCTGCTCGATTACATATACAGGCAAAATATCAACAAAAATAGCCAAACACATAAAAAAGAAAGGAATAACACCAGCTTTCAGAACAAATAACAACCTAGGCAAATATATTAAAAACAACAAGAGCCAACATAAAAAACACTTACACAGTGGTGTGTACAAACTGTACCTTCTTACAAGTATATTCTAAAAGCGTCGTGCATAGCTTCGGAGAGACGGTGTCTCCTTGCAGTACTCCTCGCTGTATACAGGATGTATTTGTTTCTTGTTCAGATAGTCTTAAGCTAGCTGTGGCATTTTGGTAGATATATTTGAATATGTTAGTGTAGCGATGGTCTATTCTACATTCTGTCAATGCTTTTAACATTTTCTGATGGCTTATGGTATCGAATGCTTTCTCGTAGTCGACAAATATCAGTGCCAATGGTTTGTTGTATTCTGCAGCCTTGTATCAGGTTCTTTATCACTAGTAGGTGGTCGTTAGTGCTGTATTCCGATCTAAATCCAGCTTGTTCTCTAGGCTGATAGAAATCTAATTTAGCGTCCAGTCTTTTTTTGATAATTTTTGTGAAAAGTTTATATATGTGTGAAAGCAAACTGATAGGACGGTAGTTTCTTAGATCTGTTATGTCTCCTTGCTTGTGTAATAAAATAACAACTGCATTGTTTCATTGAGATGGAGTTTTTCCTTGGTGGATGCATTCGGTGAAAAGCTTGGCCAAAGCCTGGATAATTATATTTCCACCTAGTTTGATCGCTTCGATCACTACTCCGTCATCGCCAGGGAACTTGTTATTTTTCATTTCTAAAAGTGCAGTTTTGAAGGGAGTTATTTCTCGCAATAATTGTGATCCCTGGTTTCTGATTTTGGGCAGAGGCTGATCGTGCCTTTCGTCGGTGGTCTCATACATTTCGCGATAAAAGAATTCGACAATCTCAAAGATTTTGGTTCTATCAGTAGTAATATTTCCATCTTTGTTTTTTATTTTGGACATATTTTTATTGCCTATGTTGTTCTTATTTCGCCTCAAAACTTTTAAAACTTTTGTTTTCTTAAATTATTTTAGTTATTTATCTTGTATTGATTTCTCTTACGTCTTTTCGGATTGACCGGTGGATATCTTTATTTAATTTCTTCATTGTTGAGTCGTTGGAGCCGTATTTTTCCGTCAGCTCTCTTCTTTTACCTATGAACTTTATCGTCAAAGAGGACTTATGATCATCGTTTTTAAAACTAGAATAGTTTAAAAGCTTCTTTTCTACGCACATCTATTTGTGCATCCATTGAATTTTAGAGCATTTCATTCATTTATTACAGAGCAATCGTAAAATATATGGATCCCATGTATTGTAGAAGGAAATGGATGGAATTTAATTGCAATAAAACTGAAAGAGAAATTATATAAGACTACTAAGTTCCTGGTAGCTGTAGGTGAGGAAATTCGAATCAGACGTGATGAGACACATTTAGAAAAGACATGTCAGTGAAAGGGTATAATATTGCTATGACCTAAGATAGAAATTTATAAAGAAATTTCATTAGAGAAGTTAATACGCGTACAGAGTAACGTAAAAAGAGACTGATGATGATCGATCATTTATCGTAATTGACACGTGTTTCCCCTACATCGGGATGTAGTACAATTTTGGAATATAAACTTTACAATATAAAAATGAAGTAATCTACCAATTCCAACTACCTGTGGCTTTTAGAATAATTTATATAAAAATTTAAACACAGTCTACCGGGTCGGTTCGCCTCTGCTTTTAATTGAACCTTTCTACCTCTGCCTCACTGATGTCGTCTGCACAACATACATTACATTGCACCGATCCCCACCACCGTTTTTTTCCAGCGATTCAACGTTCCGTTCCATCGTCATCGTTCGACTCGTCGGATTTTGCTGATAGCACAATTTCAAACAACAAACCTATAACGAATATCGAATCGCGTGTGCAAGGTGGTTGTTGTGGTTGTAGACGCTCATTCGGAAAGTGACAATGTTCGTTAGTTTTCCGGGAAAATTGACGTAGGAGTGTTTTTTGAGTGATATTTTCGGGTTCTGTGTGGATTACGATTTGTAAACATTGTACAGTGAGTTTTTATTTGATGAAATTTGTTATTATTGAACGGTAAACCTCTCTCTTTACATTACCTGTATTCTGCTACCTACTTTTTTAACCTAAACACAGTTTCGCAAGAGATTGTTGAACGTGGAGAGTTGTTAGGCATAAACATATAAATATTTACACATAACTTGTTATAATTAATGGCAGCAAATTAAATTTACTATTTGGAAAGGTTTTAGTACACGCTAATTTAAATTTGTTATACATAATAAAGTGTTTGTTGTTTACTTTTAGATAAAACTAGCTGGGAAGTTAATATATTATTGTTGATATTATACACAAATATTCTTTACACAGTCTACCAGATAATAATTGTAGCTGTGGCAATTTAATCATCATCGTGGTGATCAATTGTATGGACTCGATTAACCATTAACCAGTTTCTATGTAGTAATCAGTTTCACAGCCCCAAAATTTTGTTTTTTCGTGTGTAATATCTATTGGTTCGCCTTGGCGATAAGATACATTCATATGTCGTGATGGCAAACGGCATGATCTCGTCACCCTATGAGTGGATGCCTCTATTCGACCAGAGTAAATTTATCGCATTCACTGATTTTATAAATATTAATTTTTCTTCTTACTATTATTTCTTGATAAAGAACATTACGACGATGTTTCACATCTATGGGGCACCCCGTAATGAACACCATGTATGATTTAGTGCAAGTACACGTTACAAAAATTTAATTTTAGTTAGTTTAACTTAGTTTTAACTTTAAGTGTCTTTCTGTATTTTGCCGTTGTTACCCTAAACAAGTGCTTGAAAGCACAGTAGTAATAACAGACCGTAAAAGTGACTCTACATAGATAGTTTTCTTGATGAACAGTTTTTGGTAGAGTATTCAAATCAATGTTTCATATTGAACCGCTCATGTGTCGGGGAGAGTTTTTGTTTTTAATTTGTGATGATTAATTAATTTTTTCTCTTCCCAATTAAAGCTAAAATTTTCTCTGGTTTCTTTTTATAATATCCATGATTCAGAACATAATTGACGATTTTTTTACAAATTTAGTAACTGGCAATGTTTTTACAATACAGAAGATTGTTCGTACATAATAAAAACATACTTGGATTAACTATCTAAAGAATGTGTACACAGAGAAACAACATTATGACGTTAGACGTTAGAACCAGAAACTCCAGAAATAACTTTACACGAAGAAGTTGATATAAATCCGCAGGAAGTTTAAAAAAATACCTAAAAATCTGAAGGATATAAAAACATACTAAAATACCAGAAGAATGGTGAACTAGATAATCGTTTAATTCAAAAAAGGCGATAAAACATCCACTACAGAACGAAAAATGTGTACCAGATAGTGAGATCATTAATTATGCTAACATCATCATGCAACCTCTTCTGTTCACATCTGGACATAGGTCTCTCCCATTTTTCGCCACTCTTCACGGTTCTGTGCGTCTTGTTGTAATTTCTTGGATATTCGTCTAATGTCGTCCATCCAGCGTGTTGGTGGTCGTCCTCTGCTGCGTTTGTCTTCTCGTGGGCGCCAGTCAATTAGTTTTCTGGTCCATCTTGTGTCTTTCAGTCTTGCTATGTGACCTGCCCAATTCCATTTCAGCTTGGCTATACGTTCGACGACATCACTGATACCTGTTATTTTCCTTAAGTCTTGATTCCTTATTTTGTCGTTTGGAAGAACGCATTGGTCAAATATCTTTCGTTTCATAGCTATCGGGATGTTGCTCTTAAAGATGTCTCTTAGTGAACCATACGCCGCCCAAGCAAGTGTTATTCCTCGTTGAAATTCACAGGTCTGATTATCCTTGCTTATTCTGATTTCATGACCGAGATATGTGTACTTTTCTGTCAATTCTACCACTTGATTTTGGATGGTTAGGTGTTATGAACCAAATTTGTCATAAATTTGGTCTTACTGATGTTCATTTTTAGACCTATTGTTGAAGATACGTTTTCTAATTCTTGTAGCATTTGTTGTGCTTCACGCAGATCTTCGGTAATAAGTACTATATCGTCGGCAAAACGCGAATGATTGAGCATTTCCCCGTCTATTTTTATTCCTTTATTTTCCCACTTTAGCATTTTAAAGGCATATTCGAGGACCGTTATAATTTAGGTGAGAGAATGTCGCCCTGTCTCACACCTCGCTTTATATGAATTTCTCTGGTGTTATCATGTAGTTTTACACGCATTGTTGTGTTTTGATATAATGTTTGTACTAACTTTGTAAGCCGGTAGTCTATTCTACTAATGTTCAGAGCAGTTATAATGCTGTCTAATTCCTCGGTATCGAAGGCTTTGTGAAAGTCTACGAATATAAGTACCAGTGATCTGTTATATTCTATCGATTTTTCTATTAAGGTTTTTACTGTTTGTAGGTGATTGTTTGTTCCGAATTTTGAGCGGAAGCCAGCTTGTTCTCGGGGCTGGTAGAAATCCAACTTTTTTTCTAGTCTTGTCGTAATTATTCGGGTAAACATTTTATAGATGTGGTTCAATAAGCTGATTGCTCTATAGTTTTCTAGGTGCGCCTTGTCTCCTTTCTTTTTGCTAATAATGCTAACATAGAAACAAATCAAATACAAATCGAAAGAGGAATAAGGCTGGCAGCTTATAGGTGTACAGCAGCTGAGTGAGAAATGAAAAAACAATTCGTAAATATTTCCGTACCAGATTTTTCAAACTAGTAGAACCACCGCATAAAAATTTATATCTGAAATCATTTAAAATTTGAATTCTCGTTACTATAAACTCGAGGTTTCCTTGTAAAAATAAATGACACAATAATAACGATTGTAAATACTCCATGTTTATGTTTATTACTCATGTCCACGGCGCCAACATTTTCCAAAAATACTCAAAAGGTGTTGTGGAGGTCACCACAGTGGAGGCCCAAGGCCTGGTGTAAACAATGAATAGGAATTAAGATAAGGGAATTGAGAAAGTGTATAAAATTAAATCCTAAGGATTTACTTTTTACCTGCTTCGTTTGCGAAATTACCTGTAGCGATAACGTTATAGTGAAATATAAAAACAGATGAGTAACTATGGGGAAACACTTTATCTAGTAGTAAACTTGTATCGGCATTAGTAAAATTCTCTGTTTTTTAAATGAGTTGACGTTCGTGTCACGGATTTCGTAACTGTTTTATGTCACTAAGCTACGCTTTTAAAAACTCAATTCTGGAAGGGATAAAAAGCTTCAGAGAATAAGACAAACTTAATAAAAGCGGACTTTATTGTATGATAAAAGCATTAATTTTCTTCTTTTATTCTATATTGCAGAAAAAAATGTATTTAATTCATTTTATAGAGGAATTAATTATTTAACTGTGTCGTTACTGCGTAGAACTGCTTAGTAACTTCTGGCAACTTAGCGCTCTCGGCTTATTCCCATATTACCTGTCCAGCGCTTCGCTTATTCTCATATAACCTGTCCAGCGCTTAGCTTATGCCCATATTACCTGTCCAGTGCTTTTCTTATTCCCTTAATGTTAATCGTTAGACTTTCCATTTCTTGAATGGTACTATAGATTTTTCCTGCTTAGTACATTGTTCTAACGGGTCCTCTTCATCGTTCTTCTCAAAACTCTTAGGGATCATAATTGAAATGTATTCTAGTTCTTCAAGATTTCATCATACTTATTTTCTTTGCCGTATTTCCCCTTTTATAACCCCTTTTACCTACATATCCTGCCTAAGCGTCCCCCAAGTCATCTTTGGTGTTCCTCTCATACTTGCAAATCAACAATTATTTGTATTGAATGATTAACGTCTCGACGTTAAACATGCTCGAAACATCTTTACCTATGCTCTTTCATTTTCTCTAAACTTCTCCTAATATACTCATTCTTCATTTTATACCTTTTTATCACTCTACTTATTCATCTAAGCATTTCTATTTTTATTACATGCATTTATTGTTAATGCTTCTTTTTCAACTGCCTAACATTCAGTTGCGTATATATATATCACATCTGGTCTTGTGGTAGTTTTATACAATTTTCTCTTCAGTTTCATTAGAATCTTTCTATCACACAACACACCGCTCGCTTCGTTTCACTTCATTCATCCACCCATCCACAACAATATCTGTCCATTCTTTTTATATGGTCATACTAAAAGTACTATTATCTGTCTTCGTTGCTTACTATTTCCCTAAGAGTGTCCTCGTTTTTACAGCCTTCATCTAAGTAAGCAATATTTGTAGCAAACTTAAATTAAATTCAGTAATCTGGTAGAACCGGTAAACTTATTTGTAGGATCATCTTCTACCCCAGTCATTATTCGTGCATCACTTGCATAGCTTAACATGAGTACCAAAGTTTGTAACTTATGTTCCGGGTTCAGGTAAGCAACTTCTATTAATAATGGGACTTATTTATTCAATCTCTTTTTCTCCTTCCATCAGTAGTATACAAACATACTTAATTATTACTAATTTGCAACTTTTTACCTCATTACCATATCACACTATTTATATTCTGACCCTAGTTGGTGACGTCATTGCTCAAATGCAAGATCATACATTAACTTTATTTAAACAATTAACTTGACTTTGTTAGCTAATAATATAATTTTTCACAATTAAATGTAAATATGTTATTTACTTGTATCAAAATTTTACCTTATAGTTATGTCTTCGGTGATTTGTGATTTCAATCGATTCGATTCTATCCCAATCGATTCGATTCCATCCAATTATAATCGATTCAATTCCAATTCATTCCATTCGATTCAATTCGATTGCAATTGTTTCGATCCCAATCCAGTCGATTGGATTCGATTCCAATCCAGTCGATTGGATTCAATTCCAATCGATTCGATTCCATCCAATTCTAATCGATTCAATTCCAATTCATTCGATTCGATTCGATCTCAATCGATTCAATTCGATTGCAATCGTTTCGATTCCAATCCAGTCGATTGGATTCACACACAATTACATTGTTTATTTATTAATAATATTACTATATAACACATTGCATATTTGTAATGTACGCAAAAGGTACATACAAGTAAAAAAAGGTCAAAATCCATCAGCTAGAATCCAAGATACAGAAACTTAAAGTATTTTGAAGTTTTTATTTTTTGAACGCTTGAATGTATGGTTTTCCCTCTACATGGTCCGACATCTTCATCTCAGCCTCATTTTTTAACACTTACAGAAAATGCCGTTTGAGTGTAATCGTTTTTAAAATTGTATCCAATTTGTGTCCTGAATACAGTTAAATTTTGCTTATTTTTCGCTCCTATCCTAGAGAGGATAGAGATTTATAGACAACTATTTACAAACTCCCATAACCTGATATTAAGAAGCATAATCGAAAAAAATATATAAAACGAAGGACCTTAGTATACACTAGAGATTACAAAAGCAGATATACCGTAGACTAAAGAAGGTGAAAAGCAATAGGACGCTGGTAGTGTATAGAAAGAGAAGCCCTAAAACTTACAGGATTAACGTATTAACATGAAGGCTAGAAGTTAAGCACAATTTCTGTCGCTGCAGAAATCTGTCTTGTTGCGAGCGTGCCAAGATTGTTGGGTTGACCACAGGTACACCAAAGTTATCTTCTAATATATACAAATGCACAAAAACTATAATTAAAATGGATATCACCATTGAAAACAGTGATATCAAACCGAAGAGTTGAACAAGAATACCATGTCACCAAAGCTATTTATCGCATTTCTGGAGCATTTTTTCAGACCATTAATACTAGAAGAAAGCCTTATAAATAATTTCAAACAAAAAAAGTAATGTCAAATTTTGTCCCCCGTGGAAGAAGTCATTTTAATGAAACCGAAACACAACTGGTTGTGGAATATAATTATCTAACGAAGATTCGAGGTAGGAATACCTAACAAGCAAACATTCGAAATCCTTGTATGAAAGGGGATAAATTGAAAATAACTTAAGCCGTGTCTGAACAGTATATCAACTGTAGAAATAATTCAGTAAATCTATAAATGTCCGTAACTAGACAAAAAAAAGTTGATTATTATCAACAAAAATAACCTGACCCTGAAAATATTACTTACTGTATGTTTTGAAAATGACGAAACGATAGCATCGCCTTGAACTGATAATTTACTAATTTGCATTTTTCATGAATATGCATTTGTATAATTTTTAGTTTCTATTTTAAGATATTTGGATTCTGTCTAGTTTAATTAGAGCGTTTGTTACTTTCTGATATCTAGTGAAAGTTTATTTACGACCGGCATATAAATGTTTGTAATTTTACTATCTATTGAATGCAAAAGCACGTAACGTAGAAATATTTCGTTTGTGAATTAAAATTTTAAAAGGATATAAACGACGTATTCTGCAAAATAAATGTATAATACGTGGGAGGTTCCACCAGAAGTACCCGACCCAACAAAGAAAACACAAACATTACGGAAAAAGTATTTTTATTTTCTATCATAATCTCCTTTGAGCTCTCTACACTTTTCCCTTCTTGTTCTAAAGGTGCCTATCTTCTATTAATGTTGGCGACTACATTGACCCTTCTTATTCTATTCACAGCTTTTCCTAGCGACGTTTAATAAGTTCGTTACCCTTTTTTTTACTAAAAACTGTCTTGCTTCTCAAAATAGCCATTATCTGCCTACGGCGAGCCATTTTTCAAGTTTGCGAACAGAAAATAATCCAAGGGGGCTAAATCTGGCGAATAGGGTGCATGATCTAGCAATTCAAACTTTAATTAATTTTAATTTTGGCCATTAAAATAACGGATCTATAAGCTGGTGCAGTGTCTTGATGAAACAGCACTTTCTTCTTGGCTAAATGCGGCGTTTTTGATTAATTTTTTCGCTCAAACGTTGCAGTAGGTTCGCATAATACTTGCCGTTTATAAGTTTTCCTCTTTCAAGATGATCACTGCAAATTATTCCACGAGCATTCCAAAAAACCAATGCCATCACCTTGACTGCAAATGAAACGGTCTTCGCCTTCCTTGGAGCCGGGTCTCCCATTGTTTTATTTGTTTTTTTTGTGCCTTGTGTATGAAGTGATCGACCCATGTTTCATCCGTGGTTATGAAACTTGGTTGTTGCTCTGAAACTTGGCCAAACACTCCATTGAAACCTCTTCACGACACTGTTTTTGTTCAAGTGTGAGAAAACGCAGCACCCATCTTGCATACCGATCTCTCATCACATCACATCACATCTGGACGTCGCGAGGAGTACAGCTTTCTGCATGGCCTTATAGAGATATTCATTTATACCCAGCTGTTTTATCTTCTCTAGGAGGTTTAGGAGGTTTTTGGGCATAACACCAGTAGAAGATAGAATAATAGGTACTGTCTGGGTACTTTCCATTGTCCATTGTCTCCTGATTTGTATTTCTAGATTTCTGTACTTAGCGATATTTTCGTTGTATTTAACACGCAAATTATTGGTTATTATTATTATTAAATCAGACCATCAAAAATATTTATTTAAAATTCTTTATTTTTCAAGCACCAAATTTTTTAATTTTGTTGGGCTGTGTTATCATTCCTATTCCATGCCATGCAAGTTAAATGTTTACTTTATATTCCAGTTCTTCCTTTGGCGGAATTTTCAGTTTTTATTTACGCTTGTAAAATGAACGTATTTGCATCGTTGCGTAGTTGCAGAAAGGCTTCGCTGCGTAGTTACTGCTAATTCAGCTGTTGATTCATCTGTTGTGTCTTTAATTTGCCGTGGTAACATATTTCAACATAATGTCAGGACATTGAATAATTCCGCTATTAAATAGACTAACTCGATTATTTTGACACTCAAGAGAATTAAATTTTTCACAGAAATAAACTTCGAATCGTGATAATTGCCTTTCGTTCTGTTTACTGCCGAATACATAGGATCAAATTATTATTATAAGCAGAAATATGTTATTATATTGTTACAATGTAAAGTGCTTAGAAAGGAAACATATTTTCTTATGCGCAGCCAATGATCGAATTCAAAATTTCCGAGAATTCATGATTGACATGTGATTTTGGGTAATTTCGACCAGTTATGATGCGTGATTTTGGATGACTAATTTCATTTTTTGTTTGCTAGAATATAACTGGTTACATTTATTATGTTGTACATGATCATTGACGAAAATTTTTCTTCGCCAGCATCCAACTTGTCGTTTACCAATTATTGACGTACAGGATTTCCGATACGTATTCTACAAACTAAAAATAATCCGAGTCTCAACGTTAGATTTATGTGTAAATATTTACGTAGTCTTTCTCTTCATTAAATTCTATGCCTTGACAACCATTGTCAGCTTGTTGCACCAGTTTTCCTAACATTCTTATTCATCTCAATTAAAAGTTAAGATCGTAGAACAAGTAGAAGCTTTACATCTACTTTAAAGATGATCATATTTGGGATCATCATGTCAACAATGAAAAACTAAAGGTTTTATATAAGTTATATTAACAAGGAAAATGAATTTCCCGTAGTCTAGTCGAATGTATACCATAAATCACTAGTTTCTAACTCAAATTCACCTAAGGCCCATATAGAGACGACACCGCACAACTTCAGTTGGGAGTTTTACGTTGTCATGAAGTAAATATGTTTCAAACTTTAACATCATAATATATATGTCATCAGCAGCAATATAATATATAACAAATTTAATAACATTTAAAGGGCTTTTACCTATATATTTAGTGGCTTCACTCATGTATACCTGGTAACAGCACTGATGATGGAATGGTCATTCCGAAAACATTCTGTGATGTAGCCCGAAATGGTTATTTTTTAAATAAATGTACCGTTTATAAATGATTTTTTTAAATACAATTTTTGTTTTATATATTGTTATTTTGTCTTGTGTCACCACGTCTATACATAAAGTTGTGCTATAAATTCCACACTAGCATTTTTTCAATAGATGTCATTTGCCTGTATCATTTTGCTCACTTTTCTTGACAGGCGAACAGTACATGGGTGTATCAAAGTTAACCTCAAAAAATCGAAACAGACAATAACCTAATGCGATTAAAAACCCATAAAATTTGACACGCTTCTCAGGAACCGAAACACATGTCCGATAACACTTCTGTTATTTGAAATGTGTCGGCCTGCGGCAAGAAACTTCTCAGGCCGACTTCACAAGTGAGCGAGTGCAATAAAAATGTGGCAATTAACCAATTGACCGACTTTCAAACGCTACGGTGGCCGCCGCTGCTTATTATTATTTATAACGTTTCCTGTATTTATAGACAGACATATGTTTTGTAGTACCTACAAGGTGCTACGCCATGCTGAACATACAATAACATCACGTTCTAGAAACTAAAGTAAGTCATATTTGACGAAATGAGGTCGATTTTTGGCTTCTGTTTTTGATACCCTCGCAAAATGTACACTCAGTATACTTACTTGAGTTCAGTTTACTTTCTGAAAATTATTTCATAAATGTCAATGACTTGTTTATTTTAATTAAACCAAAAACCATTAGGAGTTATTGCAAATGGCGAATACGGCTCAAAAAGAACAACTCTACTATCACTAGTTTTGATGTTCTTCAAATGTATAAAACTTGGAATGTAAAAATTCCAATATACAAAATATTACTGGGGACCACAAAATATTAAATGATGGCTGTTAGATGGGAAAGAAGACAACTCATTTGGACCAAAAAGTAGAAGAGAACTTCTTCTTCTTCTTCAAGTGCCCTGTCCGTTGCGAACGTTGGCTATTGACATGGCAATTCTGATCTTATTTGCGGCGCTTCTGAATAGTTCGACCGATGTGAGCCCGAACCACTTCCTCAGATTTTGGAGCCACGAGTGTCTTCTCCTGCCTGGCCCTCGCTTACTGTCTATTTTTCCCTGGACAATCAATTGCAGTAGACGGTACTTATCGTGTCTCAATATGTGGCCTAGATATTCAAGCTTTCTTTGTTTAATTGTATTCACGATTTCTTTCTCCTTTCCGATTCTTTGGATTACCTCTGTGTTGGTGACATGTTCGGTCCAGGGTATACGAAGAATGCGTCGGTACACCCACATTTCGAATGCTTCTAGTTTTCTCGTGAACGTCTCCGTCAGCGTCCAGGCCTCCACACCATACAGTAAGATCGGAAAAATGTAGCATTTAACTAGACGTAGTTTTAGGGGAAGAGACAAATCCCTGCTTATGAGGAGCTTTTTCATATTGCTAAATGCTGCTCTAGCTCGTTCTATTCTCGCCTTAATTTCTGTGGCCTGTTCCCATTTTGCATTTACGTTGGTGCCAAGGTACACATAAGATTCTACATGGTCAATTAGTATGTTACTTATCCGTAACTGTCGAGCAGGCTGTTGCTTCCTGCTTATCAGCATCCACTTTGTCTTCTTGAAGTTGAGGCTCAGGCCGTATTCCTCACTAACTGAATAAACTAGAAGAGAACTATAATATAATATATAGTAGACACTACAGAGGTATAAACTGCAATACTAGCTTGACACTTACAACTAAAAGTTTGCAAGAACTAATCAATCAAAGCATAAGCTTAGCAGATGAGCAACAAGATTTTGGTTCTGGAAGATCGTGTACAGACGAAATAGTCGTCATAAAGCAAATTACCGAGAAGTCACTAGAGTATAGAAGACCAGAATTTCTGTGTCTGATTGCCTTTAACAAAATATTTCTCAGAGGAAGACTCAAATATATAATCGATCTTCTGTATAATAGAGAAACTTCCTTAGATATCATAAAAACTATTGACAACATCTAACAAAATATCAAAATGGAATGAGAGATGGATAGGCGAAGTGAGAACCAATGCTAGTATAGGGGAAAGGATGAGGTAGCTGATTCGATGATTTAAAGGTAAATATTTGAAAAATTATAGTCCCACCTTCCTACATTTGGTAGATAAAAAATAAATAAAACCTCGAAGGACCAGCAACCATTAGGTCGCAAAATTGCGGATTAGTAATAATATAGTGGATAGTAAAGTTAAAAGTAGAATAATTAAAATAAGAATTAAGCTAGAAATATTTTTATTGCATTATTTACATGAATAAATAGTAGTATCGGGATTGCCAACAAATCACCCTTTCTAATAATAATAAAAACATAAATGTTCATATAAAATGTTCTTAAACCGCACAACTGGTTATATTAATAATTGTTCTTAAAGCTAAATACCTACATGCGATTTATAGAACAAGAAAGTTTATAGTTTGTTGAATATCCGGCAACCCTGTAATTAAGTTATTTGAAAACTACTTCTATTTGAGAAGCGTGAGAATTATAACTTGCTTCTATTTGAGAAGCTGAAAATAAGGTTTGGCTTACGTGCTTCTATTTGAGAAGGCAAAAACGAAGTGATTATAAGTTTAAGGGTAGTTGGGTTTGAATATTTTGAATCTTAAGAACTGACATGCGCAGAAGATACAATGCAGCAGAAAGAAGGCATGTCATGCTGATTGAATGTATTTAAATTAGTGAGAATAACAATTATTATTAGAATTATTATAGAAGAACAAACTATTGTAGAAAATATAATTGATTTTCTACAGCTAGAGCTATTGATGGTGAGGGTATTCCTTTGAATCGAGACGACTTGCTCTCAGGCACAGTAGTGCGCTAGTAGAGTGTTAAGACTATAATTTCCCAGAGTTCTCTGGGGCATCGCTTAGATAGGTACCACTTTTATTCCTGTGCCATACATTCCATGGGAACTAGGGATGGAATGAGAACTTTCACGTTTATTATGTCCTGGGCGAAGTCTCACAGCTTAGACATACGGCCTACTGGTTATCTGTCTAGTCGTGAGGATTGATGTCAGTTGGGGCAATTATCCGCCTTTGAAAACTCATCCTTATTCTATAAGATTAAAAAACTACAAAAATTATTATTTTTTTTTCGTTAAATGAAAAGCTAAATACAAAGTGCTCCAAGTAAATCCTTTGTTAGTCCAGAAATCGTCTAAAAATAGGTGCTGGCTGAAGCCAACAATTTTGTGGGGAGATAAGAAAGTTTTATTTTAAGGTGTTATGACACATACGTATATAGGTCAACATTAACGGGGCTAGTAAAACAAAAAAATGAGCATTCCTCCTACTAGTAAATACAATTAAAACAAAGAAAATAGCCTATCTCGGCAATACAGTACCCAATGGTGAACCAAGAAAATAAGAACCAAAAAATAAATGGTCATATGCATCGTCTAAAGCAAAAAATTACATCAGCGTATATATATTTAGCTATCTCTTACATATTTATATCTTCAGAATATTCGTCAGTTTTCCACATTTGTGACACAATATTTTTTATTTGTCCTGTATATGTTCCTCAATTATTTATAATTTTGCAAACAAGAAAATATTTCTATGTTCGAGCTTTCAATCTATTGAAGCCGCACAAGATTGACCAAATTGACATTTTGACATGTAATTGGATTTAAAATATATAAGGAAATATCACCGGCTTAATATTTCTCCTCTAATTTCGAGGTTATTGATCCTATAGCAATATCTCTGGCATGGTTAGTCCAGTAAAGTTATATTGCTTGTAAATAAACGATTAAATTTATAGGTTTTTTAAAATAAACAAATTGAATCCTTGTTCTATGAAATATTTTTTATTAAAGCTAATAGTAGTATAGAAAAACTATGTACAAATAGAGTTTAAGCACGGAAAACACAAAACTTCGGTATTTATGCTGTAGACGTCCTTTTCGAGAACTTAGTATGACTTTAATAGCAATTTACAATTTTTATCGGAAATACAGACTTCAACAACCCGATTTTAACTGCAACTTAGTTCTACATTTGTCCGTAGCTGTTCAAGACGAAAATCCCAAGGCACGCTGAAACCCGCCAATCCAGAAAACACATGTTAGTAAGAAAGAATTTGTTTTGGAGAAGATACAACGTACGAGAAAGCTTGTAGTAGTTCTGGTACATTGAAAACTATTTCGATTAGCATATTCGGTCGATCGAAAAATATTTGCATTAATATTTAAGTCGTTATACAATATTCCTGGTCTATAAAGTGCTTGAATCATTTTCTAGGAGCCTGACGACTACGATTCAATGGTCGTCTGGTTTGTATTTGTGTACCAGTGTCTACGACACCATATTTGGTAGTCATACTCAATAAATGTCAATTTAAATAATTTTTGCTAGATTTATATACGTTCGCTATATAATTCGTGTTGTATCCATATACGCTCGACGAATTTTTAATGCAGGGTTGGAATATGGACAGGGAGTGAAGAAAAGGATTAGTCATTGCTAAACTAGGCTAGGAAAAAAAGTTTAAGATGGAAAAGTACATGTTAAGGTATATAACGATACTACCGATTAAGGTATAAAAAATAATCCCTAACGTGCAACATATTTTACTAGTATTAGCCTTTTCATAGAAGTATATTTGATCAGCTGTCTCGTTGACATGATAATGTCTTTTATAATTTTCACATATTCAGAGGTAAGTGTTCTCTTGATTCTCTTGATTACAGTCCACCAAAAATTCTCCATGTGCTCTATCATATTCTTTCTGAAGAAAGAATAAATTCATTTATAAAATACGTAGCTTCATTAATATATTTATCGATTTGTATCTTCATGGCGATTTTTATTAGGGATATCCTTGTGCGAAACTTTTGTTTAGTCTTACAGTGGCTTTCCACAGCGTTGGACAGCAAGCGGTCTGCATCTATTGACAAACTGAAGGGGAATTACTTGTGGCGGTGGTTGTCTGTCTTCATTCGATTCTGGCCGTGTAATGGGTATCAAGACCTGTCATTATTACTTTCATATATAGGTGACCCAGGCCAAGAGATATTTTTGTGTATTTTTTCATCAGCTGTCCTATAATAGAAATTATATAGTTGAAGACCTTAGAGCAACAACGATATATACTACAAAACTAAGTTTTAGAGAAGATCAACTATAAAGGTTTTAATAAAATCCTGAAATACCAAATATGTATTAAAAATAATATCAAACGCACTACTAAGAAATATATTTCTCCTCTTTCTAGAATGTTAAAACTGTGGCCCAAATCTCTCCAGATTTGATTGGCGCCACCTTGAAGGAGTTTTTTCTGGTGTCGGAAAGAAAGAAAACATGTTTTGTGAATTTATTTCTCGTGGCTTTCAAATTGTAGCTTTTGGTTTTTTTATTGATTTTTCCGGGAGGTGAAGATAGCACGGTTTTAATTATTTTAACGAGCTACCGCAAAATGAAGCTTCTACTTGCCATAGAAACTGATATATTGCAAATTTCTTCAGCGCCCTTCAATTATTTAAAGTTCCAATCTAAAAGACAAACGGAACTCAGATGACGGACGGTATTTTACGAGTACAATCATTTTAACGGGTTTTACTCCTGCTCGGTATATACCGTCTATAAAGTGGATCATAAAATTTAACAATTTTATGTGAAACCGATGATTTTTTCACAGATTGACTCGGGTAAATGTACTCTCGAATAGTGAGAAACCATGGGCAATAACTGCCGTGTCAAGAGTCTCGTTGCTTTAGTAGTAGGATGCACCGAATAATCGAAATCACCACATGAGTAGTTGAGGTTAACATTTGTATTGGTAGTATTCAGTTACCATCCCCCTTACTCCCTTAATAAACTGAATATGCTAATATTGACCCAGGAATGTGTTGCATTACGTACGAGATTAATTTGAATAATAAAAGAAAACTTCTGTAAAAAGGTGTTCTCTTCAATAAATCGACCGATAATCGGTTAAGCGTGGTATATAATTAGGCAATGGACGATTTATAAAAAAAAACCTTACAAGGCTTGAGTTCCGTTTTCGATAACACCTTATTATTCAAACAGAATATTCTACTTCCTAAAAAGATTGTTTTCGATTCAATCGAGTTGAATCACCTGCACCCTTGTCCCCTCCGGGCGTCCTTGATTGAATCTTACTTCGCCATTTACGGACGTACTGAAAACCATGGGCGGTCTCCTCCTGTCAAACTGGATCCATATACTTAAATTAAAATTGAACAGTTCGTTTTTTTTTCTTCGATGTACTTAATATGTAAACGGCCATTAGTTTTTAGATTAGCTTTTGAGATTTAAGATTTAAGATAATGTTAAACGTGGTTTTCCTTATTAGATTCAATATGTCGGCACGGTAAGGTTGTTGGTTTCGATTCGATCAGATGTGAATATGTAGTATCGTTTGAGTATGTTAGAATCAAAATAAAATGTGTTTGTTCCTAAATCTTTTTACAATTTTTTTTCTCCTTTTTGATTGATTCGTTATAGGCCGATTAGAATAAAAAAAGTTTGATTTACATATACACACAAAATTACAAAAAAGTTAATCAGATTATTAACCAGACCAATAACAACAGTTGCTACCTAGCGGTTGACATAGAGACTACGTATCAGGGCTAGCAACTCCAGTTTGGGAGTCTTACGTTGCCATGAAGTAAATTCCATTTAAAACTTAAATATCCTACAATATTGTCAGCAACAAAAAAATGAATACAAGAGGAAATGTTCTACAGTTTACTGATGATGTGTGTATATATGTACCTAAAGTTGAAATCGATCAAGGTATCAATATAATGAGTAAAATGTTTTCGACAATAGAAGAGTATTATTTTAATATAGGACTCAGCATCTCTACAAAGAAAACCCAAGCATGTATATTTTCCAAAAAACATAAATTAGCACAATCTATAGTATTCAATAACGTTAATTTTGAGGTTCAATCATCCATTAACTATTTGGGCATGGTAATAGATAGGAAGTTATTGTGGAACGAATACATAGACCGCTTAATAACAAAGACAGAAAAAGGATTAAATGCAATAAGATCAGTGTGTCATATAAGTTGGGGAGCTGATCCAAATGTTACGCTTACCTTTTATAAAGCTTATATTCGTCCAATAATAGATTATGGGCCAATTTTTTATACTCAAGCAGCGAAGACTCACCTGAAGAAATTAGATAGGCTAGTAAATGTAGAATGCAATGAACCTCCACTAAATTTCAGAAGAGATTACTTAACGGAGAAGTTATTATTAAAAATGTATGCAAAGAAAAGTCCGGTAGTCCAAAAATGCTTTGAGCTCAGTATTTACGATATAGTCAAGGAATATTGGCAAAAAAAGCCTACAATTCCTATTATTGAATCGTACAAATACGTAAGGATGCAACTTAGTAAGGACATTTCGACTTTAAAGAGAATTACCATGTTTTAAAATAGAATTAGAACACTTGGACAGCATAAAAGTAGGATATCTTAGAGACTACTCAGAATTTCCACAATATATCCGGAATAGCATGTTCCAAGCTGACATAAAGTCTATGTTCCCTAATTATTCATATATTTTTTCGGATGCATCTAAATCAGATTTAAAGGTTACATCTGCCTTTTTACGATCCAGATCGAAAATTTAGTACAGTAGTAGATCTAAATATTAAAACCTCGATATATACCGCTGAATTAATAGCAATATTAGAAGCACTTAAATATATTAGTAATTTCTCAAGAACAAAATCTAAATACGTTATATTCTCTGATAGTAAAAGTTCAATACAAAAAATTGAAAATATTTCTAAAAATAACAATATTGGATTTAATTATGTGTTATCTGAAACCTGGTGGGTACAATAAAATTAAGAGGATCTAATGTAATGTTTTGTTGGATAAAAGCTCATTGTGAAATATTAAATAATGAAATAGTAGATAAAATTGCTAAATATAATGAACCATCTAAAGAATCAGAATATAAATGTGTAATTGAAGATCTAAATTCTCATCTAAGGAAAAAAATGTTAAATTCATGGCAAACAATGTACAATTTGTCCAACAAAGGATTATATTATAAAGATATAAAACCAAAAATACAGTCCTCAACGTGGTTCAAAAACTCAAATTTTAATAAAGATATGATTAGAATACTATGTAGAATAAGATTTAACCATGCTCTGTCTCCGTTACATAAATTTAGAATTAATTTAGCCGAAACTCCATTTTGCGAATGTGGCGAAGAAGGCTCAATTGAGCATTTAGTTTTAAATTGCTCATTAAATACACGATGTATAAACTAATTTATAATAAAAATATACGAGTATATCAATAAGGAAAAAATTCGTATTAAAAGACCTTTTAATTTATTAGATTTAATAAAAACCAATAACTTGCATATTATATATGAAATAATTTTTCGCCACATATGTGAAATGAAATTGAATTTCTAAATGTATTATGGTAACAGTGTATATATTTCAAACATAAAAAGTTAGTTATATAATTCCTTTGTTTTAACCCAGTTGTTAACCTTTCTATCCGTGGTCTAATTTTGTGTTGTGCAAATCGCCTTGATAGACCCCTAGGCGTATGTAATAAATCAGCAAAACCATATATTTTCCTTTTCCTTCCAGTAAAAAAAAACTAAGAAAAAAAATAATAATAAAAAAAAATAAAATAAAAAAAATTAAAAAAAAAATGAAAATAAAAAAAAAAATAAATATAATGATAAAAAAAAATTTTAACGTAGGTACGTACTTATATGTAAGTCAATAGAAGATAAGATTTTATTGTTAACAATTGTTTAAAAAAAATGAAACTACACATACACACATATCAGCAACAATGTAATTTAAAACTAATTTACCAACATTTAAAGGGTTTTTATGCGTATACTTAGTGGCTTTACACATGTATGCCAAGTAACAGCACTGATGATGGAATAAGCATTCCGAAAACGTTCTGTGATGTAGTCCGAAACGGTTCTTAATATACCTTTTATAAAGGATTTGAGGATGTTAAAATGCAAGAATAATTTGATTTCACACAACGAAGATATTTTACTGCGTTTAGATTTCCCTGGATGAAAAAAGGACCAATAATATGATCTCCCAAAATTCTAATCGAAACATTCAAGTGGATCCTGTGTACGCACAAATGCTTATTTTCCGGAGACCAATAACGCACAACGGATGGATTATATTTCTTGTGACTTTTGAAGGAGGACTCGGCTGAAAATGTTATTCAAAAAATTATTATTTTCATTGCATTTCTCCATCATAATTTCACAGAATTAATGATCATCAGGAAATATTTCTTGAGCCGTCTGCACTTAACAACAATAGTAGTTGTTTCTTTTCAAAATATTCCTCACTGTTTTTTCATCCAAGTCAACTTCATCGGCGATTTGTTTACTTGAACACAGCATCGCTTCTGCCAATGTATAGACCTGGGTTTCTCTACTCTTTCTGTAGCTGCATAAACAGTCGGCATATTGAATTTTTATTGTCACATCTAATGTGGAGGGTAGTTTAGGGGAAAATACGATTGTGATGTGTTTCTATTAAGTGGAAACATGTTAAGTACATTGTACATGTACAATACCCATCGTTCATGGCCACCAAAGTAGGTGGCACCTCTATACGCTAACCACTGTGGTGGTAAAGATTTAGGAGACATTCGTTGGACTTTCGGAGTTTGAATTTGTATCAGCCCGAGTGTCTGATAAAGCAGAGATGCTGAAATGTAAAACTGTAAAACAATTTGAACATTACAAAAAAATGATTTACAAATAGATTTAAAAACACTCACAGACATTAAAGATTTCACAAATAAAAGCTGACATTGAAGTATGTAAAATATTGAATGTCAAGATTAAACTGTCTTAGCACGTTCGTTACAGCAATACGATTAAAAAAAATAAAATTACTTAAAATGTAAAAATAAAAATAACAATAAAAGAAACTTTAGAAGAATGATATTTCTTTAATGACTTATTAAGGTTAGTTGTTATTAAGGTGAATGTTGGCTATTTTGAATAATTATAAATTTTGTTCAATATATTACAATATATGTTACTTAACTGTCCACTGTCCGTTTTATAATTTAAAGCGTTTTTATTTTTGTTAATGTAATACATCTCAAGAAATAATCTACTTTTGTAGTTATCAGTCTGTGCCAAAATGTGAGCTTTCTTATATGACCGGTGTTTTCATAGTGCTCAACTTCTGCACAAGTATTTTTTCCCTAGCGGCAATCATTTTTATGTTGGGTAATGCGTTGTTTTAACCATTGTGATGTTTGGACAATGTAGCTACGAGTCGTGTTTTTTAAGTAAGTACCGTTTTGGAATTAAAAAAAGACGTGCAAAGATATGGCAATAATTTTATTTTTACATGAAAGCCTGTACCTTAATCTACTTTTCTACATAATTTCCGTGAATATTGAGGCACTTGTCATAACGTGGCACCAGTTTTTGAATACCCTCCTGATAAAATTCTGCCGCCTGACTTGTTAACCACTGCATCACAAATGTTTTGACTTCGTTATCGTCTTGAAGACGTTGACCGCCCAGGTGTTTCTTCAAGTGCTGGAACAAATGGTAGTCGCTGGGCGCCAGATCAGGGCTGTATGGAGGATGATCTAGAGTTTCCCATTTAAATGATTTGATGAGATCTTTGGTCTGATTAGCCACATGTGGACGGGTATTGTCATCCAGCAAAACGATACCCTTACTCAACTTGCCACGTCTTTTGTACTGGATTGCACGACGCAGATTTTTCAATGTCTCACAATAAGACGCTGCATTGATTGTGTCATTACGAGGCAGAAACTCCACTAGCAATACTCCTTTTCTGTTCCAAAAAACTGTGCACATGATTTTCCGGGCAGAAATTGTTTGCTTAAACTTCACTCTTTTGGGTGATGATGAATGTCGCCATTCCATGGATTGTTGTTTCGATTCTGGTGTAACGTAGGCCACCCACGTTTCGTCACCAGTAACAATTTGGTCTAAAAAATCTTCACCTTCACTGTGGTACCGCTCAAGGAAAGTCAATGCACTGCCTAAACGTTGGGTTTTGTGCAAATCCGTCAACATTTTTGGAACCCAACGTGAACACAATTTCCGGTAATTCAAGTTCTCGGTAACAATGCGATACAAAACACTACGAGAATACTGAGGAAAGCAGTCGGACAATGATGAAATTGTAAAGCGTCTGTTTTCTCTCACCTTTTCGTCCACTTTCTGCACCAAATTTTCATTAACGACCGAAGGACGCCCACTCCGTTCTTCATCATGCCCATTTGTGCGGCCATCTTTAAATGCTCTCACCCATTTCCTTACCATTCCATCACTCATAATGTTTTGTCCGTAAACTTCAACGATCTCACGATGAATATCGATCGGTTTTACGCCTTTAGCACTAAGAAATCGTATAACAGCCCGTACTTCACAATCAGCATGACTCACGATTGTTGGAGGCATCTTAAACACTGGAGTAAACAAGTATACAATGAAGAATCAGACTAATGGCGTCAGTGCGTAGACAAGAGATGTAGGTAACCAGCGCTCATGCGCGGAACGCCGACCGTAGCGCTGCGGCGGCGGAATCGCAAAACGGTACTTACTTAAAAAACATGCCTCCTATTTTGACATCCTAGACACCCCATTTCATAAACAACATTACTTTTATATAAGGTTATTACTGGTCTTTGAAATAGTTATTTGCTGTTCATATGCTAAAACACCGGCCATATGCCAGACTATAGCATATGAAGCACTATAGCAAAACAAGTATGAGAATAGATTATATTACGCATTATTTTCTTTAGTTATGCCCCTTTGCAAGTTGGCAAAGGGGCATTACTAATCACCATTCTTGTTCTGTTATCTGCTTTCATCTTTATTCGAGGAAATCTGATCTACTTAGGTTTCGTCATGAGATTACATCTTGACTCATACCAATATCAATTTGGTTTCGTTGCGCTTCTTACTTCAATGGCCAGCAATTTATAGAAAGAAACTATAGGAAGGAAGCGTGATGTTGTAAGAAGAATTTCTTGACTTAAAAATCTAAGATAGTGCTTTAATTAGTGATTTAATTATCCAGTACCTATGTAAATGAAGTAAGAATTGCCATCACTTTTATTTCCAACCTCCGATAGAAGCAACTTTTCGGAGAAGATATTATACAAGAAATGATATTTAGATATAATATACAGATATTATATCAAGAAAAATAGATAGGATATACAAAATCATTAGAACAGATAAATTCCATGTAACTAAAACCCTATAATTTATAAATATTTCGTTAAAATCCAAACAAGGCGTAGGATATTCCTTTCAAAATTATTAACTCGAACATCCCACATATTAAATGCGTGCTTTCAGCGAATATCACTAGTGCAAACAACACGACATCTAACATAATAATCTAATACAACAACGTGGTCATTAGCTGTAGGTTGGCAAAAACGAAGACACCCACACGGGTGATTTAAATCATAGGTAAATTAATACAGTTTTAGGAATCGCGTGTTCTCGGTTTGTGCTCAAATATGGTCAAAACTGGATACTATATAATATAGACTGTGAAATATTTAAATACAATGAATAATAAATACATTTCGCTGTTATTTGTGTAAAGAGACAATAACTTCTTTCATACAGACATTTATTTCTTAACAATAATTCTTTAAATTGTAATTTTACAGTTTTATAAACGCCAAATATTGTCTTTACATTTAACATCCTCGTCCAATAGATTACTACCAGCACCAGCAAATTTCGTTTTCGTTTTTTTTTTTATTTTATTAAATCAGTTGGATTTGTATTACAATCTGTTGAAAGTACAACAATGAGTAATTTGTGTTAACAGAAATTGACTATGATAATTTCTATACTAAAGTCTTTAGTTTCTTAAAATGAAAAAGGCAGTAAAGATTTGATTTCACGTACAAAGCGTCTATGTATCTGTTTATACGTATTTCGCCTTAATAAGGCTCATCAGAAGCCTATGCAAAAATGCTTACCCGCCGAACTAGAACAAGTATAGAGAATTACCAGACAAAGAGAAGAGAAGAAAAGAAAATACACAGAATGAAGAAACGAAACCACTTAAAAAAGGAACTTCAATATATAGAAAACCTCAACAGAGAGAAAGAATTCAGAACATTCTATAAGAAAGTTAACATCAACAGAAAAGAATTTAAGGTAAACACAAATCAATGTAGAAGTTTAAATGGCGATCTCTTAACAACAAGAACAGACGTACTAAACCGATGGACGGAATATTTTAACCAGATACTTAATATAGAGGAAGAAGAAAACCCGGAAGACGAAAGCTGCGAGGTAAGCGGAGCAGACGAGAGGGAGGAGGATCCACCAACAATCCTGGAAGTTAAAGACGCTGTAAACAAACTAGCCAGAAACAAATCACCCGGAATAGATAATCTCCCAGCGGAATTATATAAAGAAGGTGGTCACGATATCATAATAGCGCTACAGCAGCTTATAAAAGAAATATGGATACAGAAATCCCTTCCCAATGATTGGAATATTGGAATACTTTGCACCATACACAAAAAGGGAGATATCTTTGAATGCTCTAACCATCGAGGAATTACCCTCCTAAATACAGCGTATAAAATATTCTCCAATATACTATGCCATCGTATGGCACCATATGCAGAGCGAATAATAGGACAATACCAGGCTGGTTTCAGAGGTGGTAAATCAACAATTCATCAGATTTCAACCCTAAGACAAATTCTAGAGAAAACACTGGAATACGGTGTAGACACGCACCACATATTTATAGACTACAAGGCAGCCTACGACTCTGTAAATAGAAGAGAATTGTTTAGAGCAATGATAGACCTAGGAGTACCAAATCAGTTGGTAAGTTTAACCAAACTAACCCTTGAAAAAGTTGAATGCAAAGTACGAATCCAGGGGAAACTCTCTGAATCTTTTAAAACAAATAACGGGCTACGTCAGGGAGACCCACTCTCCTGTATACTATTCAATCTAGCTCTGGAAAAAGTAATACGTACGTCACAAATCACAACTACCGGTTCAATATATAACAAATCTGTGCAAATTTTAGCATATGCTGATGATATCAATATTGTTGGGAGAACGGAAAACGCAGCACGAGAGGCGTACGTAGCATTAAAGGAAGCGGCTACAAAAATGGGTTTAATAATAAACACCAATAAAACAAAATACATGAAAATAGGTACGCAACCCCAAACACTACGGCCACTTGTTATAGAAAATGACGTCATCGAAGCAGTTAACGAATTTGTATACCTGGGAACGCTCGTCAATACTGAAAATGACACTACCGCAGAAATAAACCGCAGAATTTGCACGGCTAATAGATGCTATTTTGGGCTTAATCTCCTTTTTAAATCTACAGTTATATCAAGAAATACAAAAGTAAAACTCTACAAAACAATAATACGCCCAGTCCTAACATATGGTTCAGAAACCTGGACTTTAACAAAAAGCAATGAAAGCATGTTAGGATGTTTCGAAAGAAAAATACTAAGGCGCATCTATGAAGCGGTAAATGAAAACGGTGTCTGGAGAAGACGATACAACTTCGAACTCTATAGGATATACCAGGAACCAGATATCGTAAAACACATAAAGATAGGACGTCTGAGGTGGGTAGGCCATGTAATGCGGATGGAGCAAACTGACCCAGCTAGAAAAACGCTTTTTGATAGACCTATTGGTCAAAGAAGAAGAGGAAGACCCAGAACAAGATTCCTAGATAACATCGATGAAGACATGAGAAATATGGAAATACGTGCTTGGCGGAGGAAGGCGATGGATAGGGACGACTGGAGAAAAATTCTTGGGGAGGCTAGGACCCACACAGGGTTGTAAAGCCAAAATGATGATGAAGGCTCATCAGAACAGCTATTCATAGGCGTTCTTAACGTGAAAAATAAATCTTTCCTGTCTTTAAGAAGCAACACTAAAATGGCTTCGAAACGGACGCAATGCGACATCTGATAATAAATCCGTAAAATAGTTTCGAAACACAATTCAGATTTCTGCCTTAATCTGAGCCTTCTAAAAATTGCAAGGCAAAGCAGACGTTGATAAAGATATTAATAGAGACATGGGGAATCTAAAATTTGCATTCCACGACTCCTCTTTAGTTTCTATCAACTTATTGTCTGCTTACATGCTTTTACTATTGTGTACACTACCGTACTGTGTTCTGTTTTTCACTGCATTACCATGTTGGTTCTAGAGAGTCTTCTAATTCTATTCGTGTTATCTAAGGAGCTGGAGGTCCTTGAGATTCATATGTCTGTGCATCTTTGCACTTTGTGGTGGGGTGATCTGTCAAAAAGTGTTAATTCCTAGTTCTTTGTGTATGTCACTATTCCTAACGTACCAAGGAGCAATTCTAATGTTCCTGAGTGACTTGTTTTGAAACGGGATATTGTTTCTAACTCGGCACAACCACAGAGTTGTATGCCATAACTCCAAACAGGATTAAGGATAGGAGTAACTTTTTATGGATGGATAGTTTCGAATTACGTTGAAACGGCCGCTACATTTTCTTTATACTTAAATCGAATTTCTTATCGTTTCCTGTCGATAGTGATGATAAAATTAAAATTAATAAACTAAGATACGCTTCATACTGCTTCCACTACTTCGTCTAATTAGCCCGGGTTCTTCAGAGAATCAGATAGTTCAGTCACTATTTTTAGATGCATTCTGAAGTTAACTCAGTCCGTCCGTCTCAGTCGGTCTTGTCTAATAATGAAATAGTTGCTCATGCGAGTCCCTCAATATTTATTGACTAAAAAGGAGACAAATACTCACAATTCAAATTTATATTTTATTGTGTTTAGCAAATAACATACTTACAAACAAGTCTACCCAATTAGCAGCATACGCAGATGATATAAACATAATGAGCAGAACAGTGAATGCAGCGGAAGAAACCTACGTTAAGTTGAAAGAGAGTGCAGAAGCAGTAGGGCTAGCAATAAATACAAATAAAACAAAACTACTCATACAAACCAGATCAAAAAGACCGGTGCAACAACACTTTATTGACGATATAGAACATGTAAATAAATTCACATACCTAGGAATGGATCTGGTCGCAAGCAATGACAAAGAACCAGAAATAAATAGAAGGCTTATGCTGGCAAATAAAGCCTATTTCGCGATGGGCCACATATTCAAATCGCGAGACGTACACCGGAAAACAAAACTCCGGGTCTATAAAACAATAATCAGGCCCATAGTAAGTTATGGTTGTGAAACATGGGTGGTGACACAGAAATCTGCAAATGCATTAGATGTGTTTGAAAGAAAAATATTACGTAGGATCCTGGGCCCAATAAGTGAAAACAACAACTGGCGAATTAGGTATAATAGAGAAATATACGAGCAATATAGCGAACCAACTCTAGCACAACACAATAAACTGCAGAGATTACGGTGGGCAGGGCACGTGGTCCGCATGCATGAGAATAGAATCCCCAGAAAATTATTAAATGCAAGAATGCAGGGAAAAAGACCTGTTGGAAGACCTAAAAACAGATGGGAAGACAAAGTCGATGAGGATGCCAGGAACTGCCTGGGAACGCGTTCATGGAAAAGAACAGCGGTAAATCGAGATGATTGGAGAAGCCTGTTGAAGGAGGCCAAGGCCCGATTTGGGCTGTAGTGCTATTGGATGGATGGATGGATGTTTTTAGCAAGGAATGAACTGCTTCGTGTTTTACAATATCATTGTAAATTGTACAGTTTGGTTCTAAGTGTAGTTTGTTTCTGAATTGTATATTTTGACTTGTTATTGCCCAAGGAGCAAGTTCATAAATGTTTAATCGAAAAAATATAAATAATTAGGATGTTTGTTAGGAAGGGGCAGCATAAAATAAAAATTTAAAAAAAATGGGCAAATTGGACGTATTAAAAATTAAAATATTATAAGTAATTTTAGTAGAACCAAAAAATGCAAACTTTATGAACATAAACTTCATTTATTTATATTATGAAGAAAAATTAAATCAACTTTTATTTTTTTTTCCAAACAAAAATCGATCCACTCTTCTTCCTTGGTATACTCCGAAAAAAAATGAACAGCGAAACATACATTCTGGGTCATCATTACTAGCATCCATGCCAGAGTCGTCATCTAGAATAATAGAATCTTCTTCAGAGTCGCTCGACGCGTCCGACTCTGGAACTTTCCGCTTGACCGATTTGTTATTTCCTAATGTTGCTTTGCCCTTATTTTTAGGCTGTCTTGCTCTTCCAATCTTTTGTTCTTTTGTAATGCCTCCTTCCTTTCATTCCCTTTTATGCTAATTTCGAGTTCGTTCTTATATGGTGTGCTGGTGATCAGATAACTTAAACCTTGTATTCCTTTATGATTACCCAGATCTCATTTCTTGATGCGCCATTTCCTGTTACACTACATGATGGAAATGGACTGATCTCTTCAGGTCTTACAATGTTGATTAGATCTCCTCCATATGTTGCTCTAGGCGGCCCTCTCTCTTGCAAATTTTCTAAACATGCAGTTACTTTATTTTTTTTTTCTGGTATTCTTTCCATGCTTTCCATAAATTTTTCTAATTCCCCGGGTTTTCTTTGAGTTGGTGTACTTCTCTATCTTTGCCTTTTTATAATTAAATCGGCATCTGAGAAACACTGTCTATTTAGAGGATAAATGACAAAACATAGACTTTCGGAACCCGTTTACCGCTATCTCAGCATTTGCTCATTTTAGATAGGCTCCACACATAAGGCGACATATTTAGAAAGATGTTACATTGCGATTTGCATTGTCTAAGCCATGATTTTATTTCCTGCTAATAATACGTTTTGAAAGGAGACATTAATGTTAAATTCAAAGGCTGCAACTTATGGGAACTATGAGGAGGAAGGCAGACAATCTTCAAATGATTAGACCTAACTTTTTCAGTCAGTTCAAGATTTCTTGCATGGCTGTAGTATCGATCCAAAACAAGCACTACAGGATCATCTTCGGTTGGTTTCACATGCGAAATAAAATTTTATCCACTGTGTGAATACATGTTGTTGAATCCAGTCTGATGGATGACACAAAGGTGGGACAAATCCACCAATTGCGCTCATAAAAAACACCACAGTGACTAGTGAACCTCTCTCAGCAGCAGTCACGGCGCAAACTGGCTTCTTACCTTTTAGGAAAATAACGCGAGGGTGTTTCGTCTGCACGGTTGTTTTCCCTATTTCATCAACATTTATCAACTCTTGCTGGATTCAATTTGATTTTCTCCATAGCGGGTTCAAGCGAGCTAAAGAAACGTTTACTGTTACGTTTTCTTCCGTGAAGAACTTTGGAAAGAAGCCCCTGCTTCCTTGCTTTGGAACGGCCCTGAGGCTTGCGATTTTTTACTGCCATTAATCTTCTGCCATTTTTACCCACTGTCGCATTTTCGTTTGAAATTTGATAGAAAAAAGTTAATAAGCTAACCGTCTGATGTCCGATGTTGTGAAACCATAATACCGCTTATCTATCTCCAAACAATAAGCGTAATGGAAATACAGGTCTCCGGTCAGGAGAAGCTGGTGAACTGCCTTTTTTTTTACATAGACCTCTTATGTTGATTTCGGAACTTTAAACATGCATGATGCTTTTAAATAACCCATTTCATTCATTTTTACTGCCTCTGCAGCCTCTGGCATAGCTGCAGCCGGCCAACATTTATGCTTTTTACCCCTTCCAGTCATTTCTGAAATAAAAATTATCGTAAATATTTTATTCTACAAAATTTCCTAATTTCGGATATCCGATTTTGGGAACATAACATTATCCGAAATTAGACAACTTAACTCTATACAGGTTAGATTAAAAAATATATATTTTTTTAAATTAGGGTAACTTCTATTAATGCCAACAAAAAGCAGACTATTTGACTTACCTTTATGTGTAATTAAAACAAGATAAGATGAAAAATAAAGTTGTAAACACAAATAAAATACGATGGTTTAGAAAAGTCTACTATGAGCGTTTCACGTTAAGAAAATAACATTAGGCTTATGGAGATCAGTGTTGCCAAAACTCTCAGGCATGCGGTTTACTAGATTGTCGATATATTTTTCGAATTTCCATTTTCAATTAACATTTAACTGTAAAGTCAGAATAACAACTGAAGAACCACAAAGCCTTATTATCATTATGTAGTCTCAGATAACGACATAAAATCGGTGACATACGCACACCGTATTATTTTAAGTTGCAATTAGTAATTAGATATACGCATTCCAAGCGGTCCGTTTATTTGCTTTTAAATCTTTAATAGCCGGCAAAGTGCATGATTTAACTAAGCAATATTTTCTACTGATTTATATGATTCATGGTATATGATATTCTTACCGAAAAACAAATAAACTGTCATTACTATAATTAAAATAAGATAAAATAAAATTATCTTTTGTAAATACTATTTATTTAATTAAAATCATTTTCCCTACTTTTTATCTCTTGTTTCGAATGGATGCTTTTGATCAATTACGTTAAAAAACAATTATTTAATTCATGTCTGTGAAAACGAAAATACAAATTATACAACCCTGAATCGTGCTTGTGTTCATCGTGGCATCGCTGCGCTTCTATCGTCCATAAGAAATACATGGCCCTATCTCCGCAATGTTATTTTCTTAACGTGGAACGCTGTATAGTCCGTTTCAAGATAGTTGCAACTGCCGACGACTAAGTGTACCTTAATTCGGAGATAAATACGGAAGCATGCAATACTTCTTTAATTAGGCGTCTTTCCTCTACATTTAGAAAACTTCTTCGATTTGTCAGCGATTTCCGATAAATGTCTATATTTTATTAGATGTGTATCATATCTACTTCTATGCGTTTAAAAACAGAGCCGTTTTAGTTTAGCCGTTTATAAAAATAGCACCATACGTTTAATATCAGTTATAATGTATTAGGCATCATACCAATAATTTACACAATCGAAGATATAATCTACAAATCCAATGAACCATCATCCCCATTTTTGTCTTCCACTACATTTTGTAGCACCATCCAAAGGCTCATATTTTAAATTAGAAATAAATAAGCCACATTTTCGTATCGTATTTCGTAATATAATCCTAAATTGAAATTATACCAACCGCTAACCAGGCCAAATCAGTTCAATGCACAATTTTACAAGCATGACTGTTATGAATTTTCTACAATTGACTGAACACGTTATCCTCCAACCAGCGAAAATTCCATTGATCGTAATAGAATAACTTCAAGCGTGTACTTTTGATAACAAAAAAGATTATACTCGGGTAACCCAGTTATTGAAAACAAAATCATGGAAAGGAATAGAAATAAGATGAAAAAAAGACTAGTCTTGACCTCTGGGTTTGCCACTAAGGGTGATATTTACGAGGATGGATTGATATAAAACTAGCTTTTGATAGAAAAAACAAGTTTTTTGGAATTAAATCGATTTATTTCTCAACATAGTCCCCTTTTAGCTCGATACGCTTAGTAAGACGATGTTCCAATTTTTTTATCCCATCCGAATAGTACTTGTGCTCGAGCTCTTCAAAATAGGCCGAAGTTTCAGCGACGACTTCATCATTTGTTGCGAAACGGCGTCCTCCGAGCTATTTTTTTAGGTTTGGAAACAGGAAAAAATCGCTGGCGGCAAGATTTAGGGGATACGGTGGGTTTTCAACCAATTCATAGCCCAATTCGTGTAATTTTGCCATGGCGCTCCGCTCTCATCTGTCACAATGTACTCCCTCACACCAATTTTTCGCGCCACTAGTTCCAAAGTAGCTTCTGTTTTTATGGGGTCAGATCAATCCATTTTAATTCATTAAATACTGTATTATTGTGCGTGTCTTCAAGTCCAAGTCATATAACAGTGTGAAGAAGACGTAGTAGCTTAGTAGGATTCTTGAGAGAATTTCTATGTTAAATATACGGTTGCAAATTAAGTTCCTGAGTTTTTTAAACCTTTTTCTTACAATTTTTAGTCCAGAATAGAAAAAAAGTTCTTCACTCAAGTGTAAATCTGTTTCTAAATCTCTAAATATAAGCATCAGCTACGTTTCTGTACAAACCTGTACGTATTTCCATTTATTATTGCAATCTCTGATTCTGAAAGTGATTTCTCACAAAAGATACACTATCGTATCATTACATTCGACCTTATCAATGCGCTCACCGTATACAGATTTTTTTCTTTTGCTGAAATCACGAGAGAAAAGCCTGCAGGTGCCTCTTAATTTTAACGTGCGTCATTGTCTTTTGCAATATCGTATTATAATACTGTACGTGCTCAAAAGGTGTTTTGAAATTGTAAATGTTTATATTTCAAAGGCGATTGTTGATACTGTTGAAGGTGTATTTAGTTGTTCTTTTTTAGCGAAACTGAAAGAGAACGCTAAAATACCGACATTGACAGATGTTTCGTCATATGTGTAAATATTATTTTGGCTTATATCGTTTAAATTTTTGTTGTATAACTGAAACTCATGTTTAAATTGTAAACAAATTACGAAAGCAGCTGGTAAAATAATGCAAATATATTTTTTTTAGATGTTAAAGGTACATTTGTATGTAATATTTTGATATCCTATTATATCTCTTATAATTTTGTTTATATTTCAATAAACTACAGTTCTTATAAAAATGTAAAGTTCTATTGTCTGTATAAACGAATAAAAGTCCATATTTATGACGCACGAAACGAAGCTAAACAGCTGGACAGTACCAAAGTAACAGCAGTCTGTTCCAGGCTCCTGTTGCTTTGGTACCAGAATCAAGAAGACTTTTTGACGGAAAATAGATAAAAACTTGAATAGCCAGAACAACGGTTTACAACAGAAGCCAGGTTTCATAACATGCAGGTTCAGGTGCACAATGTTCACATACTTACCGGGAACTTCTTTCTTATTCAGTGCCAAAACTATGGTCGATGAAGATAATTGCATCAATTAAAAATAAATAAACTTTAACAAATAAAAGTATCAAATATCTTTATATTATGTCCATAAACATTTATAAATATAATATAAAAAGATAAAGGAATAATAAAATTAGCCTACTTTTCCAACATCGCCAGCTGATATTTATTTATTAAATCTACGTCTTAGATAGCACCTTAATTAATGACTGTCGTTTGCCATTTACCTCGTTGAGAATCGTTGAGGAGAGAATTAACCATTACCCAGTGTCGTATACAGATTTTTTTATTTAGCCGGATAAAAATTGCTCTGCATTTTAGAATTTAGTGTAAGATACACAGTGTAATTTCTAAGAAAGTTTCGAAATTATGCATCAAGCTGATTGGCCATTGGCAACAAACAAACTGAAGTCGTATAGAAGTAAAATAAAATGAGTGATGGATTCGACCGTTAATTGACGGAAGTTGATTAACAGAATGATTATGATCTAGAAGGTGAAGTGCGTACTTAGAATCTGTTTTTCTATTATTTAATGCCCTTTTGTGTTCTGCTATATGTTTGTTAAAGGTTCTACCAGTTTGACCGAAATTTTTGGGCAGTCACCATGCGTAAGTTTAGCTATACCACTGTTTAAGTTTTCTATTTTGGATCTTGTTGTTCCTCATATGTTTGCTTAAGTTATTTTTTATTTTGAAAGCTGGTGTTGTTGCTTTCTTTTTTATGTGTTTCGTTATTTTTGTTGACATCTTGCCTGTATATATAATCGAGCAAAAGGTACTGGGCTTTTGCGCGAGTGGTGGAAAGAATAATTTCAGAGCTTTCTTATGCAGTTTTTGATTTAACATTTTGTTTATTGTTTGTTCGTTGGACTAATGGGTATTATGCCATTCGCAGCATTACTTTTTGTTGTATTACTATTCTCTCACGTTTCTCTGCCATATACTATTAGGTTTTTTATACAAGTCAAAATTCCGAATGCGACAGAACTATTTGGAAGTTATTTTCTTGTAGCTTATTATGTTATTTACTATCTTTAATGGCAATTATTCACAATTTCAGTTGAAATTTTGACGTTTCGATTTCCACTTCGGTGTGGTGTCTTGGTATATTTCGATTCACATCCTGGACTAAAGGACTTACCCACAGGACCTAAATGTACTTCTTGCCACCTCGCCGAAGAAAAATTCGATGATAATGACGTTTAAAGGAATTATGGCCAACTGCTAATAGCTAAAGAGTAATTTTAGCTGGAGAGATGGTCATCAGGTCCTAGAAACCACAAGACGATGGTGTTTAGACACAACATCTTTGTTCCGAAAATTCATATCCGTATTGTAGTCATATTGTAACAAAAATTAAACCTCGATGGGGAGAAAGGTTACCCAGAACTTGGGTATTATTTTGGGCGATAAAATAATTAACCCAAGGGAAAATGGGACTGTTTATAATAGCAAACTCAGAGAGACAGTAGCTATCTGGGTAGATTCATCTGGATGTACAAACAAACAATTGAACTAGGCTTATTTTTGAGACGCAATTCTAAAAGTGTTAAACAGGAACTTATGAGATTTATAGAGAAATTGATTTAAAAAGATTGACGCGATTTACCCAAGGCAATTTGGGCTGTGTAAATAAAACACTTAGAGTATGCCTTCTCGTTCAAAATTCTCAAACGCAAATCACTAAGTGCTCTTTTGAAAATTTATAAGACGCGATTTAAAATCTCATACAAGATGGAAAATAAAAATGATATAATATTGTTATTGTTATAAATAAACAAAAAATAAATTATATAATAGTATATTTTAGTTTGAAACACAGCAGATATAAAAATATATCGTTTCCTTCTTTGTCAGGTAAAAAACATAGATACCAAATTCAATTGTATGTACAATAATTTTACCCGAAGCCATTACCATAAAACCTAAATGGAAACTTTCTCTTTTTCTCTCTATATCGTTCTCATCATAATTTAAGACGATATAAAAGTATTATCCGTCTTTAAGACACCGGTATATTGTTGTAATTAGTAATCTATCTTTGAACATCTGCTGTTGACCTCGATTTTCGTGAATGCTGTACAACTGTCTCGTACACATTTATAACAGCCAAGCGATT
The DNA here is from genome assembly GCF_040954645.1 of Diabrotica undecimpunctata. NCBI lineage: Eukaryota > Metazoa > Arthropoda > Insecta > Coleoptera > Chrysomelidae > Diabrotica > Diabrotica undecimpunctata. Next base: position 133,344,201 of record NC_092809.1, on the reverse strand, counting down.
TTGTGCTTTCTGCACAAAGAAAAGAATCTTTTCACATACACTTCGCTTTTTTCTTTGCATTCGTAGAAGTCGATTAGATCTTTACGGAATTAAAATACGAGTTTACTGCTATTATATATTGCTTCAGTCATAATGCAATAGGGTAAAGGGAGGAGAGATGGACCACCTTTTAGAAAACTGAAGCCTGTTTCTTTATTAAATAAACATCAGAATAGAAAAAAATTGTATAACATAACTTAACATTGGTATTTGTTTTGGTATAAGTAAAAACTAGAAATTATAATTCTTAAACCTAAAAAAATATAATGCACTGGCACGTCATCGGTCCATCTCTCCTCAAATGTGGAGGTGAGATGGGCCACTAGGAGTAGGAGAGATGAACCAAGCTAAACCTTTTTTTTTTAATAGCAAGAAACTTTCCGCACTTGTTACAGAGATTAGCGAAGCCATTACAAGTTTTATGTAACCAGCGCTTACAAAAAATACATTGCACCCAACACACTCATTTTCAATATCACCACTAGTGTCGTTTAAAGTAACATCTTCAGATAGTGACGATTCGCTCGGCTTTCTCTTACGTTTTTGTTTTTTATAGGTTTTGAGCTTTTTTTAATCAAAGCATCCTTCTTTATTTTAATAAAGTCTTGAGCAGTAATCTCTCCAGTTATTTTTTTACGAACTCTCTTTACTGCTGCTGCCAATACAGGCACGGGCGTTACCTTATCAAGAGCTTTTCCGGGAGTTATATCTTCATCAGTAATTGATGACTTGTTTGGGCTACCGTGCAAGGATATTTTACCACTGATTCCAGAGGGACCTGGTTGAGGAGATTCTGATGTAACTGGAAAATTCATTGTTTCTGTTTCTGATGGGGTGTGTGTCAAAAATGCATATTCTGGGATTATTAATGGATTAAACGGATAAATTCCCGTGGATTTAAATGCAGAAGCCGCATTTTGGACAGTTGCTGAGTTTCCTCATGCTCGACCTAAGAGTTTACCAAACTGAAGGCGTTTTAGAACCCTGTTTGTATTATTCTGTACCATAAAACGGCATTCAGCATAAAAGTGCTTTTAAGTGACTTAAAAAAAGCACGATCCAGAGGCTGTAGGTAATGTGTTGTGTGGGATGGCAAACAAAATAAAATTATTTCGTTTATGTCTGCAAATTCTAATAGATTCAGGTTGGTCGTATGGGATGTGTGGCCATCTAATATTAATAAGGTTTTACGTGTGTTTGTCCCCATTCTAAGAAAATGTCACTGTTAACGTATGCTAATTTTTTCCGACATCCTAATCTTGGAACCAGGTGGCATACCATAATGCCACTCGTCTTTTTTATTTTTCCCCTTAAAATGTAATATGAGGGCAAGAAAATCCCTTCTGCACTATAGCAAGCTATTACACTGATCGTTTCACCTTTTTCCCCAGGGTTTACGAGAATAACACATTTTGAACCTTTTTCTGCCAGAACCTGACTGGCTCCAGTAATCAGTTGTAATCCTGTTTCGTCAGTATTAAATATGTGTCCGGGTTTATCATAAAAATTATATTCGGTCATAATTCTCTCGAGATCAGAAAAGCAGTTATCGACTGTTTCTTTGGACATTCCTAAAACTCGTGCAATTGAGGTGTTTTCAGCTTTTCTAATTGAAATTTCAGGTTTCGTTTCAAAAATAGTTCTAAACATTTTTTACCAGCTTTACCTAAAAGTAGACAATAAGTAACTCTTGTATCAGATTTATGAATTTAAAAATTTACCTTCTTCTACATTAAATTTTTTTGGGATTCTTACTTCAGTTCTGGTTGGTGCAAAGCCTGCTTTGTGTAGTTTTTTTTATATGGCCAACGATTTTAGCTTCAACAGCAGTTCCTAAAGAAAAATCTGGACCCAATCGGTTCATCTTATCCAAATTGTTTGTTTTTATTCGACATTTAAAAGTCGTTTTGGGTATTCCAAATGCTTTGACGGCTTCATTAATACCCATATCACCATTCTTTACAGCATTTCTCTCAGGTGTATTTTGTTTGTGAATGTATTTATTGGGCATAATCCTAAAACAAAACATACTGGTCCAACTCTCCTCCTCGTAAGTGGTCCATCTATCCTCAAATAGGAAGACAGATGGACCAGCCCGTATTGTTTAAAATAAGCAGACTACAGCAGTAGTTCTTACTCTATAATACACATTTTAAATATAGTTCAATAATATACTAGAAGCCCCTTTTTATTGACTCTAACCCATTCAAGGATATGGTGAACTTCTATTATCCGTGCAGTAGCTGCTTAAACTTTTGTATTATTGGTAGTTCATTTATTCTGACAGTTCAGTCTCACAACACCGAAACTCTTAAGCTGGGATCCAACGGCGCGTGAAATGCGAGTCCTCGCTCCAGCATAGTTGGCGCGTCGAAATGTGATCCGGTCATTCCCGTGGAGTATCGAGGTTTTAGTTTAGTATTGCGCGCCAACTTTCGAGCTTCTTTGAACCGTGTTGATTTACCGCCAAATACCAGGACCCACCAATTGATTCGCCAATTCGGCTTTATTCAACGGCGCCTGAACTGCAATATTGGAGCGAGGAGTGGCTCATGCGCCGTTGGATCCTGGCTTTACACTCTCATGCTCCAGAGCGATGGTTCCGTGAAGGGGTTAAAACAATTTTTTGTTCAGCTTTTCATATACTACATGGATTGTGATTCCTTGTGTAAGAATTTTCATGAAAATTATACAACTTTATACTCGATTTGTAAATGCATTATAGCACAGTTTTTATGCCATCTCCACCTTCACAACACTCAGAGCTCCCAATAAAAAAGTTAATATTATCGATTTAAAATCGTAATGGTTACAAGATATTGTTAGAGCTTCCATTGTATCATTTTTCTGGTTTATCTTCGACGTTTGTGGTTCTGAGATGATTACATCATCGGCTGATAACGGTTGTGTTTCTATCTTTAAATTACTACCGTTTTTTTGAATTGTGTTGGCTTGTGGTTCGGATCACGCAGAAATTTTGTATACCGCAATTATTTGTAACACTTCTATTCTACGCAGATAGTAAAATACGGGTTGAATAATACTATTAATTAAGACATGTATCACTGTTTGGATGAGTACACTGCAAAAAATAGCATGAATAACGGTTAATTCGTACCCGACTGTCTTTTGTATCGATCTCTTCTGGATGTACCGAGTCTTCAAGCGTTCATTAAACTACCAAATACTGTGTACATGCAGATTTGTTAAATATTAAAATATTTCCGTATATTTTTGTTAACTTAAAGGGCTTATGTAGTACAACAAATGATAAAATTTTTAAAACAATTTTCGTCCCGCTATTGTTACTGCGACCTATAAATCACACTCTATGATCGAGGCTCTAAGATCGATGGTGTTGCAAAGATTTCAGCTTTGTACCACATCACATCCACTACTTTCAATATTTATTCCTGTTAAAATAGATAGTCCGAAATCTCCTATAGTTATAAACGTATAATGTTTATGTACTTCTTTTGGTCTATTTGTCATCAATTTCGTTTTCTTCTATCCATAATCCATATCAAGGTAATTAAATTTACCTTGTGCGTAATCTATTTAAAGTATTCCCATACCATTTTGGAGCTGATTACATGTGATTTCATTACATCCGCCATACTCGGTAAGACGATTCCCACGTGTCGTTCCGGCGAGGCTGCGACTGTCACGGTTTGTCCGTTTCATAGTTCAGATAAGACTTATGTTTTGGATACCTACTTAGCTTTCGTGTGTATGGTGACTAAGAGAGTACGACCTGTCGGTCTTGTTGGCCAGCAACAGATCAAAAGTAACGCTGCTCAGTACGAAAGCACCTACTCGAGCGAAGCTATCATCCGAGGGATTATGTCTGAACGCGTTAAGGCTGTATCCTTGTTAGTCACAGGCAGCAATGATATCTCTTGATACCAGTTCTGAGGGTCAATAGGTTTAAAACAATGTGTCTTTATTAGGCAATCGTTTTTCGTTACGATTGTCGCATAATTCCTTATTTCCATTAAGATGATTGGTTTAAGGTGTGACCGATTCTTGCCAGTAGACCAGATCTTTCTACGGGCGAACAAGGCTATTATAATGTTGGAACTCGAAATTGTGCGTATAAGACTTATGTACCTGGTACATTCTGATACACTTCTACAGTGAGAAGAAGGTTGAGGAAATTTGGTCTAAATTTGGTCTTGGTTTTCAATAAAATCATTATTTTGGAAGAAGTTACATTGGACATTTGTTATTTAAAATGATTGCATACTGATTTAGAACATATTCTTAAACATTACACAAACATCTAATGACAATCACTTTGTGGTATGATTCGTAAAAATTAAAAAATGGCAAACATTTTAGGTGGCCTCTTTTTCGTGACGCGTATTTAAAATTTCGACAAAGTTCTATATTAAAATTATTTTTATTTAATATATCTTGTATACTCTATTTCTCTGAAGTTGTAGTACTGATGGTGTGTTCCTGCTATTTTTTATCTGCAAGTTGTTGTTATTTCTTTTGTTATCTTTAACCAAAATAGCTTAAACCAATTATCCATTTTTTAGTTGGATAGGGAAATCGATTACACTTTTAATCCTTTCTAATTTGAACTTACTACGTATTTTTTGTTCGTAAAAATGTTCTATAATGTCTTTAATTAATTAACGCGATAGAAAGTTACTTTATGGTGTGCCAGATAATAGTAGTTGTCACTTTAGATTAAGTAGTGTTTGTTGAATTCGACCTCGTATACAGGTCGATAAAAAAGTAATCGGACGAATAAACGAAGGGTCGATTTTTTCGAAGGGGCGTTATGGCGACTAAGAATGTTTAGGGTGTTCTTACACAATACTCTCCCCATTTCTGAAGATTTATATCTGTAATTGCTGGGGGTGATTTATCCCACCAACACATTTCTCATCACGCCTCGTTCTAGTGGAATTATCTGCATTGTTGAACGTTTTCACTAAATCATAAATAAGTCCTAAATTGTGGAGATCTGGCATGTGAATATGAATCGTAATTTTTGATTAATATATTTAAATAATAGTAAATAAGGGTAAATCCAAAACATCTACAGTGCCGTTTTTATATTTCAAAATTCTTATTTTAATCATATAAACAGTACAAAAGTATGCGGGCAAACTTTACTGGTAGTTGATTAATTAAATTATTATTACACGAATTTAAAAGTTGTGTATGGTTACTTACTCTTTACATTAGAATAAATGAAGACTGGCGCAAAAAAAACAACTTGAGTTAAACCCAAAAAAAGCATCTAAATACCAATAAAAACAACTTATAAACTCGGTTAATGGTCACTGTTGCGGTATTAATTCATCTTCTTCTTAAGGTGCCCTCTCCATTACTGAATATTGGCTATAACTACAGCAAATTGCTCTCTATCTTGAGCTGTTCTTAGTATCGAATGTGTGTCCATGCCTGTACAGTCTTTTACATTTTTCAGCCAGGAGTATTTTCTTCTTCCTTCCACTTTCCCTTCCATTATCAGTCGTAGAAAGTTGTATTTTTCCTCCTCTGTAAATATATCCTAGATAATCCGTTTTTTTGGTTTTTACAATATTTAGGAGTTCTCTCTCAGTACCTCGTTGTTGGTCACGTGCTCTGTCCAATAGATCTTCAGCATCCTTCGAAAAACTCACATCTCAAAGGCTTCTACACGTCTCATACTTGTGATTCCGAGGTCCATGTTTCCACTCCGTATAGCAATATGGAATAAATGAATGTTTTTTACAAATTGGTATCGGATATCCAACGATAAGGTAGAGTTTATTAGGAATTTTTTCATTCTTTGAAAAGCGGACCTAGCCTATTTCGTGGTCAAGATCGTTTGTTATCGAGCAACCAAGATACTGGAATTTTTGTACGGGTTTTATCTGTTTGTTGTAGATAGGAATATTAATGTCGGCATTTGGTGCGCGTGTAACGGCCATTACTTTTGTTTTATTTATGTTTATATTCAGCCACAAGCTATCTCCCTCTCTGGTTATGGCATTCAAAAGTCGTTGCAAACCCTCAGCACTGTCCGCAATAATGACGGTGTCGTCTGCGTATCAAGTTGTTTACACATTCTCCGTTGATTTTTATTCCTTCTTCAATATTTTCAAGGGAATTTTGGAAGATCTTTTCGGAATATATATTAAACGATAGTGGAGAAAGTACACAGCCCTGGCGAACTCCTCTTTTTATTGACATTTCTGCTGTCATACGATTGTCTATTTTAATCGACGCCATTTAATCCCAAGATAGGTTTTTAATAAGGGCCACCGTGTTATGGTCTATACCAGGGGTCACCAATTATATTCCCTGAGGGTCTGTTTCAAAAACCTACTAAACTTCTGCGGTCCGGACACTCAGCACTAAACCAGACAGTGGCGTAACCGGGGGGAATTACTCAGAAACCCTCCAGTAGTTGAAACCAGGCAACTAAACCACCTCGTTTAGGGAGAGGTATGAAATAAACTCATGGAAAAATAATGATTATAAAGCTATTATATTTTTTCCCCGTCTTTGTTTAATACATTTTGCGGCGTAATTTGAAATATTTGTATCTTTAATTTAATCATTTAATTCTACTGTGTTTGGTTGTATTCTTTCTGCAGCTATAGTGTTTAACAATTGATGGAAAAGCAAAATAATATCCCATTGTTTTTTGCCACTGTACAGTTGAATACTTTCCTGGTACAGCAAATAGAATATAAATTGTGAATTGTTTCCATCTGAAAGGCAGCTTTGTTATTTTTAAAGACGTTTGCTGCTTCGCTGGTCCATACACCATTAGGCTTGAGTGAAAAACTGTTGCTTAACAGTTGCACAACATTTTCAATTTTAAGGAAATCAACAAATCGTTTTTTAAATTCCAAATCAATAAAATGTGAGGACTGGATAACATCAATATCTTTATTACTACCACAAACATATTTAAGGAGAGGAAAATGCAAAAGTTCTGCCTTAATATCCCCAGAAAAAAGTTTAATCTTTTTAGAAGAATATCCCCAGAAAAAAGTTTAATCTTTTTAGAGAAACTTCTAATATCGACAGAAGTTCAGAAACAAGTTTTCCCTTGCATGGTAGTTTTAAATTTAAGAAGTTCAGATGTCTAAAGATATCCGCTGCAAATGGTCATTTGCAGCTTTATTATCAATAGCGGACAGAAATTCTTTCATGTTATCAAGTATTACAAAGAATCTGTTAAGCTCTAAACTTTTGCTCAGCCATCTCACGTTGTTACGAAGAAGCAAATCTGAGCTTTAGTTTCTTCTAGGAATAATTTGAATTGACGATACCTCAAAGATGATTTTGCACGTATAAAGTTCACTATCTTCATGACGGTTTGCATTTTACTGTAAAGACTTGGATTTAAACTGCAAAACAACACACTTTGATGAATAATATAATGACACGATATTAGATTTTCATTGTACATAGGACCCAACCATCACTGCAGCACCGTCCGTAGTTATCGAAATACCTATTTTTAAATCTAAGCTATCCTTGCCAAAATAGTCCACCACAGCCTTGTGTAAATCCTTTCCTGTAGTAGTTCCTGATATTGGCAAAATAGTCAAAAGTTCTTCAACAAACTCTTCACTGGTTCTGTCCAGGTAGCGCACGGAAATGAAAAAAACTGTGCTATATCTGTAATGTTGCATGACTTATCCAATGCCAAAGCAAAATATTTAGTGACAGCCAAGATTTGTTTTAACGTTTTGTATGTTTCATCTGCCAATACCTGTGTATCCCTTGTGCTTGAAGTAGTAGATATTGGAATACGCATGTTTCTTGATCGGTCATTGATCGCTTAATAATTTCCGTAGATGTAGCGTATTTTGAAAGTAAACGCTCAAGTTTACTTTTACCAATTAGTGTTCCTATTCTGTATTTTTCGTCAAAACTTTTATGTTTTCCACACGGAAACTAAGTTCTTGTAGCTAGCAGTATACAAAGTATCACAAAAAATTTATTTAAAAATTCCTTTATAAAAGGTATATATTAAAACACCCTACCAGGCTACATCACAGAACGTTTTCGGAATTAATATTCCATCATCAAAACCGTTTTGGCGAAACATATTGTATAGACTACGAGTATTTCTATTTATAATATTAGTACCGTGCATTTTAAAAATGTAAAAATATTTATATATTTAGATTTGATTATAATTTTACGCTATAATTTTATCACTATATTTTGAATTTAATGGCGGTCCGCAAAAAACAAGCTCACGGTCCGGATGCGGACCGCCATTTGGTGACCCCTGGTCTATACCATGTTGTGTTAGGGTTTCTATGAGTTCTATGTGTTTTACTCGATTAAACGCTTTTTCGTTGTCGATAAAACAGAGAAACACGTCTTTTCGTTGATCTCGGCATTTTTGTAGTAATATCTGGAGGCCAAATAATGCCGCCCTCGTACCAAACCCCATAAGAATGTGACGTCCTCTCGTGGGAGTCACTATCCGGGTAGCTTTTAGACAGTCAGAGACAGAGTTCAAAATAAAAATAAAACTTTATTGTCTTCCTTAAATTAAATTGACAAAAATCTTATGTACATATTTACAATTTGGTTTAGTCTTCTCAGTACCTGGCCTATTTACTCAAATTAAGCTTGACCTTGTCATATGGAACTAGTCTTATCGACAAGCGAGTGTGTATCTGAAATTTTACGGTAACGTTGTATCGATTTAATAACAGCGGACGATAGGTACAAAGAAAGGAAAGGAACTCAACACGTCCCTTAAGTGATTCGGGTTAATAGGACACTCCTCGACAGTCTCAACACGAATGCTTCAGAGTACGGGTAGTGAAAAGCTCAACACGCTTTTCGGGTAAAGACGGTATGGGACGGAAACAACTTGTGAACTCAACACGTCCACAAGCCGGGGTAGGGAAGAAGAGAACCTTCAGTCAACACCTGTCGATTCTGTCTCTATGAGGAAATGTTGCCGTTTATATAGCGGAGCTTTGCCCTTTCTACTGTCGATACACTCCTACTTCATGGGTTGGTTCGCGCGCACGCTGGTTTAACGGTGATGGCTTGGACTCATCGTTACAAGAAATCCAAATTGATTGTCCTTCAGATTTCTTTCGCATTCTCTGTATATACGTTGATGTAAAATTTTGAGTAAAATTTTCAGAAAGTGGCTCATCAGACTAATTAATCGGAACTGTGAGCATCTATTTGCTTTATTTTTTTTTGGGTATAGGTATAAATCTAACTAAGGATTCGATTTATACCTGTACCCAAACATAAATCGTAATAAGGTCGAACTAAGCCAGTCTTCTGGGAAGATTCCAGTGATATATATTTTGTTAAATAGTAGTGTTAAGGACTGAAGATTTTCTTCACTGATAAGTTTTATCATCTCTACATATATCTCATCTGGACCTGAGGCCTTACGTGGCTTTGCCGTATTGATTGTTTCTGTAACTTCCGATTTTAATATATCAAGTATTCTGTCTTGTCCTATATTTATTTGTGGTTCAGTTCTCTCGTCATCAAACAGATCTTCGATGTATTTTTCCCATATATTTCCTGAGCTAGATACCATTTGGTTGGTTATCATCTACTAGAGTTGTTGTAGTGAATTTTTTCTTCATATTTGTAAATTCCTTAATCTTTTTGTATGCATTGAAGTAGTCATGTTTTTTTAGTAATTCCCTCAGTTCCTTACATCTGCTGTTCATCCATTCTTCTTTAGCTTTCCTGATTTTGTTTCGGATGGTTCTTTGGATTCTAGTTCCAGTTCTAGGATTTCTTCTGTCATCCATGTATTCTTTGTTTTTCTTGTGTTGTCTTGTAGTTGTTCTGTTGGTTAGTAGATTAGTTCATACACATCCTAAAATTGTACTGCAGTTATGTACTACTCGACAAATATATCTCGAGACTTGGTCTTTTTGATATTAGGCTCCACCTCCGATGTACAGTGGACAGCTAGAATGCATCATTATTAATTTATGATCGCTGACTCTTTCTTGTGCTGCTTTATTAAGTCACAGATCTATGCGAATAAGCCAGAAACTACAGCGGCCCTTAAAGCCAACGTAAGCCATGCCATTAGTCAATCTCAGCCCGATTTAGACGCCAAACTCACGGAAATTTTGAAAATTTAAACTATGTTATATTGTATACATAATGGTTTCGAGAAGCCTTTCAAACGAATAAAAAATTTCGATAATATCTCACACATATTTTGCTTTATTTAAATTTTAAGAGTGTAGGCGCAAAATTTCGAGCCAATGCTTTTTAAATGCATACATTTTTGAAAAATTTAAACGCAGAATGAAAGATTACGTTATTACCGAGGGCAGAAAGTCCCTTAGAATAAACAAAAATTTTTTTTGAATGAGATATTGGAAATTAAAAATCACACTAAATTTTTTCTTCTTTTTCACCCCTGTAACTTATTAAAATAAACAATATAGAAGTTTTCAGGGACTTTCGGCCCTCAGTAGTAATGTATTATTTCATTCTGCGTTTAAAGTTTTCAAAAATACTTATTAGTTTTCTTAGGATTCGAAAAAAATGAATGCATTTAAAAAGCATTGGCCCGAAATTTTGCGCCTAGAAAACACTTAATGTAATACCCCATAAAATAAACGATGTAATTCGTTATTATTTCGTATATCTACTTGATTCATTCATAAATCTTCTATAATTATATAAAACCAACTTTTTTGCACGGATATAAAATTGAATCCATTCATCGTAATAATTATAAACGTATTGATGAATAATTTCCCGTGAGAGTTTACTAATTAAAAAAAATTATATCTAATTCACTTTCAAACAGCCATGGAGTCCGTGGCATTCTTTCATCGAGCTGTTGGGAATTTTTTGAGGTTTATAATTAAATCTAAACATAGAAATTGTGTAGTTTTTTTCACACGTCTATGTGAGAGAAATTTTGCAACTATTTATTTTGAAAGTGCTATTGCGAAGCTTTATTGTGATATTGTAATGAAAATACCACCAGATTGGTAAACAGACTTAAACAAACAGTAATGACAATCTGAAAATTCAATTAATACTGATAAAAGAAATACAAGTAGACCACTTAAAGCATAGTTGATTCTATATTCTATCGAAACAGGATAGTTTGGGGTTCAACTTTTTATCCTTTCCACATGTACAAAAGATGCATTTAATGTTTTTGAGGCACGTTAACATCAAAATTATCTCTTTGAGGTACATCCACTAATATATTTCACTTATTGAACCGAAGCTTCTATACTGGCGTTGTATTACTTTTTTTCCCCTATAGTAAAATGCTGAGGCGCGTCACGAAACTAGCGCCACAAGATGGCGTCGTCACGGATAGCGTCACAAAATAGCGGTTCTTCACATCGATTCACTACTCTCGACCAATTGGTTTCTAGACACCATTTATTTATTCTATGCAGTTCTAATTAAATACTGCATGAAAATTAACTAAAAAAATACAGACATTAAATGAGAAGTAAAAAGTTAAAAGAATATCTGTCAATAATAGATTCGACTGGCAACGATTATCACCATTTAAAAGTCATAAATGCTATCTGATTATTAACGATATTGAATCATCTGTTTAAATTTTTAACACACTTCTCGTTTTAAAATATTTTTATATAAATACAATTATTATTTTTATAATATATTATTTTTTATAATAAAACATATTATTTAGTTTAAATAATAATTAAATTAACTATCAAATGATATTTATTTATATTTTATTATAATTTAATATTTCGTTGAATTTGACAGGTTCGTCAAAAATAAACAACGTATGCTTTTTAATACGTCAACAGGTGGCGTTAGGAGCAAACATAGGGATATAATATAATTTGTTTAAAATATAAATAATAAATAAATAAAATTACTTTATTGAATTCTAAAAATATTATTTAAAATTTATAAATATAAGTAAAGAAAACATGATATAAAGCTTCGCGCTACTCTACATTACCGCCTACTGTTCCACTTTTTCTATTATTTTTTCGTTCGTGTTATTCTTTTCGTTCTTCTTTTTGCATAGCATTTATTCTGCTGGTATGCAACATATTGAAAAAAAAAATTAAGTGCTCAGTGTCTGGTTTTTCGAGAAGTTGTGTAAAGGTAACATCGGATGATAAAACGTACCTGTGCCACTCTTTCTTTCATTATATGATTGTATAAGATTGAACTTTCTAGTTACCGAATTAACTGATGCATTAGGATGCAAAGTTGAGCAGTAATTGTTTAGGTATAAATTTTATTTTTTTATATTTGAACTGAAATCTTTGCTGGTCATTGTGGGCCGAAATAGTCCATTGCCATATCTTATCGACGAAAGTTCATCTAAATTACAATTTAAACTTGCATTATACCAGCGAGGCATCAAACCAATAAATGCTTTGACTTCTATAGCTGGTTTCTTATCACTTTGAGGCAAGCTACTCTGACACTTCTGAAGAATTTCTTGATTTGTATACAGCACAATAATGGCCAAAATCGCTTTGTTAAATAGTAAAGCCCATGATTTAAGAGAGTTTTGCTTGCTTATTTTTTTTTTTTTTTTGACCAGGCAAATCTAAAACAGTATTCTCTATTCTTGGATGTCCTTGGCGTGCTGGTGCCTATATGTCTTACTGGCTACATTTCTTTGTTAGGTCTCTTTGTTCTTCATCATCTTCTTTACACTCTTCATTATCAGTGTAAGAATGTTCCTCAGGAATTTAGTTTTTATCTTCATGGGTTTCCAAAAACATCGTCGATGATTTCAGGTTGATATTCATTCGCCCACAGATTATCCATTTGAACTCTTTTTCCATCAATGGATAATGACCATAATAAAAATAGCCAAAATCGAATACCTAGGTCACATCATGAGAAACAGCGAAAGATAAGGATGATAAAATTTTTACAGGGAAAAGTAGAAGGAAAACGAGGAGGAAACGAGGAAGAAAGGTTTCCTGGCTGATAAATCTACGTACGTTGTTCAACACAACAACCACAAATATTTTCAAAGCAGGAGTGTACCATGATCGTCGCCAACATCAAAAACGGATAAGCACTGCAGCAATAAGAAGGATGATAGTTTTTCTCTTAAAATTTGCCATCAAATGACAAAAAAAAATCACCCAGAACCGCTAACTGCACGCTGGAGTCTGAAGTACCCACAGCTCCAGTCAATTCATAAAAACAAAGTTTAGAATTAACGAATTCAGCATAGCTAGTGTCTTAACCAGGTCGGCTCTAAATTAAATTTAGATGGAACGGATTGTTGAATATGTGTTAAGATAGCTGAATATAGGAAGAGGTAATCTCCTAACAAATAAATCAATACAGATTGCCGCCTATGCCTATGACATTAGCATCATGTCTCGTAGAATAGAAGAGGCGGCAGAAGTATATTCACAATTAAAAACAGGGGCAGAAGAGACCGGAGTAGAAATAAATATTCAAAAAACAAAATAACTAACACAGGCAAGAGCTAGGTGAAACAGACGCACAGTTGAATTAGAGGACGATATTGAAACTGTAAAAAGTTTCACATGTCAGAGTTACATTAAACACGAATGGAACAGAAGAACCAGAAATTCAAGGAAAAATAGTAAAGGAAAACAAAGTTTACTTTTCGCTCGCTCATGTGTTCCGCTCCAAAAACACACACTGGAGATCGAAATAATGGTCTACAAAACTATTATCAGACCAATAGTATATTATGGATGCGAGACATGGTTGATGACAGACAAAACAAAAGCTGCAAGTTTTTGAAAGAAAATTCCTAAGAAAGATATTTGGACCTATTAAGGAAAACGGAGTATGGAGATCCAGGTACAACCATGAACTTTACCAACCGTTCAAAGAGGAACCGGTCTCAGAATTTGTTAAACTTCAGAGACTTCGATGGGCTGGTCATGTAGTGAGAATGGAGACCGAAAGATTGCCAAAGAGAGCCCTAGATAGTAAAATCCAATGCGCAAGACCAAAAGGAAGACCTCGGAAAAGGGGGGTGGATGAAGTGGCAGCGGACGCGCAAAATTTGTTAGACGTGAGAACCTGGAGAAGATCGGCGCGGTACCGGCAAGGTTGGAGGCATAGTTTGGAGGGGGCCAAAGCTCGATTTGGGCTGTAGCGTTATTGGAGAGAGAGAGAGGGAACGGACTGTTAAAAAATGCACGCATGCTCGAGTTATATTAAACGTGTTATGCACCTGGGTTCCTCAGACCTAAGGTCAATAAAAGTTTTAATATCGGTATAGTATCAGGTAACTTGTAAAACTTAACTATGTAAGAAGTTTTGTTTACCACTTATTTTTTTCGTTGGTATATTTTTTTCTCCATATTTACTGTTGTGCTCCCCTATTGTTTTTTTCCTATTATATAAGAGTTTAATAGTCTTTATAATATATTATTATATTTTGATTTTTGCTTCCTTCAATATATTCATTATAGTACGTAAATAAACTGATATTGATGTGATAAAGTGATATACAGTTTCAATAACCATAAACCAACATTAGCTGTGCTAGTTTATGGCCTGCAATGACTCTCAGATATAAATACAAATAGCATAATTATGTTCCAAGACAAAAATAATTGAAGAAATAATGAACAAGAAATCTAGATTAAAGAAACATTGGCGAGTAATTTTATAGTCACGATCACCGTTGTTCTTTGTGAAAAATCCTACAATCATGCCCAGTGGTGTACCATTCAGGTGGAATTTATAATTTGTCTTTGGGTAACTGCTTTATTCGGCAATATACCTAAATAGACGTATACTATTTGTCACGATAAAACCATAAATCTTGGAATTGAGTTTGAATTCTTAGACCAGATTTATTTCGTCCATAGACTCAAGTAAAGTTTTAACTACACTAAAAAGGACAAATATTCTTTAGATATTATATTGAATAATAAAAAACATAACTCTATTTCCACAAAATATCGTCGTTGACATATTTCGCTGAACAGCAGCTTGCTCAGAAGACAACCGCTTCCTCAGAAGGCTTCATCAACAGCTTTAAATGTGTCGCTATATAACGGCTTTCATCAAGTAACCGTAAACTCCGTAATTAACAAAGATCTAAGTTGTCAATTGAATGAAAACTGGGATAATATGCACACGGTCCGAGCAGAGATCTAACAGACTGCTAGAGTATTCGTTGACGCAGTGAAACCTGTTATGTATAGTTCCAATTTAACTTCTTTGGGTTCGAATGCTTTGCGTGGAGTGTGACTTTGACACAAACTGGAAGCAATTGAGCCGCGGTGTTACTGCAGGATACGTGGTGGACAGAACACTAATATAGACAAAAATGAGGATGTTCTTCTTAGAATATTTTCGTCAATATATTTCATTCACAGACATTCCTATCACATTTTCACAAGTTTCCCCATGGCAATCATTTTAAACCATGTTTGAGATATCCGCATTTATTTTTGCACTTTCCTGACCAAGAACATGATATTTTTAGTACAACTTCTGGAGGATAAAGAGAAAATAACTGTTTGCTTGGACCTTATCCTTGCCTTCAATGGCCTTCAATAATATTTTTACATTATGCTTGACTATGGTTAAGAGGAAGAGAATCTTTCAACTTCGTCTAAAGATACGATTCCGACAACGACTGCAGACCTCATTACTTTACAATACTGCAGTATACTATTAATTTGTATCGGACTGATTCCAACATCTGGCTGCAACTGCTGCCCGGCTGTGCCGCCTGACGACAGACAGAATAAACACAGTACTGCCGTTAGTGCCGTTGTGAAGTTGGATTTTATTGATCTAGTGTCTAAATATCCCTGCTTATTCGACTGCAAAAATGCGAATTATAAAAATTCACATCTGAAAGAAAATTTTTGGAATTAAATCGCTCAAAAAGTGAATCAAATCTTCTGAACAATGTTTCATAAGAGTCTTCTTCCAATCTAGTTAAGTACAATGGTTGTGTAGGATTTCTCCTAAAGCAATAATACAATAACAAATCGTCGTCATCTTCTTCTTCTTGCAGTAAAACTTGGAGCATTTCCTAATAGATATTTTTTATGTAATACCAACCTCATCTTACTGTTTTATGCCGCCACCTAACTGAAGTAGCTGATGTTGACTTAGGAATCAATACGACAGCAACTGATTCCCGACGACAACTGCAACTGCCATCTGCAGTTGCTGTCTGCTCTAGTCGTTGCCGGAATCGTACCTTCATACTATCTAATATTCCCTCAACGTATTATGTAGCCGCGTCCGAAGGGTTTGACATGCCGTGCATCAGCTTCCGATTTTTTTTTTGAACCTGGTCAATTTACCGACAAACAAGGGGATAGCACGCATCGGCTATAAATAGACGTTTTGCCCTATCCTAGGTATCGTAAACCACAAATATTGAGAAGAAAAACGGTATTCCCCGTTGTGTTGGTTCCCGTCTTTATATTTTGTCTTTTTCTATTACGTATTTTTTATTTCTCTTCGCCCTTGAAGAACGTCACGTTCGGTGAGATCGCTCCTTTAGGAAATCGGGGTTTTCAACCAATTTTTGTTACCAATGTATGAGGAATTAATTGGTCACAATGTAGAGAGCCATTGGAATACTTAATTCATAGATGTAAACGAGTGTTACAAATGCTCGCTAATAAAAAAATATTGCAAAGTATAACAACGTAAGTGAAAAAATAAATAGAACGATGCAAGTGTCACAACATTGTGAATAACATTAGTCAATATACAATAAACAAATTAGATATACGTAGAAATATCGATTCGTATGGATATAAAAGTTTAATAATTATTTTTTTAAATTGTAAATGTATATGATACAATAATCAAAAACACTAAAACACTATTATACTTATATTTTCCTTTGAATTTTGATAAAGAACACCCATGAGTAACAATTTCTAAGAAATAAGATAAACAAGAGTCTATGACTTTCGATAAACTGAAATGATTAAAGTCTATTAATATATATAATATATATATATATATATATATATATATATATATATATATATATATATATATATATTTAACAACCAAAAGCAATCAATGCAAAAACACTTCAATAATTTTATATGTTCAGTGGACTGTATCATGAATGGTACATAAATATTGTAACGTCTTATCTATTGTGGTTAATGAGTATCAACGAATGGTTTATGTTTGAATTTATGCATGACTGAAATATATCACCGTCAATATAAATGTAATTATTATTTTCATAATAACGTTTTCCGTGATTTAAAGTAAAATATGCTTATCTACCAAGTAATACATTTATTCAAATAGATGTTTATATAAAATCTGAAACATTTTAGAGAAGCGATTCGTGAAATATAACATTGCGATCAATAAAAATAAATCAATAGGTGATAAACATAACATTGTCACAACATTTAAAACAGCCAGTGCCTTGGACGTCTACTAATTAAGTCTAAACGCAACAAAGCTGAGCAAAAGACAAAATATTGTATTTATAAAAATCAGTGCGAATGTCAAAAGTTTTATTTTTGGTGAACTACTAAATGATATACATACATAGGTATAACAAAATAATATCTGTGTCCATTCAGTTTCTAACCAGGTACGATGTTTCTGGCAAAATGTAGTCTCACTCTCCGGTGAACTGTTGCTCCAAAACTGTTTAAAAGTTTAAAACACTAAAGATGAGTTGGAAGAATCCGGGACGTGGAAAAAGTTAACCACATGTTGACAATCTAAAAAAATCGCTACCAATAATTGAAAATAAATTATGTCTGTCTTCATTCAGGTGATGCACAGTTAAACAGTTGAAAGTCTTTTATTATTAGTCTCCTATTTATTGTAACCAACCTTCAGTGCCTCCACACATTTTAAAAATTATATTACGCTGTAACCTAGACACTTTTTCTTTTCGTTGGAAGAAAATTTACAATATTTGAATTTGACTTTTTTGAATTGAGAAGATACATGATAGTCAGACGCAGCCAGATTTGTTCAATAAGGAAGATATTCGCATACCTAATTTGAACTTCTAAATCACGAATTGTTTACAATGCAACATGCAATTTGTATACTCTTTAAAAACATAATACCCTTTGACAACTTTTCGCGTCTTCTCTCCATATTTTTTTCTAGTACAGTGATCAGTAACGTTGAACAGTAATTCCCAGTTATTATTCTACCGTTATCCATAAAATCGATCAGGCTTCCTCTTCTTCAAGTGCCATCTCCGCGACGAAGGTCGGCAATCATCATAGCTACTAGGACTTACAGACGGCTGCTGTGAAAAGTTCATTTGATGTACCCCACTCTCTCATGTTGCGCAGCCATGATATTTTACGTCTCCCTTTGCTTCTCTTTCCTTGGATCTTTCATCCTTTTCAGATCCCCTTTGTTTGTGGTCTGTTCTGGCCAATATATTTTCAGAATTTTTCTATACACCCATAACTCGAATGATTCCAGTTTTTTCATTGATGTCGCATTCAAGGTTCAAGCTTTCATTCTTTAAACAAAGTCGAGAAAACGTAGTACCTCGTCAACTTTTAGTTTTAACTTTCAACCTCTTGTACAGAGCACTCTTCTCACTTTGCTGAAGCTTTTTTGAGTCTTTTCTATCCCGATTTTACTTTCCTGGAAGTAATCATAGATATGCATTTTTCCACTCGTTCTACATTGGTTCCATTTATTAAAAGACTTGGAATTTTTGATATTCTCATAAATTTCGTCTAGTTGAAATATATTGTTGAACCGTATTCTTGCTCATACTCGACTATTTTGGTCACCAGCTTCTGAAGATCTTTAATATTTTCCGCTATGATCACTGTGCCATCTGCATTGTGGGAACATAGTCAATGGGATCTTCTTTTACCTTTATTCCAACTGTTTCACAAGAGCTTTTCTCAGGATCTCTTTAGAGTAGGCATTAACAAGAATTAGCGATAATACGCATCCCCTGTCTCACTTCACGTCTAATTTCAATTTTCTCTAATTCATTAACGTGTGTTTTGCTCGCTGTTGATAGTATAAATTCGATATGATCCTAAGATTTTGATCATTTTGTTTATGTCGTACTTTTTCGAATGCTTTATTATAGTCAATAAACAGGCATATATATCTTGATTTATGCCCGGGAACCTTTGAATCAATACATTAAGTGAAAGTGAAAGTTTTTGGGTAGGCTTTTTTAAATATATCTACATATTTAGAGGCTAACTTCAGAAATTTATCTTTGCAAATGCCTGAGTGAAGGCATCGTGATCCTTTCAAAACAATATTGAACTAACTGCTCTTCCTCATCAGAAAACACCCTTTTCACAGCATTATTGGGATTGTACATGACTGTTGTATTCTCGCTTTTTTTGTTTTTCTTGACATATTGGCCTATCAAAGATTTTGAAGCATTAAATTCTTCAGCTGCCTTTCGAATTGACCATCGTTGTTCTATAGCTTCTTTGAAGTTATCCGTATTGGGTTAAGTCTACTTACTTTGTTTACTTCGGGGCATCTAAAACAACAAAAATAATAGTCGCATTAATGTGAACTTTTAAACGATGTGATAACATGTAGCTTAGAACAGTCCCAACGTACAAATCATCATCATCATCATCATCATCATCATCATCCAGCCTTCATTTATCACGTCCACTGCTGGATATAGGGCCCCCTTAAACTTTTCCATTCTTTACGATTTTGTGCTCTTTGTTGCAAATTTTTGGTGATATTTAGTTATTTGGCGATAATCCGATCCGGATCGGATTTTCAATGGAAAATTTACATATATCATGTTCGTATACCAAGACCATTGGTCACTACGAGGATTGGTTTTTACAGCCGTCAAAAGCAAGCAAATTTTGTTTTTTCAGAGAAATGGAAAAAGTCGATTATCGTTCTGTGATTAAGTTCCTCCACAAAAAGGGTAAAACGAATGTGCAAATCAAAGCCGACCTGAATGAAGTTTATGGTGAGGTTGCACCTTCATTAGCAACAGTAAAATTTTGGAAAGCTGAATTTGTTCGTGGTCGTACGAGTGTTTTTGATGATGAGCGTCCCGGGAGGCCAAATGAAGTCACCACGCCGGAAATGATCAACAAAGTCCATGACATGATTATGGCAGATCGTCGAATTAATAGAGGTCCTAAACATTTCCTACGAACGTGTACACAACATCATTCACCATCATTTGAACATGAAAAAGCTATCCGCGCTATGGGTGCCGCGTTTGCTGAAAATCGATCAAATGCAAAAACGTGTGACCACTTCGGAGACGCTTTTGGCGATGATACGGAGCGATCCGAAGGATTTTTTTCACCGATTTATCGCCGTTGATGAAACCTGGGTGCATTATTACACACCGGAAACCAAAGAACAGTCGAAACAGTGGCGCAAACGCGGCGAAGGACCGCCGAAGAAGGCAAAGAGTGCACATTCGGCCGGCAAAGTGATGGCGACTATTTTCTGGGATGCGAAGGGCATCATCCACATCGACTACTTGGAAAAAGGAACAACAATCAATAATGAGTACTACGCAGCATTATTGGACCGACTTGTGTCGAAAACGCCCCGGTTTGGAACGCAAAAAAGTGCTCCTTCACCAAGACAATGCACCGGCTCACCGGTCGGCCGTCGCCATGGCAAAATTACACCAATTGGGCTATGAATTGGTTGAACACCAACCGTATTCCCCAGATCTTGCCGCCATCGATTTTTTCCTTTTCCAAACCTAAAAAAATGGCTCGGAAGACGTCGTCGCTGAAACTTTGGCCTATTTTGAATAGCTCGAGCAAAAGTACTATTTGGATGGGATAAAAAAATTATAACATCGTCTTACTAAGTGTATCGAACTTAAAGGGGACTATGTTGAGAAATAAATCGATTTAATTCCAAAAAACTTGTTTTTTCTATCAAAAGCTAGTTTTATATCAATCCACCCTCGTAAGCATATTCTCATAAACCTTCTTACCTCGTACATTTTTTTTTATTTTAATGCTCAAGTTTGATTTCGACTTTTTGATATGCAATTGTACACTGAAACTTTTAATAAGTTATTCTTCGTTGCTAGGTTAACGCAATAATTTCTTTCTAAGAAAACAAATTAAAATGCCGCTCCTAATGGATCTTGTGGTGTATATTATTTTTCCTCCTCAGACGTACAAAAGAAGCCGATCGTTTTATTACGATAACCCAATGTTTAATTCTAATGGACTAAAATGACTACTAATGTTTTTACCTTTGCAAGTGGACTGCCGACCAACCGACCGACTCGACATTCTTTCATATGCAAACAAAGAGTGAAAATGTAAATAATTGTGAGTAAATAAGCGTATAATAGGTATGTATACACCTGACTAAAAGAATTTGAAAGTACGAGAATAGCTAATATTGCTATTTATGGAAAGTGGTAGCACGAATAATTAATACTAATTGTGGGTTAGACGTTCACGTGTGCTAATTAATTTCATATCTGTATGGTGTAAAATCGATTCCATTAATAAAACATGTTTTTGTATCAGAGAAAATCAGCAAATACTGCAATTTTATGGTTTTTTTTTCTTTGAATGGAATTAATTACAAGGTGAGTGCATGCACAGTAAATTCATTTACAAGAAATTATGAATCATCGGTAAGACAGTATCCATTTATTTCCATGCATTATGTCTTTTTCGCAGGTCTTCTTCTTCTTGTTCTTCTTTACGTGCCATCTTCGCGACGGAGGTTGGCAATCATCATGGCTATTCTGATCTTAGATGCTGCCACTCTGAATAGTTCGATTGATGTACATCCGTACCATTCCCTCAAGTTACGCAACCATGAGATTCTTCTTCTTTCTACACTTCTCTTGCCCTGGATTTTTCCTTGTATAATTAATTGAAGTATGTTGACTCTTCTCATGACTTCGTTGTTTGTTACATGCTCGGTCCATGATATCTTCAGGATTCTTCTATACACCTACAGTTTAAATGCTTCCAACTTTTTAGTAGTCGCCAACATCTTGCCAGCGTAACTCTCAAGTCTAATTTCAGTTCTCTTTTACAAAGTACCTTTTTCATTTTATTGAAGTTTTTTTCGTGCTTTCTCTATTCGAACTTTAATTTCTTTGGAGTAATCGTTTGTGTGATTAATTATTGGGCCAAGATAGTAACTGTAGTTTTCAATTTGTTCTAAAGTTTTACCGTTAATTGTCAGGCTTTCATCATTATTTTGGGTTTTTGATATCCTCATAAATTTAGTTTTCTTGATGTTTATTGATAATCCATATTCTTCTCTATACTCAACTATCTTGTTCATTGGCTTTTGTAGGTCTTAAAGGTTGTCTGCTATTATGATAGTATCGTCCGCATATCTAATGTTGTTAATTGGTGTTCCATTGACCTTTATTCCTGCTGTCCCTCAAGAGCTCTTTTCATAATTTCTTATTATGCATTGAGTATGCATGAGTATGCATTGAATAGTAGTGGTGACAATACACACCCCTGTCGCACTCCTCTTTTAATTTCGAACTCTTCTGATGTGTGTTCATTAATGAGTGTGTGTGCCTGCTGTTTATAATATAGATTTGTTATAATTCGAAGGTCATTGTATTGTAATTGTTTTGAGGACGTCCATTAGCTCTTTCTGGCGGACTTTATCGAAAGCCTTGTGGTAATCTATGAAACAGACGTACATATCTTGGTTCACATCCAAGCATCTCTGGATTAGTACGTTGAATGCAAAGATAGCTTCACGGGGTACATACGCCTCTACGGAATCCAAATTGGGTTTCTTCAATATCCATATCAAGTATCTGGTAAATGCGTTTATGGATGATCTTTGAAAAATTTTAAGTGTGTGAGACATCAGGCTTATGGCGCGGTGATCGGTGCATTCTCTAGCATTTTTCTTTTTTGGGAGACAAATTAATGTTGAGGTCAACCATTCATTGGGTATGTCACCCGACTGATAAATTTCATTAAAGAGCTTTATATCCATGTACTCATTTTCTATTATTTTAAGGATATTGATCTAGCCCCGTGCTGTTTCCGTTCCTGGTGTTC
Organism: Diabrotica undecimpunctata; assembly: GCF_040954645.1. NCBI lineage: Eukaryota > Metazoa > Arthropoda > Insecta > Coleoptera > Chrysomelidae > Diabrotica > Diabrotica undecimpunctata. The sequence goes on along the minus strand of NC_092809.1, from coordinate 133,321,186 downwards.
TTCAGTGCATACAATATTTCTTCCTTTGTAATTTTTATACTTGTTTCACTGTTCTCGAAAGATATGTCTTGTAGGTTTAGTCTTTCCGCGTCGAAGAGCTCTTCCATTTATTCTTTCGATCGTTTTAGCTTTTCGTCAGTCGGTATCATAGTATTTCCATTTTTATCTAAAAGAGTTGTGTTGTGGTTTCTTTTTTGCAATCCTGCCATTTCTTTAACTTTTTTATTTAGGTTGAATAGGTCGTGTTTGTTCTGAAGATCTTCTATCTCTTTACATTTTTCCTCATAGTAAGTTTGTTTTGCCTCTCTCATCATTTTTCAGAATTAATTGTTAAAGATTTTGTAATTGTGACTGACTCTGTTCTTGGCTTGTCTTCTTTGGTCCATCCTGCCGAGTATTTCGTCGGCCATCCAACGAGGAGGCAGTTTTTTAATGTTTCCCATTGTTGGTTTATCTCGTAGGTGTTAGTATCTAATTTATCAAAGTTTGCGTATATTTTCTGTTGGAATTTGTTTTTTATTTCAGCTTCTTTCAGTTTTCTAACATCTAATTTTGGAGTTCTTTGGGGTTTTCTAATACGTTTAAACTTACGGGTGACATTAGCGATTAGTGGGTTATGGTCTGATGTGACATCTGCTCCTGGGTATGTTTTAACTGATTTGATGGTGTTACGATATCTCTCTTAATTCTACTTAATTAATTATCTACTTAATTATTATATAATCGATTTGGTTTCTTACCACTTTTTCCGGGTTATCTGCTGGTGAGCGCCAAGTATATAACCGGTTCATAGGTAAGTTAAAGAACGTGTTTGTGATTATTAGACTTTGTTCTTAGCAGAATTGTATTAGACGATCTCCTCTATCGTTACTTTCCCCTATTCCTTGATTTCCCATTATTGTTCCAGCTCTTCCCGTGCCGACTTTTGCATTGAAATCGCCCATAACTACCGTGATTTCCCTGTTCTTTTTTCAGGTAGACTTGGTTTAAATTTTCTTTCTTGCCTCCTCTTTCGTCTGCTTTTCACTTTGATCTGAAAAGATCTGTTGCCCTTAAAGGTACGTACGCACTTGACCGAACTTTTGCCTTGTTTATTCTTCCCAAAGCATTCCTACATTCTTCATCGAACCAGTCTTGATCTCTCTTTATATGCACTCTTCCTATATACTTTTCTGGATTCTCTAGTCTTTTATTTCTCCTATTTGACTGGATTATCTAATATTTTATTATTTCTTCCTCTAGTCTATTTACTACCTGTTTCTCTTAAGAGCGTAGGCGCAAAATTTCGGGCCAATGTTTTTTAAATGCATTCATTTTTTTCGAATCCTGAGAAAACTAATAAATATTTTTGAAAAATTTAAATGCAGAATGAAAGATTGCATTATTACTGAGGACCGAAAGTCCCTTAGAATAAACAAAAAGTTTCTTTGAATGAGATATTTGAAATTAAAAATTACACTAAATTTTCTCTTCTTTTTCACCCCTGTAACTTATTAAAATAAACATTGTAGAAGTTTTCAGGAACTTTCGGCCCTCAGTAATAATGTAATCTTTCATTCTGCGTTTAAATTTTTCAAAAATACTTATTAGTTTTCTCAGGATTCGAAAAAAATGAATGCATTTAAAAAGCATTGGCCCGAAATTTTGCGCCTACGCTCTTAAAGGCAGACCCCTAATAATTTACTAATTATCATGAAATGGATCTTTTAAATATCGAATTAACAACAAGAGTAATAGCAACAAAAATAAATGAACGAATAACTCTGCAAGAAGAACAGCAAGGGGTTTGGACCGGAAGATCGTGCACGGATGCAGTTTTCATAATAAGGCAGATAAAAGAAAAGTCGAGATGTGGAAAAAATTAAATAAACCTATGGAAAAATAAAATTGCATCAACATATAGAAATATTGATAGAAAACAGAACAGTTGGGGCTAAAAACTGAAGTAAAACAGACATATGAGCAATAAACCAAGAAGAAGAAAATTCATTCCTAAATAATACATTTACTAATGGTCGTGAAGAAATTTACATTCATTTTCTCATCTAGTTTCTCTTTTTTCTGATACACAATTTTATTACTATTTATTCACAAAAGGATTAATGCCAAATTAAGCCACAAAGTGTCAATTCGAAAACGTTATTAGACTTTTTTAAAACCACAACCCACATAAACAATACGTGGAAGTATTAACCCATTGTTTAAAAAACCGTCTGCTAGATTCTTTCGATAATCGACTATTCAGCTTAATATATTCCAAGAGCCGAGAGCATTGTAAAACTTTAAAAGAATTTTGATTTGACTGGTACTAAATACTTCACTAAAAAAAGAATACTTCGACAATTATCCATTCGGTTTTGGCGCCATTGCATTCCGAAACAAGAGAAAGCGTGTCAGGAATAATGAATATACAGTGCTTAAAACGTTTTTTGTTTAATATTCATTGTTCATCCTTAAAATAGTTTGCTGGCACCCGTCTGATAGATGAGTATATACTTTCTTGCATTTCGGTGATACTTTTTCTAATAAGAATTCAAATAACAATATAGCTATGTGTCTTACTTGTAGTATTCTTTCGCACAATATAGGCACCTAATGTAATTAGACCAGAGAAATTGAAATTTTCCGAAGACATTCACCGATACAGTGATCTTTAGTAAATTATGATTCAAAGCACGTGGTGTTCGTGAGTATTAAGGTATAAAAAATGCTTATTAACAGCTTAAAATTTTTATTTTAAAGATCTTTTCGGAATTGAATCAGTTAGCCCTAGACTCCAGCTCAGATCAGAGGTAATGTAAGTCGATAAAACCTCACCAGCTCCAGGGGGTCATGTAAGATGCCCCCCATTTTCAGTTTTTATTAATCAACAACGTTAACAGTCTATTGCATTTACCTTTATAAATACCATGAGGATTGTTTTTTAATACTGATGTCCTTCCAATGTTTTTATGTAGCCATACAATGTTTTTAACAACTTCTTATTAAACTGATGATGGAATGATTCAATTCCGAAAAGATCTTCTTTAAAATAAAAATTTTAAGCTGTTAATAAGCATTTTTTATACCTGAATACACACGAACACCACGTGCTTTGTATTCAACAGGTATACTAGCCACTCCTGGATATCTCCACTTCATGGTTTGTTCCAGTTTCACTTTTAATTTTAAATTATGATTAATAGGATCCTTAGTAAATTTAGTTATGATAGTATACGATATAAAATATACAAAATATTTTCTGCCATTTGTCACTTATAAACTAGATATAAACAAATTAGGATCTTGTTCAGAATTAAAGACTGTAGGTTAAAGCCAATGAATTTTATTCACTATTGAGATTTGTCTACTGAAAAAGCATGTAAAAACCTTCAATTTGAGAGTTATTAAAGTCATTTTGGCAATTTTTTGCCTAGCAAATTACAAAAAAATGGTTTTTTAAATCATTGTTTTAATACATTTGTTAAAAATGCTTAAAAACATTTATTTTTTGTGAAAATGTTTGGTATGTCGGTAGTCTTAAGGGAAACAATTTTTGAGAAGTTTCGCTCAACAGTTTATTGCAAAATTGAATTATCCCCACTTACACAGTGGGGTATACAAACTTAAATGTGGCGACTGCCCAAAAACTTACATCGGTCAAATGGGTAGAACTTTTCAATAATAGAAAAACAGATTCTACATACGCACTTCACCTTCTAGATTATAATCATTCTTTTAATGACGAATTTCAAATTCTTCACATCCAAAAAAAAGGCCTTAAGCTATCTTTATTATAATCTAGGGAAATTAACAAATTAAAAATCACAGACATAATTCTGAATGACCAACTTGAGTCAAACACTTTTCCCCTCTTCAACCTATTCCGTTAAAAATTATAAAGTGTAATCACATAACAAAAATAGATCACTTGAGAAAGGCACTTTGCCGAAACAGCTGTAATGATAAGATATTTTAATAAATTTTGTGGAAGTTTTAAAAACAAAGTTTTCAGTGTTTCATTGTTATATAAAATTGAATGCGTTTATCCCAACAGCTTTTTTTGTAATATTCAGAAAGTTTAGGTTAAATATTGATAAATGAATTTGCAAGATTTTGAAATTTTACAGTTATAAACATTTAACGATACCTATGACCCATTAACCCTTAGAAAGTTCATTTTTTTAATTCGAAATGTACACATTTTTTCACGTATTAAACGAAAAGTGTCTTACGAACCTTAGGGGCAAAGTTAGCCCTTTTTTTTTTCAAAAATTCACCTGGCCATTAACCTATAAATATTAAAAAAAGCAAAAAGCAGCATTTGACAAATCCTAGGCTACGGTTTCACTGATTTATTTCACCTAAGCTTTGATTTTGCTATTTTCAGTAACATTAAAATTTATAAAAGTCTTTCCATCTCCAGCTCTATTCCACGACGAAAATTGATGTTTTGTTTTTTAATTTGGGAAAGCTTTTCGCGTAGATTACAGATATACAGTCAGTTATTTCGTAAATTGTTTATTTTACCCAATAATTTGTTTAAACAATTTCTTATAAACATTTATTAAGCTAAATATTACTTTTTTATTATCGTTATTTTTAGAAAACGTTGAGTAATAACAAATTTACTAAAACGATATAAATTATAATTATTATTTATATTATTTATATCAGTTAACAACAAATTTATTATAAAAATACATTTTTTATTTAAAATTGGTAGCACATGTACGTGTTTTTAATAACCCATATTATTTTAACACCAATTCATAGATAAATTGTCGCAGTTTTTAAAAAATATAAATAAATATGTGGTATAAACAAATTACCTAATTCTTATAAATATCGTCGGCTTCCCCCTTAAACAGGGGTTGGGGAAACATTAATTTACCAAAAATCTGTATGCCGCAGAAAAAAATGTTTCAAACAAGAAATGTAGGTATGTTTATTAGCACTTTTTGTGTAGAAGAAACTGTTCTCTTAGAAACAACGCGTGAAGCGACCGGCGATTCTGAATTTGTTACGCGCGCGAAATCAATTTTTGAAATAAAATTTTTTGTATCAACTTGGCGGTAAAAATTCTATATCTTTTGATCAGAGTGTTTTATTTACAAAAATCGAAATGCGTTTTAAAGGTGAAGAGTGCAGCTTTCGTAGACAATTTTTTACATTTTGGCGCAAATCAAGTCAGTTTCTATAAAGCTGTTAAATATATTTACTTTTCGCGATTTTTGCAATTTTTTGCTATCCTCATGAGATCAATAAAATTTATCACTTCCCTTGATCAGTCACTGTGGAATTTCTATTGTTAGAGCCCAATCTTCAAAAGCTGTAACATGAAATTTCGATTTTAAGTTTTGGCAACAAATGTGAGGCATTTCAAATATGTCTAAAAAACGCTGAATTTAAACTTTTTACATTAAAAAGAATCTCACGTCACGGGAATGCTTTCACTAAGACGGCATTGAGAGTGGAATTTGTAGCTGAAAAAACGTACTTGTGCAATCGAAAAGAATCAGTTTTAAACATTTTAGATCGTTTGTAATGTGAAAGTTTAAATTCAGAGTTTTTATACGCATATTTCAAATGCTTCATATTTTTGTTACCAAAACTCAAAATCTAAATTTCATTTAGAGGTTAGAGGTTTTGAAGATTAGGCTGTAGTAGTGGAAATTCCATAGTGCCTGGTAAATGGAATTGATAAATTTTATTAATCTCATGAGGATCGTAAACATGGCAAAAATCGCACAGCGTTTATTTATTTAACAGCTTTGTAGAAACTGACTTTTAAAACCCATTTTGATTTTTGTCCATAGAACAGTCTCAAAAGAAGATATCGAATTTTTACCGTCGAGATACAAATTTTATTTAACAGGTTGACTGCCAAGCTGAAAATTTTAATTTATTCTGTTGGGTCAAAGTAATTTTTACTAGAAAGGTGTATTCCAAAACAGTTCCCCACAGACTAAATTAAAAGAAAAAAATTACTGCCAAAATTAAAAAAAAAAAGGAAATAATATGACTGCTCCGGCGTAGGCAGACAAAATAACCTGTTTTTGATTTCGCGCGCATCCGACACCCTGATAGGGTAACAGAAGGGGAGAAAGAAAGATTTCGCGCGCGTAACTGACATTCTAAAATAGCCGGTCGTTTCAGTTGTTATTCTGAGAGTTCATTCTACAGAAAAACTACTAATAAACATTTTTGTTTAAAATTATGTATCTTAGCTACATTTTTTTCTACTGCTGACGAACAGACGTTTTTCAAACCCTCATTTTAAAAGATTTTCTATGCCTTTTCAGTAAAGTTGTGTCACTTTTGTGCCACCAGTATTGTGGGATTCATGTCTTATGTGAAGGAAACAATTTAGATAAGTGTAATTTGTTCCGAACGAGATATTTAATTGAGAGTTGAGATGTCACAAGGAAACATTGTCATAATGAATTCCAGTAATTTCAGTATCCGCTAAAGGGTTAAAAGCATCGTTCTATACACTCTTTGTAACTTAATTGAGTCTAAAGAGTACATCTGTAAAAAATATTGTCATCAACAGCTTTACAACTTCTTGAGAACAAACATTAACAAGTAGTAAGGCAATGCACTTAATCTGGGACTCTGTAAATAAAGCTGTCAGCTGTGTACTTACAAAAAATTTATATTTAGATACATACACGATATAAATTTAAAGCTGTGTTGCAGCATCTCATAACACGAGTAAATTTTCCACGAATATCAGTAATAAAATTCCTATATAAGTAAAAAACAATAAATTCGCATATCAAATATCCAAGCGCCATATGTGCACATTAAGTAACTTTAGTCACTCGTTTATTAAGATTTTTAATATATGACTACAAACACGTTGGTCTTTGCCAAATTTCTTTTTTATTTAATTGGAGATATACTGATATAAATTTAATATCGATTTATACCGAAATACATAACTAACGCTATTAAATTTCCAATTGGTTTCTAGCCATTGCCTACTATATTTAATTGGAATTTTAATTGAAAATACGAAAATGGCATGAGAAAATAGGTTCAGAGTCATATGTTTTGCTAACTTTATGCACATAGCTACTTGTAATCCTATTAGCCCAGTCAAAATAAAAAAAATGTGTAGTATTAGGTTTCAAATTGGGACCTTTTCCAAATCAAGGTTTAGGCGAACAAAACTGATTCTTTCATGAAAGGTATCGGTTTAATTTAACGGGATCATTGTTTAAACATTGATTAAAATGTCAAAATTACCAAAAAAATGAGTTTTGTATATCCCTCAAAAAAAGCGTCGCCATACAACTTTTTACTTTTTGGTGAAGACTTTCTAAATAAAATGTACTTATATAATTTGTATAAATAATTGAAAAAAAAACAACCATTGAAATTAGAATTAGCATTAGAACAACAAGAATTGGCAACAAGAATGCATAAACAATTTCAAAACTTGGCTTTCTATACAATAGGATACTCATAAACCAAAAAATATGCAAAAAAGTTTACCACTTTTACCCCCGGGCTTCCTCCTAAAACCCCCTTCGCAGGGGGGTAAAAACGAAGAAAAAATCAATTTACCAAGAATCTGTACACTGTAGAAAAAAATGTTTCAAATAAAAAATGTAGCTGAGATAATTTTAAACAAAATTGTTTATAAGCCTTTTTTATGTAGAATGAACCGTTCTTTTAGAAACAACGCTTGAAGCGACCGTCGATTTTTCATGTCAGTTACGCACACGAAATCAATGTTCATTAAAATTTGCTCGACGGTAAAAATTCGATATCTTTTGAATCAAGTGACCTATCGACAAAAATCAAGATGCGTTTTAAAGGTATAGTATTCAGCGTTCTTGTATGCAGTTTTTGTATTTTGCCTCAAATAAACTTAAATTTTTTACAGGTGTTAAATAAAAAACGTGGCGAGATTTTTGCCGTTTTTTATGATTCTCACGGTCTTATAAACGTTTTGTAGCTGTGCAATAATGTTTTAGATGACGTCCTGCCCATTTTACCGGACAGCGCTGCCAGGAGTTGAGACGTCTTTCTTATCCTGTCTAGGGTGTCTTAAATGCAGGTTTTCCAGTTGAGACTCCTGATAAAATGAACTCCCACATAGGAAATCGAGTTTTTGAGAATAAGTTCTTCTCCTAGCAGGGTTATCCGGCCATGAACATCACGACAATTGGAAGATTTGAATAAAATAAGTTTTGCTTTGGAGGAGTTTATGGTCACTCTCCATGCACCACCTAATGACTCGATCTAGAATCTCGAATTCGAAAATCAGAATATTTGTCAATTTATATCGATGAAATTGAATTTGACAACAAATAAAACATGTTACATTAATTGTAACAGTAGAAAAAATGTTTCGAACAAGAAATGTAGCTGAGATAATTTTGAACACACATGCGCACTTTTTGTGTAGACTGAACCGTCCTCTCAGAAACAACCCTAGAAGCGACCGACGATCTTGAACGTTAGTTACGCGCACGAAATAATTTTTTTTTAATAATTTGTATCAACTCGACGCTAAAAATTCGATATCTTTTGATCAAAGTGTTCTATCAACACAAATCAAAATGCATTTTCAAGGTGAAGAGCGCATACAAATGTATTTATTTTTGCATTTTTACAAATGAAGTCAATTTCTATAAAGCTGTTAAATAAATAAACGTTGCGCGATTTTTGACATTTTTATGATTCTTATTAGACCAATACAATTTATTACTTCCATTTTTTTCTAAAAACCAAAGTGTAAACCCAGAAAATCACAGAAACCATCTATACAGGCTATATTATCTAGAGCTAAGTCTTCTGGTAAATCACGTCTCTTATATTACGATTTATTAATTGACAGATTCTGCCAATCGTCTTTTGTCTTCTTGTTATTTTGTTCCTGATCCCATCCCATATGTTAGGACAGAATCGATCAAAAGTTTGAGCAATTCTTCTTTTATTGGTTTTGATATTTTTTTTACCATGTGAAATTGTACCTATATCATCTATAACTTTTCGTAACTCTTGGACTTAAAATTTCGTATTTTGAATGCAATTCCTCGTCCATATGGACTTTAAGGAGTTTTTTGTATTTGTCTATGAAAGTATAAACAGTAAACCAAAACAAACAAATACAATATTAAGCAAGACGTACAAATGATATTGATATAATAATAGTAACATACCGATCCCCAAATGGTATGTAGTCAACAGGAAATTAAATGAAAACTGATTTGAAACAAATTATTCCTTCCATTTTTTGTGTCTACATTAGTCAGTTGAGTCTCTTTTGCAAATTCCAGACCTTTGTTTTAATCATTAAATCCATCGTCCAGTTCGCGTTCTTGTTAAGCTCTTGTTCGGTTCCATCTCAGTGTCCATATTATTTCCATAACATTTTGAACCCTTTTCCAATTTCTTTGTTGATTATATGATATCGTAGGCTTATATCAAAAACTGCACTTCCATTATTAATTTCCATGAAAGTTTTATCGATTCGAACAACCAGCAGTATTAACAAACAATTTTTTACGATATATCATTCAGCAATTTTTTTGTAATGGCGCATAACTGCCTTTAGCAAATAGAAAAGTATGACGATATTTATTATAAATTGCAGGTATGTATGTATTGTTGTTAGTATTATTATTGGAATCCATTATGAATGAAACACATTTATCATCAGTCCAGCAAAGGTTAAACTTCAAATTAAAGTTCCTATGGTTTTGATTTAAATGGCACCAATTATAAGTTGTTTATTTGCTTATTATACAGCATAGTGTCAAGATAACGTCGAATACGAGGCTGATTCAAGCAACATTTATTTTACCTAATGATTGGACACATTAAATAGAAACTGGTGTACTGTTCGCTGTCCGCGATGTAGGGGCCCGTTCTAATGGTAGCCAGGATTGTTGTTTTAGTGATACCAAATTCATTAGAGATCCATAATGATTGAAACAGGGAAATCCATGCAAAGTAACACCCGATTATTTTTCCTAGCTCAAGGCTAGACACGATGAGATTGGTTTGTAGGATGATAGATTGTCCATTAATCAGTCTTCTTAGTTGTTAACCTGTTAAGTATCCTAATGTCATCACGTTATGACGATCTTTCCTATATTCAATTTTTTTAAATTTATTTATCCCTGCATATTAGGACTGCATTAGACATACTGTCGTTACGACAATGTGGCCTACATATCTTATGAGAATCTGCATCTACCTGTTTTACGTTCGACTTTCGCTATATATTACCATCACAGGAGATCATCCCGGTAAGCTGTGATGTGAAATTTTCTGGATTTTTCTGTATTTACGATTAGTATTTAAATAGCTCTCTGTTATATATCGGCCATACTCTTTGGCAGCCTTAGTTTATCATATCCACTCGAATGTCATCGGAACCCAAATCATTTCAATGGGGTATATTATCTGTGGCACTGGAAGGCTCTGAGTGTGGAATAAAGGTAAACAGGTTCCCGATAAATAACATCCGTTACGCCGACGACACCGCGATAATAACAGACAACGAACATTATATGCAGTTGATGTTAAATAAAATAAACACCGTAGAAAAAATATATGGCTTGAAGATAAATGCTGGGAAAACTAAATGCATGGCAATAAGAAAAAACGCACTTTTAAGAATACAACTGCAAGTAGATAATGCTCCAATCGATCAAGTGAAAACATTTAAATACTTGGGAATGATAACAAATTACCAATGGGATCCCCAACAAAAAATAAAATGCCGTACCGAACAAGCAACACAAGCTTTTATCAAATTTAAACCGCTAATATGTAACCGCAATCTTTCCTTCAATCTCCGCTACAGGATGGTTAAATGCTATGTATGGTCCATATTGTTATACGGCATGGAAACATGGACGTTAAGAGTACCTTCCATTAATAAGTTGGAGGCCTTCGAAATGTAGAATGTTCCGCATACCATGGACATGGACAGGTAGGGTGAGAAACGAGGAAGTCTTAAGAAAGGCAAATACTGAGAGGGAACTACTCAATTTGATCACGGTACGAAAAATTGGATACCTCGGCCATTTTCTGAGAGGAAAAAAATACGCAATCCCTCAACTAATCATCCAGGGAAAGATTGAAGGCAAGAGGGGAGTAGGTTGCAAACAAATGTCGTGGCTACGGAACATAAAGAACTGGACATGCATAAATAACACTGGAGCACATCTTTTGCATGTCGCACTATAGGTGCACGGCACTATAAGAATATTATCTGTACCAGCTTCGACCTCATTTTGGAGCATGCATGGTTCCTTCTTAAAAGTTTTGCCTTCTTGATTTGGTAGGTCTCCTACATTCTCCTCCATCATCACGTTACTACAGTATTCTTTACATCTATTGAATGTTTAATTTAATGTTTTTTTGTATAATATGAGTTTTTACCTTTTTGAAAAAGTTGTTTATCTCAATGCTCTAGAATTGCAACTACAGACGCCTGCAACTCTTTTATTATCATGCGTCAGTCCTGTAGCTTTCAGTTGTTTTCTCTCCTGTGTCTAACCCCATATGTAATCTGTTAACCATTGCTTATTTTATCCTTTTTATTCTTTGGTTGCTTCTTTAATTCCACCAATCATGGCATTAAACTTTCTATGGATGGTTACAAGATACCTATAAAAAAGAACGATGCTTTTCAATATTTTAAAAGTGATTACATACAGGTATACATATTCTTTTATATGTCTGGACTTATCCTTTTTCTAGTGTAGGTAATGTCATACACATTCGCCATGAAGATGGTCACTTAATGTTATAAAGAACACGATGTGTGTTTTTTTCTGTAACTAAAATATCTGTAGTTTAGGTAGTAGACAATTATATAGATTTCTCTTTTGATTCGTCTAGAGTATCTTTGTTATTATTACTGTTAATTGCTTGCAAGCGATCGATGTAAGACCAATCGTTGTTCACCTGATCCGAAAAAAATGTAAACACTATTTTTGCTTGTTTTCTGATTTCTATTATCCTTATTGACCCCTCGAACTCATTCACCAGTCTCTATAAACCATTGTTTTACTTTGACAACTAACGTCCTCCAAGATCCTAACGACCTTCTATATATTGTTGATAACCTATGTTTTATGAATCAACCTCGTACAATTCAGACGGTAAATACTCAAGATAATATCACATAATATTATTTAAGTTTATGATATGGCAGAAAAATGTAAAATGTGTTGTAAACATTATTTTATTGTTCGTATCAACATAATTCATTCTGGTAACCACTTCGTCAGTTGTACATGTAAGGAGAATGTGAGATAAAGACAAAAAAACATAGGCGCCAGTACGACGGTTGCTCATTAATAAAATTAGAAATATTGTTATAATATGATGGTAAACATCTGTGGCACCATAGATCATTATATAGTGACAATGACATATCAGTACAAGATACCCAACAACGAATGATATCCACGCAATTTTGTTTATATGTGTAATCTGGAATATCAACATCATGATCTTTATTTTAAAATACTTTACCAAAAGTTTTAGCAAACATGTTGACATTTTTTTAGCTAGTCAACGTAATTATACTCAAAAGTAATCTAAATGACTTACGTCTGTTGTTAATTAATTTCCAGAAACATTTCGAAGTATTTCCCATATTGTCTTCCATTACACGAATATAATCCCTATAGTAATTATTTCTAAATTGTGAGCTTTCTGTTCTCAATCCTGAAAACATAGATAGTGTTATAGGTCACCTGAATTGAATAGTGTAGGTGTTGATTTTTTCCACGGATATTTTTTATTTTTTTAATTAAATGATATCACTTCTAGATTATAATAATATACCATGAAACTGAGTAAGTGCTAGGTTATTATCTATTGTAATATTAAAAATGGACTCCCAGTGAAAACGTGCTAAATAATCGTTAACGGCAATGCAATTGCCATTCCACAAATCATGAAAAAATAACATTAACCCTCCTTCCTACGGGTGGGGTCTATCAGTACAACTATAAATGAAATTGCTTAATTTTTTAAATTTTTTTTTTATTTTTTTCCTAGACTTGGTGTACCTTTTAATAGCACTGAATAGTACATTTTAGCATAATTTGGTGAAATTGTATGAATCCCTTCAATCGCTACCTGCAAAAGTATCCTGACAGACCCCACCCGTGGGTGGGCGTTTCTTGTTTTGTACTATGGCTTGGTTAATATTGCAGCTATAAATGCATTTATTATATACTGAGATCCAATAATACGAATGCAGAATTTCGGTTTTCTCGTCGATTGTTTCTTTAGGAAGTCTTTAGGAATTGCGTTAGTCCAGAAAAATATGAAAATACGAGCCCTAAATATGCGTATATAGAGAACATCACAGTTACTTGCTGCACAATTTTCTGAAATTGAGCAAATGACGAGGGATGGCCCAGCCCCACGAAAACAGGGATGTATAAGTATTATATAAAAAGAAAAACTATGTATTTTTGCCAATTGTACAAAAACTGGTTATGTATGGAACATATAAAAGCATTTTGTGCTGATCATGTAGAAAGAAAATTTACATAATTTAACCCCTTCTATTTTCTGTTTCTAATTTTAATTTTGGATGTATCCTTTTTACTTGTATAACTGTAAGTATATAGAATAATAATATTGTCTTCTTTTATATTTTTGGTTTGTATTTTGCCGTTCATGATTTTTTTAATAAACTCTTGTAAAAAAATAATAGTGTTAGTTATTTCGCAGTAAACTATAAAAATATATATTGATAGAAATATTATATGTACATTTAGGTAGTACAACGTTACATCAGTAAGTTTCCTTAAAAATATTAAAAAAAAATTTTTTTTTAATAAGGAGAATATTGTTTTAAATTTGGTCCTGATAGACGCCACCCGTGTATTTGTGTCACAAGAAAGTCACCCGTGGAATGGAGGGTTAAATCAACAGGATACTACAGTATGAAGAGTACTATTCTGAAATGGCCGATCAATTGACTTTTCAACCATCACACGATTACGATTTATACCTAAAAATCAAATCTATAGCTTTTGATTATCATAACAACTGAAAGAGTTTAGCAGTGCATTTAGCAGGCGAGCCTTCTGGACAATTATGTAAGTAGTAATTTCCACAAAGAACCAATTTTCCTATCTCTCATATAAAAACTCAATAGCTTCTACATGATTTATAATCATGCAAGTGAAATACTTCGCTTGAGAAAGGCACTCTGGCCTAAACAGCTGTTGAATTTAAAATATATTTTGTGGAAGTGTTAAAAACCGAAGTTTTAGTGTTTTATTGTAGGATCAAATGAATTTTTATCAAGTATCGGTCGAATCCATCACTTAATATATTGATGTATGTTCATATAAATTTTATATGATAAAATATAAATGAAACTATGTAAGTATAAACAATTGATACATTTCCAATACAAAGAAGAAATTAAAATACGAACAAAAACAAAAAATAACATTGACAAAAAAATAAAATCACGACAAAATTATGGATATGAATAAGTGTCACGTATGACCAATGAAGAAGAAGACTGACAAAGTCTTGCAGTCAGTGACACAATGCAAATTGCAGCACTTTATCTTATGAGTTTAATACGTATTTTAGAATATAATATGGATAATTCAGTACCCATTAAAAAAAATACTTTATTATGGCAAAACTACAATACTTACTTTATTTATTAAAAATATGACACACGTGTAATATGACTCAACCCGAGCAAATGTCCATAACGATAAATTCAAAGCTAATGTCATTTTAAATAGTACCATTACGTGTTACATAATTCAAAATTATACCAACCACTTATCACAGCGATTTGTCTCAGCTTTCAAGGTTAGAAGCCAAACATTTAATTAACAGGTAGCTGCGTTTGAAAAGTTTAATATTTAAATACTATACGATATATCAAATGGTTGTTTTCTCACGATTATTTCGTTTGTTTATGTGTACGCATTCTGCCCACGTACTACCAGCGAGTGTTAAATTTAAAGAGTTGGAATTATTTAATAATGAAGTGGTAAATAGTCAGATGTAGGTAGCAGAAAACAATTTCAGAGAGGAACCGAAATATTTTGTTGGTTTAAGGAATTTGATCGTTATGTTCTACACTGAAAAAACAAATATATTAACAAAATTTACGCCACAGAAAGAAATAAAGCTCTTTACAGAAGCTTGACATGACTCTAATCTATTATTATAAAGTAAATATAGAAAGGTTTGCATTCGTAGTCAATATTGTGATGTATTTATTGTATTTTTACATAATTTTTTAATTTCTTTGCTTTACCTTCTCGGCGCGAAATTCCTTTAAACCATCGGATACAGGTGCTACATATGGCCCATCCTGATGTAGGGAAGTTAGATCTGGTCATTTAAAGTAAGATCCTGAATAGTGTGGAATGTTTCGGGAATGAGGTGTCTTAAAAGATTGCTCAGAATGCCATGGGCGAACCTCATTACAAATGAAGCGGTTCTAAGAAGATCGAATATCCAAAGAGAACTGATAGACCTAATGAAATAGGGAAAGGTTTTATATTTGGACCATATTATAAAACAAGGCTAATAGAAACCATTAAATTAGTGGGCAGCGGACAAAATAAATTACGAATGTTTCAAAATAAGCCTGGAAGACAAAATTAATTTGACTGTTCCACTGAAAGATTTAAGAAATCCCAACCATCAAGTAAAACTATTTACGAAATATATCCAATAACCCACATGGGACAATTATACCACATTACCACTAAGAATATTCATATAGGGAACAAATAATTAAAATAAATTACAGTAACGGTCCGGGACCTTGGGAGGAAACTCGTAAACTGATTCACAAGTCACGGCACAGGAGAAACTGGATGGGGAAGTTCTTATCTTCGACACGAGATACACCATCGTATCCATGCGATACATGTCACAGAAGTATACAGAAAGAAATGAAGCTCGTTACAGAAGTTTGAGATGAGTTTAATTAATCTATTAATATAAAGTTAATATAGAAAGGTATGCGTTTGTAGTCAATATTTTTATGTATTTATTATATGTTTACATTATTTTTTAATTTCTTTGCTTCTTTTACTCCCCGGCGTGAAATTCCTTTACACCTTCGAATACAGGTGCTACATTGTCATATGGCCCATCCTGATGTAGGGAAGTGAGACCTGGTCATTTAAAGTAAGATCCTGAATCGAGTAGAATCTATCAGAATGTGGTGTCTTAGAAGATTGCTCAAAATGCCATGGGTGAACTACATTACAAATGAAGAGGTTCTAAGAAGACCGAATATCCAAAGCGAACCTTATTAAACACGGAAATGTTTTATATTTGGACCATATTATAAAACAAGGCTAATATAAGCCATTAAATTAGTGGGCAGCGGGCATAATAAATTACGAAATTTTCAAAATAAACCTGGAAGCCAAAATGAATCTAACTGTTCTACTGAAAGATTCAGAAAAACTCAAACCATCAAGTAAAACCATTCGCGAAATGTATCCAATAACCAGCATGGAAAAATTATACCACATTAACATCAAGCGTATTCATATAGGGAACAAATAATCAAAAGAAATTAGAGTAACGGTCCGGGACTGTGCGAGGAAACTCTAAACTGATTAAGTCATCGCACAGAAGAAACTGGATGGAGAAGTTCTTATCTTCGACACGAGATACACCATCGTATCCATGCGATATATGGCACATAAGGATCAGTATTATCGTGATGTCCCAGAGTGCTGGTGAACTCTGGGGAATTATAGTCTTGGTACGATATGGGACCAGTGCCATACCTGGTAGCATCACCTCGTGGAAACCAAATGAACATGAAGGGAAAAAGATATAGCCCACAAGAGAACTCTTGTGACTGTTCTGAGTCTAAAAATAAAAATATAAAGGGAACGAGCAGAGAGGCAAATTCTACTCACGGATGACTGTGTCTTTGCACCAAATAAATCCTAATTAGAACAGTCAGAATCCTCCAGACGAAGCTTTTAGTAAAAGAAATCAGCTTTGGTAGGAGAAGGGTCTATCTCGCCTTGATACAAGAGATATGAGTCAAATAAATCAGGTATCTATCGAGTGTTGATGGGGAGCTTGTATATAAGAGAGCTGCCTGTCCCTAGGACATATGTAAGGCGTACAATCATACAATTAGTTGCAGTACGACCGCTTTACAACCACAAAAAATTAAAACCAGCAAATCAACTCGTTCACGTTACTCAACAACTAAAGGGAGGTACACATTCATAAGTCCTTTCTATTCTAACATAGCTTTTAGATTTGTTAGACAATTTGTTTCTCTTTAGTATTTTGTCTTTTCTAGATATACCATTTGATCCAACTCCTTCACCTTTCTTCATTTTATACGTAGCTTGATTCATTCATCACATGATCAATGTTAAATTAAAAGAATAATATGTACCTTCAGTGTAAAATATAAAAGAGATCAATTTCCTAAACCAAATCAATTGACGAAGTACTTATTTTAACTTTTTTTTTAAAGAACAATTAAAGAGGGACCAATCTTAAGACATAATTAAGAAGAGTTACAATAGAAAAGCTAAGAATTGTATTTTTTTATAAGTATTTACAAAAAAAAACTACAAAAAAATAGAAAAACTCGAATAAGTGCCAAAAAATATAACGAAACGAAACATAACGAACAAATTTAAATTTGTGACCAATTCAAAGTGCCTCTAAACTATACCGAAAAATACTATTTATTATAGTAAACTAGAATCGACCGAGAGTGCCTTTTTAGTATTATAAACCATGAAAAGTATAAAAGCTATATTTCGTAGAGGACAAAATACGAAAATAGATGGTCAGAATATAGGCGACAATCTGTCCAGGGCTTCTTCGGTGACCAATCTAGATGCGGAGCCCAAGGTTGCGAAAGGTGCCAAGCCGAGGAAGAGTTCATCGAGAGATCGAATAGACAAAATTGGAGAAAGCAGGAAAAATGATAAGAAAGGTAAGTAATTTAGGTTTTTTTTATTTTCTGTAATATCTTCTTGTTTGGTGGGTTTTAATAGTGGTCGACGAGTGTTGGGGCTATTTTCGAATACTACTTGTATCAACTTATCTGCTCTTTACCTGTATCAACTTTTGTCCTTACGACGCATTTCTCATTCGTCAATTACGTCTACTATGCATATATTTCTAATTGATTAGTTTCTTACTCTTACCATGAGACTTGTTTTATTTTATTTCTTCTTCTTCTTCTTGATGTGCCTATCCGTTACGAATATTGGCAATCATCATGGCAATCTTTATCTTATCTGCAGCAGCGCGGAAAAGCTGCACAGATGTTGTATTGAACCAGATTCTGAGGTTCTTTAACCAAGATGTTCTTCTTCCTGGACCTCGTTTTCCAAATATTTTTCCTTGCGGGATGGCTTGAAGGAGAGCATATCATATTTTCTTTGGCCTATGGCAATATATGGTAATATAAACCATTTTAAATGTGTAGTGTGTGTAATTTTATATTATATATTGAATTATATGCAGCTATCCACTCCAGATACACGGGCGTTAAAGTGAAAAAGTCCATTATGTTGCTAAAATATGCTCTTACCTCACTTTTCTTCAATACATTCGTCATCACACGAGATGATGAATGTATCGATTTGCAGCTGCACAGTCTTATTTCTGCTCAGATTTTTCAATGCATGACGGAGAAGATCAAAACCATGGGTCATTTATGATAGATCTATCGAATCTTGTAGGTAGCAGGGAGCATTTTTATTCCACAATTCCAATCATTTAGCACCGATGACGAGGCCGTCGTCAGCGAGCTGTTTAACAAGACGACAGGGCGGCTTTCGATATTGCAGTCGGTTTGTGTCCAGGGTAAATCCTAGTGGATGGACAGTTTTGGGTTGTTCGTGGTTTTATTATATTCCGTAACTTCCTATGTGCGCAGTGAGAGTCGAGCTATATGGCTAAGTGTTGGAAGCGAGAAAGTAGAGTAGATTTGACAGTTCTAGATAGTAGGGGTGCCAATCATTTAAGAGTCTGTGCTATTCAACCAAACTGGAGCGCAATATTCGGCCACGAAGTATATCACTCGGCGACGAAGTAGTATGTTTGCCGAAGCTCCACAGAATATTGTAGGCGGTATTTTCAATACGTTTTTAAAGATAGGGTTCCAAAGTAACTTCAAGATATTTAGGATACTTTTGGTGTTTAAACAGAGTATTATTAAAAGAGACTTCCAGTTGGTGGTTTGGTTTCCTGTTGAGATGGGAGCAGCTATCTTCTCTCGTATTTAGGTTTGGTATGAGCCTTATTAAGTATTTATTCAGAGTTTATTATGTCAAATCATCTGTCATGGTTTTCTAGGTGGCTTCAAAGTTTTTACGTTAGACAGCTAGAGCAAGATAAACAGCGTAGCATGTTGTTAATTCGTCTCACTATGGAACGACCGTAACAGCTTAATAGAGAAGACTTTCCGTCTAAACTGTGTCGTAAGCAGCAGTTAAGTTACGAAGACAACTGATTTTTTTTTAAAAACCAGCCTTTATGTGTGTAGTAAGAGTTAATACTTGGTCTATTTAGCTTCTATTTGACCTAACGCCAAATTGCTATGTGGAAATGATATTAAGATTTTTGGTCGTATTCCATTGAGGTTCTCCAGAAGTTTATAGCAACAGTTTAAGAGAGCTATTTATCTGCAGCTATTTGGCTTCTCGCTTGACTTGTTTGGTTTCAATATGGTGATTATCTTTGAAGTTTTAAAAACGTTTGGTGAGATTCTTGTTGATAATATGTTTGAATATAGTTCGGTAAGCCACTTTTGCGTTGTTTTGCCACATCGTACAAGTAATTCAAAATGTATTTCTTCAAAGCCGGGTGCTTTGCCCGTTTTGATGTCAGTCATAGCAGTTGATAGTTCTTTGTTTGTAACAGTGCCATTCTGTTCTGAATTATGTGTTAAAACATGCGTCTTGGTATAGTTTGCTTAATTTTTTTAATGTACCGTGTATGCTGTTGATATCGCATATGGCAGAGCTATAGAAAAATTATTCTGGAAGCTGTCTTATCTGTTGTGACCAGTAGAGCTTCGCGGAAAGTTTTTTAATTGGCTCCAAGTTATCTGCTTGACTTCTTGAACTCTAGATTCCTAGTTGTTCACATTCATCGTTCTCTGCACATATTGTCTAATTTTTCCAGATGCTCCCTAGCGATATCAGGATCACTATTCTCTACATAGGCATTATCGTCACATTTATTGTTCGATCCCAAAATGTATTCCTCTCGGATGCCTCTTGTGATTAATTGTTTAATAGTTACAAGTAGGTACGGCACCGTTAAACCACCGTTGCCAAGGTCTTCGGAAAAATCTCTCTAGGTTGCTTTTCGAAAATTTCGTCTAGGTCTGGGAATGTACTTACTTTGCGTGTACATGTCGTGTGCATGGACATATTCCTAATTCGTACAATTTTTTTTCCTATTTCGTAGAGTATTTTGTATAAAATACGGTATCTAATAAAGTCGATTACGTAGATTCCAGAATAATTAAGTGTCTCGTAGAACTCTTTACATATTATTTTACTTTTAATCGATGCCTTTCACAGATGTGTGGTATATTATTTTGTCTAGAATTTTTTATTCTATTGTTTCTTTTCTCTTGTATCATGTCCTACTAGAACATCGACAACTAATTTATCTACTTTTAGGGTATCCTATCTCTTCTGTACGTTGGTAATCGTTAGTGTAATTCGTACTTTGTTTGTTACTAACACTTTCGCAAGGTAGCAAGCAAACCAGAAGATTCTTCTCCAGGAGCTCTTCTACCGTATATTTTTCCTTTGATAATAATTCGGAGTAACCCTTTTCTTTGTTTTTCATAGTATGTCCAAGATATTTTAGCTTTCGACTTTTTGTTGTAAACAACAGTTTGCACATACCATTCATTCGTCTGAACACTTTCCCGTTGGCAATTAGATCAGTCCACGGAATTTTAACAATTATTCTATATATCCAGAGTCCAAATGCTTACTTATTCTCTTCCCAATAGCTTCTAGGAAGCTGCACGCTTCAGCATGTTACAACAAAATAGTTTGTATTATATTAACAAACAGTTGCTTTACTGCTTCAATGATTGTATTATTTATAATCCTAATATTAAGGATTTCCAGTTTTTTAGTTGAACTTTATTTAAGGTTTTTTTAGCTCAACAAATATTTTTGTTTTGAATGTTTTGTTTCCTTAACCCTTTTGTTTTTATTTGAATTCTAGCAAAAATACGACTGATACATGATCTTCAAGCTCGCAATTCTGCTTGTTGCTATTTTTTTTCTATTACGTTTTTTAGGATTTGTCCGTATCATCGGCTAAAATTACTAAATAGTTATTGAGATACATCTGTAGTTTCCACAACAGTCTCTAGGACCTTTTTTGAGATTTCTTCCACATTCACATATCTTATAAATAACTCTTAAGATAGTAGCAAGATCTTCTTTCTTTTCATGGATTTTAGTGCTTTTCCTCATCATTATTTCTGCCTCCTCATTAATATATTCTCTTTGAAGGAAATATTCAGGTCTTAAATATTCTGTTAAGGTGCTTGGGTTATCTTACCGAGATCTTTTTGAGCTCTGGAGCAAAGACTTTTTTGTAATATTTTTAAGAACGTTTATTTTAACTTGTTTATAATTTTTAAATTCGTAGGAATTACCCGTAACAACAATCAACTAGATTCTGGCGAGAATCCTTACCATTCAGTGGATTCCCTTTCAGAAGAGGAGTTGTTACATCTGAGAAAACAACTGCAAGAGATGGCTCAGGAGAAGACTAATTTGGCTCTTCAATTAGGCGAGCAGAAGGGCCAGCTGAATATTTTACAAAAGGAAATACAGAAGTTAAAGGTGAGCAATTTTTTTGGATTCGTTTACTAAAACGTTGTCATTGTTTACATCCACGAGATCCATCTTGAGGACTAATAATTTGCGTGAACTAAGGAAGTACTTAATATTTTTTATCATACTACCAAATTCTTAATGACAGTGTATTGACAAATTGTTCAATAAATGTATAAATTAGTCAAAATTTATTAGAAAGAAACAATACGTTACTATATTTAGAGTTCAATTAAATGTTTTAACTATTGATAACACAATCTTTATGATTTTTCATATATAATCCTGATAAGCCTTAAACTTGTAAAGTGTTGCTTAAAACAATAATATTTTTCATGTTATAGTAGTATAGAATTTTCGATATCAATATCCGCTATTTTTAAACTTATTCCCTTGAGATGAATATATAATATCGTATGAATGCAATGTTCAATTCGAATTTTGCGTGAGAGTAAATTAAAGTTTTGAAAAAAAAAAAACTTTAAAAAACAAGGAAATGTAAAACTTTTGGTGTAATTATATGTGTAATTAAGAAATTAACGAATATAAGGAACCGATTCCGTAAACCGAATCATAAAAAGAAACAATTCAGAACATCTCTAATCGCAAACATAAAATCTTTGCGCTTATTTCGATCAATCCAAAGGCAATACTTGAATCTTGTCATTTTATTTAATTTTTATTCTTATTACACACATCTCAAATCTTCTGTTTTATTGGAGAGGATGCAAATATATCCTACATATGAATGTAATAAATACATTTTTATTAACATCTTTATCAACGTCTGGCTATGCCTTGCAATTTTTAGAAGGCTCCAGATTAAGGCAGTTATCTGAATTGTGTTTCGAAACTATTTTACGGATTTAATATCAGATGTCGCTATTGCGTCCGTTTCGAAGCCATTTTATCGTTGCTTCCTGAAGACAGCAAAGATTAATTTTCACGTTGAGAACGCCTATGAATAACTGTTCTGATGAGCTTTATTAAAGCGAAATACGTATAAACAGATAGACGATTTGTACGTGAAATGAAATCTTGACTGTCTTTTTCATTTTATTTTTAAATACATTTTTATTTCAGAATTTTTTGAAAATGATTTCCGGATTAAAAATTAAAACGTGAAAGCAAATATAAAATGTATAATTCATATAAAAACATCTATGTTAAATATGCCACAAGAAAAGAGTTTCAGAACTAATATAACATATAAACAATTTATTGAACAGTAAAAAGAGTTGGGCTTTGCAGACGCCTGTTATATTATCTTTTTTTAAACAAATATCTTTTATATTTTCAATAAATTATATTTATTACGTGTTAGTCTTTTAAGGAGGAATCTAATATTCAACTGGAGCATTTAACAGAAGAAAACACAGCTCTTAGGAATAGGTTAAGAGATGTCGCTCACTCTCCGTTGTCTGATAACGAAAAGCAGCAGCTGTTATTCGATTCCCACAGACACCATAGTTCTGCTCCAGCTTCTATAGCAACGAACGTAAGTATTTTATTGCAATTACGAATCCTACTATCATTAGAAAACACTTTCATACGAAATATCTTTATTTAGAGATTCAGACGAACCTTTTGAACCTAAATAAGCTGTAACCTATTTCAATCGACGCCGCTAATATTGTTGTTCCTGTATCTGTTGATTGCTTTTCTGTTTGATCCATTTTGTCCTCTGGAAAACCAACGAATCGCTAACTGCAGAAAGGCAACAAGTCCAGTTTTGCCAATTTTTCAGGAGAGACAAAAAATTGGTAAACTAAAACACACTACTGGTATTAATTTTTTTTTTCATTTAATGTTTATGTGATTGGGCATTCTGGACTACTACATACTTATAAAATATTTAAATATTTAAGAGAAGAGGGTAGAGAATTTGTTTGTGTTAAGGACATGTTCCCTTTCTGCCGTAAACAAGAAACTTTAAGAAGTTCTAAGGAAAACAATCAATATACAAACAGAATATTTTATGAGAATTAATCCCCAAACAGATAAAGGTTTTTTACACCACTGCCAATTTTGTTTTTTATGTACCAATCTAACATAGTACAAACTTTCGTTTGAGCCTTTACTCCCTTCACCTTCACGATAGATAAAAATTGTACATTCCCGTGTCCCGAGATTATGCACACCGAAGACGTTTACAGTGAGCTGTCTAAGGTAATAGGTATCTTGGACAGGAATACAAGGTAGAGATGTGTTGGCCATAAAATCTATGCAGATGCCAACATTTTCTTCAGGCTTACTGACACACTGCGTGGTCACTTCTTTCAGTGATGCATAGAACTTTTTAGATTTACGCTTGTGTACTGTTAGCTCAGCGACAGCTGTTCGCTTTGCATTCTCATTCAAAACAGGACTTTTTATTTTTAAATTTAGTTCCTCACATGTAACACATGCATCTATAATTGGTTGGGCAAAGCCAATAGAATGGTAGTTTTCCTTGAAATATGTCCAAAAAAACTTGTAGGAGAGCCTTTTCTCAGTTCCTAATGTTGAAATAAGGTAACTATGTTCTTTTTTAATGAACATGTCGTACATGATTTTTAAATTCATATTAGCTGAAAAATACTTTCTTTCTTTTCCTGTATAGTGATGTACTTTGGTGGGGAATGATTCTACATGGACCCTTAATTTAGACAGTACGGATCCAGGTATTGCATTTCCTGAAACGTTTTTTCCTCTGTTGTCAGTTGGGGTTTCATTTAGTTGCAATAGATGGGACAAACGGTAACACTGCTTTGCAGTGTATCCACAGGTTTTCATAAATCCATTTTTACATACTTTTGTACGTTTTCCATTGTGTACTACATAATAAATCACACCGAAAGCCTTGGGTTTCGCGGTTGACGAACTAGACCTGGGCCTTTCCCTTGCAATCTGACTAATTTCCATAACAGATTGGATGTATTATAAATGTCCCGTTCCGTTTTGGTTTTCATGTTATGTACTTTGGCGGATATTTCAATCATATATTTTTCAGTGAAAACTCCAAGGCAATTGGATTTGCAACTAAAACAACAAAAGACTTTATTGTAACAGTAATTCAGTGAAAAAGATATTGGAGATAAGTAAAATGACTTTGAGTCAGAGTGGGCATTCTGATTGTTTATTATTCTGTGACATGGTCTCCACCACAGAATAATAAAGTCTCCATAAGCGTTAACCTTTATGAGCTTCTATATCAAGGAAAAGGAGTCCATCGTCAAGGAAAAAAAGAAAATAAACCAATAAACGACTTGTTAATTATATTAAAAGATTTCTTCTGAATTTACTAAAATAAAGTTCTGTGGAAATAGCATAGAAAATACCTGTTATTTGAAATCAAAACAGACTTAACCTCAAAAGATGACAGCGTGACGTCAACTTGAAGTAGATTGTAAATTGACATGCGTAAAAATTTATAAATAAGTCAAAATTGTTTGTATACAAATAAAACTAGAACATTTTCTAAAACATTCATTTTAATATCTTGCACAAGTATTGATCTCAAATAAGTATGAATATGAAAAGTATGAAGAGGCAACGTAGTTTTGTCATTAATAATCTTAGGTAGGTTAGAATGTATTTTCATGTCTGATTATGCGAATAAAAAAAATAGGAAAATGCAGAAAAAATTAAAAGTATCAATTTTTTAAAATATGCTGATATTTTTAGAATTGTTTGTTCGTTGTATTTGTTCTCATGTTTTGTTCTGCTTTAGGTCAATTTCTTACATTTTGTATGAATGTTTCTAGCAATCTTATTTGGTTCGTTTTAAGTCTGAATAGACTTATTGGGATTTCTAGCGCCATCAGTTTTTCGATAAATTTATTCATTATCTCGTTATAGCAATAATTTGGAACATGTATCATGATATCATAAACTGACTTTCAATCTTCTGCCGTTATGTCCCCAATATGTTTTAGTGGTGGAGATCCTCATGGACCACAGGGAAAATGTCCCTGACAATTCTGGAAGTAGGAAATCTGTTCCTAAATGAAACACCTATAAAACATGTTGAAAAATAAATATATTTGAAAATGACCGTTTACATTCATTCGGCAATGAAACAGAGATCAATCCAGAATTGAAAAGACGTGATCAAGTTGTATCAAGATGAAGCACATATTTACTAGCAGGGACTTTTCTTTACAACTAAAAAGCATATTGTTAAAATGTTACTTATTCCCGGTCATGGGGGAAAAGCGTAGATCATGAATCAGAATTGGCAATGTGGTTATATCGACGAAATCGGTATATCGACATTATATCGAATTAGGAAATCTTGCGAAGAATCGTCAAGCAACAAGACAGTTCGTTTGCAGTCAAGCTAGAACACCTTGAACATCTGATGAGACATAACAAATATCGCGTCTAGCAATGTATCCTTCATGGAAAGGCGAATTTCAGAAGAGGCCCAGGGAGACGGAGACACTCCTTGATATAAAACCTACGCAAATGCTTCATAGATGTCAGCAAAAAGCTGACATCTATGAAGCATTTTAGACAAGTCGCTAATAAAATACGAATCTGTGTTAATAACCAAGGTCCGTAATGGATACAGTAATTGAAGAAAAAGAAATACTTTAGATACTTACGTACAAGAGCAGAAAGAGCCACACATATGAGTCTATCCTGTTAATGTCGTTACTTTCGGACAATGCTCCCGTAATTTAGTCCCTTTTTCTATTTGAATTGTGACGTTCTTGCGCCTTCTTCTTCTTGATGTGCCTATCCGTTACGAATGTTGCCGATCATCATGGCAATCTTTATCTTGTATTGAACCAGATTCTGAGGTTCTTTAACCAAGATGTTCTTCTTCTTCCTGGACCTCGTTTTCCAAATATTTTTCCTTGCAGGATGGATTGAAGGAGAGCATATCTGGATTCATTTCGCATAATTTGCGCCAAGCTACTGAAATTCCTAACATTTTCTGAGAGTCTGTTTAGCTCTGACTGGACGGTGATAGGAAAATTTTGTGACATTATGTCCAAGTACTTAAGTAGTAAATTATTAACATTAGTTGGATTACTGAAATTACAGTTGGATGAGTGATAATTTGTATTAAGACAGGTGCAAGATGTTTCGAGTATGTATTGAAAAATGTCTTTGTCTATTACATATAGAAGCAAACAAAATTTTTGAAAAAGCTAAAGTATTTTAATATTCAGCATTTTTTTTTGAACCTATTCTCTATCCTTCCATTGTTGGATGTAGGTCTCCCCCAGTTCTCTCCATCTTTCCCTATCTTGAGCTGTTCTCTGCCATGTGGGACCTCCTTGTTTCCTTATGTCATCTTTCCACCTCATCTGTGATCTGCCTCTTGATCTCTTTGCATTGTATGGACGCCACTTTCCGATGGCATTGTTCCATCGTCCGTCTTGGAGACGTTCATTGTGTCCAGCCTATTTCCATTTCAGTTTTGCTGCTTGTTCTATCGCGTCTACTGTCTTTGTTCTGGTTCTGATCCACTGGTTACGTTTTCTATCTTTAAGTGATATACCCAACATTTGTCTCTCCATCGCTCTTTGTGCCTTCCTTATCCTATCCAAATTGGCCTGTGTAAATGTCCATGTCTGTGCTCCGTAGGTTTCTCTGTTAGCTCTGATTGCTTGTCCTAGATAGATATACTCATTTACCTGTTCTATTTTTTCTGTTTGTATTTATTTATTGTTATGTTTGTATTGTTATTTTTTTTGCAGTGATTTTTCATGAAGAAGTATAGAACTAGAATTAATGCTGAATGAAAAATATTCAGCATACTCTCCTTTTAATTGGATATATTATTACAAGGATTTTCGATAATGCTCCTAGGGTGGTTAACATTTCTGTTTATTTTTCGAATATGGACTTGATAGCCGGATGCTCCAACTCCTTTCTAGGAGATCTGAGTGTTTTTTCGTGAAGGTTTTTTCTTTTAGACTGGCTCTTGGGATTGATTGTTGTGATTTCCCTCTCTTCACCTGCTTTTTAGACCTGATTGGATTTAGCTTCGCCCGTACCTTAGACCGAGACCCTCACAGGGTCAGTTGAACCCTGTTTTTTTTTTATAGAGGGGCTACTTCTCTATCTCTCTTTTTTTTCGAACTTAGGACCGGTGAAAAGAAGGGAAAGAGAAAGACCAAAACGGATATGATTCGGGGGCGTTCAAATGACAATATTGAAAAGAAATATTTTGAGCGGAGGCTGAAACGACAATTTCTCATATATTGCAATCCAATTTTTTATGGTCGTATACGTAAGACATTGATCGCTAAGGCTAAGGGTATTAAGCACATCTTCGTAAATTTGCTACCTCAACTTTTTCGATTTTTCAATTTTTACAATTTTGATCTTTTGGCTTGAAGCTTAACGTGGATAACGATTATTCTTCGTTGCTATTGTTGCTTCGTTGCAACGAAATATTTTCTTTATACATGGAACGGGTCTAGGCTAAATAGATATAAATGCATCTTTGTAGGACATAATTTAGCTACCTGAAATAGAGATGAGCTTAGATATTTAATCAGAAAAAGAACAAAATGTGGAGTTAATAAGTGAGTATCTGGAGAACCAGAACAGGTAACAGAAACAGAGTAGAAGTGCCAAACTGAAAAATTAAATATTCAAAACTGGCGGAATGCACTGAATGAGAAAAACAGAGCATTACGATTGGAAATACCTTCATGATTGAATAATGGAATACTTGAGATGCTGGGAAATAATGATGATGATGAATTAAACGTTTTGTTTTTCTTCTGAAAATCCTAGATTATAAACACGTACTCCAGCCAATCGGTTTACTGTACGTTATTTTTATCCGTCCCAAATGTTTTTAGGGTTATGTATTCGGAAAATAAATAATAGTGAAAGGATAGGCATTTCGTGTTGTGATTATTTTGCATGGTTTGTACTCCCAATTTTTATTTTCTGATTAAATCAGCGATAGATAGCTGTATCGTCAGATGTTTATGAAGATCAGAGTATGAATGTACTTGGACAAGATTCAATTAAATATTTGCTTCCGAGTGTTACCTTCTTTTTATATAAAAATTCATTTATTTTCGATAAAAATAACGTTGAATACTAAATCGTCTTATTGAAATTTGCAGATAATCGATGAAGGTAATGGTGCCGACACGACTTGTACCACTCCCGATTGGGACAAGCATTCTTCGAGCAATGTCAGTGAAGTTTCTGTTGCGTGCCTTCAGGACAAAATAAATCAAATGCAAGAAACACATTACAGGTGAGTTCGTTATCTGACTAGATTTTATTTGCGCTCGATTATCTCGAGTTTCTTTATTTATCGTGCGTAATTTATTGCGTCTTTGCGAGAAGGTTATTGAATTATGTATTATAGTGGAAAACTGCAGGAGATGATTGAAATAAACTATTTAAAGTGTTTTTTCACAAAAAAATCAAACTCATTTCTCCTAAAGACGTACAACTAGAGTTTGTACAACTATTTGAGAAATATGTTGCTGAAAGCAACCCTATTTTGCATCATTGAATAATTTGCGCAATTAAAAGTCACACTCCTAAACAAAAATGCTAATAAAAAGCGTTTAAAATTCAAAAGAAGTAAAATTAATGTCATAAATGTAATTTGTGGGCTTTTTTCAATGAATAGGGATGTTCACTAATTTTTAAATATTGTTAAATTCAAAAGGTTATAACATATATAAAAACATAGCAAACATAAAATTGTTTGAAAATATATATTTCTTAAGATAAATAAATTCTTAATTTCAATTCTGATGGAGGCTTGAAAAACGGCTCCTCGCAGCGAGGCTACGGTGTGTGACGTCAGCAGTCGTATCGACAACTTGTTTTGTATACGTATTTACGAAGTGTGGCCAGTTCTTTAAATATTTAATCACTGATAATGAAGCCAATTAAGTGGTGTTTTGTTCCTGGGTGTCTAAATACATCTAAAAATAATTCTGAGAAGATTTTTATTACAGTTCCAAACAATTTAACACCATATTCACATAAAATTGTCAAACCACAGGTTTTTATATCTGTACCTCGGAGGGATACTCTACAACACTATGTCCATTTTTTCACAATTTTGACAATTTTACAGACTAATAATTAACTTTTATAACTTTATTTAAAGGAATAGAGCACTAGGTCCTAAACCATTTGCTGATAAAGAAAAGTGACCTTTAAAAGAACACCAAGTCCATTTTTACTTAGAGGGATAAAACACCATGTGGACTTAATGTTTTGTCCCTCTACGCATGTAAATTACCGCCGCGCATATCTCTATGATGAGAGGTAAACTGTTAGTGATCTAATAATAATACTTTTGCTATTTATGGTGTGTTTACAGTGGTTTGTTACTAATAATAAGAACAATGAACCATAATTCTCGTAGGAGAAAGATTCGTAAAGTACCTACTAAAAAGTTCTGCGAATTCTTCTACTGCATTTACAGGTAAGCTACCTTTTTGCTCATTATTTTTAAATTATTAAAAAACATAACCTCAAAAGGATAATGTAGTGATTTGATACCAACCTTAGACTAGCAATATTATTAAATCTTTTACAACCAATATTATACGCCTTGTTTAATTTCAGAATCAAATAATACACCAAGCAATGATGTTTTAAATGAAGAGCATATTATTAGAGATGCCTTGAGTTGTGATAACGAAGATCGGTCTGATATAGAGAAAAGTTCTGATAAACTACTCATAGTGGAAATGAAATAAGATCTGCATTACTAAAATGGGCATATACCGTCATTCCTGACAGTAACATAGAAGAAATCATACTACGGTCTTACAAATTTTACGGCCAGAATAAAAGTGTTAGCATTAATACTTAATTAAAAAAGTAAAAATTATCATCCAGAAGTTTCTACTAAAGAGTAATACCCACATGGAGGCGGACACTGTCCATACGCTGACAGAGCGAAAGAGAAAAAACTTAACATTTCTATTTACACGCCCTGGGACTGGCAGCCGTTAGTCAGATAAACCTCAATGAAATATACCGTACATACTATGGAACTAGAAGAATTTAAAAATTTAAGGTCTTAGTATGATGTTAAAACATCTTAAAATCCGCCTTTGATTAATAGAAAAGAGACATTAACAAACAACAAGTTCTTCTGTCAAACTGTGTTTAACTGCAAGTTAAACAAAACAGCATTGGAACTATGTTTTTAAAAAGTAATTTTCATGACGAAAACCAGGAAATTGACCTTGTTAGGTTTCGAAGGCGACACCTTACATTGAAAAAAGATTTGCAACTGGTATCACAGAGTCCAATACTTATATCACAACAAAAGTATAACGATCTATTGGCATTACTGTCAAATGTTCCTACATTTTGCCATGATTTTTATCAAAACTTAAAGCATACCTACTAGTAATACTAATAGTGACTATCCAGAAGGAGACTTACTTGAGGATGACTGAGTGGTTTGTACCTAAAATGCCATTTTTACATACATGTTTGTATTTGTAAAGGTAAATTGAATGGTTAAATAAATTTTGTCAGTAAAAGTCAAATAGGATTGTAGTTGTTATTGCATACCCCATACTAATTCTTACAGTACAATAACTTTATTAGATGGATACAACACCATGTCCGTTAACAGGGTTAAAAAACACAGGAACAAATTTGTTTTTAATTATAACAAATGTATTATGTAAATAACAATAAACATAATGTTCTAGTAAAATATTGTTTGAATATCTTAATAAAGAGCTGCAGCAATAATACTTTTTGGTGAAAAAAAGTTTAAAACTGCTCTCCTGTAAAGTTTTAAAAATGAACATAGTGTTGATTCCTTCCGAGGTACAGATATTTGCATTTATTTTTTTTCTAACTTGCATAATAACTGCCTCGTAGCCTCGCTACGAGGAGCCGTTTTTCTAGCCTCCATCAAAATTAAAATTAAGAATTCATTTATCTTAAAAAATATATATTTTTAAACAATTTCATGTTTACTATATTTTTATATATTTTATAATCTATTGAATTTAATTGAATTTAACTATATTTAAAAATTTGTGAACATCCCTATTACATTATATTAATATGAAGGTTCAACACATAATTGGTCTTAAAAGATGATGACTTCAAGCATTCAAGTAATCAATAACCACCGATAAGTCAAGTCTAACCGGCATCGCTCTCAAATCCTCCTCATTGGTCGTTCCTGTCTTCCTTACGAAATTTTTCCCAGAACGGGACTCTTTCCAGAGAAGTTCTTTCTATGTCAGTCTTCTCCACTAGGTAAATCTAACTATGCATTCTTCTCGTATCAACTCCTGAAGTTCAAAATTACCTCTAATTCTCCACGAGATACCATCCCTCACCGGTCCGTAGGTCTTTTGCAGTATTTTTCTTTCAAAAATTTGAAGACAGAAGTCATCTGCCTTTATTGTGCACCAGATTTCAGCTGCAAAGGTGGAAACTGGTCTTACCAAAGTCTTGTATAACTTAAACCAGTAACTTCTTTCACCTTGAAAGTTAAAATCTTCAAAGATTTCCTCGAAGTTTCTTATAGCTTCATCGGCCGATATTTCCAAGTAGTTGGTTTCCTATTGGTTTATTTTTAGGTCAGCCGGTCAAACGGCATTTTTTTTCTTTATCGATACCAGGTTTCGAAAAACCAAGGTCGTCCAGAAAAGCGCATGTCCTTGTGTACGATGATTTCGCTTCAGTCTTTTAATGCCACACGAAGAGTTATGTCGAAAAGGCAAGCAGACAGACAATACTTTGCATTATGTTTACCAGTTCACTTCTTATCGCGCAATCAAATGCCTTATGGAAATGTATCAGCAGTATGTGCACGTCAAAATCATATTTCAAGCACGTTTCCATTGCTTCTAATATCTCCTCCTCATATACAGAGAACCTTTGTGTATCTAACCTACAGAGGTTAGATAATGGTAATATACCACATTTAGATATATAACTCCTCTCTACTTCGTACACATAAATCTACTACCTTTTTTATTTATTGAAAAATGAGAGTAGTGTCCATTTCGAACATTTCTTAATTGTCCAGATATCGCGTAGCAACTTACGAAGGGCATTAGCAACCTTAACCAAACTGTCATGACTTAGACTTATGGTTTCTCGACCCCATGAATACTTTTTTCTACTAACATTAAACTTGTCTGCTGAATCTGCGATTCCACTGTTTTAATTCTGGCATTCTCAATTCTTCAGCTTGCCTCTCAATGTTTAGTAGGTCCTGGAAATACTTAGTCCATCGGGCAACAAGTTCATTTTCGTCTCCCACAAGGATTTCCTCTCTAGCAGATGACGGCTCTGATAAGTTAATTTTTGGTTCTAACCAGTGAGTCATCACCTTTACTGCCCTATAGAACTTGTTAGATTCATTAAGTTGTTGTAAATTTTAAATTTCCATAAGACGCTGCATTCTGAGTCTGTTTGGGGCCCCTCTCGCATTCTTATATCTGTGTCTGCTTTGTCTTGTATCCACCTGCATCGGTGCTTCTAGCAACATTTTTTGATTCGAATCTTCCAACATTTTGTCAGATTGGGACATTGTTCTGTAAAACGTCACCTGATCCTTTTAAATGCCCCTCTTATGTGTGTAACGAGTAATTGTTTTTTTGTGTTTTTCCCATGCCCAACTCTCAACCTGGAGGACCAGTTTTAATTCCGACCAATCAAAAATTTAATCCCGTTCTTATTCTTAACTCTCGGAGTTGTAGTGTAGGTAGTTGGTGTATTTAGTTGAGGTTCTTTTTCTGTAATGCTTTCCAGTCAAATCGCTATTGTTTTCTGGAACAGTTCTTCAGAATTATATGCCTCACCTAAGACATAAAACCGATATTTTCTTATTCTTTTTGTTACTTTTTATTTTGTTGTTGAATTATTTGATAGACAGAAGAAATTATTTTGGGGACATCAAAGTACTTTCCAGGGAATTCATCACCGACGAATGTCAACAATATGGTAGGGTGGTAGAGGAGCTGCCCTCTAGGGTGGCAAGTCATTTTGAGCTCTAATGTTAGGGCCCAGAATCTTTTTCAAAACGGATTTCTTGCTTATAAATTGAATGCAATGATGGGCTTTATGTCAGCGATGTTGTGAATGATAGCGTAAGGATAGTAGTTAATATTTCTGTAGAGATTACTAAGAATTTTCCTTTGCGCGGCAGGATTATGTCCTTTATTTTCACTTAAGCAGCGAATACAAGGAAGCATAATATCCAATGATCGGTCTTATGAAAGTTTTTTTAGATGTGTAGGAGAGTGTCCTATTTCTAGCTCCACTCAACACGCCTAAGAATCTAGCTAATCTTCTAACCATGCCTAGGGTGTTATTATATCAGTATTTCAGTAAAGCGTTTTACGTAGATCGTGTGAGGTACTTTGGAGATGCTCTATGAATATTAGTGGTGTATTTTCGTGGGGTTTACTCCACTTTGAGCACCATCTTTAAACAAGTTAATTTTTTATTGAACCTAATTGAATGGCACTGCCATATTGTCTGCATGAATTAATGCTCTAAGGAAGGGATAATAAGTGATGCAAAACTCGCATGTGCAGATTGTGTAGAGAGTTAGGCCGGTATGGAACCTTACAGGACTCCTGCTTTTGCGATGAAATTGTTTTACTTCCTATCCTACTCTCGCTTTCTTCTTAATAGATATTTCTCAACAACGAAAAAGCAATAATTGAGAAAGCAACAGAGAGTAATTGCGTGTTTGGAAACTAAATCATTAAATTAGCAAACAAAAGCAAGTAGTATTTGATTTAAATATCGTGTAGATGTAATGAATTTTGGTTATATAGTGATGTTATTTACTATGAGATTCACTTAAGCATTACAAAAATATATATTTTCATTTTTAGGATTCGAGAATTTGGTGATATGTGGTAAATCTTTTCATTTACGTTTTTCTTTGTCAAATAACGTTAAAGGTGTGTTTGAGTGGTTTTATATCGAAAAACAGTATATGAAAATACAAAACCCTTCGATACTTTTACCATATTAGATCAAAACTTTCAAACATAAAAAAAATCATGAGAATCATTCTTAGTAGAGTAAATAGACTGGCAAAAGGCTTCTAGAATAAATTTTCGTGGGCACTTTGTTGCTAAAATGTAAAACCCATTTTTTTTGGTTTCTAATATTTTCGTAATGCAAAATCACTTGGTCGTCCAAAAATCGTAGTGGGAGTGGAGTCGTGGGGAGCCTAAAAAAAAAATACAATTTTTTTTTTCATCATTTTTCGGATGAACAATATCCGAAAATTCATTCCTCAAATTTGCATACCTATCCGGACATTAGAAATATTGTTTTTTTATTTATAAAAATACGTTAAACCATTGTTGTATACGAAGCGCCTTCATACAAAATCACTTGCCCTGAAAACCCATATTTTTAAAATCGTTTACCTCGCTCTACCTCGAAAAATATTGGGTTTAGCAAAAAATGGCTTCCTATAAACGTTATAGACCAAACATCAGAGAACATGTGGGTTTTTTTAAAATGTTGATTAAATAATTAGTTTAAAAAAAAATTAAATAAATCGAATGTCATGTCACGACGGACAGTGGCGAATGCAGAGATGCGAGGGAGGGCGAGATTCCTATGCCATAGTCAACCGCAAATCGACTATACTGATGGTGATGTTGTTACGGTCGTTTTTACCTCGAGACGCTGTTGTGTTATATGGTTGTATGTATATTCTAGCGCAACAAGCATTATGTATTGTTTTGCATATGTGCATTCTTTTTCATAAGCTTTGTTTTTAGCGCGAAATCCACTGAGATTATTATAAGTGAGACATAATCATCGAGCAAAAAGACAAAAGAGGGAATATAAAGGTAGTGGGGGCAAAAATATTGTTAGACAGGAAGTGCCATCTTGAGAGGCCAAATTAAACAAGGAAAGAGAGTCTTTCCTTGTTTAAGAAATCAAATTTAGTTGGGTTATGTTATTATTTGTCCCAACTGTCACATGAAATCTTATTTATATTGAAGTTTTTTAACAATTGTTTCACATTTTAGACTGTTATCGTTAATATTTAATTAAAATCTTCTCGTCTAAGACACATTCTGAAAACTATTTTATAGCTACTGTTAATAAGTGTCGGAAAATTTAAATTTGGCGCATTCGCATTTCCGGATGTGTCCGCCATCAGAGGCCACTTTTTTGGTCGCCTTTTCATAACGATTAGATTCCCTCTTTTGTCTTTTTGCTCGATGGACATAATAAAGTTCTTATGTGTTAATTATATTATTAACAACAAAATTTAGTACTTACTTATTATTACAGTTAGTATTTTTTTTATATCCATCTAAAAATGGATTTAACGAACAGCAGCAGCTCTGACAGCGAACTTGAGTCAAAAATCAGATTAAGGCATGTTTCTTTCCATAAATCTGATGCCGAACAAGACGTTTTTATTCAAAATGTGTGTCTTATTTGTTTGGAAGGAGGAAGGCTGGTTAACTCTCAAGAAAGATCAAAAAAAAACTTTTATTGAATGCACGAGCGAACGTATGAAAAATTGTCATGAGAATAAATACATGCGGCATATATTCTCAAAGTTTGATGATCTAAAAAATCAAGATTTTTTAAAATTGCACAAAAACTGTTATAAATCTTATACGAGCTAAAAGAACATTGCCTCGTACAAGTCAAAAAATACTAAACTGCCATTTAATTTTCGTAGAGACGATATTTTTCAAAAACGGCCCTTGAACGGCCCTTTAATTTACAAAAGTGCATCTGTTTTCAAAAGCACTCACCGAATCAAAAACTATGCCAAGTTATGACTAATAATATGCAAGAAAAAATAACCACGACGAATCTGACACTTTTAGTTTCGGGGCATCGGAGCAACACATTCTAGTCAAAATGTGCCAAACTATCCGAAGTGAGATAAACAAGATGTCAACTGAGTCCGATTTAAAAAAAAATGAATGTTAGAGACTACAAAAAGTCTATTCCTGAAAGCTTGTATTCTCTTGTTAATCTTATTGTCCGCAATGAAAGCGATAATGAAAAGAAAATTGAAACTGTAAGCATTTTCCAAGACATTATTTTTGCCTGTTCGAATGGAAAAATAAAAACTCCAAAGCATATTGGGCTAGGACTTTTAGTTCACCAGGAAACTAAAGAGCTCCAATGGTCCCAGCCAGAAGACACAAAAAACGTAGTCATTCGTATAGGTGGATTTCACATGGTTATGAACTTCCTCAAAATAATTGGTCAGTTCATGGCAGATTCTGGACTTGCTGATGTATGGTTGGACAGTGGTCTCTATGCTCAGTCCACAATTGATGGTATTTTATCCGGCAAAAAATACAATAAAGCTATACGAGCCCATAAGTTGACGTACGAAGCTCTGTCAAGATTATTAATAAATCTTTATAAGAAGTGGCTTTTAGAGTGTGGCAGTCCTTCTGTACTTTATATTAACTTAATTCATCTTTGTACATCGGAAATCAGCGATACTTTCAGGAGAAAAGAAGAGGTTATGCAACTCTCCGATAAAATCTCAACTTTAACTCGTGAACTTTTGACAGAGTTTCCAGAATTCATTGCAGCTCAAACTGCCACAGGCAAATACTGGAATGCATACTTGGAAATGGTAGATATTCTATTAGAATTTGCCATTTTAGATATGTATATCCCAAGCTTTTGAAATTTAACCACTTTACTACGTCCTTAGTAAGCTTTATAATAATAACAATAATCTGTAAAAACATTTTTGGGGATACGGGATACTCCTACATACCAAGTCACCTAGGGCTCGATAACACGGAAAGAGTCCCACCGGAGCTCAAATAAAGATATACAACAATACCTATTATGATAATATAAATACTACTATCACTTAACAAATACAGTATTTTAAAACTGTTAATAATCTGACAACAAAACGAGCCAAAGAAGTTACTATTTACGCTAGAAGAGTATTCATCCTCCTTAAAATCAGCATCACAATGAAAAAACGACCATAACAACATCGCCATCAGTAGAGTCGATTTGCGGTTGACTATGGCATAGGAATCTCGCCCTTCCTCGCATCTCTGCGTTCAGCACTGTCCGTCGTGACATGCCGTTCGATTTATTTAATTTTTTCTTAAACTAATTATCCAATGAAAATTCTAAAAAAACCAGCATGTTCTCTGATTTTTGGTCTATAACGTTTATAAAAACAATTTTTTGCTAAACCCAATATTTTTCGAGGTAGAGCGAGGTAAACGATTTTAAAAATATGGGTTTTCAGGGCAAGTGATTTTGTATGAAGGCGCTCCGTATACAATAATGGTATGACGTATTTTTAAAAATAAAAAAAAAATATTTCTAATGTCCTGATGGGTATGCAAATTTGACGAATGAAATTTCGGACATTTTTTTTGTAACGCTCCCCACCGCTCCCCTCCTACTACGATTTTTGGACGACCAAGTGATTTTGTCTTACAAAGATATTAGAAACAAAAAAAAATGGGTTTTACATTTTAGCAACAAAGTTCCCACGGGATAGCACAATAGGATCCTATTTAAACTATACTATCTTTAAATAAAAAAATACACCACATTCAATTATTTTTTTATACTTTCCCGTGGCCTTTTAATTTTTTTCAGTTAAATAGTCAGGAATACACCGCAATTGACAAATCAATTGTTTATTTTTTGTTTGGGAATTCCTTGAACTTTCTTCTACTCTTTCACTACGTATTTTAAGAACAACTTACGATCTGATGGCTACAGTTAAATTAAAGAGTTCAAGTAACTAATAGAAATAACCTTTAATGGTTTATTAAGAGAAGAGTCCTCACTATGCTCATTAAAAATTATCAATGATAGTTTTATATCATTACTTTTCCTTCCAGTAAACTTCTTAACCAACAGTTAAATCTAGATTTACTTACATGTCTCTAGAAATTTTTATCGTGGGTCATACCAATATCAATTCCTTTTACAATTCGTAAATTTGTAAATTTCGTACAACTGAAAAGACAGAAAACGACGTTATTAAATCGTTTTCGTTTATGGCCATCAGAGCGGATGGCACTTTTGTAGCTATCCACTTGAAGTGGGAATTCTAGGCAAGAGACATTCACCGACCGTTCTTGTGTGAATTTGTATCAGCCCGAGTCTCTGACAACGCAAGGTCATGCAGAAATAACGTTATAAGACTCTATTGATACCGATTCATACACGAAGGTTTGACGAATTGTGCTCTTGCATTTAGACCTTCCAATTCATCAAATGGTAGCAAAGCTTGCTGAAATCGTAAATTTTCATAGTATATCATGTACCTATATACATATACATGATATGATATGATATTTATAAGCGTATATGGGCTTTTGTTGCTTATGTTTAGTTAGTCTGATGCCTTTTGTGAGTCCATCTCTACTTCACCAGTGTTGTTACGCCTTTTGACTTCAGTTCCTTTAGTATATTAATATCAGATATCAATTTCCTATCCACTAAGCTATGTATAAATTTAGCAATCCTTGAGAATATTTTTTAATAGTAGTCTTAAATAAAAATAATTAAATGTGTTATATTTTATTCTAAAATTGTATGATACATGATTATATTAAATTGTATGGCATTTATTTTTGTAATTGCAAGTTTTGATACTAATTCGTGACGTTAAAAACTTTTTTACACAATATTTTTGTACATATACTAACATTTTGAATGCTGTCGACTGAAATAGTCACCTACCATCTACCACCAATCTCACATATTTATGCTTGAACCATTATTGATATCTTGATTTGCAAGGATTCAGAAGCCAATGAACTAAGTATAAACAAACGGGGACTGCTGTTTTTGTAGACTTGTACAACTGGTTTTGCTTATATAAATTTTTTCGATATTTTGCAAAACGAATTTAAACCGAGAGAAACGTCTTTATCTCAAATTTTGTATTAAACTTTGTATAACGTTTACCGAAATTTTTATATGTTGCAAGAATCTTTTTTGGCGATGCATCTATGAGTGGATTACGGTGTCATCAGTAGTCCCAGAGATTTAAAGAATGTCGGACATTGCAATGAGTATTCTACCGTTATTAGTCACCATTTTTGTACAACGGTACTGTCATCCTTCAACCTCCCTCCCCCCCATTTAGTAGATCTGACACCTGCAGACTATTCCTTGTTTTAACACAAAGATGTCTGTGAAGGACGAAGGTTTATTTATAGTTTTCCTAAATACTGTTTTTAAACCGGATAGTCAAGGAGAATGTGTGACTATCACGCAGAAAGCTCGGATTCCATCCTGACACCATCGAAAACGTAGATATTTTTATAAATATGTAAAGGCCTCGTATCGACTCGGCCTACATAAAATGAGTACCTTCGGTAAAACTATGGGTAATAATAGGTGTTTGAATCGTAGCTCTAACCTTGTTAGCTTCCCTGGTATACCGTAGGCCGAACACATATCAGATTACTCTGCTATGCGTTCATAAAATATCTTTTGAAAAAATTATGGCCTCTCTACATCAAGACAAGGAAAATATATATTTTCTCCTGATGACTAGTTTTTAAGGATGTCTTGAGTAACGCTCTTTTACTAAAGCAGTAGGTGTAGGGTCAAAGTGTGTTTTAATTTAGGACGGAGTGCTTCTCTTTCGCTCTTTGTCTCGGGTTGCTAGCGAAGCTTCGTGTAGACCAAAGGCAATAATTCGTCTGACTTGATCCACATAGAGTGTCATATATGTAGACCTTTTTGATTCGTTTTCTGCAGTCGCTCTAAACGCTCTTGTTTCGTTGAGATTCTCTTTGTATAGTAAAAACTGCGTCTAGTTCCAGCGGGAAACGGGCACAGCACGAACAGGATGGGCTCCCGGAGTGTAGTATACTCTAGGAAAGTTCATGAAGCACTGACACTCCTGAGTAATCCACTTTTTAGAGCAGGCTAATATTAAGGTATCATTCACACATCTAAAGTTCGTGATTATTTTGTATGTATTCTTATTCCGCCTCTTTTCTCCTTGCAAAGCTTTTCTCATATTTTCAATATATCCCCTACATATATTAAATATCATGAGATACAATACGGCCTTGTCATACACTAGCTTGTGGTCTAAGTGGTTTGGAAAGACCGTTGTTGACCTTTTTTTCCGAAAATGATTTCGTATAGGTTTTTAAGTAAAAGTGGATGCTTGTAAACCCCATATTTTCTAATACCAACCAAAACATTCTCCAATTCACTCAATGTAACGCCTTAGTGCAATCGACGTAGTATAAATAGGTTTAACATTAAATTAATATGCTTTTTCTCTTATTCGTCTGATATTTAAAATTTGCTCTCTCATTTTTTTTCTGCCATAAATGATGTTTGCTTATCAGGTATCTATGGGAGCGAGGTTTTAAGCTGTGGCATACATGAAGCCGAATGTGACTAGAATGTTACATAAGATATCCCCTTATTACGCTTTGCAAATTATCAGTTATGTCACCTCACATGTAACTTATAAAAAATAATTACAGTTTTGACAAAAAAAAGCAACAAGTTTCATCCTTTCCGAATCATAAGATCTCTAAATAGACAATCAAGTGCAAAATAAAAAACACTGTATATAACTATCCCTCATGGGCTTTTGAATCGTTCAATTGTTAAGATGTTATGGATTGTTTATCTTAACTTGTGTGATTTTTTCAGTACGAACGAAGAACTGCAAGCGACACTTCAAGAACTAACAGATCTTCAACGGCAGCTCACCGAACTACAACAAGAAAACGAACGCCTTAACGAAGAAAAGACACTTATGTTCGACAGTCTATGTCGTCAAACTGAAAGATTAAACGATTCGCGATCAGAGGTTGAATCTCTGAAGCAACTTTTATATCAAGTAAGTAGTTTTCAATTTATTTTATTTTTCTATCTATTTATGTATCCACAAGGAAACTAAGTTCCTGTAGCTGGCTGTATACCATGTATCACAAAAAATTTATTTAAACATGCTTTATAAAAGGAGTATAATTAAAACACCTTATTGGGCTACATCACAGAACGGAGATTGCTGGTCCTGAGACAAAGTGTCTACGAGGACTTGTTGATAGCAACTGATTGACATTATCAATTGCTATAAACATGATTGAATCAGTTGCTATCAACAAGTCCTCGTAGACACTTTGTCTCAGGACCAGCAACCTCCAGTGGAATCTTACATTGCCATGTTATCAATTTCAATTGTAACTTAAACATCATATGTTACTTACCTACTCCTTGGAGTTACAACCCTTCGTGGGTTTTAGCCGACTCGACAACATGCCTCCACTGTTTTCTGTATTGAGCAACCTCCATCCAATTCTCCACGTCCATAGTGCTTAGCTCTCCTGCTATATTATCTCGCCACCGGAGACGAGGGCGTCCGCGTGGTCTCCTTCCAGTTGAGACTTCCTCCTACAGCAGTCTTACTGTTCGTTCGTCAGAATATCTTCTGAGGTGTCCTGCCCATTGGAGTCTTCTGGACTTTATTTCTTTTATGATGTTGGCGTCTGGGTAAAGTTCTTCGAGCTCTTTGTTAGTTCTTATCCTATATTGTAATGATGCTTCATCCAGCACAGGGCCAAAGATCTTCCTTAGGATTTTTCTTTCCCAAACACATAGTCTCTCTTCGTTTGCCTTTGTTATCGTCCACGTTTCGCTTCCGTACGTCTTGTTAGTTGTTTTGGTTTTATAAGGTTTTGGAGGGCAAAAACACATCTGTTGCCGGCCTGGATCCTGTTGTTTATTTCCTGTGATCCGTTATTGTCTTCAGTTATTGTTGTTCCAAGATACTTGAATTCTGTAAC
Organism: Diabrotica undecimpunctata; assembly: GCF_040954645.1. Taxonomy (NCBI): domain Eukaryota; kingdom Metazoa; phylum Arthropoda; class Insecta; order Coleoptera; family Chrysomelidae; genus Diabrotica; species Diabrotica undecimpunctata. The sequence continues at coordinate 133,278,591 of NC_092809.1, read as the reverse complement.
GCGCTCAAAGTTAAAGTCATTGTTGGTGATGTTCTGACCTATTCTGTCTCTGCTTTTGGCTCTGATTGCGGCTCATATACATATATTTCGTCTTGTTTTCGTTGATTTGGATCTTGATCTTCTCTGCTTCCTTCTCAATCCTCACGAAAGTCTCCTTCATCCTTAATAGTGTGTTTCCTATAGATCGATATCGTCTGCAAATGCCAGTAGTAAGTTTGGTCCTTCTCGATGAAATACTGTATTCGGTTTTTCGATTCTTGCACTTCTGATTATGTGTTCCAGAGCTAAGTTGAAGAGTTGTGGTGAAAGTGCATCTCCCTGTTTTAGTCGATTGTTTATTTCAAATGTCTCCGAGTATTGTTGTCCAACTCTCACCGTACATCGTAACCGTTCCATACACATCCGTATCAACCCGACTATTTTTTTTGGAAAGCCAAGTTCCTGCATCGCTGTCCACAGTCTGGCCCTGCATACTCTATCAAATGCTTGTTTAAAATCTATGAACATCTGATGAAGCTCATGATCAAACTCCCAGCATATCATATAAGATCAAATAATGTAACTTAAATTCAAATTTAAATTTACAAATGACATTATTGTTTTCTTTTTAGGAAAAGGATGACACTGGACAATTCGAAACAGCTGTAGAACGAGAACAAAAGTTGGTGGATCTATTAAAATCGGCCCAAGAGGAGAGGGAGGGGTTGCTAGTAAAGTTAGAGCAACTAAACAATGAGCTGCAAGAAGCTAGATCGGGCATTATAGGTAAGTTGTGGACGATTTTCGTTGATCCCAAGTATTTAAATGTTGTTTATATCAGAAGAATTATGACACGTTAAGTTGAAATTGTATTTATTTAACTAATTTTTTTTATTGCAGACAAAGACGAACAAATCGGCCAACTAAGAGATAGAGTGAGAACTCTAGAGTGCACCTTGGACGCTAAGCATGCCGAACACAAACAGTTGGATCAAGAACTGGCTCAAGCTAAGGATCAATGTAGCGGAAAGCAAATAGAAATCAATAGACTGACTGATTTACTCGACAACGCTAGAACAAAGGTATATATACTACAGTTTATTATATTCTTCACGTTATATCTTATGCAGACGATCTTTACAGGAGATTGTAAATTTGTTTGTTTTTTTTTAGATCAATGAATTGGAACAAGACCGAGCCCTCAGTGATAAATCGGAACTAGACGAACTACTGGATAATGCCAGAAAGGAAAAAGATACTCTGGAGTCTGAAGTTGCTCATTTGAAGGAGCAACTAGCCATTAGCAAAAATGAAATTGAAAAGCTAAGAGAGCAAGTATCAATTTTGCAAGAGGAGTGTAAGGTACGAAACTAAAAACTAAGTTCTCGACATCCTTTACTATAAATAGTTACACTTGTATACATGTAGAAACAATTGCTTGTTATAAAAGATTATTATCTGTTTTAGGTAACCCGAAATAACGCAAAAACCACACAGTCCGATTTGGAATACAAATGCGAGAAATTGGTGAAGGAAAAGAATGGGTTAAATGAGCAATTGCAAGAATTCCAGGATGCTTTGAACGAGTTACAGGTAAAATTTACTAGATTTTAATTTTATAATTAATCATTTTTATAAAGTCTGTTCTACAATACACAAATTTCTGTACACAATGTGATAGATGCTTATTTCATATATGTAAAACAATTGACATGAGAACAACCTAAAAGTATTATAATTTTTATTTATTCAGAAATACCTTGCGGTACATTACTGTTGCAATTGGGTCAGGCATGATCAATAACCTACTTATATTTAACTTATTATACTAAAGGTTTTTAAAACTAAAAGTTTACCCTATGGCGTCCTCTTATCTTACATAATGTACTAGAACTAACATGCAATACTATACAGCACTCTGCTTTCCACTACACTAAAACTAGCTCAAAGGATGTTGTCCTTTTAAGTCTCGTTATAGCTCCATTCTTGTCAAGGAGCTGAATTACCTCGACATTCCCATGGTTATGAAGTCTGCTCGTAACTTTCTGCTGTTCTCTTGATCACTCTGTCCACAGTTTCCATTTCCAGGTTCCCTTGGAGCTCACTATTGCGCACGTACCAAGGGGCATCAACGATATTCCTCAATACTTTGTTCTAGGATCTTTGGATGTTATTTATATTACTAGCTTTGGCACATCTCCAGGGTTTGACAGCCATACTCATATTGGTCTTAGTATTTGCTTGTATTAACAATGTGTTATGAATTGATAATGAAATTTTTCTCAATAATCCAATGAATTTTCTTATATCGAACTCTCCTCTTTTCTTTTTGACGTATACTTTTCAGCTCAGTCTCCCTTCTAAGGTGATATCTAGATATTTTGGTGATAATGCATAAGGAACTTCGATATCATTTATTCTAAGTGGTAAATTTGTGATTCTTTTTTTTTTGTAAAATTAATATGGGCTTGACTTGGTTTCATTTAATGTGATTCGCAATTTTGTGGTTTGTGGAAGGTGGCAATAGTGTTTTGTTCTAATTCTGGAATATCACACTATCTAGGAGATACCGGACTGGGTTAATACGCTTCCTTGTGGCACTCCAGCTATTACAAATGAAACAAATTTGAACTGGAAAGATTAAAAAGTTATGTCCAAATTTTGTTAAAAATGTGTTTACAAAACTAAAAACACATAAAAAGGTTGTCTGATAAGTTCTCAGCCTCTTCGATGGATGCCAGCACTACTTGTATGGCTTTTTCTCACTTATCGTAGTAAATTTGTCAGTAAATGTTTCATTGGGCAAGTACTATTCATTATAACATAGCTACATCTTGCTGCAACCGCTCTGAAGACATGCTTAGACTTGCTCAGTCTAATGGTTGTGGATTACACAACGTCTATCTATGGGGTGCCGGACACTTCTGATTCATTGACAACCGTATAGTTGTCGCGAAGTGAAGGGGTCATGTTGGGTGGACCATGATCACCAAAATGCTGAGCGTTTGTTAATTGTGGACCTATTGACGGGCTGGACGGTAGAAACAAACCACTCTTGTTGGCTCGTTATGGTACAATAATCCAGGCCAAATGGAAAAAACAAACAATCTCTGTGCTGTTACCACTGCTGGAACAATACCAACTGGTACTGGCCACTCTAACATGTCTTATACCTTGCTGTTGCCGGTGATACGTGTCTGCTCGCTACTTAATGACACGATGTGTGGGTAGGCGTGAGATGAAGGCCTTAGATAGACTGTAGAAAATATTAGAATTCAATACCGCCCACAACATACTCAAAGATAGATTTGCTGAACGGTTATAAATATCAATGAATAGAACGAAAACACAAGGGTCGAAGTCTGATGTCTCAAATAGGTAAATTCGGAATAGGAAACGAAAGTCTAAAAGAAGGAACCTGTTTTCTTGCAGTTAAGGTAGGAAATATCACATTTTGTAAGTAACACCATAAACTGCTACACCTCAGAGTCGGGAATGAGCGAGCAGAGCCCTAAGAGGGACTGAGCTGGGAAGGCGTCTAGAATTGAAATGGCATTGACTGGAATTCCACCTATATCCATAATTACCATGACACCAGGAATTATCGACAAAGTGCACGTTTATTGAGACCAGTTCAGTCTGCGTCAATCATTTTTGATTTCTACACACAAAACGGCATCCTGCCTTCTCTCGGACTCCTTACTTACCACACCTAGTATCTGCATACTTTTCCTACTTCCCAAACTCTTGAAACGACAAAATATATGTGAACATAATATAGCATAATATATCTTTTTAGGCATTTTATAATTTTTAACATTTTTTTTTCTATACTTCCAGGTTCAAAGCCAGTGTCAACTTGAAGATAAGAGGCAACTTTCAGCTGTTTTGTCTGAGACTCAGAGAAATCTCAGCGAAGCGGAGAGAAAGAATATGATATTGGAAAGCGAAGTGGACGAACTGAAAAAACAAAGATCCGAAGAGGTAAGTCTTTCATAAAACCTACTATTCAATTATCTATTTAATTAACACTGTAACTTTAGATGCCCTGAATTGATTTAAGAAAAACACAAACATGTTTATTTGTAATAGAAATTTATTATTTTGTCTAATTTTTGATGATGACGATCACTTCTTTCACTCTTAGCTCTAGTAGTGTCTACTACTAAGGTTTTCATTCTGGAGTTTTTAATAGTAATTTTGTTTGATTGATTGTAGAGTATGCGGTACTTGGACATGGAAACATTTTCTATCTCAATAGCATTGTAAGCTCCTCACACTCGGACATCACATATTACGTCGAAGAAATCTACTTTACTAACTGTCATAGTTCAATTATTATCTGCTAGTTGGCGCTGGTAATTCGCCATTTTTAATACAAATTAATTCTCAAATTAATTACAATTATTAAACAAAAAGTTTCCTTATATGGTAATCAAGCCCTTAACCTATGGCTTCGTAGGAGGACATGGTAGCGCTGGGTTATGTGGACAATTGATATTAATTGTCCAGCATAGGTATAAAAAAAGCAGGGTAAGAATATGAAATGACCAATATTTTGGTCAAAATTAATTACTGATGAAATAAGGATATTTGAATCATCAAGTTGTAGAGAGAATTAGTAATAAATCATCTGTATTGTTTTAAGAACAAAACATGATTGATTAAAATTCAGTAGGTTGAAATGTCTGGTGGTAGTTCAGATTTCTTTCCTAGGTGGCGCCAGGAATTATCATCCCGGACAAACTGTGTTTCCGTGTGACGTGTCGTCCTAGCCTTTTATTATATTAGATTTTTGAATTGCGATATGGGCTTTTTGTAACATTATATTTCTGTGTTTTTTTCGTGAAGTCATAATGTCTGTCGTGGTGCCATGTTTGACGACAGTCAGACATGGCATCATGATACTAGTTAACCAGATTCTGATGTTCTTCTAAGCTTTCAGATAATATTACTGTATCGTTAGCGTATCTTTCGTTAGCAATTTCTTTTCCCCTCTATTTTTACTTCCATAGTTGTGTGATATCCCTAGTTATTCCCCGGGATATTATTTGAATATATATTCAGATTTTCCCTGCTTTTCCACTGTTTTAGTGCTTTACTTAATCTTTGAACCCACAGAACAACGTAACAACTGGTGCCAGAAGTATAGTTAATCGAAAGAAGTTATTTTCGAAAATTTGTATACAGTTCAGTCGTCAGAGAGTTGACCCCTAAAAATCATACGAAAAAGCTAAATTTTGCCAAGAATATTAAATTTGGGACCCCAAAAAAGATGCAAAAAAGTTTACCACTTTTACCCCCAGACTTCCCCCTAAAACCCCACTGGTAGGGGGATCAAAACCCAAAAAAATCGATTTACCAAGAATCTGTACGCTGTAGAAAAAAATGGTTCAAATAAAAAATGTAGCTGAGATAATTTTAAACAAAAATGTTTATTATCACTTTGTGTGTAGAATGAACCATTCTCTCAGAAACATCACTTGAAGCTACCGTCGATTTCGAAAGTCAGTCACGTGCGCGAAATGTGTTCAAAATAATTTGTATCAGTTTGACGGTAAAAATTCAATGTCTTTTGATCCAAGTATCCTATCGACAAAAATGCAGATGCGTTTTAAAGGTAAAGAGTGCAGCTTTCGTATGCAGTTTTTGTATTTGATCATTTTCATCTCTGACAATTGGAGTAATAGTCAAAACAAAAAGCGAAACCAAGATGGTGAAAATTCGAGATATGATTACCGTAATGGAAAACGACAAGAAGAAAAAGAAAAACGTCTACAGGCTGAAGAGAGACGTCTTTAGAAAGAAAAGCAAGGTAAAGAGAAACGTTGTCAGGAAAACAGAGAGTTGCTCATGAGTATCAAAAATAGAAGCCTCAAAGGTCATTAAAGAAGATAGGGAAGAGAACTGGAGGGTTTAAAGGACGGAGTCAAGGTGAATGGCGTAAATATCAACAGCATCAGATATGCCGATGATACAGTGTTGATACGGATTCCGAATTGAATAGCAAGGGCCAACTCGGTCTTTGACCAATTTGGTATAAAAGTAAACATTAAGAAAACCAAAGTTAGGTCAATCTGTAAAAATCAAAATGTTCCTCAACTGTACACAATAGACGGGCACATTTTAAAACAGGTCAACGTACTCAAGTACCTGGGATGTTGAATCGATAGCAGTGTAACTCCTGATCTAAAATAAGAAAATTGAGAATAAAAAAACTTACAATGAAGAAAAAACTTCGTTTTTATAAAATGGTATTAAATTTTATTGGTTGGTTGATAACAACCAACTAATTGTTACCTCACAGGGCATAAGGTTCCCTTTTTCGAGCTGGGAAATGGTACGTTCCCTTAAAAAATGTAATCCTTTATCATCGACCTAGGGTCTTATTAATTTCAATGTTAGTTCCTAAAATTATGTAATTTTAAGGGTCATATGATCATGTGACTAGTTCCAAATACTATATAGACGTTTTTCACTGAGGATGATCTGAAACGTTGTGTATTTTAAGTTTTTTTAAACTATGGCATACAGTCAACCACTGGGAATTTCCCTTTTAAATTTTAAAATCGAGAATATTGCTTTCGAATAAAGCAAAATCCTCAAATACTGACTCAAAGCCACATACTGAGAAATAATAAGTAACAATATATAATAAGTACCGAAAATCGACAGGGCTAAATTTTGAACAGCTAATAAGAACTGCTGAAGACAGTGAAGAATTTGCAATTATAGTAGTCAACATCCATTGAGTAGAGAGAACTTTAAGAAGAAGAATGAAAATATGGAAGAGAATAATTGATACACGGATACGTGAAGAAATCGAAATATCCCATAATCAGTTTGGTTTTAGGCAAGGCAGATCAACAACAGATGCAATTTTCATTATAAAGCAACTGATGGAAAAATTCAAGAATAAAGAAACAAACGCTCATGTGGTACTCATTGATCTTGGACAACAGTGGTGCACCCAGAGTGGGTTTTGGGGGTTAACCCCCCCCCCCAGGAACCTATTCCGACACTGTTTACTCACAAATTTTAAAGACTCAAAATGGAGGTAGCATATCATAAAAAAATTTCGGTGCCCAACCAAAAACCCCCTTCCCCCCACAGGAAAATTCTAGGTGCGCTACTGTTGGTCAAAAAAAGAGTATTTGGAATGGGCATTTAAATACGGAGTTACTACAAATAAATGATGAATAAATGATAGACGGATAGATTGTGCAAAGTAATAGTTTTGAGTACTTAGGGTATATATTACATATTAACGGGGAAATAGATGGAGTTGCATGCAGTAGAAGAAGACGTCAATCACCTAATACTAAAAGTTATTTGCAAGTTACTGAAAGAAGTAGAATATATATATTCTAACAATCCTCTTTGTTTTATTTTTATTCAAATCTTAACATTAAATTCCAGTGAAAACTTATATGTTCACTTCTTAGACTTCCGAAACTGTATATGTACATATATATTATCTCCCATTTCGCGTTATCTTCCCAGCCATAAAATAATCCACCTGATACCTGACTTGTTCTTTAAATTCTTTGAAACCTTTATCTTATATACAATTTTTATATGTCGAGCCATATATCTGTTATAATCTTATCATATCTGACGATGATAAGATATAGAATGTATTGTCAACATTGTTTTAGTTTCGTCTCTTATTTTGTTGATTAATGAGTGATTTTCAATTACTAAAATGCTTACGAGTTTTTAAAAACGAGAAACTTTCGAAAATAGTTTGTATGAAGTTTTAGGTAATACTTTAATTTGTACATTTTTTAATTGTTGCAGAATACATAAAAAGCTAGTGTTATGTTAGACCATAAACTTTCGCAACTTTTAAAGATAGCCTCTTTATAAATCATGGATAGGTGTGGTAGGTTTTGTGGTGTAAGAATTTGTGACAGTTTTCAATGACAACGATATTGTTTACTACTGAATATCATAGTGAATCAAATTCTTTATTTCACGATTAATGTTTTTTTATGTATAAATCTCGTGACTATTTACAATACCTTCTCTTTACGCATTAGCCTTGGCGCCTTTAAATCAAGTCCTTCTGAAAGTCTTTATATCGAATCTTCAGAACCCCCACTTTTTATATGACGGCAACGTTTACTATTGTCTTACTTTTCTAGAATACGCTAATTCGAAAAAACCAGTAATTCAACTAATTCCATACCTATTCCATATTCTTCACCCTATTCTTCACCCTATTCCATATAATAGTCAACCTCGAGCACATTCTCTCCCATAAATTTTAAAACCTTTGCTAAAAGATACAAACCTAACAAACACAACTCCCTTTACTACGTCCAGGATTCCCACATGGACCAAAAAGCAACCTACTGTCCTTCCCAGCTTAAATCGATACAAGAAAGAAGAAACACCCACAACTCTTTTGGTACAGATATTTGAAGAACTTATACAGACACATCATCATCATCCAGCCTTCATTTATCACGTCCACTGCTGGACATAGGCCTCCCTTAAACTCCTACATTCTTTGAGATTGAGATCTCTTTGTTGCCAATTTTTCGTGATACGCCTAATGTCGTCAGCCCAACGTGTAGGTGGTGTTCCTCTACTACGTTTGTCTGCTCTTGGCCTCCAATGTGTAATTTTACTCGTCCATCGTGCGTCATGCATTCTCGCTACATGGCCTCGCATTCTCGCATACAGACACAGCATTATAACAAAATTCTGTAGACATATGCCTCTAAAGAAGAACAGGCCGTCGGTTGTGCCGTCAGCACCACTGGTAATAAAATACACCCTTGGCGCACCCCACGACCAATCTGGATATCCTCAGTAAGTTTATTTTCAACTTTAACTTTCGCTTATTCAACAAAATTTCTTTGAACCGATTATAATGCACTGCAAACAGGCCTACTTCTTAGAAAATCTGGAAAACATACAACTTCACCAAGATCCAAAGGCTAGTATCAAGAACAACTTATTAAGCAATTAGCAAACAGACTGGAACGTGCAAAATACAAAACTACGCACAATTCAACCAACTGTTACCTCCATCACCATACCACATATGAGCAGAAAAGATAAGTAAATGTCGTTTTAAAAAATTAGTTATACATGTTTCTAGTTACGAAATAAATTAAAAAATATAATATTTGTGTAGAAATATTTATAGATTACACGAATGCAACTGAAACGAGAAAAAGGAGTTTTGGTCTGTTCAAGTTTTCTATCATTATCTGCTGATTTTTTTGCGTAACATGTGACACACCTACTTCTGGTCAAACTTTATTTATTTCATTGCCTCTATATGGTAAACTTCACGAGCATGTGGCATCTGTTGTTTTGGATTTGTTAGTCTAAAGAAATCTACCGCTTGACAAACAACTCTTCCTTGAAAGATGTGATGGACATGGTACTCTTGGTTACTTTTTGGTAAATTATATAGGCGTTAACAATAGCTGCCCCTACAAGGAGCTCAATTGCTATTGAGAGTTTATTTGGTCGGATATATCTACAAATCCTTTGCTTGTATTGTAGTCGACAACAGAAACTGCCTTTTCAACTATTCCTCCGCGCGAGAGTTGCAGCCAAAAGTAAAACATGTACATAAAAATTGATGATGGATTCAGATTTAGCAATAAGACATTTGGGAGTAAAGTATGTAAAGTAACGTAAAAACTTCCGCTTCCGAATATATAGGAGTAGATACCATACAGTTTAGTTTCTAGATTAAAAACAAATTAGTCCAGAACTATAGACAAGTCTGTGTCATCTAGTCAGAAAATATATGTAGTATTAACAGAATGAAACTACATACAGTACTTTTACTTTAGGCTACTGCGTATCCTCATCATTCCTTCCTTTCTCACCCTCTTTACTTGTCTACAGGCCATGTATTTATTTCATCTTTTTTTTTTTCAGAATGAAGAGTGGGAGAAATTCCAAGACGACCTTCTGACTTCAGTTAGAGTTGCGAATGATTTCAAAACTGAAGCTCAACAAGAATTGCAGCGTATGATCTTGGAAAATAAACAATATAGAGACAGAGAAAGACAACTAAAAGCTGAAATAGACAAACTAAAGGGTGAGTATCGTATATTGCTTTTAATGGGAAAGGAATCATCAAACAAGCTAATGTATATTACTATAAAAATTAATCTGTAGTACAGAGGTTGTGGTTGATTCAGTATCAGTTAAGATAGACCCAAAAACAATGTGTTCTTCTCAACACGATTTTTTTATTTCAATTTTGAAAATCGTATATTGAGAACGATTTCCGAAGTAGAAATCGCAATGTCAAAGTAAACAGGTGTATGTTTGATTTAAATTGGAGTTAATTGCCATTAAATAAAGTAGACAATAGAACTACGACAAGAAAATACTTTCAGGACCATAATGTAAAATAGATAATTTTTACAAACGTCATTAAAAACATTTAATTGTTAAGCAACAGTTACGCTGTAGTTTTGTACCTCGTCTTATCTTATGAAGGTTAATTGATACATAAAGAAAAGCTGATGACTAATAAGTAGTTTAGAAAATAATATCTTGGTTTATTTTAGAGAACAAAAAGCAAAAATTCATGTCATAATAACATAGATTAATCACTTTTACAACCTCAACAAAATTTAAATACCATTTTTATATTGATATATATATATCGTTTGTATGATTCCACATTTATAGCTTATTTGTAATTGTACGCCTAGACAACAGTTTATGTATTTAACGTTACGCCATCACTTCTAGACTAAAACAGTGCATTTATCGAACAGTGATATCAGTGTGAGTGATTGTGCGTTAGTGTATGTGCTTAAACAACCTTCTTGTGCCTTAAAACTGTCTCCAATACTGCTTTCTGTGTTTGTGCGCGGTAGAAAACATTGAAAAGACTTTACTTTTCTGTATTTTATTCCTAAAATAGGTGGAACGTTAGATTCAACCAACAAAGACAACTTAGAAATGGATCTGCTTATAAAGCGACCTAATAGGCGCCGAGATCGGCCTCGACAGAATTCTGGAAATGCTTCTTCCAGCTCAAAGTCAGATAAAACAACGCCTCCACCGTCCCAAGCTAATACTGTTCGAAGGAGGGAAAATAGATCATTAAAGGCGAAACGATTAAAGACACTGTCGGTGGAAGAAGAAATGTTGCTGAAATCACTCAACAGTTACCATGCCGATATAGACAAAACAATACCAGATGAGTTTCTCACAGAGGAACAGAAAGTGATAAGAAAACTAAAAATTATATACGAGGATGACTACTTAAAGGTTAAACCGGTGGCACCTAAACCAAAGAACCAGCTAGCGATTAGTAAACCACTACTTGATTCAGTTCTGACTAATCCTAAGTTAATGGCAATCTTGAAAAATCCAAAAGTAAAGACCATTGAAGATATGGCGTCGTTTGAGAAAGAAGCCCCAGAAATCAGACATATTATCAGAGACATAGATAGAGCCGCGAGAGGCAAGAGTGAAGATTATACCAGATCGGAAAAAAGAATTTCTCTTATTGGTAGGAGTATGAGTATGAATCAAGTACATGAGATGGAAAACCTTAACAAAAATTTAAGATTGTATAGGACAGTGGAAACTGAAGATCTAACCGAAGAAAATAGTCCTACTATTGAACACCGAGTATCAAGCTTGGTACCGAGCGATTCAGCTTCAAACTTCAACAAAAGATACTCAGATTTTTCTCTTGTAGTAAAAGAGAGTATCCCAGAAAACATCTTCAATCAAAACGTTAAGTACTCCACTTTAGAAAGAATTGTCAAGACAATTCCTAAAAATGTACCAGAAAGTAAATTGAGCAACGAACAAAGATTTGCTTTAAAATTACTGTCTGCGTTGGAAGAAAGAAAGAACACTCTGAAAAAGAATGATAAAGCCAAGGGTCTACCTATCAGCAAACCAACAGAAGAATCCGTCCTTAGAAACCCTAAGTTAAAAGAGATTATTTATGATCCGGATATAAAGGAGGTGAGAAGAAAGTCAGAAGGTTATGCTTTTACTCCAAAAGTGGAAGAGACTCTACGTGCATACAAAAGCTACGACAATATTATGTTTACATTCGACGAAAAACGACGACCAGTGAATATGTATAATACTCCCAGCGAAACATCATCTGATACGTTTTCTAGTGCTGAATTCAATGTTGATACCAGTGAAGTAGGGCCGTATGAGTCTTTTTCTGCACCTTGGCAACCACCTCCACGAACACCAAAACCCCCAAGAAATGTAGAGTTTATCACTTTTTCTAAGCAAACGTCTGTCGAGCAGAAAGGAAGTCCTCGTCCAAACAGTGTTGAAGTGCTTGTTACTATACATAAAGTATCTTCAGACAAAGAAATAAATAAACCTGGTGCGATGTCGACGACTGAAGTAGAAGTAGACAAACGTAAGACCAAGGAAAGATCACCAGACTTGGATTCGTTAGTATATAATGACACCATCAAAAAGAAACCAAAAGGTATCAAGGAAGACGAGTTAAAAGTTGATCTGCTTCAAGATAAAATTAAGAAATTAACCAACCGCGAAAAATTAGACCAAACTAGCAAGAAAAATATGTTAGAAGCGGAAACTTCTACAGATAACTCTCATAAAATAGATAAGAATGTCATTTACCCCCCACCGCTGCATTTTGCTACAGTCGAAACTGTCGATATTGCTCCGATTGAGACTTATAATTCACTAGAGTACAATGATACCTTTAAAAGATCTTTTAAAAGAGGAAAATCATCTAGCGAAAATGAAACTGATCGAATGGCTACAGTAACAGTAAGTGATACAGATGAAACGATAAAGAACATAACTGAAAAATTTGATACGATCCATAAACTGATTCAAGAAGATAAACATTTCATCGATACATCGATAGAGAAAGAGCTACATAAAAATAAAGACGATATTGGTAATATAGAAGAAAGTGTATTATTGAGAGACAAATCTGATATACCTAAAAATACTACAGATTTTGTAACTGGACCGGAAGATTTTATTAGCACAGAAATAGAACAACTCTCTGACGATATATTAGACGGAGGACCAACACACTCACCTGCCTACGATTACCGTGATATACTGAAAGAAAATAGGTTCGGAGTTACTTCACCCTTGAACTATCGGATGAGCTATAAAGATGTTGTGAAAGAAATTAAGAACAGATTCTCTGTTAACGAAGAGGACTTTTCAAATAATAAAAAGAGCTCTGACGAAGCTGACCATGGTTCGAGGCCGGTATCTGAAGAGGTTCAGATAAGGCGTAGTAAGAGTAGTATAGACAGGGAAATGGAGCACATTTTTGAACACTATCTTAAAACTAGGGTATCTCAGATTATCAAACAGACTGAAAGTAAATCGCAAGTAGATCCTGAACTTCAATTAGAAGCGCCTATCGCTCCTCCAATGTCAACTAAGAAGCCTGTTGAGGCAGATTTAGAAGAACCACAAACCTTGGAAATAAAACGTATTTCTCTACTTTCTAGATCATACAACTCGTCTGAAAATATAGCAGATAGCGAACCTGAAGACCATTGTTCTTCATCACATGGACTACAAACACCAGAAGCCAATAAAAGCAATGAAAGTGAAATTTTTGACTATTCTAAATTTTCACCCAAGGAACTCGCTTTCTCAGACGATTCTTATTTTGAACTAAAAGATGGTAGTGCTAAACGTATTGTAGCGTTCGAAGATTCAGAAGAAACTAATGAATTTGTTGAATGTGCTCAAGACAGCAGCACAAAAAACATTGCAGTTGAGAAAAATGCAGCGCAGATAGCTACAGTGACATATCAGAATACAGTACAATCAGTTGAAATATCAGGGCAGCTTTCCAAAGCAGTTAATGATGTGTTTGATGAACGTGATAAAGATGCTAGTTTGACTAATGTTAAAAGTGTAGAGGATAAAGAAAAGTTAACAAGTAATCTAGAAGCCCAAACCGTAAAACATTCTACTACGGAATCGGAAAGAAATATTGGAGAACCCATAACTAATGCACTAAATAAAAACTTATCTGAATCATCATCAGAACACATAGTTGCTGAAGATACTACAAAAAAAGTAACAAATCGAGTACAATCTGTAACTATATCACATGATAGTGTTGGACAGTTTGCTGAGTTAGTGGGAAATGCTCCAGATATTATTAAAATCATTCAAAGAGAGTCTTTTGATCCGAAAACATACGACACTGCATCCTCCAACGAAGTAGTTGTAGATGGCATAGATGAAAACAAAAATAAAGCTTTAACAGCAACATATACTGTTACAGATATCACATATGGTATACCTTTGGTGGCTAGCTTTACAACGAATAATGTTGAAACAGCAAATATCTCTACAGAATCAACTAATACAAGTAATGAAGAATCTTTATCACTTAATGAAGTTGTGGATATAAAAAGTTCCGATAACCAACATGGAGAAATGCGCAAAGAGATTGATAACAAAATCTCACCCATTCCAGATTTTAAGATAACACCAGGAGACGATTTTTCTCATCCTACAGATCAATTTGAGCTGACCGATGAAGAACTCAACATTATACGTCGAGCTAAAAAGCAAACGCTTTCCAGACCAGTATCTGGGCTCAATGATCAAGATTTGGAGCTTATTCGGTCCTTGTCACTCACTTACTTAAATGATGAGTCAGTAAATACTTCCAATAACGACATTGATAATCATAAGGCAAGTACAGATGTAGACACAGCTAAACAAAGTCCAGAAATAGTTGAAGATGATAAAGAATTATTAATGACAACACAGGATAAAGTTCCTCGGCTTATTTCTGATACCAGTCATGATAATAATAAAGTAAAGTATACGTTATCTTCTGAAACTACGACAGTTGAACCTGCCATTCCCAGAAATATGTCAAAAGAAAGGTCTCTTGCTATTAATCATCAAGTGAAGCTGATTTCCGAATCAGACGCCAGCAATTTACTCGAAGACGATAACATCAGTCTGCCTAAGACTAAAACATTAGCAGTAACTAAGCCAGACGCAGCTGATGACCTTGAAGCTTTCTTTGGTACTATTGGTACATCACGAATCGTACCAGGACATAACCATAGCCAGGGTAGTCCAAGCAAATCAAAGGCTGTACCAATTAGTAATCCCAAGGCCGCTGATGATCTAGAATCTTTACTAGGTGCGATTAGTACTTCAAGAGTGGTGAAAGGACATAAGGAAAAGACACACCTGAAGCCGGGTTTAAGGAGTCGGCATTTATCACCGAGTCAGGAAGATAAAATCAGTCTAAGTAAACCAGAAGCTCTCCCAGTAAGTAAGACAAGTGCAGCCGATGACCTTGAAGCTTTGCTAGGCACCATTAGCATTTCAAGGAATAAAGCACCGAAGAAAAAGTTGAATAAGACCGGAATACATAATATTTCATTAGAAAATATAGACGAAAATATTAAAATGGAAATTCCTTCGCCCGATAAAAAGATTTCCGTTCAGGTTGATGCCCCTAAAGTGATTGAGAAAGTAAATGCAGTTAATGATTTAGTTCAAGATAAAACAGATTTTGAAAAATCTGAAATAGTTGTGGGTGTCTCTTCCGATAGCGGTACTAATAAGGCCAAAGTAGACCTGATTAGCACTGAGGCTACTAAGAACGCTCTAGATTCTGACAAGCCTCAGATAGTTAGTGTTCAAATGGACCAAGATGGTAATATTGAAGATACGAATACATGTACTAGGATCAAGACAAATGAAGAAATGAATCAAAATGTACAAACAACTTCCCAAAAGGTTGTACAAAGTGGTGACGGAGAATCAGATAATTATGAAGTCAAATATAGCTCTGAAACGTCTGGTGTATTAGAGCCAAATCAGTTCAAAAATGTAATAAATGAATCGGGCACTTTAGAAAAGAGAACAGAGAGACATACTATTTTATTAAGAAATAAGAATATCGACAGAACAGAAGTGAAAAGCTTAAGTTTGGAAAAAGACGGAGATATTTTGAGCAGCAAAGTTTCACAAACAATAAGGTCGAGACCAAGATCAGATAATCTAACCGACAAACGTGTCAAATCATTCGCACAGCACTTTGAGCGTCTATCAAAAGAAAGACCTAAGAAAGAACCAATTTATGCAAACATAAATGTTTCAAAAAATCAACATTTTATCATGTCACGACACTCTGAATCTATTGAGAAGAAACCTTTACCTGTCCCTCGTTCTAGAAATCATGTCGGCAAGGATTTTGACAGTTTGAGTGACACACGTTCAACTGACAGTCATGAAGTGATTAAAAATATGTCGGAGCATAAAAATTTTAGTGAAAGCGAAAGACCATGTATCGAGGAAGTTGCGAGTTCCGTGGCGACTGTTTTAAAAGTACAAGGCCTTCCCATTAGTACCCAGTACTCTTCTGAAGATAGTACACAAGAAAAACAAGAATCTCAAAGTCATATTGAAACAAATGTTATAATAACCGATTCTACGAAAGATGAAGGTGACAAACAATCTGAAGTTGGAAAAATTGAAACACAGAATCTGGAGAAGACTACAGAAAAACCGCAACTGTTGAGTTCTGTGGAGAAGGCACAGCTGTGGAATTCTATGGAAAAGCCTCAGGATCAACGGGAATATAGCGGTGAAGTAAGTATTTAATTTTATTTATGATTCTTCTTGCGCGAACAAATGTGTTTATTTTAAATTCGTACTTTACTCTAACCCAAATTTTATTCTACAAACTATTTCTTGTTTTATTGATGAAGTTTTATTCTATAGTCATTAGTTTTTCCTTTTTTCGACAATATTTCTATTTTTTTATCAAACAAATTTGACATAAACTTGAACTTTATGGTAAATTGAATTTTTGGTTAACTTAAATTAGTCAGAGAAACGGTAGAGAAGAGACTCAAATAATACTATACAGATCAAGACTGTAAATATTAATTTACAGTCACATATTAAGGGTACATCATTAGTAGAACAGAGCTAGGGTCTGACAATCGTTCAATAGACAATTTTTTCAATAGGCTTTTCACACGGCATCATCATCATCCAGCCTTCATTTATCACGTCAACTGCTGGACATAGGCCTCCCTTAAACTCCTCCATTCTTTGCGATTTTGTGTTCTTTGTTGCCAATTTTTCGTGATACGCCTGATGTTTCGTGATACGTCAGCCCAACGTGTAAGTGGTCTTCCTCTACTACGTTTGTCTGCTCTTGGCCTCCAATGTGTAAATTTTACTTGTGCATCGCTTCTCATTTGTCTTCTTCGATCTAGCAGCGTTTCAGTATATGGGCTTATTTTACTATCTGATGTTCTTTTAGGACAGTGCACTCGGTGACTTTCTTGTAAGGCGTTTATGATGGAATTATTCAAGTCATTAAAATCGTTCTCGGAGGTTTCATGCATTAGTAACTTATTATTGATATGTGCCTGATATTGGTATGTTATCTAATGGGGGTGTCCAGATACCATGAGATTGATTTTTAATCATTATGTTTCTTTCCCTTTTTGTGTTGATTTGGACTTTCGCTCGTTGGTCACTGCTTGTGGTGAACTTGTTGAGTACTGTTACATCTTTAATTATTGGTTTTTTGTCACTTATAGACTTTCCCAGGTCCGTCTTCTGAGCATTTTTTTGTAAAAGAAGCTGTTCATGTTGAATAAATTATTCTGGAGTAGGAATCCTAGTAGCGTTTCTCCTTTGTCATTTCTTCCTGGGGAAGGGTAAGAGGTGGCATTCGGATGTTTGCAGAAATAGTTAGGTGATAACTTCTGTAATAATGATTGACTTATCTTCTCTCTCAAATAGGTCGGGAACATTAATAAAAAAATTAAATAATTTAAAAATGATAAAATAATTTAGTATTTATTGTTATTTTGCAGCAAGGGTATTAACTTAAAACATTATTAGCTAACCGTATTTTATAAAAAATTTAATTGTCCCTATTTTATTTTAGTACGACTTTATTCCGAAATGAATTTTAAAGTTATAAGCAATAAAAATAGAAAAAAAATCGATATTTTAAGTAATTTTTAAATATTTTAATTTATTTTCCCCGACCTATTTAAGAGGGAGGATGAGTCAATTGTTAGTACTAAAGTTATGACCTAACTATTTCTGCAAAAATCCGAATGTCACTTCTCACATCCAAATTTCGTCGTTTTTTTACAGATCCGCCCTAGTCTTAAGTGTGTTACCAACTTTTACATGGTAAAGGTTATGACATCTATCGTTTTTTCTATATTTTTTTTTGTTCCTACAATTTTTCTTCTCTTTTTACTCCAACGCTATTAATTAACAGAGTGGCAAATTTTGAAATTAAAGCTCTTCGAGCATTTACTTTTACCGTTTTTCTTAATTATTTAAAAAATCAATAATTAAAAATTAAAAAAGTAATTAGAATTCAATAAAAAATCATAAAAAAGTAATTAAAAAGCATTTTTAAATAAATTACAGCCTGATGTCTTTTTCCACACTCCTCCTTCCTTTCAGGTAGTAGGTGTAATTTAGGGTTTGTTTCGTTTCGGTTTTTATCAAATCTGTTTATATGGCTGTCCATGTCGTTCTTTAATCTTTTATTTTCTGGCTGATCGAGTAGATGTTCAATTCTTTTTTCACGTATTTATTTTTTTGCCTACCTATATGAGGAGGTAAAATGCAAACAAGCTTAAGTCACAAATAGGTAATTTTTCAGGGGTTGGGGGGGGGGGGGGGGGGCGAAAAACTTGTAGCTTTGCTCTGAAAAAGGATAATGAGATGTAATCGATGTTATGCAATAGTATTGGTTCCATGCGATTAAAATACTCATTTCAGTTAGGGTAGCTAAAAAACAGTTTAAAAAATTGATTTCGTTTTGGCAATAAGACTTTTTGCACGAACTCAGTGGAAATATGTCGTTTTGCACGTAAAATGTTGTGCACATAAGCTGATTTACATGTAAAAACAGTAATAAAGCAACAAAGTAAAGAAATAGTCACAAATTTCTTCCTGCTCCTCACCAGCAGCTGCTGTAGTGGGTCCATCACAAATCAAACTCTTGTACCAACCAAGGCGTGAGATCAGAAGTAGACCAGTCCTCTCCAAACATTTTTTTTTAAG
This sequence comes from Diabrotica undecimpunctata, assembly GCF_040954645.1. Taxonomy (NCBI): domain Eukaryota; kingdom Metazoa; phylum Arthropoda; class Insecta; order Coleoptera; family Chrysomelidae; genus Diabrotica; species Diabrotica undecimpunctata. The sequence continues at coordinate 133,259,544 of NC_092809.1, read as the reverse complement.
TTTGTCAACATCTTTGGTCCTTTCTTTGGTTAACACATGATGAAGTGGTAGTTCTTCCAGTACCAACACAATCTTTTTGTAGACAAAAACACACAAACTTTTCCCTTTTTTCGGAGGTGTTCAATTTCTTCTTGTGTCCGGTAGCGAATTTCAATTCTCTTCAGTTTACTAATTGATTGGATGTCCTTATAGTATTTCACTTTTAACTCCTTCACACTGATCATTATATATTTTACTTAGTTTACTAATACTTAACTCACTACACCGATACAATCTTTTGGACTTCTTTCTGCTGTAATATGATTCAGTTCCTCTGAGCTTTTTTATGTACTATCTAACACTTTCCTTCTTCAGATAGTTCTTATTTTTTGTAGTGTCACCTCCTACGCAAAATGCACTGTTTTGCCTATGTTTTTTATTCTAGTTTCTCCAAAACCAACAACTGTGCGAAAAAATTTCAAACATACAGAAGTTTTAGCAGCAGAGATAATTAGAAAGAAGTATTGTATTGAGTACTTTTTCTCAGGTCCAGGTTTTTCTTTTTATTTTTGTTACCTGCTTATTTATATTATCTTGTCTTTGTTTGTTTGAAACTTCATAAAACTCTTCTTTGAAAGCTTTGATATAATTAGGCCTTATTTTTACGCACGTGAAATAATTATTGTGTGCTTACATAGTACAAAAACTAGGCCTATTTTAGGAGCTGCTTATCCGGTAATTTGTTTACTTTTCCTTTTTCCTCCTTTAACTCTTCTCTTTCTAGTCCCTTCATTTCGTTCACCAACACTTACACTTCCATCTGCACCATCTATTCTCCTTTAAATAATAACGTAATTACTAATAGTTTCTAAAGACGTTGACAATCTAAACAGTAGTTACAAAAGCTTTTAATACAAAACCCTTACATAAACTCAAATTTGCAAGACTCACTGGGTCAGCTGGGTGGCAATTGCAGCGCTTCTATTGGTTGGTTGGAAATAAGCCTGTTTGTATGGACCAGTACAGTTGAAATACGTTGTTTTGCATGTACAGGTGGTTTTTAACATGCTGTTGTCATTGGAAATAAATTTTTTTTCATCAATTAAATAGAATACAACAATTTAGCTACAAGAGAACAATGCATTGGCACATCTAACCCATTTTTGATTTTTGTGTGACTTAAGGCTGTTTGCATGTTACTTTCTCATATATTGTTGATGTATTATAACAATAAATATTTTCTTTTTCATAGGCATCATCATCATATTCTGTAATAGCGGTAACCAGTACAGCAGAAAAGTTGGATCTTAGAATACCATCTGAAACTCACGTAAATCCGATCCATGAATCCGACGCTTCAACGTTAAACCTCTTCAATTTAGAAGGTATGGACTCTGCCAGCATTGACGGCACTGATGTTGGTCTCTACAGATCCACCACACAGGAAATGAACAAGAAGATCGGATATGATGTAACCTACTTGGGAGAACTAAGCGACACGGATAGCTATGAAGATCCCAAGTTCTTGCTACAAGAAGATTCTCAATCTAAGCCAAAAATCGTAGATTTTGTTCCTCTGGATTACCAAACCCAAAACATGTTTCCGAACAGTAGTAATATTCCCGAATATCAGACTTTAGAACGAGAGAAGGTTTACCACGTGTTAAATTCTGCCCCTAAATCCATGGTTAACAAAGCAGATATTAAACAAGCAGATGATGTAGACGTTAAACACAAAAATGAAGACCAGTTAATAGAATCTGAACCAAACAAATTTCCTGAAAACGCGATTAAATTAGAAGGTTCTCCCGGTCAAGAAAAAAGTAAATCTGCAACTGATCTGAACGCTATTTTGTCTAAAAGTCAAACTAAAATGGATATCCCAAAACGCAACATTCCTCTCAGCAGTACAACCCAATCAAAAAGTAAAATTGATCTCCCAAAAGAACTCAAACCTAGTACCTTCTCGGCGGCCAAGAAGATTTTCCAAGAGCTAGAAGCAAAAAATTCGCCTAAGCATTCCTCGAAAGATTCTGAAACTATGAGGTCGAGTGTTAACGTTCCATGTTCAGAAAAGTCTGAAGTGTCGCCTGCCGTCCATTCCAGTAATAAAGAAGAATTATCACCAGAAGAAATTAATAAAGAGATATAGTATTCAAATTATTTTTCATTGTATGTGTGAAGCTTATTGATATTTTTTGTACAGTTTTGCATGGAAATATATTTTATAGTTTAATAACAAAATTATATTATAGTTCCTTCAAGGAATATTGTACTTTTATTTTAAAGATGCATTAACTTAACTTCGGCTAAATTTTGTAACGTAGTTTGTCCACTAAATTTGTGTTCAACGTTCATCTTAATTCTTACTTACATTGCAAGTCCATCTAAAAGAGTGTCATATATAGTATATATGTCATATATGTCATTCTATAGTTTTCGTTTGTGACACATCTGTCATTTTTTAGTCAAATCTCTTTATCTCTATTCCATTCCCTTCTGTCTTGTATATTTTCACCTTGTTTAGAATGTTCATCTTCCTCGTTTTCCTCTAAGTCGCAAATTTGTTCGTTTTCATTCAAATGGTGTCTTTGATGAGTTCGTGTTTCTCTCAGAGCTCTCTGTTCATCTGAATCCTAATTTTGTTATTGAATAATCGCTCTGTTGGTATTCTTTCGCCTTGACCGGTTCCATGTCTAGGCCAATTAAATCTTTTTTTGTCACTTTTTCTCAGTTGTTCTCTGTTACAGTATTCCTCTCTTCCTCTACAACTCTTCCTTTCTCACGCTATTTCTCTCTTTATTTCTGTCTTGCTCTTCCCCTTGCAGTCATTTTCTCCCCTAAAGTCCGCGTCTCTTTCCATTGAAGTCTCTATCTCTGTGTTTTTGTCTTGCCTTCTCTGATTCAGTTTCCTTCTCGCACACTCCGTGTGTCTTTGCCTCTATACACTTTGTCCGCATCCATTTCCCTCTGTTGCTATATTTCTGCCAATCTTTTTTTTGTTATTTCCGCCATTTTGTTTCTATCCCTTTTTTTTCTGTCCGTAGTCATTAAAGACAGTGTTTCTACTTCTCGCTCTCATTCTACAGTTCTGTTTTTTATCCTCTATTTCCTATGCTCTCAGTATTTCTCTTTTTCTCTTAACTTAGAATGTTCATCTTCCTCGTTTTGCTCGAAGCTTCACTTTTGTTGATTTTTATTTAAATGGTGTCTTTGATGAGTTGGTCTTTCTCTCTGAGTTCTCTGTTTATCTGAATCCTAATTTTGTTATTATGTATAATTATCTGTGATATCTTTTTGGCCTAGACTGGTTCCATGGATAAAGATTATTGCGTTACCATAGAAATGACGAACCAGAGATACGCTATAAAATTTGAAAAAAGTAAAGTGCAACAAAATGGAAAATGAAAAATTTTAATAATTTCCCATTATCAAGTAACTGAATTTGAATAAGTTCTTCGTATACGACCATGAAAAATTGAGTTGCAAACTTTTGAAGATGCACTGAGGCACTGAATATTTAATATGAATAATAGCATGCAAAGATGGAATCATCGCGCTCAATCTGTGCAAGTTTTTAAGCCTTGTTGTTACTGTGGATAAAATTTGGGTACATTTCTATGACCCAAAAACAAATCAGCAATCAATGCAATGTATACACTCTGATTCTTCAAACCCTAAGAAATTTTGTGTTCAAAAATCTGCTAGAAAAGTTCCTGCTTCGGTTTTTTGGGATCACCAAGGAACAAATCATGATTGATTTTTTGGATAAGGATAGAGTAATAACTAGGAATTCCGGTTGGAGGTTACTGTGCGATCCACAAGAAAAAAATATGAATAAACAATGCAGAAATTGTCCAAAGGTATTTTGTTTTTGCAGGAAAATGCCGCTGCATACAAATAGCATATGGCCATGCAAGCAATTCGTGACTTAGAGTTTAAATTACTGAAACATCCTCCTTATTCACCCGATTTAGGGTTATGTGAACATGTTTCAAAATCCGTACCAATCAGGCACTGTATCTATTTTATCCGAATTTTAACTATTTCCGTTTTGTTTTATACATTCTAAATTGTTTGATTCTTGTGAACTGTTTCATTCTATATGCATTTTGAGGATTTTGTGTCGCTCAGGATTACTGCTAATATTTTAGATTATTTCCTTCTTAAAGTTTATTGAATTTATTTGGCAAGTCATCTCGGGACATCTTACTACTTAGTGATCTGCTGAAACGTTTTTTTATGCTTTGGTATTATTTTCGTATACTGTATTGGCTATAAACTTCTTGTTTGATCTGGTGTAGTCTATGTGAAGGTAAGTTAAAATCTGTACGTATTTTGGAACATAAAAAAATCATTTAATGTGTTAAATTTAGGCCAGGTTACTTTATTCTGGTCCTAAGAGATGTTACAATGTACAATTTGAAGAATAAGAGAGATGCTAATAACATTCCTTTAATGCACTACAATAACAATGAATTTATAGGCAGTCAACGGATAGCAGGTTTTGCTATGTATGTCATGTACGTCTGTATGTTAAAATAATACCACTTTTAAAAGGACATCTAGCGAAAATAAAGGTATACCTAACCCTAGACCGTCAGATGGATTAATTTTCGATAATATTTCAAAGTTGCCATCTAAACTTTGCTCATCAAGTGGTTGATCCCGTAAAAATCAATAAATCAATAAAACCGTTTAAGCCTGCAAGTAGGCCTTACATTAAGGAGAAAATAATATAAATTGGACGAGAGGAAACTTTACTTGTGGTGCCGTACTGTTTTAGGTGTAGGCTGCTTCTGTGCACATCTCTTGCGTTTATATGTATCATTATGGGGTACTTAGAGATAGAGGACCCATTTTACACACATTACTACCCGATTACTTTCAATCATCTTCCGAGAACAGATATTTTTGGATTCTCTGTTTGTATTGGGGATTGAATTCACAGTACACCTATCTACAACTTACCAAGAAAACTTTTGGATTAGTTGAAATCAATGGAGCCTAACCTAACCAAACATAATCTAACCTAACCTATACAGTCGCGATCCTCCACTGCGACAGAGAAAACTGACGCACTGCAGTTCCTGGGTCTCGTTTTAATTTGCCAGGTTATCGACCACGTGGCCTAAATGATAAATGAGAAGGTCACTTGGTCGATAAACTTGGCCCATTAGAAAGAGATGCAGGGACTACTTTCCGTCAGTTTTCTTTGCCACACTGGGGGAACGTGACTGTAGCAGTCAGTCTATTTACTATTGTATCAGTAATCTTCTTGACATAGTAAAGAACTATGTACAATTTCTATGTAATCAAACAGTGTAGTGGATGAATACACATATGTTACGTACGTATAACTTTGTGTTGTAAGCTTCTTGATATAGCAAATAGCGTTTTCACTAGTATTGCCATGCCAATGTAGCTATAACCAATATACCATGCAGTGCAACAACTCTGTTACGCTGTGAGGTTTCCTGCTTAGGTAGAGTCGCTGAACGATGAACCCTGAAATGGTGAAAATGTTATATGTGTTAGTATTGACTACAATTGGTTTATATTTTTTAATGAGTGTTTTTTAAATGGACAATGGGCTGTAACTAATTTATAATTTTGGTATTGTTTCTGTGCGGTGGAATTTTTTATTTTGCCAAGGTGCGTCTTTTCTCGGAGTATGTCATATATTGATAGAGCTATGCTAAACAAAGTAGTCATCTAGTATTATCACTCACCTGCATGCTTATTACGATACTGACCAGGAATATACATGAAAATTGGTATGTATTATTTTTATTCATCGCTATATGTAAAAAGGCGTACAATTACAATAAAGTATTACTGTATTTTTGTTGTATGAGTTTATAAGTCAATCGTGTTGAATTTTAGTAACCAGTGAGCCAGTTCCTCTGAGACCATCCAGTTTTCCCGGTGAAGAGGTGGCGTTGAGAAGAAAGAATATTGTACTGAGCAGACAAAACAGTAGACAGTCCGTGAAGTCGCTAATCGAGAGTATAGAGAGCCAAGGGAAGCCGGTTTTACCCAAGACAGGTAAGAAAGAAATGTACAAACTTAAACATGATTAACGTTACATGAATTTATTACCCATTTTAAAAATTACGAACAGAATTCACCATTCGCTCTTTGGAGCAATGTAAAGCAAATGTAGTTAACACTACAGTGTTTTTAACTTTGCGTGCCGAAGCCGAATTAGCATGTCGTTAAAATGATAATATGTAAAAATGAAGAAAGTTTGACATTTTCAGTATTAAAATTTACCCAATAAGAAAAGGATTCCAATAAATTATTTAAGTTATTATCTTGTGCATATTGGATAAACCAAAACATTTTAAAACCGATAGGCACCTATTAGTAAATAACGAAAATCGATATAATCAGCTAACAACGAAGACAATATTTTTAGTTTTCAATGCCTCGATAGTTTTTAGATTCCATTGAGTATTCCAGACGTCATTCATCTATTATTTGTGTCGAATTCCAGATTTCAGAAAGCATTTGGTGCAGTGGCTCTATTAGACTTTTACAGACAGCTAGTCTCTAGACAGCTTACCCGATTGTTTAAAATAATGACATTAAGATTCGTCGCCAGCAAATATTGACGAAAGAAAGTCATTACCGTTTAGCGAGTATACGGTGAGATGTTGCAAAGATAAACCCATTCTAAAGCTTTTTTGGTTCTCTGACAAAAGACGAGGAACGCATTGCAGACAAACTTTGCTGTAACCCAGTTTTAGGGCCAGATTCTATACTCATAGCAAAATTTACTAAAATCAACTCTCCCACACATGGCACATTCCTGTCTGTTGATGCAGTACTTAATGCACCTGGTCTCGGCTTATCATTCGTCTCCATTCACTTAAACTAACATTACAGAAAGTCATTACAATTGTTTCCAAGGCTAACCTGCCTTGGGTTCAGTTGAAGAAGCATATAATTTGCCATTTGGCAAGGGCATTCTCTTCATTAAAATAACTCATTTTGTAAAATGTGTTTTTTTTAGCACTCACCACTGTTTCGAGAAGCAGTTCCACTTCGTCTATCAACTCAGTGACCTCCGATATTAGAAGTCCTTCCAGCCCCTCCATTTTACCGGCGGCTTCCCCAGCGTCGCCGATGAGGTCGCCCGAATGGTCGGATTTAAATACCAATGTGACTCAAGTTAAAACGCCTTTGAAGGAACAACAACCGAATAAGTTAAACAGAGAATGGAGTAAGAATATTAGTGGTAAGGGAATTCATTATTATCTAAATTAATAAAGCTACAATGTTTAACATCTAACGACTCTGAAGTTAAATTACGTAATAATTTTTTTAACTTAAAACTATTAATACTCAGATTAACTATAATGGTTTTGGCAACTGTTGAGGAATATAATGCATAAAATCAAAGGCAGAAGTTTAGGAAGTAATTTGAATTTATTTTAGAAATTATTATTCTTCTTTACGGAGTGACCCTAATTTTATGCTCGGCAGTGTATAAGAAATTCATAGATGCACATCCAGTATTGTTCCTTTTTTGTAGACAACGCTATCAGAATTTATTATAAGTATATTTTAATAAAAATATTACTTTTCTTACATGGAATTCATGAATCTCGCTAAAGCAAAATTGTATTATCTATAATGTAACAACTTCAGTGATCGGATAGCCAATATTGTCATGCACGCAAAAAAAATCTCGCCATTCACTTGTTCCTGATAGCAGTCGATATTCGTTACGTTATTAATCATGCAATAATTAAAATATATTACCCGAAGCAGATTTAATAAATTATTTACAAGAAATTTTAATTAATTTTATTTCACAAATACATGGAATCAAAATGAGTATAAAGAAATTCTTTGATGCAGATCTCGATCCTATAAATAAAAATCATCACCGGAGCGCTATGTCGTTCTATCAAACCTTTCATCTCATAAAGTTTGTATATCAACTGCGTAAAAAAAAGTTTCTATTCTAGTAGTCTTCACGTCTTGCATTTGGTGCTTTATTCCCTCAAAAACACTGAAAATATAATTGATGGACATTTACTTCACAAATTGCTACAGTAATTTGTTTTTTAAGGGCCGCGGTATGTTAAATATATCTTTAATTAATGTTGAAGTACTGTTAACATTCTCTGCAAATTCATTTAATCCTTATTTTATATTGGTAAAATTTTGAAAATGTTCAAATATAATCACCCAATTATAATTATTGTTACGAAATATTACGAATATAAAAGAACTGTTATTTTTTTAGAGTCAATGACTAAGACTGAAATAGTAAAACCCAAAAACGAAGATGGTTATAGAGAAACTATTTTGCAAAAAGGAATTGATTTTTCAAGAAGAAACAGTTATTCTGATTTAAGTAAGTACAAAAAATATTGTATTTAACAAAAAGTATTTTAATGTTTTTATTTTCCAACATGGACACCTTTGTTATCAATTTGTGGGTTTGTGACTTTGGTTTGGTCGTTTTTGTTCATTTTCTTATTGAGATTGCTGATGAACCGAGTAGTAAAATTCGTTGCAAATTATGGTGGACATTGTTTGGTTTGTAAAAATTAATAAAATCAGCGATAATCAAAATTTTTAAAAGTAATTAGCGTATATACGAGAATGTATTGAACAATTCTTAGAATATTATAGAAGCAAACAATATTTGGAAGTCACAGTATTTTGTTAATCGACATACTGTTCTATTAATTGACACATTTATTATAACCAACCTGCATCACCCCTAGATCTTACCTATAGTGTACCAGACTGATAGTCTATATAATTATAGACTACATCACGAATTGTTTGTACGGAAACAGAATACCTTTGCACATTTTTTCGCGACCTTTTTCCACATTTTTTTTCTCGTAGTGTGCGGTCAGTAACGTGGAATAGTAATTCAGAATTTGTTCTGCTTATATTCAGAAAAACAATCATTATTACTCTTTGGTAATCCCAGTTACTTTTCCAACAGATTTTTTAACACATTTCTTAGAACTTGGACAATCAAAGTGTCTTTATTTTATTGATTGCTGCTTTATTTCTATATAGGAAAAATTTTCCAATACAGGCACTTGCCAATCGCCGATAGCCACCCTAGTCAAACCTGGTGTTACCGTCTTTAGATTGAGCAAAAAGTGTTCACCATTTTTATTTTATAACTTTATAAACTACATTTTTTATTATCTTGTTATAATTACAACTCAATCATTATCAAAATCTTGTTTTAGGTGAAAGAAAAGATCCATTGAACGGTCTGGTAAAAAACGGCGGTTCCAAACGTAACGCATTGCTGAAATGGTGTCAAAACAAAACCGTTGGCTATAGAAACATAGACATAACGAATTTTAGTAGTTCATGGAACGACGGACTTGCCCTGTGTGCATTATTGCATACTTACTTGCCAGATAGGATTCCGTATGACAGTTTATCACCGCAAGAGAAGAGGAGAAATTTTTCTTTGGCGTTCTCGGCTGCTGAGAGTGTTGGAATACCAACTACTTTGGTGAGTAATGTTTGATTATATCGTCAAACTCATACGGGAACGATGTCACCCGTTTTTAATAATTTCTAATGTTATTGACAATACAACAACGAAAAATAATTTTACTCGTGATGCTATATTAATTTTAGTAAAGAATATTTGAAAAATGGTTTCAGTTTTTATAGTTTCCTTTTTTAACATATCAAAATTGCTAATTGCTAACATCAACCAGAATGATCTGGTTGCAAATAATCTTATAAATCTCACTCTTATCTTCCTATTTATGCTGATGTTATTGGTCCTTCACGAAATTTAAAATATTTTTGATTCAGAATCAGACACTATTTTAGTTTATTCTCTGTATTTTTCATAATGACGTTTAATTTTTACATTAACATCCATATAATAGTACAACAGTAAAATTATATATAAATGAGAAAATGTCTGTTACTAGGGGCAGTCAACAGTCGAGAAACAGGACGTCTGCTGCTAGCGAAAGTCAACAGTCAAGAGAGTACGTCTTCAACAGCCAAGAGAGCACGTCTGTTGCTAGTGGCAGTCAACAGTAGAGAGAGAGAGTCTTTTTCGTTTGCTATTTTAAAACTCTCTGTATTTCTAAAGGAGTGGGTTGAAGTGGGAGTAGGAAGGTTTGGAGTATGGTCTTCTCATGGCGCCGTCTCCTTTCGAACGTTGGCGATCCAAATGGCAATTGTAGTTTTGGAAACTGCTGCGCGAAAGATTTCTGCGGATGAGCGGTCGAACCATCTCCTCAGGTCTTTCAGCCACGAGTTCTGGCGTCTTCCTACTGATCTTTTGCCCTGTACTTTTCCTTTCAGTATTACTTGAAGTAATTCGTATATTTCGCCTCTCAACACATGACCCAAGTATTGCATTTTCCTCTCTTTGACTATTCTTAGTAATTCGTTTTGTTTACACATGCGACGAAGTACCTCAACATTAGTAACTCTTTGTACCCATGGAATTCTCAACATTCGTCTGTATATACACATCTCAAATGCATCTATTCTTTTTTCTATGTCAGAGTCTATTGTTGTGGAGTAGGGTAATAATTTTAAAATTGTGGTGAATAATGAATAAGTTATTAATACAGCGAAAAAATTACATGGTTTTTCGCATGTAAAAAATTGAACACCATTTATTAATCCTTTTTTTTTTTTTTTTTATTTTTTTTTATTTTTAGAATATCAACGATATGATCCAGTTAGAACGTCCCGATTGGCAGCAAGTGATGAGCTACGTCACTGCCATATATAAACACTTCGAGGCTTGAGAAATATTTAAGGGAAGAATTATTTTTCTGTGATAACAGCTATCGTTTCAATTTATTTGAACTGAACGTCAAGGTTATATAACACTTTTTAGAGTTATTGGACTATAAACATTAGCAGGGTGGATAAATCTCGAAACTTAAAACTCCTACAGAAACTTTATAACATCGTCATTTTTGCTTACTGCTTTGTTCAAAATATTAAGTAAGTTAAGTAATTCAACAAATTTTAGGATGTAGATGTTTAAAAAATGTGATATATAGCTTCGTTATATACATTTTAATTGATAAAATACTATTAGATACTAAATATAATAATATCTTCTTACCAAGACAATAATGTCTGTTAAACGGTTAGTGATTGTATGATCTTTCGTAAAATTTCTGTAGGACATTTATAATTTTACCCTTCATTATTTTATTGATTTAAACTGTTTTATATTTAAATTAAAATATTTTATGAATAGTAGTCGGTCAATTTCAGTTTTTAATTATTTAACTGTAAGTTGAATCATAACATAAATAACTTACAGTACGTGAATCTCATTTTTTTCTTCCATTACAATTTTTTTTACAGCAATTTTGTGTCAGTAAATTTACAATTAAATTTTTGAAATGTTTATGATATGTCAACCAGTATCTACTTTCAGCTTATATACTATTTGGTGCGGTCTACAATAACAATTGTTGTTCGCCTGCTAACTACTAGTATAGGAGAAATATATTCATTTTTTCTACCTATATACTGTTTCATATATCACAGACTTTATTTCAGTCCTAAACTTTCGTTAAGTCTAATATTGTCGTCCCTTTTCGTCCTATCTTCACATGTGCATTTAATGAAAACGTGGACTAGTCAAAAAGTATTTTAAAGTAATTATAAAACAGTTAAATGTCTATTTAAAGGTGTATAAAGTTTTAAGAGACTTGTAAGAAGTGAAGTTTTAGTTTTGTTTCAGAAAATACAGCGATTTTGTTTGATAACTAAAATTTTGAAAATATTTTCTATCCTCATGCTTTGGCATGCCTTATGATGTTTTGGCCACGTGTTTACGTGGAACCATCGTGATACCAAAGCACTAACAGAACTAAATAATATGTAGGTGGGCAAGGAAAGTAAAAACCGATGTTCGTTATGCTAATTCATGTCGATTCAATTGTGGGGGAGGCAGGGGGGAGTCTAGCTAGCCCGTTCGGGCTACCGTGTCGTTCGGACGACCTTGGGATTAACGCGACCGTACTCTACAACCTTTTTCATTGATGATTTCCGTAAAATTTCTGCTGTAGGTAGTCATTTTCGTTGCAACGAAATTTTCAGAAAGAAATGTCAACAGCGCCATCTCGTAGATATTTGCAAATAAATATGTCGTCCAGTCTATCACAATAATAATAATGGAATCTTCTTGTTATGAGCCCAACAGACGAATGATGTGACAGTTGTTTTTATAAAGGTGATCATTACATTTGGCCAGTTGCGACACAGTAATAGTTTAGAACAGTTTTCTGTTACTGTTTCTGGTTATTTAATGAAAATACAACCCTTTCTATCGTTCATTTTTACATAAATCTCATAGGTCTATTGACAAATACTTCAGTTAATTAGTACTCTTAGTCAACATATAACTCGTCAATTTTTTAAGCTACTGCTGACTTCACAAAGAAACTGAATATCTCCACTTAGAGGATGCTACTAATAAAAAGTAATCACCCAGTGTGCGCAATAGTGTGTCGAATAGATTCCATTTTGTCTCGCTAGACATTCTCTTTTTTTATAAAGCAAAAACATGTAGCAAAATGTAGAAAAGCAAAGATTAGATGGTGTCAATTGTAACAAAGTTAAAAAGTCTTAATCTAAAGAATTTAACAAATGTAATAAATAAAAATAAAAAGGAGAGAAAGTCCCACAAAAAAACTGGTACAATAATGAGTTTCAAGTTAACCTTGGACAAACTTTATTTGTGATATTTTAAGTAGAAATGAAAGCTAAATATTAACTCAAGAATACGGAACCATTTTTGCCAAACGTAAATACAGGACTATCGTAAATTTTACAACTCCATAGATTTTTTTTTATTTTTTATATTTTTTTAATTTTTATTCATTATAAAAAAAATTAATAAATCGGTATTCTCGGTAGTAATTCTCGGTATAAAAAGAAATGCCTAAAATTAGTCATATTTTTAGGAGCATAGAGTACAAATATCTCTTCTTGCACTCCTTGTGATAGTTGATGGTCATGCGCCTTTATTTGCGTGGACAGTAAAAACAAGTCTTCCTCTCTTTTTCTGGCTCATATTTGCATCATCTTCTTTAGTTATGTTAACGATTTCAGCTACGTCTTTCAGCGAATATTTCGACGTAAACTTGCGGTGTTTAATCCGTTTAGTATCCATGGTTTTCCAAGCTCAATCATATATTGATATCTGTGGATAGGTTTTTCGGTTTTCCTTAACATATTAAAAGTATAAATAACGTAAGAGTTTATGCTGGCCATATTTATCATTCCATAGAATACACATAATGGCCATCTCCGTGTTTTTTCTGCTGGAACTTATATTAGAACACATTTGGTCGAACACCTGCTTTGGTTTCATTAAAGTTATGAATTATAGATGGCGTGCGGTTTCTTATACGATTTCTGTCCCTCATGTATTGTTGAAAGTAACAATACTACTTTGTTTGTCTTTTCTCTCAGTTGTCCACAGTTACGTTCCGATGCACATCGTGAATTGATTTAATCAACTCTTTTACGTAAAAGTCAGCTAGTGGAAAACCGTTGGTTTCAATTTTTTTTCTTAAGTAAGGACTTGCATCTACCATATATTTGGTTGATGAATTGCATACCATATTAATTTTTATCCCATACTTCGCTGGCTTGTTCGGAATATACATCCTAAAATGGCAGCGTCCTCGGAATGCCAAAAGTTGTTCGTCAATTGTGACGTATGAGGATGGAGAATACGATGTTCCAAATTTCTCGAATGTGTGTAAAGGGCTCATGTATCTTTCTCTCTTCTTTTGTTTGCTTGTTATCAAATCTAATCAGGAATAAAAAGTGATCACAAGATCTGTAAAACTTGCCTGAAATACATCAAACATATGACTTGCTGATGAATGATTGTCTTTCTTTGCCGCAGAAAGAATTAAAATACCAAATAAATGTTTTAATTCGTCTTTTGTCATTATGGTAACATTCTGGTGGCCACTGTATTTTCGAGCTTAAACGGCAATCTCTGCATTTGTATGTTGCAGAATTGTATCAAATATATTGTCATAAAAAAATGCAAAAAATAATCATCCAGCGTAGAACAGTATTTTGCAGTCACTCTAGGACCCGACATAAAATGTACAATCTTCCTAGCAGCTGCTCTTTTAGATATGTAAGGCAACTCTGTTAGCCATTTGTGACCATTCTTACCCATGAGGCTGTTTTTGAATTTGATTACATATTTTGAACGATCATGTACTTGTGATAAAGGAATAGCATCTTCATCTGAACTAGGTTCTACCTCTTCTTCAAACTGAACTGGAATTTTATTTATAACAGTTTCCAAATTGTCCTCTCCCCAGTCACTACCACTATCTTCAAACGTGTCTGGATCACTCTCTTCCCTGGTAATAATAAGTGCCACTTCCTCCTTCAGTTGTTTTGCGGACAAAAGCTTTGGATTTGACGTCCTAATAAGCTAATATTATATAGTATACAATGTAATGATAATGAAAAAACAATTCTCAATCTTTTAATAAAACACTCAGAATCAAAATACAAACAATAAGAGTTAGCTGATTTTCATGACGTAAACACAGGACTTTCGTAAAATTTAACAACCAAGCGACGAAAAATGACCTTAGAATTGGAAATTACATATAACAACCATCTGCTACACTATCAAGCTAAATGTATGCTGTGGTACTAATCTGGAAGGTACTCAATTGGGGAAATCGTTAAAATAAACCAGATTAGGCGAAAAAGCCCGATATTTTAGGAGCATCGCAAAATTTACTGATTTGACCTGTATATTAAGGTTATTAAATTTACTTTTAAAAATTAAAATTGCAAGTTAGACTAAAGAATTTTGTAAGAAATAAAGTTTTTAATAATGGCAAAAAAGGAATAAAGTTTAAAAATTCGCCAAATTACGGAGCAAAAATCAAATATCGCAAAATATATATCGCTTAAATAAAGGATCTTCTTAATGAAAAACCGCACCAAAATTCTGACCCTTAAAAGTATTAGGTACATTAGGAGTTTATTAATATTACAATAAATAATCGTAATAACGGTTGTATGTCTCAATACAGAGAATAATTATCGGACTATTTGAAAAATGTTTGTTACATACTTGTCACATGCTCGTACACATTACGTTTCAACTTTGCCGACCAACGATATATATTCCCTTGCATTTCAATGTAATCATAGCAATTCTGTGGTAAACTGTGATAGAGAAACAAATTGAATATTGCGCAACGTTGCAAGATGTATTTGGTGTTTATTTGCCGAACTTCCAACTCTATATAACTTTAATGAGTTTGTTGATGTTGTTAAATAATTCCTGGAAACATTGGTAAAATATATTCTGCAAAAGCGAATAGTCAGCAAAAGTCTCACAATGACAGCGGAAATAAAAAATGTCCACCTATTTACATTTTAATATTGGAATACACATTCAATCGTGTGCAAATTAAAACTGACTTACAAGTTCTCTGCTTTATACGACGCCCTTTATCTGAAAACTTTTCAGTAAATTCGAAAGCAAAAATGATGCCTTCCTTATCTTTTATAGAAAAAACAGCATTTTTTGTTTTACCAAAGAAACGACGTTTTGATTTCGATTTTAAATGTTCAGAGGGAATTTTTGATAAGTGTTTTACAATGAAAAATGTATCTATTTGAAATATGTATTTTGTATGGATATTTACTCACTTTTTATATAATCTAGTCAGGTAGTATATAATTTATAAACTATTGATCGATTGAACATTCATGGTACAGGGTGGATTTTTTTATATAGAATATAAGCGATATAAAAAGCTTTTACTGAGAGGCTTACTATTTAAAATCTCACATACTAGATCAAACTGTAGTGTAAAATTTTTTCTATGCCTATATTGCGCTAAAATACTGTTGTATTGTAAATATACTTGTCATCTGCGGGTATTTCCCTAGCACTTACAGTGTTGCCAGAATATCCTTATCCTCTCGATCTCCTTCGAAAAAAGATAGTAAGAGTCTCGCTCCCAGTAGCGCAAAGAGATAACTTACTAATGAAACCTCGATGAGTCGCTGGTTCGAATTCGGTCGGGCATGAAAGAAAGGAATTCTCATTTCTATGGAATCGGTACTCCGAGATATCGACTTAATAAGCAAAACAATTTAAAAAAAAAAAAAGAAAGATCTTTACCAGATGCGACCTTTTGAGGTCTCTAGACGTCTTTTCTTTCAATTTAGCATAATATGAACTCTTTATTATTAAAAGATGTCAATGCAGAGGTTTCTAGAATTTGGTGTTGTTCCGAACTTATTGTTCCATTATTTTTATTGTCAGATTTCTTTGGGGTAGGTCTATATAAACAAGAAGGATCTTTTTATTTTCTATGTGCCATCTCCTAAACGAAGTTTGGCGTTGTAGTTTTCATTCTTTGAACCGGTTTCTCGTAAGGGGGATGTTGAATCATTATACCAGCTTCTCATTTTCTTCAAACAAGTGATTCTTCTCTCAGTATGACCTCGTCGTGATTTCTTCCATTGCTAACACTAGTAGTATATTCTAATCTAATGAAAATATTTTAACTTTTACTCTTTTAAGTAAGCTGACGTGTTTCGCCTTTAAAGTGCTTTAGTCTTTGTTCTGTGGCGAGTTCATAAATATTTATACATTTTTCACGCCCAATATGCCCCCTATGTACGCCTGCGTATACCCTTAGTTCATTTTTGTTTGC
The DNA here is from genome assembly GCF_040954645.1 of Diabrotica undecimpunctata. Lineage (NCBI taxonomy): Eukaryota > Metazoa > Arthropoda > Insecta > Coleoptera > Chrysomelidae > Diabrotica > Diabrotica undecimpunctata. The sequence continues at coordinate 133,242,847 of NC_092809.1, read as the reverse complement.
AACAGTGCTTTAACTGTTGTCTTTGACGTTGAATGAAGGTTGAGAGCATCGTCTATTTTGTTTAAGACTCCCTAGTGCCTCTATTCCTATAGGGTTTCTTAAGATTTTGTTTTATAGTACGATGTAGCTGCGATCTGATTACAACAAATGTAATACGCTTATTTGACTTAAAAACTTGACGTTCTGTGCGTCGTGAATCACTATTTTTACAATATTTTACAGATATTTCGATAAAATCCTATTTTTCATTATCAATGCGTTGTGGTGTCAAGATGAAAACTATAAACTTGCCAGTGGACGTTTATCAACAACAGTGTGAAGCACTGCCAGCTCTGATTGCGCCTAATTGAACTACGTTTCGGCCTTTTTTGTTGCTTAATAGTTCTATAGATGCTATTTTGATATATTTTGACAAAATCTTATTTTCATCATCAATGCGTTATGGTGACATGATGGAAACTGTAAACCCTACCGGTAGACGTTTCCCAACCACAGTGCGAAGCCCTACCAGCGCTGATAGGGCCGAATTGAACCACTTTTTGGTCTTTTTGTTGCTTAATAGTTCTTTAGATGTTATTTTGTTATTCTACTCTTGGTTACAGACGATTGTATGACGATACTATGTTTTTGACGATTGCATTCTATATTGGTCCAAACAGATGTTTAGTGGAGATTGACAGAGTCTTTTTTTGTTTAGACTTCCTTGTACCGCTTTCTCAATAACCCCACTTATGATTCTTGTTTTATACTGTGCTAAGAATACGAGATTGCTCAAAATACTTGGAAAGTTAACAACGGTATACTCGTCTACATTCTATACGGTTCAGATCTGTCGATTACTTGGTAACTCCAGTAATTTTAGGATAGTTCTCATATTTATCGTTGTCACGGATATTCTTCACAGAAATAGGGCTTCCAATAGCAAAAGCTTTTAAGAAATCATCCAAATTGTAACAATTTTAAGAAAAATTTAATATTTCTGGCTTAATATTTACTATACTGCAATACAAATATGTTTCTAACTGTCAAAAATAAAATTACGTACACCCTGTACAGTTTAAATTTAGTAAAAGTAACAAGACTGCTTATATTAGGTGAAATATTATATTGTAAACTATGAAAATACTTATTTAAACATAATTTGATCATTTCTATCTGCGATTTGACTTTTTCTTTGAATGTAAGATTTGTGTATTCGGAGATTTCTTTATGTGAACCCAATAAAAGCATAAATCACTTTTTAAGCTAGTGATAAAAATTTAATTCGGTATGTGAACATAAAACGCACACAACTATTTTCGTCTAATTTGTCACCTTGATGTATATTTCGCTATATGTTAGATTCATCAGAATATTGAGTTAAATTAAAACATTTTGTAACACTAAACATTGTTTTCCGCAGAACTTACAGGGCTTCCTGAATTTTTATAAGTAAATATTCCATTATAGCATGCATATAATATTCATGAGCATCGCAGTAGGAGATGCGCCATCTGAAGTCAAAACTTAAAATTGCGTATCCAATATGGCTAATCGAAATTTATAAAATAATTTAATCGAGCTAAAAACAAGCACTTTTTGAATTTGTTGGATACGGATATAGAGTCAAAATTTATAAATTCAAAATGGAGGAATAAAAATTGCCAGTCAAATTTTCAATAGATCATTTAATAGGTACAAAAATATGGATTTGTGTATTTTTTAAGCCGTTGATTACAAATATGAAGTGGTAACTTAGAGATTCAAAAAGATGTGTTTGTTATGTCCGATGAAACATTCATAAATCGTTCAACTAACTTAAAAACATGTATTTTTCATGACTATATTTTCAAAAATCATCTAATCGGACCACAAACTTGTATTTTCAAGTCATCGATTATTAATCTGAAGAAAAAGTTTAGAAAGTTTAAATGACAGACCCAATATGGGCGACCAAGCGTTTTCAGAAATGATCTAATCTGCCTAAAAACATGGATTTTTCAATTTTTTAAGTTGATGATTATGAATATTAGACTAGCGGCCTGTAATGTATCAATCATTCAACTCAATATTGATTTTAATGTTTTATTTAAACCTGATCAACGATGTTAAAGTGACAAACATGGAAGTTGTAGGGTTTTTTGTTCACTAATGTGTATTTTTACCCCATTTAGATTAATTATTTATAAACTTTGATTGTTTTGTAAAAAACTTGGCTCATATTTTAGAAATCTCTATTGAAGGAGTTCATTTGCGATGTTTGTTTGTTTTTACATAATAGACGTCTTTAAGTTAGGTATTTATGAATTTAATTTACACCAGTGTGAAGCATTTGATTGAACCATTTGCATTTTTTTTAGTATACTTCATGTGTGTATGTATTACATAAAAATCAAAATCATTTTGATGCGTTGTAAGTTTTTGTGTGCCTCAATTTATTAGAGTATGATTTACAGTTAAGTGGTGGATTTAAGATAAATCCGAAACAGTCGGAAAGTGAACTCTTTCGCAAAGCTGGATTTGATAATTTTTAGGATAATCAATGCATATATCAGTGTTTCATATAGTTATAGGAAGTTGTCGATACATTTTGTTGTTATTTTTCAAGTTAATTGATAACACTTGTTTGTGGAATAAAAATAAATATTCGTTTAAAAATTTTTGTGTTTTAATTATTCATCAGTTTAATTAATAAGCACCCTTAAAGTAAAATACACAAGTTCGATGCATATTTCGCTAATAAGAGCTCATTTGTCTTTGTAAAGAAGCAAAACAACAATATTGGAGAGGACCACAAAAAACAAGTGGGTATTAAAAGACGAGAAAGAAGGCCTATTCAGGGCAAAAATATTAAAAAAACGTGCAGTCTATTGAAATATTTGGAAAAACTTAGAAAAACAAGAAAGAAGTTAGAGAATAAAAAGACCGTAATGTTTGTTGAAATATGTGTTAATTGGCATGTAGCGAGGACAGTATCTAAGATCAGTGGTCGGCGTTGCGATGCAGAAAGGATAAACCACGAGAAGAAGTGACATCTTAGGTGCTAGAGATGGGCGCAAGTGTGGTCTGGGGAGATTTCACAGAATGTGTGCACCCGACGTTACCCTAATAAATTAGATTCTGAAGCTGTAACTCGAGCCTTATGTATACAATGGTGTATGCATCCCACTAGTGAGAGATGCGATAAATTAGACAAAAGGCTCAAATAGTCGATGCTTTAAAAGCGTTTTTGGACTTTTAAGGTAAACGGCAATCAGCGTTCGACAATAAAACTTGACAATCATACGAGTTAGTCTGTTTTATACTGATGAATTTAAAAATATGAAAGTGCTTTTAAAAAAGTAATTTTTTTTTAATTGCCGTATTGCCAGAATTCAGTAAGAGTCTAAGAAGGTATCCATTGAATTCTGACAGGCAACGGTGGGGGAAATATTTTTTGGACATCTACGTCACGGAACAAGACACCCTGGCATCTTTTGGCCGAATAGGATACTAGGACAGAAGACCCCAGGGTAGTGCCGGATTAACCATTTTCCGGCTAAAACCTTAACCACCGTTCCAGAGAGGTGGTCTTGCCACTCAATGAACAACTAAAATAAAAAACTAAAAATTTATAAATAACCATACCTATTACCGTAAATCAGAAAATGTTTCAGACGTTAGGCCATAAACCAATAAATTTATAAATAACCATACCTATTACCGTAAATCAGAAAATGTTTCAGACGTTAGGCCATAAACCAATAAATAACATTTAACCATAAATTTTAGATCCCTGGCTCAATTTCCTCCTCTGTCCTCCTGCTCTTTTTCCTTCATCATTTCAGAAATCAGACAGTGTACTTCTCTCCATTCTTTCTCTCCTGTCAACATTATGTTTACAACGTTTGTTTCATCCAGCCCAAAACCTGTCAATTACATTGACCAGGTACTTACTAACGCCCAATTCTCTCAGCCTGGACGTGATTTTTTCCCATGATGCCGTATTAAAGGCATTCTTGACATCAAGCAGGATAAGAGCCACCCATCTCTTTGTATCCTGCGTAACTAAATAGATTACTTTTGTGACCGCATCTATGGTAGACCTTTTGGCCCTAAAACCATATTGGCGGTCGCGCTCAGCGCATGCTTTTCTTCTAGCTCTCGCTCAAGGCGGCCTTTTACAAGCTGTTCGTACAATTTAGCTATCGACCTAAGAAGGCAAATTGGCCGAAATCGTACCTCTTTCTCTTCACCTTTCGGAATAAGGACAACCTTAGCTTCTTTCAAAATTGTTGGAAACTGCTGTTGTTCAAGCAGTTTGTTTAGCAATCTCAGGAAAACCTGCGGGTATCTTAATGCGGCGAGTCTTACACTGGTATTCATAGTGCGTCGCCAGGAAGAGTCGCCGGCGGTTCTTCAGTTAGCGAACACTCCATCGAGATTTCATCCCCTGTTTCATAGTCAATCTTCGGAGAACCGCTAGTGGGCGATCGGTTACTTACTACTCGATATGAAAACATAGACGTATTTGATGACAAGGATCTACAGCAATCGTACTTGTGAACTAGTCAAATGGAGTTACAATTTGCCAAATTTAAATGTAATCGTTTCTACTCATTCATATTAATATTATAACGTATAATATATTAAAGTTTTTAATAATGGTAACAGTATTAAAGCTTTTAATATTGTTTTTTAATATTAATAATAATATTAAGTAATTAAATATTGCGCCTTGTTTAAAAAAAGTACGAGATAAGTAACTCGTTTTTTTTTTATATAAAAGTGCAATTTTCTTGCAAATGCTTGGTTTTTTACAAGATAATACAAATTGTATGAAGAGTAGCTAAGCGTTGGGTAGTCAGTGGCGAATCTACAAGGAGGGAAAAAGAATCTTCTGAATTTGCCAATACTTTGACTGAACACACAACCAAGAGAGGATGGAATGTTGTCAGACCATTATCAATATTGAAATATAACCAGTACGTGACAAAAAACGATGTAGAATATGTTGTATGGATAAAATTTGAAAAAATACAATTTACGAGTGTGCTGATTGTGACAAAAAAAAACCTGGACTATGCATAGGATATTGTAATTCGCAAATACCATTCAACCAACAGATAGATTGCATTCAGTATATTAGTTTAAATAAAAATTTTATTTTCTAAAGACCTTTTAATTGTTAGCTGATGTCCCACTAACAATTTCTAATTTGATTTTCCATTTTATACACATTGATATGTTATAATTACTCGTACATACATTTATTTTTCTTGATTTGTTTTTTATTTATTGATATTATAATGGGAAAAGTGATAGGTTTGTATGGAATTTTGAGTAGTATTGAGCAGGAAAATTTGGAATTTTAGAAAGGGAGAATTGTATTTATTTATTAATTACTTCAACACAGCTAAGTGAAAGAGCGCCAAACGGTGTAACATAAAATTGAAATCAATTAAAATGTTGTTCAATAAGTCTTCTTCGTACAATCTGTCCAATATTTTAAGCTTAATTCGGTATGTGAGGTTCATTATCATCTAGTTCTTCTTCCACATTATCTTGTTCATCATTCACTTTGATCCCAATATTGTGAAGAACTGCACATGCCACAATTATTTCTGGAACTCTTTCCAATTTATTATTTAAACCCCGACTCAAACAACAAAATCTTTTTTTCCACAATCCAAACAATCTCTCAACGGTACTTCTCGTTCTAATATGAGATCTGTTATACCTTACTTCTTGTTCAATTCCAGGATTTAAAAGCGGCGTTATTAAATACGGTAAACAAGCATAGCCACTATCTCCAAGAAGAAATCCTGTTAAACTGCCATTCTCGAAACGGTGTTTCACTGAACTATTATTGAAGATCATCGAATCATGTTCTCTTCCAGGCCAACGAGCTACAACATCGAAAATTCCTAAATTGGGTCCACCCACTACTTGGACGTTTATGGAAAAATATCTTTTCCTGTTTCTATATACCTCGGCCATATTCCCTTCAGGACTTTTTATTGGTATGTGGGTACAGTCTATACACCCTGTTACTTTGAGAAAATTGGCAATATCGTAAAACAGCCTTTGGTCGTTTCTCTGGTTTTCGAGACCTTCAGGAAATTTTATATATGTGGGTAATAGCTGAGCAAGTAGGCGGGAAATTTTAAAAATGCATCTCGAAACCGTGGGTTGTGAAAATCCTCTAAGATCTCCAGTTACAATCTAAAAATTAAATTAAAATTAACTATACTACGATCTACCATTATATATATATATATATATATATATATATATATATATATATATATATATATATATATATATATATATATATATATTATATATATATAATATAATATATATAATATATAATATAATATATATATATATAATATATAATATATATATATATTATATATATATATATATATTATATATATATATATATATATATATATTATATATATATATATATATATATATATATATATATATATTATATATATATAATATATATATATATTATTACATATATCATGTTCTGAAAATATATTCTTTAATTTATCCTACCTGAAACTTTCCAGTAGCATAAAATCTCAACTAAAAGACATAAAATGGGTGGAAACGGTAATCCACGTCGATTAATTTTCACCATTTCATCATTTATTACTGGCAACATTATTTCAATAACTGTTTGTTTTCGAAATCTATACCTTTTTCTAAATTCATTATCATTATAAAAGTGTAATGGATTTTGCATGTCCCTTATATATATATATATATATATATATATATATATATATATATATATATATATATATATATATATATATATATATATCTTCTGGGTACTTGTAATATAACGTTTTGTTCATTTATTTCTCGGTTAACTACATAATATTGATGTAAATCGTCCATCGCAAACGTATTTCAAATTGGCGGGCGAACCGCCAGAGCATGCATATACCTTCTCTGGCGAACCTTCGAAAATCTCTAAACAGGGCATGCGTCATTCGAGTGTGAGATGACTGTGAAAGCGACTGGCGCGTACCCAGCGACATGCCAGCGACTGTTCGGAGAAAGATGCTTTACGCTTGCGTCAACCAGGCTGTAGGTCGACTATGAAACATAGATATGGTGGTGAACAGCCAGCGACGCGCTGGAGTCTGACTATGAATACGAACGTTACTGTCTCCGGCATGACTCCATCTATGCCAGGTGCCTTTCGGATCTTTGTCCGTCCAACAGCCTCGCCGAGTTCCAACTCAGTAAAAGATTCCGCATCTACGAAACCAATAACCCTTTCACGCCTATCCTCCACCTGGGGAAAGAGTTCCCGTATTAAACAAAGTTTCTCATGCCCATGCAGGAGGTAGGGTGTCTTTTTCCCCTTCAATTCGGTACAGACAATCTTGAAGCCCTGCCCCCAGATATCCCTTTCGAGTTCCTGAAGCTGGTTACTCCACCTTTATTTCTTAGATCTTCTTATCTCATTCCTGTATTCATTCTGCATTCGCTTTAATTCATTTATTCTTCTAAATATCCTGCTTGTACTCTTCTTAACCTCTTACACTCCCTTCTTACTCTCATGCAATTTGTCCTCAGATTTTCAAGCTGCTCGTTTCACCAGTATGGTTGTTTTCTGTCATACCTCCCATTTGATCTTACACAAGCCAACTCCTGTGCATCACTCAGATTTTACTTTAAATAAGTAATTAGAATATATTATTAAATAGGATCGTATTATGATAAAATAATAGGAATATTAAAAATAAAATACCTACTTAAGTAAATGCTAAATACTTTTCCAAACATAGATATTAATATTTTATTGATTGGGAGCCAGCAAGATAATTAGTTTAAGATTTAGTATCCAAAGTTAAAAATAAATTATACAGCGGATAAAAAGTTATTTAATTAAATCATACGGATAAGAGTAGTTTTGCTACAAATTCAATAATAGTTTTCACAGTTTCAATTCAATTCACAGTTTTGTATATAAAATAAATGAAAACAAGAGTTAAGAAGTCAATTATAAATAAATAAAATATTTCTGGTAATATTAGTACTTAATATAACCCAACAAAAATTATAGTTATAACTCAGAGGTAAGAAAAAAAATAATGGTATTTAAAATGATTAAAACTCCAGTTTCGATTGCACAAGTACGTTTTCCCAAACTACACAACTTCAAAGCTACAAATTCCACCTAATGCTTCTTCGTGGAACCCTTTCCCGTAAAAGGGTTCGTATCGTTTGTTATGTAAAAGTTAAAATTCAGCGTTTTTAGGCTTGTTTCAAATGCCTCATATTTATTGCCTAAACTCTGAATCGAAATTTGATGTTATAAGCTTTGAAGATTAAGTTCTAACAATGGAAACTCCACAGCAACAAGTCAACGAAAGTAAAAATTTTTATTGATTTCACGATTATCTTAAAAATGGCAAAAATAGCGCCGCGTTTATTTATTTAACAGCGTTATAGAAACTGACTATTTGTGGCAAAATGAAAAAATTGCATACGAAAGCTGCACTTCACCTTTAAAACCCATTTTAATTTTTGTCGATAGGACTCTCTGATCAAAAGGTATCGAATTTTTACCGTCGAGTTGATACAAATTTGATTTAAAAAATTAATTTCGCGCGCGTAACTGTCATTTAATATCACCGGTTGTTTCAAGGGTTGTTTCTGAGAGAACGGTTCATTCTACAGAAAGTGCTACATTTTAGCTACTTTGTTTGAAACATTTTTTTCTGCGGCGTACAGAGTCTTGGTAAATCGACCTTTTCCCCCCTACGAGGGGGGCTTAGGAGAAAGTCCGTGTGGCAAACTTTTTTGTATCTTCTTTGGCGTCTTATGATTTTTATAAGTGAAATCTCTGATGACTAGAGTCTTTTATTTTATTTTTGTTTTGTTAAGAAACGCGCACGGAACTGCGTTTACTACTCCATATAGTGTATGGTTGCGCGATTGTTTCATTTTGTCGTTTTAGTCAGTTTTATTCTTTAGTCAGTTTTTATTTATTATATTATTTAAAAAGAATGAGGGACGAAATTAAATTAAATAAAAGATTAGAAAATAGAGGTAAATAGGATAAACAACATAGTACAAAAAGGGCTATCAGTTAATACGGAATAATGTTATACATTGAAAGAGGAAATGAAAACCTATATAAAAAGAGAACTAGATGTATAGGTGAATGTAAGGTACGTCAAGAGATTAGAAAGTAAAAGGTGCCTAATAAAATTAAGTAATATAATGGAAAAATTTAATGTAATAAAAAACAAAAGCAAATTAAAAGGAAATAAAAGTAGAAAAACATAAAAATAAAGAGACACACAGGGAAAATTAAGAAGAAAGGTCCAAGTACATTGAGACAATGGAAAAAATGTAAAAGTAGAGTACCGGAAACTTATAATGGACAGTACGGAAAGGAGATGAGACAAAAAGAGGGATGAATTAACTTCTCGTGGAGTCATACAGTATACGCGACGAACACACCCACAAAACTTAAAAAACTGGACGAAGCGAGGATGACGTCCTGGCAAGAATAAGAAAACCGCGGTGCCATGGAACAAAATGAACGAACAGGAAATACAGAAAGAAATATAGAAACCAGAAAATTAAGAATTGCTACTAAATTAGGGAACTGTTAGAAAAGGCACATTTAGATTTCCTAGCTTTAACTGAAATGAAAAAAAGGCGTAGGATTTAATTTTACCTATCCTGAAAAAGATTGATAATAAGAATTACAATAAATATAGAAGATTTACCCTGATTAGCACAGTTATGAAAATATACTGTTACGATAAATATATGATTCATATTTAACTCTAAACATCTTTTTCTAACAATTATTTTTTAGCAGGTAATACCCAAACGGGCCCCCTCTTATACCTGCGATTGGAATTCTCCAGAAAAGGGTAAAATAAATTCGTTGGCAACCGAAGATCAAAGAAGCTTCGAGACAATTCAAGGGTCAACACAGGTCAACATCCATGGGCTTCGAGAGATTCCAGGCTAACGGCTTTTTTTGATATATATAGCGGAATTTTAATTGTTGAAGGCAGTCTGAAAAGAATAATATCGAATAGAGTTTCGAATTGTAACGCGGAAATAAATATTGTAAATAAATAATATAAATTAAAGTAGTTGTAATAAGTGTAAGAATATTATATATATATATATATATATATATATATATATATATATACAGTATACTCCCTCTATAACGAACACGGTTATTACGAGGTTTCGCTTATAACGAGATACATTAGATGTCCCGTCAAGTTTCTATTGAACTATAACCGTCTATAGCGAGGCAAATTTGGTTATAACGAGATAAAATAAGATCCAAAAACGTGTTTTTTACGTTTTTGGTCGGGTCGTGGCTATAAATAAATACCTTTTCAAACAGCCCCTCAATAAACTTAACTGCAGCCCGCAATAAACTTCTTTACAATGAATAAATACAACTGTTTCACATCTTTAGAAAATATGATAGAATGATACTGGACCATTTAAAGCAGTTAAAAATGACAGAGTTCTTAAAATTGCAGAAGCAATAGATTATGTTATCCTTGAAAATACGCTTTATACATTATGTAGTTGGAAAAAAATATAAGTACAGATTTTTTGTTTTAACGTATATCATTGATAATAAAAGTAAACAACCTTTTATGTTTTAATATATTTCATTGACAATAAAAGTAAATAACTTTTAAAAACGCCATTCAAACAATATTTATTAGCATCTTATATTGCTCCGAATGGCTTCACTATAGGAAGTTAATGGTTTAGAAAACTACAGATTCATATGTATGCACAGTAATATTATTGTCTGATATAACAAGATCGGCTTATAACGAGGTAATTAGTCTGTCATTTCAGTTCTCGTTATAGAGGGAGTCTACTGTATATATATATATATATATATATATATATATATATATATATATATATATATATATATATATATATATATATAAATTAAATGAAGACTTTAATAAACAAAAGTGAAATATAAAATAAATTGTGAAAATGACTACGATTTATGATCTCACAGTTATGAATTTAAGAAGACATCTCGAGGATAGAGAATTAGCTTCTACCGGAAAAAAGGCTGATTTAGTCCAACGACTAAAGAACGCTTTGGAGGAAGAGGGTTTAGACCCGGAAATTTATATATTTGAAGACAAACATGTTGCTGTCATCTCGTCGATTTCGAAAGTTTCTGGTGATGTAGCCAAAGTTTCTGGTGACATCGCATCATTAGAGAACAAAGTTTCCGGCGACATCGCATCATTAGAGAACAAAGCTTCTGGCGATATTTCGAAAGTTTCCTGCGACATCGCTTCTTTAGAAGACAAAGTTTCTAACAAGATTTCTTTTCTAGAAAGCAAAGTTTCTGCTAGCATCTCTTTGGAAATCTCTAAAGTCACTTCTGAGATGTCTGCCCTCGACAATAGAATATCTTCGTTAAAAAGCCAAGTTGCTGCAGATATATCGGCCTTCAAAGAAAAGATGAAAGAGTTCCATGAGTTATCCATGAGTTCCTCTGAGTATTGGTTTTTGCATTTCTGTCATTGGATGACTTAAAACCCTGAGATTATTTATCAATTTGAGCTAGCCCATAAAAAAATAAGAAGATGAATGTAAAACAATGGACGAGAAAGATACAAGAGAATAATAGAGGAGAATAAGAGAAGGCAGACAGACAAGCAAAGACTGACTTAAGCTTATAAATCCAGAAGATATATAGTAAGAAAGATAATATAAAGAAGAAGAAAATGAAAGGTTACACTTCGTTGCTAAACTAGTTTTAAATTTAAAGCAAAATATTCTGAAACGAGTTAAAGAAAACATATTTTACAATATTTAAGACTATGTTTATATTTTACAAAAAATGTTTTCCTGCAAATTGTCGATATGATTGTCCCTGAATATAAACTCGCTGATGTGTCCTGATAAACTTCCTAAAAATAGATATACATTTACTTCCGAATTGCTAATCGATCAGACAACGAACACAAAAATAATTGAACTCGATGCAAGGCTGCACTACCCGTCTGCCCTTGCCGTGCTCCGGCCATGACAATCTCGACGTCGTGACGTCACTATAAAAAAGCGTCGCGACGCTGAGGTATCAACATGCAACAGGCGACAGTTTATTTGCGAAACGCGTAGCAAGCAGGTGGTTGTGAAAAGTTTGCTTTTGCCGATTTCGCGTAGTACGGGTTTTGATTTTCGAAAGTTTCGTTGTTTTGTTCAAGTGCACTAAGGAGTTGGTTTGATAAAAAACGTTGGTTAGTACAATTTTAAAATGTTTACTGTATTTTTTAAGGTATAAAAAGTATAAAAAACAATAACAAAACAATGAAATTTATATAAAACAGTTTATTATTATAAAATTATTTCTATAATCTCTCGACATTCAATACATACAGGTCGAATATTACAGTAAAAATTACACAAATAAATTTTTTATCATCTCTTTTTTATTACTAAATGCAATTACAGTAAAACCTCGATATAACGGACTACTTGGGGGGACGGGGTGTCCGTTAAAGCCGAAACTCTGTTATATAAAAATATGGTTAAAATAAATCAAAATACTTTTTTTTTAAATATATATGTACACTTTATATATATATATATATATATATATATATATATATATATATATATATATATATATATATATAAAATACAAAATACAAACAAAATTCTATTCTATTTAATTGTCTCCGGACATTCGTCGTGAAGTGACGTTGCTGTTGATATCAACGCGCTTACTGTCGGTAATCCCGTTTTGAACAAGTTTCGTTTGCACTTTCAATGTTTGCTGTTTTTTTTATGATCAATTTTCTAAAATTACGAAAATGTGTCGAATACAGTTTAACTATTTGACGAATAATCAATAAATGTTATTAGATCGTCGAGATGCGATCTTACCTCTGATAACTTCATTTTTAGCAGTCTTGTTTTGTCGTCTTGTTCGCTATCTTTACTTCCGTCCTCATTTTTTAGGTTCATAACTTCATCTGCTATTTTACTTTCAGTCATGATGTTATACCCAGGGTCACCTTCATCTACTTCTAGCCATTGTTAAACATCTTCCTCAGTTATCTGGCATTATTATGTATTATCCTACAGAAATCAGTAACTTCCAACCCTTCTAAATCTATGTCTGCATCTTGACCATCAAAAAAATTGTTCCAACCACTTTTTATGTTTGCTCTTTCATCTCCTCCCATGCTGCAGCAAAATTAAAAATTGTTGATTTTAAATTCTAAGACCTTAAGTTTTGCAAGGTACACTGCCCTCTTGTATCTTCTGCATTATCTCCATCGTACAATACAGCCATTACTTGGTCTAAAAACTTTCTGCGATATATTCGTTTGGCTGCCAAAATTATTTCCTGATCCATGGGTTGAATAAGCGTTGTTGTATATTAGGGTAAAAACAGTTTCCATCTTCTGAACGTAGAATATTTTCAGAGGGATGAGCAGGAGCGTTGTCTAAAAGCAATAAACATTTCACCTCTTCTGACGGTATTCCCAATTTCTTCTCTTGAAATTTTCTCATTGAAGGTACAATTTCTTTGAAAAACCAATTTTTGAAAATATCTGAGGTGAACCATGCCTTCCTAGAGCTATAATATAAAACATGCATATGATGCATTATGTTTTTTAAAACTCTAGGTTTACGAGATTTGCCAACCACTACACCAGTCAATCTATGCGATCCATCAGCGTTAGCACAAATCAGTGCCGAGATATCATCTCGATCTTCTTTTGGTGCAGTTAAAGCTTCGCCGTAAATTCTTTTATTCATGATTCCGTGCCTATTGCGAAAGTGCCAGAGCCATCCATCACTTGCTCTGAATGGTATGTCCATATGATTTGCTAATTTAATTGCAGCAAATTTCAATTCGACTGCTCGGACCGGGATCCCACTAGAACGTCGTTGGCCATACCATTTTAAGATTGCTTCTTCCAGTGAAGTTTCACGAACCAATTTCATTCGTTTTCTAAGATTGCTATGCTCTCCTACGTCACACTTAATGCAAATTTATTTATTTTGCTTTTGTTTTTTTTATGTTCGAAACTTTGCTTTTTTTTATACCATATTGATCACATATATGAGACACAGACGCTCCAGACTCCAACTTTTGTATATTCTCTAGTTTTTGATTGATCGTTAGACCAATTGATGATTATTTTCCGTTTGTCCCTATTTAAAGGGTAAGATTTCGAAAATTTTAACTTATTTACTGTCGTTTACTAAATGTGTTCATTCACAACTAATAAACAAGCATTTAGTTTTCAGCAAAAAAATATATACATATTATTATTAGAAATGTGTCCTCTTATGCTAAATTGTATTGAAATTCTTTTTAAAATACAGTGGTATGGGACGGGTTAAGCATGTGTAATATTAAGTCCGTTATAAGTCCGTTAAATAGAGGTCCGTTATATCGAGGTTTTACTGCATGCTCAAACAAATTAAGGATATTATATGCAAGCATTTTTACTAAAATATGCAAAAACTGTATCATTATTATATGCCAACATTTTTTTTCTAAAACTAAACAAGTCAATAGAGTGGTAATGGTTTTATAGAAAAACACTGTTCTACTAACTAATACAACAAAGGTATTTACAAAAATAATGAACAAATTATTAATTTTACGAGCGGATCACTGATCGCGTTAACTTATATCACTGCTATTGAAATAGCAATAACTAATTAAACATTTTTTAAAATTTTTCTATCCAAGACTTATGTCTTCGATCTGAGTACATATACTTCTAAACAGAAAAGCTACGTTCTACATCAACAGATGTGATTAGAGCATATTTTAAACTATTTAGTGATTGAGTGTCTGTATTACAATTTACCACACAGTCTTCAGAAAGACTTTCAGCCACATTTTTTTGTAACACGTTTTTAAATTTTTTTATTATTTTCCCCCCGACATACTACTGACTTTATTATAAGGTATTTCAAAGCTAATAATTAAATTCACAGATTCCACTAAAGACAACCTACTTGATTTCACAAGCATAATTGCTCCGAATAAATGTTAGTTGCTGAAATAGTAGTTTATTTTGCACCAACTTTTTTGTATCAAAAAGAGCTTGGCAATTTTATCATACAATTAAGTAATTAACTGTTTCAGGTCAGTAAAATAGGCACAATAAAAAAATGCTGCTTTCAACCAAGTCCCTCATCTTGTTGTTATTATGGTTGAAGGGGAAGAGGAACATTGAAAAGTTTTATCTTGTAATAATAAATTCTTATAAACTTCTTTCATATTAGATACAAGTTCATTAATAAAAAGAAAAAATTTTCCAATTTCATCCGCAATTCTATTAACACCATGTGCCAAACATGTTACATGTTGTACTATTGAACAAAATGTTTTAGTATGTTGTCCTGCTTTTACCATATAGGGTACAGCATCGAATAAGACAGCAAAAACTCTTCACAAGGAATGGGATCTGGTGGAGGGAAGGTCGCTAATTCTTTTTGTACAAATCTTACCTGTTAACTGTTAAACCATTCGTTTTTTTTAAGCTGTTTAAACGCAATTAAATGTGCTTTTGATCAGGACTGATGTTGAGGAACTCCAATTAATAAATGAGTTATGAAACGCTCAGCGAAATCCGTGGCATCATCCATGCCTAAGTAAAAATACTTATATTTTACTTGTTTCTTATTCCATCCCAACCTTGTCGGGCCTGAAATGTTAATTTTACAATATTTCTGAAAAAAAACTTCTTTTTTTTTTCATTGAAAGAACAATTGTCATGACATTGACAACTTTGTCTCAGAACACCGGGATAAAGAGATTTGCACTTTCGCCTTTGTATCTTCTTGATATGTTTGGTAGTTTTCACGTACTGGCCGATTTGAAATTTTTTGTCCCATGTAATCTGTTCAAAGGAGGAGCTCAATAATCGCATACTACAGCATAACCACTTGGGTCGAAAACAATTTTTTAAAAATTTATGGAAACGCGATTTTTATTTGAAAAAAATATCAAATTTCTTAGGAAAAAAATCTAGAGAGAGAATCAAAAATCAGTTGTTCATATTATTTTTTAATAAGATTTAAAGCAAAACTGACTACAATATTTTTTTGGAAATTCGATTTTAAAATAATTTCAATTTTTTGCGATAGTTAAACTAATTCCTAACAAAATATAAAAAATATAAATCCGGAAACTAATTGTCGAAACGAAATTCAGATTTCTGCTTTAATCTGTGCCTTTTAAGAAATGCAAGGCAAAACAGACGTTGACAAATGTGTAATTAGAGACATGAGGAATCTAAAATTGCATTCCACAAAATATCTCCTCAACTAAGTAAATATCCTTAGCGAATTGATTTCTAGTACTCATAAAGAGTATACCGAAATAAATGGAAAGACAGTTAAGATTTGATTTCACGTACAATGCGTCTGTATATTCACTTATACGTATTTCATCCTAAAAGCAATCTTCGGAGCGGCTATTTACAAACGCTCTGAACGTGAAAACAATCTTTCTGTTGCCGAGAGGGGGCATTTGGGCCTGTAGGACCCATCGCCGGCTCTGCGGACTTCTTCCTGTCCTCGGAATTAGACCGGGTGTTGACCATCTTTGCTTGCCACTGATGAAATGGTTTAATACTGCTACTGGTATAAAATAACGGTTACCGTGACAAGTATCTGTTATAGGTAACAGTTCCAAGGAGCAGTTACAAAATAACAGATCAAAAATAGAAAACAGAACAGGTAAAATAGTCCAAGTATTCCTTGACTTACGGAAGGAATAACTTAGTAAACAAGAAAAATAAAATGGTATAAAAGTACAATGCAAAGAAAATGTTTCTAAGTGTTTCTTGACTTACGGAAGAAACAACTTAGGACAGAAATATAGATAAATGAAATATGTAAATGTGAGAGTAAAATATGGAAATATTTCTAAGTGTTTCTTGACTTACGGAAGAAACGACTTAGAGTGGAAAAATAAAATACTCAAAATATAAAACGAAAAATAAAAAAATGAAACAGATTATAGAAATATGTCTAAGTGTTTCTTGACTTACGGAAGAAACAACTTAGAACAAAAAAATAAACAAGAGAATCAAATATAGTAAAATAAATGCACAAATATTTATAAGTGTTTCTTGACTTACGGAAGAAACGACTTATAATATAAAATAAGAAAAATCAAATATAGAAAAGATGTGAAAATATTGCTAAGTGTTTCTTGACTTACGGAAGAAACAGCTTAGCAAAATATGGAAAAATGAAATAGACAAATATATAAGTATTTTCTTAACTTACGGAAGAAAATATCTTAGATAAAATATCAGAAATAATAATGCGATATGAAAATATTTCTAAGGGTTCTTTTGACTTACCGGAAAAGAACGACTTAGACACACAATAAAATAACAAGTCAGATATCAGAGAAATACTTCTAAGAGCTCTTTAACTTACCGAAAAGAACTACTTGGATACAAAGTACAAAATCAAATATATAAAATAGAAAAAGCAAGATAAATATTTCTAAGTGTTCTTAACTTACAGAAGAACAACTTAGACACAAAATACAAGAAAAATAAACAATCATAATAATCAAATAAAATATCAAGCAATCAGTACATTAACAAATATAGATTAATGTAATATTCTAACCTGAAAAGGTCTGAATATACAATAATGCTAAAATAAAAAAAATGGTATATAGGAAATCAGAAAATAAAACAATAACTTAGTAGGAACAATAATAGCACCGACTAGGTCTACAGTAGAAGAGGCAAGCTCGACTGACTGATGAGGGAAAATCTACCTGCTTTTATGTAAAACAAATCCTTTGTTTTACGTAGCAAAAGTGCAATTTCCCTGCATCGAGTCAATTAGAAATTTGGGTTTGGCCAAACTTGGAATTCCCAAGTATTTTTACCAATATCCAAATTCCTTGATGCGTCCGGCACGGCTGTCAGCTCCCGGCTGACACGCCTCCGGAGGACATTTCCTGTCGTAGTAGAAGCAACACTAAAATGGCTTCGATATGGACGCAATAGCGACATCTGATAATAAATCCGGAAACTAATTGTCGAAACCAAATTCAGATTTCTGCTTTAATCTGTGCGTTCTAAGAACTACAAGGCAAAACATACGTTGATAAAGATGTAATTAGAGACATGGGGAATCTAAAATTGCATTCCATAACATATATCCTCGACTGAGCAAAAATCCTTAGTGAATTGGTTTTTAGTACTCATAAAGAGTATACCGAAATAAAAGGAAAGACAGTTAAGATTTGATTTCATGTACAGTGCGTCTGTATATCCGCTTATACGTATTTCATCCTAAAAGGAATCTTCGGAGCGGCTATTTACAAACGCTCTGGACGTGAAAACAATCTTTCCTGTCGTAGTAGAAGCAACACTAAAATGACTTCGTTATGGACGCAATAGCGACATCTGATAATAAATCCGGAAACTAATTGTCGAAATCAAATTCAGATTTCTGCTTTAATCTGTGCGTTCTAAGAATTGCAAGGCAAAACAGACGTTGATAAAGGTGTAATTAGAGACAGGAGTAATCTAAAATTGGATTCCATAACATATCTCATCAACTGAGCAAAAATCCTTAGCGAATTGGTTTCTAGTACTCTTAAAGAGTATACCGAAATAAAACGAAAGACAGTTAAGATTTGATTTTACGTACAGTGCATCTGTATATCCGCTTATACGTATTCTCATCCTAAAAGGAATCTTCGGAGCGGCTTTTTACAAACGCTCTGAACGTGAAAACAATCTTTCCTGTCGTAGTAGAAGCAGCACTAAAATGGCTTTAATATGGACACAATAGCGACATCTAATAATAAATCCGGAAACTAATTGTCGAAATCAAATTCAGATTTATGCTTTAATCTGTGCGTTCTAAGAATTGCAAGACAAAACAGACGTTGATAAAGATGTACTTAGAGACATGGGGAATCTAAAATTGCATTCCATAACATATATCCTCAACTGAGCAAAAATCCTTAGCGAATTGGTTTCTAGTACTCATAAAGAGTATACCGGAATAAAAGGAAAGACAGTTAAGATTTGATTTCACGTACAGTGCGTCTGTATATCCGCTTATACGTATTTCATCCTAAAAGGAAATAGCCGCTCCGAAGATTCCTTTTTGGTGGGTTTTGGCAGATCTCAGCACTTTCTTAGTTGTTTTGTTTTAGCCCTTTGTCGTTGATAAGAATTCCTATCCCATTTTTTTTTGTTATGAAACTTCGTCAGTTCTATCAAAATAGTAAAAAGTAGTTCTAATCATATGACAAAAATATTATTTAGCCAGTATGCCTTACTCACTCTCATAATGTCTATACTGATCTTTTCATCTCTTTTGCAGCATTAACAAGCAACCAAGTCGTTATTTTGCTTAATAAATTCTTCATGCCAAGCCCTGACATTCTTTGCACCCTTTGGTGATCTAATACCAGTTCCTAACTAAAAACCATTTTTTCTTTTTTTGTTGACCTATTTGAGTTTATAGGCAGTAGTCCAAAATATCCTTGGAATATCATCTAATGGATAGTTCTTCATCGTAAGTTTTTTTTTTATCTTCGATGGATCTTAGTTAAAAGAAAACATTTCCTTTATCTTCTGTCTAGTGTTATCCCACCCATACTTGGTCACCAGAGCATCGTTTGTAGAAACAAGATGCACCAGATCTGTTCTGGATAGAGGAGGTGGTTGATATTTGGATAAGAGAGGCTATGATATGACGCTTTACTATCCCTTATAATCCTTTATTCATTCCTATTATTTTTATTCAATCTTGATAATTTGACCGAGATTGTGAAAGTGATAAATTCATGGAGATTCAAAAACCCTGTTTTGTTTATAGCAAAATACTTAAATAACAATAATAACAATAATTTTCATCAAATACCAGACAGTTTAATAAATTCATTTATATTATCTATAACGCATAATTCCAAAGCTGAAATTCTATCGAAAACTCTTCATGCGTTTGATGAGAAAATCAAAATTTGCACACCAAAGTAAATTATACATGAATCCATAACTGAGGGATATTTGTTGGAGAACAAGAAATGTGTAGGGGAAATTGTAAATTTGCAATAGTTTACATGATAATGGCATAGCGTTACTGTTTGTACTTTATACAAAGTTTGTATATGGTAATATAATACTACCAAAAACATAAAGTTTTACTTCATTTATTGCTAATTTACAATCTTTAATTGATTAAACTATACAAATTACAAACCAACTAGACTTAATTAAAGAGATCAAATGCATAATTAAAGAAGCTTGCACAACGTTTTTTTTTTAAATATTCTTCTGTAACCACAGCTTAAACCTAAAATTACGCCAAAGAATGATCAAATGCTATATTTGGTCGCGCATTTCTGACAGTAGGATTTTAATTGGCGGCTGGAGCGGACGATATTTACTTTATAAGAATTCTTCTGTCTTCCCTCGTCTATCTCTAGGTTTCTCATATCCTTGTTTTCTGTTGTTAGGTATTCGGTTTTCTCTAAGTTAAGTAAGGGAAGACAAATAAATGGAACAGATAAATTCAAGTATTTAGGAACCATAATATCGAACCAGGGAACAACATAAGAAGATATAAACAACAGACTGAGACAAACAAGAAACTGTATAAGACAACTAAACTCAGTGTTGTGGGATAAGAACATTACGATAAAGACAAAAAAGAGAATATATAACACCCTGACAAGAAGTATCCTGACATATGGGTCCGAAAACTAGACAATAAACAAGAGAAATAGAGGTAGAATAAGAGCAGTAGAAATGGAGTTCCTGAGGAGAAGCTGTAGACTTACAAAAAGAGACAGAATTGAAAACGCAGAGATTAAGCGGAGAATGGGAGTGCAATCAGACATAATCGACTATATAGAGGAGAAGAGACTATCCTGGTACGGCCACGTCAGAAGAGCGGACAGAGGACGCTGGATAAACAAAATCACAGAATGGAGCCCGATTGGAAGAAGAAAGAGAGGAAGACCCCGAAGGTAATTCAGAGATGAAATCGACGAGGCTATGGAGAATAGAACCCTGCGAGATGGAGACTGGAATGACAGGGAAAATTGGAGAAAACGGTTGAGTGAAGGAAGACAGTGAAAACTGTGGAAATCCTTAGTAGTAGTAGTAGTAGTAGAATTCTTATGTGAGGTGGATGTTTCTGAATAAGAACATTAAGGAATGGCAAAGACGCTCCAAACTCAACTTCCATCGTGAATTAAATACTGGGATGTATTCCATTCAGGTGGGAGAGAAAGAGATCTAATGTGTCTTTACCATGGGGCTAAATGACAATTGTGTCATCAACGTACCGTAACCAGCAGGTGGATTTGAGATTTGATGAGGACGGGTCTGTTGCTTCGAAATTTTCCATGTAGATATCAGATATTATGGGAGAGAGGGGGATCCCATTGGGACACCTTTGATTTGACAATAGAAATGGTTTTTGGAATGAAAAGTATGCATTAGACATGCAGTGTTTTATAAGAGATAATGTGTCTTGGGGGATTTGATGTTTAGAGTCAAAGATCTTTTTCTTTACGTGCCATTTCCGCGACGGAAGTTGGCAATCATTATGGCTATTCTGATCTTAGATGCTGCCGCTCTGAATAGTTCGATTGAGGTCAATCCGTACCATCTTCTCAAGTTACGCAACCATGAGATTCTTCTTCTTTCTACACTTCTCTTGCCGTGGATTTTCCCTTGTATAAGTATGTTGTATCGTTCATTACGCATAACATGCCCCAGGTATTGCAGCTTTCAGTCTTGATGGTCTCCAATATTTCCATTCTTTTGTTGACTCTTCTCATGACTTCGTTGTTTGTTACATGCTCGATCCATGCTATCTTCAGGATTCTTCTGTACACTCACAGTTCAAATGCTTCCAACTTTTTAGTGGTCGAGGAGTTAAGTGTCCATGCTTCTATCCCGTAAATCAGAATCGAGAAAATATAATACCTTGCCAGCCTAACTCTCAAGTCTAATGTCAGTTCTCTTGTACAAAGTACCTTTCTCATTTTATTGAAGTTTGTTCGTGCTTTCTCTATTCGAACTTTGATTTCTTTGGAGTAATCGTATGTATGATTAATTATGTGCCAAGTTAATTGTAGTTTTTAACTTGTTCTAAAGTTTTACTGTTAATTGTCATTATTTAGGCTTCATTAGGCTTTCATCATTATTTTGGGTTTTTGATATCCTCATAAATTTAGTTTTCTTGATGTTTATTGATAATCCATATTCTTCTTCATAGTCAACTATCTTGTTCATTAGTTTTTGGAGGTCTTGGAGGTTGCCTGCTATTATGATAGTAACGTCCGCATATCTAATATTGGTAATGGTGTTCCATTGACCTTTATTCCGGCTGTTTCTCCCTCAAGAGCTCTTTTCATAATTTCTTCAGAGTATGCATTGAATAGTAGTGGTGACAATATACACTCTGTCACACTCCTCTTTTAATTTCGAACTCTTCTGATGTGTGTTCGTTAATCTGTATGTGTACCTGCTGTTTATAATATAGATTTGTTATAATTCGAAGGTCATTGTATTGTAATTGTTTTGCAATACAATGACCTTCGCGATCATTAGCTCTTTGTGGCGGACTTTATCGAAAGCCTTGTTGTAATGTATGAAACAGACGTACATATCTTGGTTCATATCCAAGCATCTCTGGACTAGTACTTTGAATGCAAAGAGAGCTTCACGGGTACCTACGGATCTACGGAATACAAATTGGGTTTCTTCAATATCCATATCAAGTATTTGGTATATGCGTTTATGGATGATCTTCAAAAACATTTTAAGTGTGTGAGACATCAGGCTTATGGTGCGGTGGTCGATGCATTCTCTAGAATTTTTCTTTTTTGGAAGACAAATAAATGTTGAGGTCAACCATTCATTGGGTATGTTACCCGACTGATAAATTTCATTAAAGAGCTTTAAGAGAACATTCACGTACTCGTTTTTTATTTTTTAAGGATTTCAAGAGGCAGTTTATCTGGCCCCGGCTTTTTCCGTTTCTGGTGTTCTTTAGTGCATACAATATTTCTTTATTTGTAATTTCTATACTTGTTTCTCTGTCCTCGAAAGATATGTCTTGTAGGTTTCCTCTTTCGTCGTCGAAGAGCTCTTCCATATTATATTCTTTCCATTGTTTTAGCTTTTCGTCAGTCGTTATCATAGTATTTCCATTTTTATCTAAAAGAGTTGTGTTGTGGTTTCTTTTTTGCAGCACTGTCACTTCTTTAACCTTTTTATGTAGATTGAATATGTCGTATTTGTTCTGAAGATCTTTTATCTCTTTCCATCTCATTGTTCCTCATAGTAAGTTCGTTTTGCCTCTCTTATCATTTTTCTGATTTAATTGTTAATGATTTTGTAATTGTGACTATCTTTGTTCTTGACTTGTCTTCTTTGGTCTATCTTGCCGAGTATTTCGTCGGTCATCCAGTTGTCTCTCTTTCTTATCGGTTCTTTTAATATCTGTTTGCATATAACGAGAAGGCAGTTTTTTAATGTTTCCCATTGTTGGTTTATTTCGTAGGTGTTCTAGTTTTGTGTTTCGTAGTGTAGTGAGTATCTCATTTGTCAAAGTTTTCGTATATTTTCTGTTGGAGTTTGTTTTTTATAGCAGCTTCTTTCAGTTTTATAACTTCTAATTTTGGAGTTCTTTAGGGTTTTCTAATACGTTTCAGCTTAAGCGTGACATTAGCGATTAGTGGGTTATGGTCTGATGTAACATTTGCTCCTGGATATGTTTTAACTGATTTGATGGTGTCACGATATCTCTCTTTAATTATTATATAATCGATTTGTAACGCCATCCGTTTTCAAGATACAGGGGGTCGAAGAAAAAAAAAATTTACGCATTATTTACGATTTTGCCGAAACTACTGGCAACATTGTAATGAAATTTTATTCGAATATGTTTTGGAAGCTGGTACATCCCATGAATTTGTTTTTATATCTGATTCTCATAGAGGGCGCTAGTTACACGGATCGTACTAAGTATTAGTCAATAGAACTTTTTTAAGAGTATAATTATTAATCAAAATTTCAAGTAAACTTAAACATCATTCAATTTTACCACGAAAAAGGTACTCTTGGTAAAACTCGATACTGTGTACCATTTTCGGGATATTTTGATTTGAAAATTATGAAGTAATAATTGATGCTGGTAGTAATGATAAAGTTCTAATAGGTATACATCTATTTTCTCCATGTGTGCCATGGAAATCTGACATTTATTGATTGTTATGACGATAAATCAACAATAATTAGAGTTTTAAAACCTTGTTATTTGTAAAATCAAATCAAAATGTACTCAAATGTTGAATACACTGACATGTTATTAACCTTAGGCGAATGTTTAGGATGTTTTAGTGCAGCTGTGACACGTTATGCAGAAAAGTTTCCTAGAAGAAACTTACCAAGTAAAAAAACATTTAGAGCCGTTGAACGACGTTGTCGAGAAACTGGGAATGTGGGACCAAATAAAATAAATTCTGGTAGACCAAGAACAACAAGAACAATTAATAAAGAAAATAATATTTTAAATTTACTTGATCAAGATCCAACAGTTAGCGTAAGGAATATAGCAAGACAAACAAATACTTCTTCTTCAAGTACTTGGCGGATACTGAAAGAACAGCAAGTCCAAGAGCTCTTGCCAGATGATCTACCGGTTAGAGTGGATTTTTGTGAAACATTGCAACAAAGGATAGCCCACAATCCAAATTTTTTAAAATGCATTCTTTTTACGTACGACGCTACCTTTACGCGACAAGGTATGTTTAACTCCCATAATGCACACTACTGGTGTGATGAGAATCCACGAGTCAAAAGGGTATCACATTACCAACACTCATTTAAAGTTAATGTTTGGGCAGCAACTTTAGGTAACAAATTAATAGGTTATCATATTCTACCTGGAAATTTAAATGGTGATATGTATCTTGATTTTTTAAACAATTCCTTATTCGAGATATTAGAAGATTTAATGCTAAACGAGCGAAGATTTTTTATGCACGATGGAGCTCCACCACACTTTGATAGAAGGTGTCGTAATTGGTTGAGTAATCATTTTCCGAATCGATGGATTGGTAGAGGTGCAGAAGCTCCGATTCATTGGCCTCCTCGGTCATGCGATTTTAATCCTTTGGACTACGCAGTTTGGTCGTATATTAGGGAAAAAGTCTATGCTACAGAGGTAAATTCACGCCAACAATTGGAAGAAAGAATTCAACGTCAATTTAATGACATCATAGCCCTACCGTTTAGAAGGTTAATGGAATCTTTAGAAAAAAGAATAAACTTGTGTATTCGCGAAAACGGAGGGCATTTTGAACACTTACTGTAATTGAATTTTATTTTATGTTATGTTTAGTCATTAATTTAATTTTCTTCTTGTGCGTTTTGTTTAATTACTAACTATTTTATACCAGCATCAATTATTACTTCATAATTTTCAAATCAAAATATTCCGAAAACGGTACATAGTATCGAGTTTTACTAAGAGTACCTTTTTCGTGTAAAATTGAATGATGTTTAAGTTTACTTGAAATTTTAATTAATAATTATACTCTTAAAAAAGTTATATTGACTAATACTTAGTACGATCCGTACTAAGTATTAGTCAGTAGTAACTAGCGGCCTCTATGAGAATCTGATATAAAAACAAAATCATGGGATGTATCAGCTTCCAAACCATATTCGTATAAAATTTCATTACAATGTTGCCAGTAGTTTCGGCAAAATCGTAAAAAATGCGTAAAATTTTTTTTTCTTCAACGCCCTGTATCTTGAAAACCGATGGCGTTACAAAAATTTTTTACTAAGTAAACCCCAATTATTTCTCAGTTTTTTACCTACCCTAGAGACGGGTTTACCTTTTTTTGAAACACCCTGTATAACCGTCTCATACGTAATTTAAAGAACGTGTTTGTGATTATTAGCTTTTGTTCTTGGCAGAATTGTATTAGGCTATCTCCTCTATCGTTACGTCCAAGATGGAAATGGTTTTATCAATAGGAATGTTGGTAAATAAAGAAATAATGTTATAAGTAACTAGTATATCTGAGAGTGAAATAGAAATGCTTTTCAGAAGATCAATGATATGGAAAAAAATTTTGACAAAGGACGAGACGTTTTTGGCTAACGGTTGTAAGGATAAGGTGAGATATTTTGCCAATTTCTGAGTGGGGCAGTTGTATGCGCGAGCGAATGACTACGATATCATTTAACCGATTATGACCAATATTGATTTATTAGATGTAGCATTCCTAAGTGTAGCAAGAGATCTATACGTCTTAAAGGTTTCGTGTTTATATAGTCTGCTCCAACGTTTTCTGTCTTATTCGTTTGTAAACTAAAGTTTGTCTTTCATGTAGATCATTTTTATTTAATTAAAACACGTATTATTAACAATAAAATAAAGGGTAGAAAACCCTCCAGATGAATAATCATTAGGGTAAAGATCTCATTTCTCGACTAATTAAAGTAACAAACTTAAAAGTTTAGAAAAGTTAATTAAAAACGATGAAATTAAGTTGAGAAAATTTGAGTTATTTCTGTTTATGTTTTCACCCAAAAAGTTGGTAATTGTATTTGAAAAGGGAAATATTTGACTACGCATCGACAAAAACGACAACTTTATTGTTCCTTTAAAAAATGTACAAGCGACGGTATTATTATTACAAAAAATGTTAAATACAGTTTTAGGTCATCGTAAAAGTCTTCCAATTGTGACTTTCGAACTTTGACATTGGTAGCGGCCATATTCTTGAAGTTACATTTGCCACATTGGCTTTTCTTTATTTAGTCTGTTTTTCTAAACCATCTAAGATGGATATATCTTATAACACGTGTAAATGATAAAATTATATAATGTTATCAAAATGGGTGTTCTGTTCGGCCAACCTTCCGCGCGCTTCGTCCAATTTACAGTAGTCATAATTGTTTTGCAGTGAGAACCTGGGTAAATGAAAACAATGACCAAGGTAGAGAAATAAGGACACGCATTGAAATTGCAAGACAAGCATTTATAAAAATGAAAACAATGTTTGTCAATCGAGACCTTCCTCTGGATCTGAGGATAAGAGCCTTAAGATGCTACGCGTTCTCGACTTTGTTGTATGTAATTGAAAGCTGGACACTAAAAGTGGATAATATAAAGAAGTTGGAATCATTTGAGATGTGGTGCTATAGAAGGATTTTGACCATAGACCCAACGAGTTACAAACGCAGAAGTGTTAAGAAGGCTACAAAAGGATTGCGAGGTCATAAAGCACATCAAAACAAGAAAGCTGGAATATTTAGGCCACATTACTAGAGGTGCGAAATATGAGATATTAAGGCTCATAATGCAAGGTAAAATCAAGGGTAAAAGATCCATAGGAAGACGAAGAATTTCCTGGCTGAGAAACCTAAGAGAGTGGTATAGTTGCAGCTCACTAGAGGTTTTTAGAGCAGTCGCCAATAAGGTACGGATAGCTGTGATGATAGCCAACCTCCGATAGGAGAAGGAACTACAAGAAGAAAAAGAGAACTAGTTTTAATGTGGTTAATAAATGTAAGTCAACTAGTTTAGTAAGCAACCAACCAAGACCAGTACGTCGAAGGAATGCAAGATCTACCAAAAACATGACACTTTACAGGAGTATCCGAGGCAGTCGATTTCACGTCACTCACATGAACTTGGCGTTTTACAGACAAATTTTATGGGCCTGTACCCATACAAAATTTAGCTGATTCAGAACTTAAAAGTAAATGACAATAAACAACTACATGTGTGCTGAATGTGCTCTGGAGCAGTTGAAAACTGCCCCTTATTTTCAACTAAAGATCGTCCTCGGTGATGATTTCTGGACAAATAGGATGTTAGCAAACAGAATTTTCGAATTTGGAACAGTATTAATCCAAAAAAGATCCAAGAGTGTCCAGCGCACCCCAAAAAAGACACTGTTTGGCGCAGATTTTGGACGGCAGTGTTATTGGTCCATATGTCTTTGAGATCGACGCTACCCAGGTCATCACTGTTAAAGGTGAGCGTAATAGATCGGTGATTGCCAACTTCTTCTGGCCTGAATTGGATGATATATACACAGCTACGTTCCACATAGCTCGTGCAACATTGAACACTCTGCTCGAGCCATTTTAGGGAGGTACTTATTGTTGCAGGTTTAGAACTTTTCATAAACTATTAAATTAACTATTAAACGAAAATTATTTCTACGTCCTAGCTGCAACTCCTTCTAAATGCGTGCAGTACGATTAAAAGGGGAAGAAAACACCACCACTGCAAGAATTACGCAATATTGGTGCGAGTAGTCACCCCCATTTAGATTTCCGGGCTGAGTAGATCAAATAATGCATCCACGAGAATCGACAACTACGTCATCTTCGCGTATGTTCGCTGTTCCTTGCGACCAAAAGCCGACCTACGTGGTAAGGTACAAAGTTATATACATTATATTGTTGCTGATACACAAGTAGGTTTCTTCTTCTTCTTTCTTGGCACTACAATTTTAAGTGAGTCTTGGTTGCGTTTATTATTTTCCTCCACGCTTGCTGATCTTGTGCAGAAATCTCTCATTGTTGTACCCCTATCTTACGTAGATCACTCTTTTCATCTTTTTTTGGACGACTATCTTTCTTCTTGGCTAAACAACTGACCTTCTGCCGTCGGACCTTTCCCAGAAGGTTGTATTTAGTAGTCTTTCATCATTCGATCTCAGTACATGCCCTACTTATCTTATCCGATTTACCTTAATGTATCGTACTATGTTTTCTTCTCCATAAAGTTCTTAGAGTTTCTGGTTATGACTTTAACTCCACTCTCCTTCTATCCTGTCTCTACAAGGCCCAAAGATCGTTAGGAGGATCTTCCGTTCTAAGTCTGATAATTTTGTTGTTTCACGCTGGCTCAGTATTCAAGTAGGAAATAATATGCTCTATTTCCTGCCATGATTATAGATGCTTTAACTTTTTCATATCTATTTTCAGCTGTCATCACTGCTTCCAAGCATTAGAATTCTTTGACATCTTCTAAATTGTATTCATTTATAGAAATGTTTAGTCGAATTCTTAGCCTAGGATTTTTGGTAAATACCATGTTCTACTTCTTGATGTGCCTATCCGTTACGAATGTTGGCGATCATCATGGCAATCTTTATCTTATCTGCAGCAGCGCGGAAAAGCTGCACAGATGTTGTATTGAACCAGATTCTGAGGTTCTTTAACCAAGATGTTGTTCTTCTTTCTGGACCTTCCTTTTCCAAATATTTTTCCTTGCAGGATGGCTTGAAGAAGAGCATATCTGGATTCATTTCTCATAATATGTCCGAAGAACTGTAAATTTCGGGATTTGATGGTGGTCAGTACCTCTCGGTTCTTATTCATTCTTCTGAGGACCTCCTCATTTGTGACTCGGTCACTCCACGAGATCTTAAGCATTCTCCGATATAGCCACATCTCAAATGCTTCCAGTTTTCTGCACATATCTTCGTTCAAGGTCCACGATTCAACACCATAAAAAAGGACAGAGAAGACGTAGCATCGCAGCATTCTTACTTTTGTATCAAGAGAGAGGTTGTGACTCTTGAAGAAGGCCCCCATCCGATTGAAGGTGGATCTAGCTTTTCCGATGCGTGCTCTAATCTCCTGGTTGTTGGTCCATTCTTCAGTTATTATGGTGCCGAGGTAGTTGTAGTACGTCACTCTTTCTACAGCGGATTGGTTGACGTAGAGTTGATTTTCTGTTATTCTTTTCTTGCTAATTATCATAAGCTTTGTCTTCTTAACGTTTATATTGAGTCCATATTGTTGACTGTAATACGTGATTTTGTTCATAAGAACTTGTAGGTCTTCTAAGTTGTCCGCAAATACTATGGTGTCATCTGCATATCTGATGTTGTTTAGCCGGTAACCATTTAGTAGAATACCTTTTTCAGTTTCGTGCAGAGCTTCGATAAATATTCTTTCAGAGTAAAATACCATGTACTTGGTGTTATCTTCGTTGACCTTAAGGACATATCTTCGCTTCTCCTTTTTCTGGCCAATCCTATTTTTCATTCTCCACATTTCGTCCTATTATACAAACAAAATATCTACCGGTTTCGTGTGACTCAAAATCTATGTCATCCTTGGCCATTTGGAATACCCAAAATCGAGATGTATTGTTTCGGCTTTAAGAACAATTTACCCAACTTTTTACACTCTTATTTTTTCTACTTATCTACAGTTACAACGCCTTACAAATAAATTTTAATTTAAGGAAAATTCCGGAACCGAATTTTTATTTTCAATGTCCATTGTTTTGTAAAATTTTTATACCTTCTGTTGATGATATATATATATATATATATATATATATATATATATATATATATATATATATAAATATAAATATATATGTATATATATATATATATATGAATATTCCAAATGTAGTACTATAGACGAATATTAAGGATTTTTTGTAAAGACTAACTTACTTGTAAAGATTTCCATTCAACAAAGAATGAAAATCAGTTTCTAGATAGAGAAACCAGCAAGAGTATAAGGCTCACATGTAAGTTTGAACGGAACTGGATATTAGAACAAGAGAAAGTGGAATAAGTAGAAGTGAGATAAAGAAACAAAGATGATCTAAGCAAGAATAAGACAGGTTAATGAAACAAGTACAGACAATTTGTCTAAAATTGTGAAGAAAAAAAAATGACCCGGTATGGTAAGAATGTAACAATTATGATAAATATATTTCATTTAATTACCTAATAATAAAAAATTAAAACCAAATGTGAACCATGACCCAGTTATTGGTTTTCCTTTGTTAAACTTAGTTTTATTTTATTTAACTACTGTTGTTAAATTACGCCTTATCGTTTGATAAATACCGTTTTTTGTATTTTAGAGACGTATAAAACATTCAAATTAATTCAGAAAGAATTTCGATAACACTTATTTATTGTAGCTATTTTCCAACGTTTTTAATTACATATTAAAATAAATTGCTATTGAATTCTTTAACGTGTACAGACAATATCTAGGTTTTTATTTCGTTTTTATTAATTATTCAATCGTCAGAAAGCTGTTTTTGTGTGTATCCTCTTGTTGATTTACTTATGTGTCCCCATGCGAAAGATGCATATGTTAATATTGGAAGTATGATGCTGGTAATAAGTCTTATTTTCATTTTTAGTCTTAATTTGCTTTTTCTACCTATAAGTTCTCCTATTGCCGCTCTGGCTGTGGTTGTTTTTTGGATGGTTAGGTCCACATGTTGCGTGAAGGTTGGTCCTTGATCCATTCTGACTCCTAGGTATTTTGCTTCTCTCTTCCATTCGACGGGATTGTTTTGTACCGTAAGTTCGTCTGTGGTTTCTCTTCTCTTTTTAAACATGACTCCTTGAGCCGAACCGAACCCTAGTACCTAGTGGCCGCCCAAGTACGATCAGATTAGTCCTGTCATGGCTCCACTGTATCCTTAGCTTCTCATTTTGTATCTCAGTCCTTTATGCCAAACTCTATCGTAGGCTTTGCTTACGCCTAGGAAGGCTGCTCCTGTATACTGGTTGTCGTTGAATCCAGCTGCTATATACTCTGTTAGTCTATGTACTTGTAGTTCCCTGGAGTATTTTGCTCGGAATCCAAACTGAGCTTCTGGGACTATTCCTAACCTGTCTGTTTCTGATTGGAGTCTGCTTAGTATGACTCTTTCTACAATCTTGCTGACTGCTGGAATTAAGCTTATCGGCCTGTAGTTTTGCAGAAACGTGTGGTTTTTTCCTGACTTTGATATCATAATAACATGGGCTTCCTTCCAGATATTTTAGAGCTCTCTTTGGGTGACGGTAACGGGTGATGGTTCACCAACCTTAACATCAGATAAAAGAGATAAGGTGTACCTAAGGTGATACGATGCAAGAGAAGTGTAGGAAGAAGAAGAATCTCATGGTTGCGTAACTTGAGGGAATGGTACGGATTCACATCAATTAAACTATTCAGAGCAGCAGCATCTAAGATTAGAATAGCCATGATGATTGCCATCCTCCGTCGCGGAGATGGCACGTGAAGAAGAAGAAGGTGATACGGTGTGAAAAAGGTTTTCGTTTTCTTTTGTCTTCCCCCTCTTTATGTGCTTATCGCCATTAGAGTTGTCGTATAATCCTTCTCCAGTGCAAGACTGCACAAGGCATCGTCATGTTTTGTTTACTAATAAATTCGAGGGTCTCTTTTCCAAAAAGAGGGTGAGTTTAATTAGTTGACTTGTTAGGGAGAGTGTGCATGGCGCATAATTCATTGGAAGCTGCACTTTGGCAGCAGTTACTGCCAGATCGAATCCAACAGTATTAAGGACTTCTTCTTCTTCCATAGTTGGTTTAGAAACGTCCCACTTCATTATTAAAAAAGATGTAGCGATAATAGATTGGTCCGATTAAGATAAAGATCGACAAAAAATTTGAAAGGAAACAAGAAAAAAGTTCTGGTTGCCCTATTAGTCCATTGCTTGTGTCACTTCAGTATTCTCTTTGATCCCAATTCATCAAAATTAAAACAAATTTAAATTAAATAATAAAAACATCAAAATTTTCACTTAATTTATAACTAACTTAACTAACATATTCCGGTTAAACAGATTAATATTTCCTCGTCTTATATTCCTACAAAAACTTTCCCCAACAGCCAATTTCCGACAATATAAGACGTTATTGTATGAGGATAATTTGATACACCCACATAATCTTGTAGAGAAAATTCTAGGGGGTATTCAAAGGAGTCTAAAAATAAACATTGCTCCGGAAATAAATTAAAGTGAAATGTTAGGGACGTGACGTGGAAGTTAATCATAACATTCGATCAAGCTAAATTAAGATGCGATGTTTAGGTATTCTAATAGACAAAGAATAAATATGTGGAAGAAAATACAATAGTTTATTAAATATAAAAGAAATAATAAGTCATCTAAACATACAGGGTGATTCATAATTTTTTTTGGAAAATTCTGTAGTAAAAAGCAGAGTCAGAATTTATCTAGATGTATAATATATAGTCCATAACTTTATCGCCGATACAAGTGTACCTAATTTATACACATCTTTTCTGTTTCTTGATATGTTTATGTGTTAACGTGCAAATTTTCCGAAATCATCTGCCCTGTTATACACTCTGGGCCAAAATTAACCGGCCACCTTAAAGATGGGTAATTTTTGATTTTTTATATCTCCCAATCAACGGAAGATAAATTGAAAGAATGGGAAAACTATATTAAAATTCTTTTTTACGACATACGATAAGAACCAAGATTGGAAAATAACAACGAAGGGCCAACAATTCTGAAATCTGAAATCATAAATGCAATTAATCATCTTAAAACAAATAAAAGCCCAGGACCAGACGGAATATACCCAGAAACGTTAAAATTAATCAGCGAAGAAAATATCGAAATATTTGTCCCTTTATTCAATCGCATTTATGATACAAGCAAAATACCCCAAGATTGGCTGGAGTCAATATTCATCCCACTACCAAAAAAGCCAAACCCACAACACTCCAATGAGTTCCGTCTGATAAGCCTTATGAGTCATGCAGTAAAAGTCCTACTAAAAATCGTACATAATCGTATCTATAGAAAGTGCGAAACAATCATCGGAGACGATCAGTTTGGGTTCAGAGCCGGCATGGGAACGAGAGAAGCCCTGTTCAGTTTACTAGTTCTCACCCAAAAATGCTACGACCAACAGAAAGATATATTTATATGCTTTATAGACTTCGAAAAAGCATTTTATAGAGTAAGACACGATGACAAAGGACATCACATTCTTAAAAAACTTGTACTGGAACCAAAACGCCAGAGTTAGGATCGAAGGTTCCACATCTGCAGAAGTAGAAATTAGGAGGGGAGTTAGACAGGGATGTGTTCTGTCGCCTCTGCTGTTTAATCTTTACTCCGAGTTTCTATTTAAAGAAGTATTGGAGGATTCCAAGGATGGAGTCAATGTGAATGGCGTAAATATCAACAGTATCAGATACGCCGATGATACAGTGTTAATTGCGGATTCCGATTTAGGTCTACAACGACTCATCGACAAGACCAACTCGACCTGTGAGCAATTTGGTATGAAAATAAACATTTGCCGGTTTGACAATCCATTCATGATATACTGGATATCAGATTGGGGGATATTGTGCCACTCCGCTACCGCTAGAGTACCAGCCCCTGCATCCTCTTCAAAGAATGCAGGGGCTGGTACTCTTGCTCTTACCCGTCTTTTGAGGTTGTCCCAAATATGCTCAATTGGGTTAAGATCATGACTGTGTGCTGGCCATGGTAGAACTTAAATCCCGACCTCATTAAGGTACTCGCGGGTAGATCTTGCTGTATGGCAACGTGCATTGTCATGCATTAGTCTGAAGTTATCACCCATAAATGGTGCAAACGGCATGACATGGTCTTGGAGAACTTCTTGCACGTATACTTGGGCACTCACACTGCCTCTACCGAACACAACAAAATCAGTACGCGCTTCGTAAGAAATACCTCCCCAAATAATTATTGACCCTCCTCAGTAAGCCACTGTTTCGGTTATAGCGCATGCAGCAAACCTTTAATTTTAACGCCTATAGACATGTTGGCGTCCATCTGGACCTTTTAGGGCTATTCTGCTCGTATCTGAGAACAGTATATTCTTCCATTCCGCCATAGTCCAGTTAGCATATTCTCGCACAAAATGAAGTCTGGCCCTACGGTGTTGTGGGAGCAGTTGTGGTGCGCGAGCTGGACGAAAAGCTCTCAAGTTTATTTCTGACAGTCTTCTTCTACTCGTTTGTCTACTCACACTATCGTTTCTCACCTCAAGAAGAGACCTACTAGCTTCAGGAGCGGTGCAAAAGCGATTTCTCAATACTTTAGTGACAATGAAGCGGTCATCTGAACTGAAGTGGATAGTTTTTGGCCTTGACCTGGCTTGAGGTTGTACGATCCCTCCCGAAATCGTCTGATGGCATCTTGTACCGTAGTTCTGGGTACATCGAGTATACCAGCGACATGACGTTGACTGTAACCAGCATCAACTAAAGCCACTGCTCTAGCAGCATCAGTTGGAATGAGTGGCATTTTTAAAATCATAAACAATAAATAAGCACTAAAATTTCAACTAAAACAATATTCGCTCACATTATATAAAATTACAATATTAATTTTTAATTTTAATTACAAATTGTTCAAGAATTGTTATTAACACGGAAACAGATTTGTAACAATGTCGACTATATGTCAAAAATCCTTCGATGATAAAAATTTAGGAAACAAACTGCCACATGTAATGTAAACAAAACAATAATAAAGGTGAGGTTAATTTTGCTGGTGAGTTAAATCGTCTGTATTGATGAAAAACATGGCTAGTTGTTAAACTACCTAACTTTTGTATTATCCAACATCAGCAAATGAATCAAAAAACAAAATGTTAAGAAAACATGAGGCTATAGTTAAGTTTTAATTTCAATATTTTATAAATGCTAGAATATTCCACAGGGTGATGCAAACTTTATGAAAAAAACACAGTTTAATTCGTACAGCCGGAATACAATGAAAATTTATCTGTTCAGCAAGCATATTATAACGATATTGTCAAGGAATAAGGCTATAACATTTTAAAAAAATCACTTAAATCGGACAACAGGTTTAGGAGATATAAGACATCAAAAATTACCCATTTTTAAGGTGGTTGGTTAATTTTGGCCCAGAGTGTATATGGTCTTTCTTTCTTCGCTCTCTTCCGGTTTGCCAATATTTCCACTGTAACCTTTCTTGTTCATATTTTATGTTGTGCATTTCGAATTGCCATTTTAGTTTTGTTTTTTAATCTCTTCTGACATCGTTTAATTTAGTTAATCATTTAAATTAAAATGAAAAAGGCAGAAAAGATTTGATTTCACGTACAAAGCGTTTGTGTATCTGTTGATACGTATTTCGACTTAATAAGTCTCATCAGAACAGTTATTCATAGCCGTTCTTAACGTGAAAAATAATCTTCTCTGTCTTATTAGGAAGCAACCATAAAATGGCGTAGTTATGGACGCAATAGCGACATCTGATAGAAAAATCGGTAAGATAGTTTCGAAACAAATTCAGATTTCTGCTTTAATCTGGAGCCTTCTAAAAATTGCAAGGCATAGCCAGACGTTGATAAAGATGTTAAGAACGGCTATGAATAACTGTTCTGATGAGACTTATTAAGTCGAAATACGTATCAACAGATACATAGACGCTTTGTACGTGAAATCAAATCTTTTCTGTCTTTTTCATTTTATTCGGATCTACTCTGTATGAGTACAAGAAACAAATTCGTTAAAGATTTCTGCTTAGTTGAGGAGACATGTCCTGGAATACAAATTTTAGATTCCCCATGTTTCTATTAACATCTATTAACATCTATTAACATCTATTAACATCTATTAACATCTTTATCAACGTCTGTCTATGCCTTGCAATTTTTAGAAGGCTCCAGATTAAAGCAGAAATCTGAATTTGTTTCGAAACTATCTTACCGATACTTCAAATTAAATTTGCCTTTTTAAACACATAGAACACTGAGTAATCCAAACTAGCAGGAAGTATTTAAATATTATGTTTATTTGTAATTGAGCCACAATTATTGGTTATGATGAAAATCACATTTTTAACTAACTAATGTTGTAATATTGTAATGTAAATTTTGGAACATTGTAACCATCAAGGTCTAGGTTTTTGGGCGCCAATGTGTAACCATCGAATGATATATCAGACATGGTGGGTGCTAGAATGCTCTTTAGAATAGCTCAAGACAGAGACAGTTTCACCATGTTAATCGCCAACGTCAAGGGGACTTGATAGGGCACGTTAAGAAGAAGGTGGGTGCTAATGGAGAACAATAAAACTCACAACTTTCTTTAGGAGACAATTATTAGGCTTCGTCTAGCCTAGAATAAATAAAAAGCAAGATAAACGACGAATGCATGTGACATAAATGAGAATGGGTAGATAGATGGTGATGTTGTGACAAATAAGAATAAAATTAAGAATTAGTAAAATAGGGGAAATCAACGGTGGTACTAATTGCTGCCAAAATGAGAGAGCACAGGTGAGATGGTTTGGACATCGCTGAAGCGTTAATCGTCCATTAGGCTGGTTTGCATGTTCCTGGAAAGAACACGAGAGAAAGACCGAAGAGGGTTTTGATAAGAAATTTTAGTTGGAATAGCTATATTTTGTTCTAAACTGGATATTACTGTTGATCTAGACTAGACTGTAAAAATGTAAATTCTACTTTTGTCGATTAAGTATCGATACCCTCTAGGTATTTTTAAATGGCACATGTACTGGTTGTGGACCTTGACAAAATAGCAAGAGGTCATCAGCATAGATAGCGTATTGAAGTGGTGCTATTACTATTGACCATATGTCACTGATATATTATCATACAATACAAAACGTTTGTATTTTGAGAACGATTTCCGAATTGGAAATTGAAACGTCAATAAACGTACTTTAACCTTTAATTGTGGCTTATTCCCATTTAAATAGTAATTATGTTAAACATGTAGGTCGGAATAAACTCAATAGTTGAAAAAAGTTTAATTGGTATCACAATAGATTACCGTATAGCTGTCGCAATAAATCGCTGCAATTTTTGTAAAAATTTATTTGACATCCATAATTGTATAACATGGAATGATAATTGTTTACCTATTATAGACAATTTACACCTTTTTGCTTGAATGTTACGTAACGTAGATTCTTTGAGGTTTTCATCCCAAATACTGACCGTACATATGTATGTAATTTACTTTCACAAATTTACCTAAAAATCTCTTTTTTCCAGGCTACCTGACAAAGTGACCACTTATCAACGCTGGATTGAACTTACCGGACATAAAGCATAGGAATTCTTGTCGGTATTAATAGATTTCCAACCCTACGTCGAGCTCTTTGCGCTGGAATCCAGGTAAACAAGGGGAAAAAGCAGAGACAAGCGCTAAGTGCCGGCATTTTACCAAGATTTTCATTAGTCTAGCCCTATAATGGTCGATTTCGGACAGAAGGAGCGTATCAACAGATTCGTTTGTCCCAACGACAGGCAATTAGCGCTGAGGGCTAAGTAAGTACATATTTTATCACTGGCTCGGTTCTCGTTTGAGGGGGAGGAAACCGGTGGTATATTTGGATGGTGTTTTGCAAAAATGAACTAACCTTCAACTAAAAAAACCAAATTTTATAATTGTAAACTGTAGTAAATTTCATTATAGCTAATTTTGATAATATCACCAAAATGAGAGTTGTTAAATTTTTAGTAATGCTAAAATTGACATCTACATCGTTCTAATAAAATACGTACAAAAAATGTATTATCACATCAATATTCTTTTTCTAATTTAACCGTCGTCGCAGTTCGCTCTACAATAAATTTGGGAGTCCATTATGCAGTCTCCACAAACGCTCTTCACAAAAGAAAACTAATAATTCTGGAACTTCTATGGACCAACTTAGTGTAAATTACCTTTTTCAAAAATGTTTTCTAAGAGAGCTAGGGCTCTTTGAAGAATGAACCCCAATATTGGCTTAATTTAAATATCTTCAAAACAGTTGTCTTTTAAGTGATAACATTTTATACAGGATGTTTCAAAAAAGTATGTCATAAATTAAATTACGCATTCCGGGAACAAAAATAAATTTAAAATCCACAAGGAAACAAAGTTCCTGTATTTGGCTGTATACCAAATATTAAAAAATTTTTGAATAAAATCCTTTATAAAAAGGTATATAAAAAACCCAGTTGGGCTATGTTGAATTGACAAAACGTTTTCGGAATAAGTATTCCATCATCAGTGTCTAGTTAATACATGGGTGTAGCCACTAAATATGTGGGTAAAAACCCTTTAAAAATTATTGAATGAAATTTAGTTTACATTATGTCTAATTTACAGTTAAGATGGTAAAGTTACCGTTGGATTGGTAACATGGCGACATATGACTCTACATTAAGTTGCAAGTCCTGAGACGGTATGTCTACGAGGACTTTATCAAAGCAACTGATTTGCAGTTCTCTGCCAGACTCTGCCAGATTTTGAGTTGTTTATAGCATGTTGGACTTCAGATTTTAATATTATTGGAGTTTCCTCGTTATCAATTTGTGTATACTTGGACATACATCTTGGATACTATTGAAGTATACATCAGTTGGTGTTATTACATTTTCTTCTATAAAATATGTGTCGAACTGGGAAGTCTGGTCACTATATTTTGTAAGAAATTATGGACAATATTCAGTCAATAGATTTTGATAATCATTTTTCCAATCTTTTAGCGGTATTAGGATGAGATGATTTTTTTCATTTCTAGCAGTTTTTAGCGATTTTATTGTTATCCATGCTTCGCTTGGATTCGAAATCCAAGCGAAGCATGGAAATAAAAAATCAACAAAAGACACAACAAATAAGCACTCTGCTAAAACACCCGAATATAAAACGAGAACTAACGCTGGAAATTAACAAAGAGTTAAGCAAAACAATTATCAATGATAATAAAGATTCCAATGAAAAATGGGAAACATTTAAGAACACATTAATGATGCCAATTAAAGATACGCTGAGTAGTCACAAAATCGATGAAGCTAAGACTCCATGGATTACAGATGAGATCCGGCAATTAATAGACAAAAGAAGTGGTACAACGACAAATGTTTAGAGATAGAAGAATTCCAGAGAAATCATGACAGTTTTAAATTGCACAAAAAAATGAAAGAATTAGCAGGTATAAGACGGTCCAACAATAGTAACACCCTGGTTGATACGAATGGTAAAATAATATCTGATATCAAAGGTAAACTAAACAGATGGAGAGAATACGTACAAGAATTGTTTGAGGATGACAGGACACAACAAGATAGCATGAACGATTGCGAGGAACATGATATAGGTCCAAATATAACGAAGGATGAAATAATACATGCAATAAATCTGGCAAAATCTAATAAAACTGCGGGGCCTGACACAATTCCAACTGAAATAATTAAATTAATATCAGAAGATCAGATCAATGTATTAGTAGACTTATATAATACTATATATAATACGGGTATTATTCCTAGAGATTGGCTCAAATCAACATTTATTACATTACCAAAAAAACCTAATGCAAAGGAATGTAATGACCACCGTATAATTAGTCTAATGAGTCACACAAAAAATAAAAATATTCTTAAAAATTATCCATTTAAGAATTTTCAGAAAAGTGGAACAAGACATCACTGAAACCCAATTTGGATTTAGGAATGTCATGGGTACACGAGAGGCATTATTTGGATTTAACGGCCTCATGCAAAGATGTATGGATGTAAACCAACCATTCTATCTTTGTTTTATTGATTACAATAGGGCGTTCGATAAGGTCCGACACAACCGTCTTATACAGTTACTTAAAGATAAACACATTGACAAAAAAGACTTAGAGAAGAATAATAACTCATCTCTACTTTAACCAAACAGCAAAAGTCAGAGTAGGCAAAGAACCTTCGGAGGAAGTAGAGATAAAAAGAGGCGTAAGGCAAGATTGCATACTCTCCCCCTTATTGTTCAATCTATATTCGGAAGAAATAATTAAAAAATCACTCGAAAATGTAACAATTGGAATAAAAGTCAACGGCAGATCCATCAACACTATCAGATATGCCGATGATACTATACTTATTGCAGAGAATATACAAGATCTACAGACACTTTTAAATAATGTAGTAAATGCTAGTGAGGAAAGACATTTTAAACATAAGAGGGGTTCCAATAGAAAAAGTAAAAAAATACAGATATCTTGGTACAATTATTAATGAAAATAACGAGTATACAGAAGAAATAAAAATGAGAATTGGACAAGCTAGAGCAACATTTATCAAGATGAGAAAAGTATTATGCAGTAGAGACCTTAGTTTGCAACTCAAAATAAGAATATTACGTTCATATGTGTTTTCGGTGCTGCTGTATGGGGTGGAGGCCTGGACCTTAAAGAAAGAGGTGGTCTATCGACTTAAAGCGTTCGAGATGTGGACCTACCGAAGAATATTAAAAATAAGTTGGGTAGACCGAATAACAAATGTTGAGGTCCTCAGAAAGATGACAAAGGAAATGGAAAAAATGTTATCATCATCATCATCATCAACGTTATGAGAGGGGATATATATGTGTTGCTACAAACCATAAGGCAGGGAAAAATACAGCGAAAGAGAAGTATTGGGAGAAGACGCATCTCCTGGCTCAACAATCTGAGAAAGTGGTATAATTGCAGTTCCGTCGACTTGTTCAGAGCTGCAATCTCAAAAGTGAAAATAGCTGTGATGATTACCAACCTCCTTAGAGGAGACGGTACCTAAAGAAGAGAAGATGCTTTGCTTGCTCTGCTAAAGCCCATGCTCTGGTCTATTTATTTACATTGATTGTTCCATGTTGCATTTTATAAATTCAGTCTTTTAACGTTAAAAATGTTAACGTATTTACAACTACTTGTGTATTATTTCCGATCTTATGTGTTTTTTGGCATCAACCATACCTTATGTGCCCATTTTTTTTCTCTTACCTTTATTTAATATTTTCACTCCACCATTCTTTTGTATTCCTTCGATTTAGTATTTTCTTATTCAAGGTTTCTACAGGCGCTTCATTTATATATTATATTATATTTCTGTAGAGTAATGCTATCGATTCATCTTTTAAACTATTTATATTGTACCTTTTCGCACAAATTTCTCGATAATATGGATCTGTTAGATTCCCAGAATTTGTCGCTATGGGGAAAACAGTTTGTGCCTTTAAAAAATAATGGTCCGTTCCACATTCTATTCCTCTCTAAACTATTCTTTTTTTTGTTTGAAGATAACATCGTGCTGAAAATCAATAGCTTATATAAATTAGAATCGCTCGTTTTATTTTAAAATGTTACTAAGTATACATTTTAAAATATTTTGAATTTGAAATAATTTAGTTGATACACATGTCTTCTTCTTCTTCGTCTCGTAGCACTACAATCTGGGGTGGGTTTTGGCTGACTGTACAACTTGCTTCCATCTTGAATGGTCGTCCATAAT
This sequence comes from Diabrotica undecimpunctata, assembly GCF_040954645.1. Taxonomy (NCBI): domain Eukaryota; kingdom Metazoa; phylum Arthropoda; class Insecta; order Coleoptera; family Chrysomelidae; genus Diabrotica; species Diabrotica undecimpunctata. The sequence continues at coordinate 133,200,708 of NC_092809.1, read as the reverse complement.
AGTTGGGTCAGTGGGTAGCCCCATTGTTCTTAGATCTGACCATATATTGTCTCTCCATCGCATTGGTGGACGTCCTAAGAGCCTTCTTCCTGTGGGGGCTTCCTCCCATATTAACTTGGCAAGACGGTTATTAGGGAGTCTATGGACATGGCCAGCCCATCTTAGACGTTGGGATTTAATTTCTTGGACTACATCGCTCGCCCTATACATCTGCTTGACCTCAGCATCTGTTCTTATTCGGTATGGGTTGCTATTAATATCGTGATAAGGCCCAAAGATTCTTCTGAGGATTTTCCTCTCAAAACATTTAAGTTTTCTTTCAGTTTATTTGGTGAGGGTCCACGTCCCACACTCATACATGAGCACCGGTCTAATCACCGTTTTATATATTCTAATCTTTGATGTTTGTGTTAGGCTTTTAGATTTAATAGTATTGTGGAGGCTGCACATACATCTGTTTGCTGCCTGAATTCTTCCTTTAATCTCTTCCGCGACATCGTTATCTGCAGTGATTGTTGCTTCGAGATATTTAAAACTCTCCACTCTTCCAAAGTTATATGGGTCTATTGTAACATTTTGCCATATTCTATCTCGTCCCTTTTGTCTATTGATGCACATGTATTTGGTTTTCTCTTCGTTTACCCTTAAACCAGTTTTCTTTGCGTCTACCTCTAATTTATTAAAAGTCTCCTTCACATTGGTGACTGTGTTTCCCACAATATCAATGTCATCTGCGTATGCTTGTAGTAATTTTGGTCCATTTACTGTCAGTAATTCTGTTTTAAGTTGTGCTGCTCTTACTACTTTCTCCAGGATAATATTAAAGAGGAGAGGTGACAGCGCATCTCCCTGTGTCAGGCCACTGCTTATTTCGAAAGATTCTGAGAGGTTGTTACCTATCCGTACTCTGGATCTACAGCTATTCACACATAACTTAACAAGCTGGATAAGTTTTTTTGGAACTGAAAGTTCTGCCATTGCATTCCACATTTGATCCCTTTTAATGCTGTCGTACGATTGCCGGAAATCTATGGAGAGATTATGGATATTTCTATTGAATTCCCATCCTTTTTCAATCAGCTGAAGATCAGCTTAGATCAGCTTAGAGTAAAGATCTAATCTATGGTCGATCTATGTTTTCTGTAGCCGGCTTAGTATTCCCCCATGAAATTTTCTACAGACGGTGTCAGCCTACTTAATAGGATGTTCGATAAGATTTTATATGCCGTATTAAGTAGGGAGAATAGGTAGGCATATATAATTAGAGCACTTGGTTTTGTCTCCCTTTTTATGGATGGGGATTATTACACTTTCGTGCCATTTTGTTGGTATTTTCTCTTTGTTCCATACGTGTTATTAGTTTGTGTATTTGTCTATATAGAGCTTCTCCTCCGTACTTAAGAAATTCAGCCAGTATATTGTCAGAGCCTGGAGCTTTTACGTTCTTCAATTTGTTAATTGCTTGCAATGTTTCATCTATTTTGGGGTCCTCTACCGGTAAGTCCACCCCAAAATATATATTTTCTCCATGTTCTTCCTCTTAATGTATGTTTAGTAAAATCTTGAAATATTCTTGCCATGTTTGGAGCAGTTCTTTTTGATTTATTATTAATTCATCATTTTTTCTGAGTACAGACACGCACCTAGGTCTGAAGCCTTTCTTTTCGTTTGACACTGATTTGTAAAATGCTCGACTATTTGACTGTTGCCTATTTCTTTATATTTCTGTTGTTCGTACTTCCTTTTTTCTGTCTAATTAATTTTCTTCTTTCTCGGCGTGAAATTGCATAGTTTTATTTACTTATTGCTGTTCCTTGTTGAAGCATAATGTTTCGCTTTATCTGTCTGTCGTGTAGTTTTTCTTGACATTCTCTATCTAACCATTTCCTTGTTCTCGTCCTACTTTTTCCTATTATTAGTTCTGCTGACTCCGTAATTGATTTTTCCATTTGTTGCCACAGCCTTTCGACATCACTGCTCTGGTCTACTGTATTTAGATGCTGTTCAATTTCTTGTTTGTAATTTTCTTGGATTTCCTCATTTTGCATTTTCTCGATGTTCCACTGTCCCAATACTTCGTTGGCCTTGGGTGGTTTCCCTGAAAATATTCTCAACCTGATTTTTGCTATAACTAGGTGATGGTCTGTATCTCCATCTGCTCCCCTGAATCTTCTTACACCCAGCACATTACTTCCATGTCTAGCATCAATAATTACGTGGTCAGGTGGTCAATTTGGTCCGCGTGGAGTGGTCATTAGAGACCCAAGTCTGTTTATGAATGTTTTTATGTTGGAACATAGTAGACTTTACAAGCATATTGTTAGACGATGCTAGCTCTACGAGCCTTTGTCCCTTGTCGTTCGAGATATTGTGGAGTCTGTGTTGTCCTATTGTCGGTCTTAGGTTTTGCCAATTTTTGCGTTGAAGTCTCCACAGATTATATGCATGTCTTGTTTGGGTATTTTCTCAAGCGTTCTTTCGAGTTGTTCATAGAATTAATCTTTAATATGTTTGTCTTTATATTCTGTCGGAGCATGTGCAGATGTAATTGAGATATTGTACTATTTTCCTTTCAATCTAATATAACAAAGTCTTTCACTAATGGGCGTGAAACTTATAATAGTGTTCAGGTATTCTTCTCGTACTACGAAACCAGTACCAAATTCGTGTCTTCCTTTCTGGTTTCCACTGTAGTAAATGATCGCCTTGTCAATTTTTATGTTTCCCGTGTTTAGCCACCTTAGTTCTTGTATTCCATGTTCCAATATTCAAGGTCCTTTTCCATTGCAAACTTGCAGTTTTCATAACAGACTGTTTTTTTTATAAGGGCAGGTTGTTGTCCTTCCGCTTAACCCTCCTCCTTTATCCGGGCTTGGGACCGGCAAGAAAGACTGTTAAGCTACTCGATCCACCCAACAGTCATTCCAGACGGAGTTGGATACACATGTCTTATCATCAAAACAATTTTTATATATAAATATATATATATATATATATATATATATATATATATATATATATATATATATATATATATATATATATATATATATATATATATATATATATATATTATTTATATATATAATAACGGATTTATTACGGCTGTCGCCGTTTCTCCGCACCCAATTTCCATCTTTGTCTGTCATATGCAGTTGCCTCTTCTAAGTCTCTTGCTGCCATTGCTTCATCAATATCGTTGCGCCAACTTCTCCGTGGTCGTCCTCTCTTTCTTCTTTCAGGAGGGATCCATTCCAGTACTCTTCTAGGCCATCTGTACTCTGGCATTCTTTTAATATGTCCGAACCAGATTAATTGTTTTCTTTCTATGTCATCATTGATATTTCTCTCCATTTTCATTTCGTTTCTTATTTGTTCGTTTCTAACTCTCTCCAGTTTCGATCTACCGCAGCTTCGTCTCAGATAATCCCTTTCTGTCGTCACAAGTTTGTTTCTATTAGCTTTGGTGACGTCCCATAGTTCCGAACCGTAAAGTGTAATACTTTGGACTATACTACCGTAAATGTGTTTTTTGGTTTCTCGTCGAATTGTTTTTTGCCAGAGAAGAGAGTTTAAGGCACGGGTCGCTGCTCTGCCCTTGTTTATTCTTTCCCTGATTTCATCTGCGCTATTTCCCTTCTTGTTGAAAATGACCCCCAAATATTTGCAGGATTGCACGCCTTTGATTTTGTCGTCTTCCAAGACTAGGTCACATATTTCATCTGTTCTCACTGAGAGATATTCACATTTTGTCATATTCATATTTAGACCTGCCACCTCATATTCTTCTTGTAGTTTTCTTACCATATAGCTAAGATCGTAGCTGTCTTCGGCAATTACTACCTGGTCATCCGCAAAGAAAAGTGTATGCTTGTTTTCTTCCACCGTTATTCCCATCTTTCTACATTTTTTACCCATTTCACTAAGGATCTGTCCAAACAGATTTTAAATAAGGTGGGTGACAGACAGCAGCCTTGTCTTAGTCCCTTTGTTGTTTGAAAAGGAGAGGTGATTTCTTGTCCCATTTTCATTCTTGCAAAGTTTTGTTCGTAATATTTTTGAGTGGCGTTAATAAGAATTGGGTTTATTTTTAAGTTACCCATTTCTATCCATAGTTGGGAGATCGGTACACTGTCATATGCTTTTTTCAAATCTATTAAAGCTATATAAGTTTCTCTATTTCTCTGCACTCGTTTTTCCATTGCAATTTTTAATGTGAAAAAAAATTTTTAGACAATAAAAAATTAAAGACAATTTTTATAAAGTCGCAATATTCGAATTTTATTTAGACTTTTTTATATTTTATGCAATTTGATTCACTGTGTCAGATACCTTGGGGTTTAAACTTTTGTTGCGAAACACCGACCATATTTTAAAGAGAAGACTCTTAAGCTTTTATTCTTTTTATTATACCTTCGTAAGAGTACTTTAATTTTAATAAAGAAGCAGGTAATTACTTTTACATTACGGCATTGAATTTTAAAATTTTTGTTTTGTTTGTAAGAGTATTGTGCTTCCAAGAATATTGCAAATGATGTTGGGAAAGAAAATGCATTAGGCAAAATACATACACGGTATTTTAGAGCGGCCTACCCTTAATTGGAGGCTTGTTTTTATGTAGAATAGGTGGAATAGGTTGAAAAATATCATTTTAGGCAAAAAAAAAGAAAAATCAATTTTAATAATTTTTCAACTTTAACTTGCTGTAACTTTAGTCACTACGAACGATTTCTTTTTAAAATTGCGTAATCCTTTTGAAATTGCGTTTTCGGTACAAATGACAGCTTTCTCAAATTATTATACATATTTCTTGTGGAGTGGAATATTTTATTTTCATGACAGATAAGATGGAGTAAGACTAGGTGGAGAAGTAATCAACAACATTTACAAGATCTTCAGACATTAGTAAATCTAGACAGTGAAGCAAGTTATCGGAGAAGCATTGAAATTAACATTTCAAAGACAAAGTGTTCCTATTATATGGTTGTGAGACATGGCCATTAAAAACCACAATGCTTAATAAATTAATATCATTCGACTTGTGGTGGAATCGACGGATCCTAAAAAATCATGTATTTCGCACACTTTCAATGAAAATGTTCTTAAAATGATGAATTCAGAACGCTTGCCCAAAAACATCATAAAGAGAAGAAAAACAAAATATTTTGGCCATATAATTCTTCTTCTACTTTTATGTAGACATGACTATCTGTTTTTCAATGTGCCTTCAGTAAATTGTCATTTTATCGTATTCGTGGTCTTCCTACTGATCGTCTTCCTATTGTGGAACCGTTTCTTGCAGTCTTTACTACTCTATTTGTTGTCATTTGGCTTATATGATCGTTCCATTGTACTCTTCTATTTCTTACACAGTCCTTGATGTTCTCCACCTCGCATCCACGTCGTATATCTGTACTTCTAGCTCTATCCCATAGTGTCTTACCATCGAGTTTTCTAAGGATATTCATATCTGCTGTTTCTAACATTCTTTTTGTCCTGTCTATATCAGGTCTTGTTTCTGCCACGTATTTCGTTATTGATCTGATGACTGTTTTGTAAATTCTGTCTTTCATTTCTTTCTCCATATTGTTTTATTCAGGCAACCTGCCGCTATGTTTACCCTATTGACTTGATTTGACACATTTGCAAGATTTGCCCGAACAGTTATTTTTGCATCCACATCTGATGAAACCTTGTTTGGACCCATATGCCATCATTGTTTTTATACAAACATTGAGCTGTTCATCAGGTACATCGATGTTATTAATAAATTTATTAGTAGCTACCTGGAACTGGTTTCTATAAAACTATTTGTCAAGAACTCCATGCTTTTTACCAAGCATATAGGAATCATCGTTCTTATTCATTACAACAGCCATTACATTTCCTGGATCTAGTCGGCCCTGGTCGAATGTTTACCAAAACGTTATCGGTGACTGAAACTGGGGTTAATTTTCTTTCAGTAAACTTTAACATTATGGCTGTCTGACTTTTTAATTCAGTTAAAAAGTTTACTTGTATTGTGTCTATGACACAGTTTCTTAAGCAAAGAGTGCACAAAGGTAAGTCTAAGTCTTCGTTATTTAAAACTTCATCATGGATGTGCTGAGCACATTTAAAACAGCTGTTTGCTTTGTCACAATCAATATCACAGAGTGTTAAGTTATCGCTGGACATAATTTCTTTTTCTACGTGTTTATTGTTTTATCCACAGCATTTATTTTTTCGTTATCTACTTCATTAAAACTTCTTTCAAGCTTAGAGAACTCTACTTCTACTTCTTCCTCAGTAGTTATTTTCATTACGTCATCAGCTGTCAAAGGGGAATCTAATAATCTATTTTTGGTAACTGTTGTTCTTAGTATTCTGAATGATCCTGAGACTATTTGCCCATCTTGAGGTGTTGTTATCAGCCATCCAAGCCACAATACTATCTCGAACGTCTTGATTGGGCCGTTCGACAGACCCTTGACTCTGCGAGTGTCTTGGTTTTCTATGTACTAGTTTTATGGCACTCCATTTACTGGCTAGGTTCTCGACAACCTCAAAACCGTAAAATAGATTACCCACGTCGCGTTCTGGGTAATTCGCTTCGGCCAATGTCGTAATAAAATGCTCATTCCGCGACGTCAACTTTTTAATATATAAAAGTACTAAATTGTTAATATTTTTTGATAATAACACTACATATTTAAGTTCTTTTAAAATTTAAGAAAACTGAATTTTTTCTTTAAAAATTCTGTTAAATAATTTTAGCAGCATTTAGCAGCATTTATGTCTAATAAAACAAAAATATTAATGAAACTAACATAAAATTGAAAATCTTTCGAAAAAATAAAAAAACTGCTTTGTGATTCTCGAATAAAACTCGAAATTCGACTACTTTTATCAAAATGCTACGTCTGGTCGACTCTTCTATATGCAGTTGAAACGTGGACCCTTAAAACATCAAGCGTAAATAAATTGGAGGCCTTTGAAATGTGGATCTACCGGAGAATACTCAAAATTTCATGGACATCGCATACCTCAAACGAAGAAGTGCTGCATAGAATAGGTAAGGAAAGAGAACTTTTTAACACAGTAAAAGTTAGAAAAACATCATACCTAGGCCACATACTGAGAAATAATAAGTACCAATATGCCTAACTTATAGTGAAAGGAAAAATCGAGGGAAAGAGAGGCCTAGGAAGGCAAAGACTATCGTGGCTCAGAAACATCCGACAATGGACAGGGCTAAATTTTGAACAGCTAATAAGAACAGCTGAAGATAGAGAAGAGTTTAAAATTGTAGTAGCCAACCTCCATTGAGGAGAGGACACTTTAAGAAGAAGAAGATTAATGAAACTCTCTAAATTAACATCCATTTAGTTAGCCGAGTTAACTGCTATTCTCAATGCAATAAATTTTGTGGTAGAAAATAGTAACAAAAACCCTGTCATTAGTACGGATTCCCTAAGTTCTGTAATTTCCCTAAATAACTTATATCCTAGCCATTTAAGTCTACTACTTATTAAATCAGCATTAAGCCAACTGCAAACTATGAACATAAATGTCTACTTTGTATGGGTTCCTTCCCATATCGGAATTGCTGATAATGAAGAAGTAGATTCCTTGGCAAAACTAGCAATCTCGAGTCCGAAAGCTGTAGAAATCAGACGCATTCCACATCCAGATATCTTCTTCTTCTTCTTCTTAAAGTGCCTATCCGTTCCGGATGTTGGCGATCATCACGGCTATCTTTACTTTGTTTATTGCAGCGCGGAACAGTTCAGTGGTAGTCGTGTTATACCACTTTCGTAAATTTTGAAGCCAGGAAATGTGTCTTCTTCCCGGTCCTCTCTTACCATTTACTTTCCCTTGGAGAATCAGCTGGAGATATAAAACCAGACATCCAGATATAAAACCTATAATCAAGAACTTAATAATCAATGATTGGCAGACCAAGTGGAATCAATCAACATCCAAACTACGAGAAGTAAAACATTCTATATTACCTTGGAAATCAACCCCAAATAAGCGTATAGGTACATCAATGGAGAGATTTCAATATAAATTACAAAATACCTTACAGGCAATATTCAGTGACGGAACTGATATGAAAAATTTGACATCATACTTATATTCCATAAATGTACTAAATAAATTGTAAAACTTTAAATTGTACAACGCCAATGACCCTATAAGGTTGAGGCATAAATAAATAAAAAAAAATTGTTAAATATTTTTAATACAGAATTGATTCATTACTTCCATTTTTATTATTAGCTTGTAATTATGTTTAATTACTTCATATTAATTATCATTATATTCTAAAAAATAGTATGCATGAGCCGAGTAATAAATGTTTATATATGTATATTCTTCTTCTTAAAGTTCCATCTCCTATCGGAGGTTGGATATCATAACGGCTATGGTCCCTTTTGTTGGCTGCTGCTCTGAAAAGTTGTAGTGAACTACAGTTAAACCATTCTCTAAGGTTCTTCAGCCAGAATATGCGTCTTCTTCCTATGATTCTTCTTCCTTGGATCCTTCCTTGCATAATAATTCTCAGCAGCTCATATTTTTCTCCTCTGGTTATGTGACCCAAATATTCTAGTTTTCTTCTTTTTATGCTGTTCATAATTTCTAAATTCTTATTTAGACGTCGTAGTACCTCAGCATTGGTAATCCTTTGAACCCACTGAATTTTTAATATTCTTCTGTAACACCACATTTCGAACGCTTCTATTTTTCTTATGTGTTGTTTCTTCAATGTCCAAGCTTCCATTCCGTATAGTAAGATAGAAAATATGTAACATCTTAGAGCCCTCAATCTGAGATGCAACTAAAGGTATCTGTTGGTAAGCATTGTCTTCATTTTCACAAATACTTGCCTTGCAGTTTCAATTCGGACTTTGATTTCTCTGCTTTGGTCATTTTTGTCATTAACCCAGGTTCCCAGATATTTGTATGTCTCTACTTTTTCTATTTGAGTTTGCTCTATCATTAATCTTTCATTTCCATGTTGCGTTTTTGAGACAATCATAAATTTAGTGTTTCTGTTATTTATTTTTAGTCCGTATCTAATACAATAATCGGTAATTCTATTTACCAATTCTTGTAGCGATTCCAGGGTGTCTGCCATTATAACGGTGTCATCAGCGAATCTTATGTTATTTACTATTCTTCCGTTTACAGAGATTCCATCACACAGATCCGCTATCGCTTCCTGGAATATGGCTTCACTGTACACGTTAAACAGTAATGGTGACAGAACACAGCCCTGTCTTACTCCTCTCTTTATATCTATATTTTCGGACTTTTGTTCTTCTATCTTTATATTGGCCTTTTGATTCCAATACAGATTGATAATGATTCGTAAGTCTCGTCTGTCTACATCTTTGTTTCTCAGTACTTCTATTAGTTTTTCATGTCGGACCCTGTCGAATGCCTTCTCGAAGTCGATGAAACAGAAATAAATATCTAGGTTCATATCTAAGCATCTTTGAGAGAGGACATTAAAAGCAAACAATGCCTCTCTCGTTCCCAGTCCCTTGCGGAACCCAAACTGAGTATCATCCATATCATCTTCTAGTTTTCTATATAATCTTCCATGAATCACCTTTAGAAATATTTTGAGGGTATGGCTTATTAGTGATATTGTCCTATAGTCTGAACAATCTTTGGCATATACTGTTTTTGGTATTGCTACAAAGGTGGACACCAACCATTCCTGTGGAATTTTTCCAGTTTTATATACTTCATTAAATATAATATGTATATTACGTAATAATAAGTATTTACTTCAAAAATATATATAAAATTTAAAGTACATGGAATAATTTTGTGATACTAAACATTTTTATAGATTTGGAAACATCGCAGTCATTTCACTATATGGCCGCCTAAAAAGTGTGAAAATATTTAAACAAATGGAAATTTTGCAATTTTTATTTTGGAAATAGCTTAAAATATTGTATATTTTCATAATTTCCAAAAATTTTTCCCGAAAGCGCGTGGATAATGAACGCACTGAAACCAATTCTTCCTTCGAAAGAAAACTTAATCAGATTGAAGTCCAACATTACTTACTTAACAGATTTGTTTACTAAATTTAATGAAGTTAACATGCACTTAAAAGGTGACACACAGTCGGACGAAATGTTGAAAACGTGGCCAAGAGTCCTCAAAATAAAATTTCAAAAGTTATCACAGTAGAAATTATTTACGTTTAAAAAATTTCGAGAATTAAGTACATTGGATTTGAAACTCGAAAGTTTCGAATGAACAATATTTGAAAAGCCGTAAGCAGTTTTTCTTAGAAGATGCTATAAAGCAACAAAAATAATAAGAAATAATTAGCATTTCCTACGACGATCAAAACATTCCCTAATGAAAACTCAGCAACAATTTATCCGCTAAATTAGATTTTCGTACGATTCCCTTTCTGACAGCCAAACAAAACTTTTCTAAAGCTAGCAGTGGAGAAAGGAGCGGACAAAATGTTGAGGAAACGCTATAAACCGCTTATTTAGGAAATATCCACGTTATTATGTTTACTTTGCCTCATCCTCTTCAAGGTCAAACAAAAGTTTTCAGGGAACTGGGACGAAATCGGCCAGTCCTTAAAACTTTTGCCAAAGTTCGAAGTACTCTACAATTAGAGAGTTTGAAAATTTTATAAAGCGTAATGATTTTATCAGTAATTGATATTTACTTTTATTATACCTTGTAAAAGTCAAACAAAAGGACCGTTTCTAGCTATTCATAATATTAATATAACCTAAACAGATATTGTTATTATTATACATAAGCAAGGGCAGAGCCGATTATACCCAAAAACAAAGAAATTACAGTAACCTACCAGTAAATTAAAAAATTATAAAAAAAATTACAAAATTACAATTTTTGGTTTAAAAGAAAAACAGTATTTTATTTATAACAAAAAACGGTCACGTCTGTTTTGAACGCGTTGGTAGAGGGAGCAAGGACAATGTTATCATTAAGGTTATTCCAGGACTCAAAAAATCTATTTGGTAGAAAGTTCTGTCTTGATCTTGTAGAAAAGTTTTCTTTTTAGTGATTTATGGTAAACATTTCATCAAGATATCGAAAACTGAATTTTAATATTTTGAATGTGGTTGTCGGCAAAGTTCAAAAGAAGTTAGGTTAGCCACACTAGGTCTTTGTGCGTAAGAAAGTCGTTGTGGCCCTAAATAAATTTGAGTGGCTTTTCTTTGACGTTTTCTAACTAAGTTTTGTCTCGAACCAAATCAGGATACTACGTTGGTCCAGCGTGTTCAATAATGGGTCTCACGTAAAGATCGTAAAGTTTACAGAATAACTGCATTGAAACTCTCGAAAAACACCTCGGAATAAGATATAGTCTGGAATTCGCACGTTTACAAATAGAAGTAATATGGTCGGATAATGAAGTTATTGGCCAGGTGATCTCTGGGAAATTAAAATCTGTAGTAATGACAAGATTTTTAAAAGATGATAGTTCTTTAAGTGTTGTAAAGAAAACATTATCGTGTGCAAGGAGTGTAACAGGTGGACGATATATACATACTAAATTAAGGCAATAAGGATTTTTAGTAACAGATAAGTGAATTGCATCTATTCCAGGAATATCTAATAGCTTAATGTTAATCTTCAAAGCTGTCATAATATTAGATAAATAAATGCATACACCGCCACCCACACGATTTTCTATGTCTTTACGATATATTTTATATCCATTTATATCCATTTGTCAGAGATTTGACTCTAAAAATTATACGAACTAGCTGAATTTTTCTGAAAATGTCAATTTGGGACCCCAAAAGTATGCAAAATGGTTACCATTTCTAACCCCTCCTTCACCCTAAAACCCCTCGCAGGGGAAAATCAATTTACCACGAATCTGTACGGCGCGGCGTAGAAAAGTCGTTTTATGACAAGAAAGAACTAAATAATTATTAAATTATAGACATTTGCGAATATGACTCTGAAGATTCCATTCTAGACTCTGACAGTAACGATGATGAAGTGGTACATATTTCAGAAAATGTTTGTTCGGTAGAAGTGAGCGTGGAAGATATGGAAGACAATAGTGAGTGGTGAAATTCCATTCGACTTGATATTAATTTTTAACCATGACGATATTGAAATTCTTAGAAGAAATAAAGAAAGATATTTAACAGTACTTTTAGGGGTAGGAGCCCTGCGCTACCTGCCTACATAATTTGGATATTGTCAGTTCAGAAAAAGCTATTACAAAAGTCGGTCGCAAAATATCGTAATCTAAATTCCCTATATATAGCTCGCAAATACTCTCTTCGCTTATTAATATATCATATGTATTTGTAACTAAGTAGTTACACTCGCATCGCATTATTCATAAAAATTATCAAGCTAATCATTTATAGTAACCAGTGTTTTCTAAAACCGCAGCATTTCTACTTGTAATTAAATATAATATTGAAAATAGTATCAGTGAAAAGTGTAGTGAAGTATCCCATATCACAGTGTTTTCGAACGGCTAACAGAAATTTCTATTTAATCTTAGCATTAGATATAAATTAGTGTTTAATCTGTTTTTCATTCCAGCCCCTGGCTGGTGGTCCTTCGTCCTTTAATTCTTTAAACAAGTCTGTTTTCCATTCCAGTGAGAACCAGGAAGATGATAATGAAAAAGAGGATGACAACGACGACTATAATGACGTGCCAATCTTCAGAATATCACATGGAATCGAATTACTAGTCGTTCTGCATATCCAATTCAACCTTGGAAAGGCAGTTTAGCGCCAGGACCTGAAAACCCGTATACTCCAATCAAGTATTTTAGAACTCTGATAGATGACAATATTTTGAACAATATCGTTTATCAAACAAATCTGTATTCTACCCAAAAGAACCTTGCAAAATCTTTAAATGTGAACAAGAATGAAATAGAACATTTTTTCGGTGTATGTTTGTTCATGTCAGTGTATGGTTTACCCTCAACTAGAATGTACTGCAAAGCGTTTACTTGAATTTCAGTTGTTGTTGCAGAAACTATGAGTCGGAATCGCTCGGAACAAATAAACAACAATATCCTCTTCAATGATCATAGTCAAATAATTCCCGGAGATAAGTTATACAAAATCAAACTTTTAGAACCAGTTATAGCAAATTTTCGGAAAATTTCAATAACAGAAAAACTATCAGTGGATGAACAAGTTATTCATTTCAAAGAAAAACATGATCTAAAAATGTATATAAAAAACAAACAAAAAAGTGGGGTTATAAAGCATTTCTCCTACGCGATACCAACGGAATTTTAAACACAAAAGAGTTACTTTACATTTCTGGATCTGGAACTGGAGATTCACTGCCACGCAATAAACTGCATATATAGTCTGAAACGACGACCAAGGATAAACAAAATGAGGATTGAAGCTAGCACTGGAACGCAAACTTTGGGAACTCGTCTCCTTAAAAACTCAACAATGGTATAGCTAGACACAATGGCAACATGTGGTTTTCTTTCAAAATTGTTGTAAACGCCGTTTTACTAATATCTCAGATGAGATGAGAGAACGGCATACAACAAAAACCAGTGATTACTCCTATTTGAACTGACACATTACTTTGAGTATAAATCACCTTTTATTTAACAAAATAGCCGTGAGTATGATACCTGATGATACCTAATGAGGTTGAAATACATAGTGTAGTCGGCGGACAAAAGCAGACAAGCCAAAATTTGAGTTTTTCAGGAAGTGATAAAAACTATTTTAAAATTAAACGCATTAGTAAATGTAGCTTTTATTAATTAAAATTATGTATATAGGATACATGTATTACAATACAAATTAAAAACAACATAAATGTTAAAAATTTTGGATTTTGATGGACTTGTCCAGTTAGGTACGTCTTTCTGTATTGACTTATCTTATAAGGTATAAATGAAGTGCAAATTTTAAAATTAAAAAAACGAAAATATTATATTATTATAATTACGAAATAAAGATTAAAAAATTGAAACTTTAGTTTGAATTAATTTATTTCTTCATCATCACTTACAAGATCGGGGTGAGTATTTTGAGTTGTAGCATTTGTATGCAAGCCTTGATAAAAACTGTCAAATAAGGTAGGAATTAGAGGCAGTAGCGAGATAATGTCTGCTTATTTCTCTCTAGAAATAGGGACTGGTTGATTAGTTATAATTGGCACTTCCGAAGGTAGTTGATCCCCTCTTCTGTTGAAATAAATAGTCTTAAATGGGTCTTCTCTATTAAGGCTGTCTGTATATTGAACGATTATCTAGTCTTTCGTATATCGAAGCCATCTTTTGTTCAGCCATCGGAATTGACAACCATCAGTGTCTCTATTTCTTAGTACCATGCAACCTTTAAGTAAAGATAAGAAATCAAAGAAGTCTGTTGAAATTTCCATAAAAGTGAATTTAGAGCTCTTGAACGTACAAGTTGTATCAAGTCATGAGGGTAAAATATTTGAATGCCAGTTTTCTTCTTCTTTTCTCAATTAAACTGTGATCAGTATCTACTTCCAAGTGAGTGTGACCTGGTACCATAAACTTATGATCTATTAGCTTAATATAGATGAGGATCTACTCAATGACCACATAATCGTGGCAGATACATGAGCGTTACGGTTTTGTCCCCCACATGTGTCTGAATAATAAATTACATGTTCTGTCTCAGGTGATACAATTGTTTGCAGGTGTTTGTACAGACAAGATGCTATCTGATTTGCCTCTCTACCTGCAACAGATTCATACCATATGTAACAAACACCTTTCCCTGTACTGTTATCATGAACTGTTAAATTAAACGCACATAGCTGTCTCTTATAAAATGCAACTGATGATTTTAAATCTGGTGTTGGTGAGCATTGTTGTAGGTCGAAAGTGTATGTCCTTAAATGTGTAACAGTTTTGGCAGTTTCTGTATCTTTCTTTTTTCATCATACGCTTAATCAGCTTCCATTTGGTGAGATTTGTGGTTTTTTTCTTTCTCGCCATCTGTAAAAATTTTTAATTGCATAATAAATTTATCGCAAGTATCAAAGGCTTTTTAAATCCGAGGTTAAGCTTTTTAAATTGCTGTGAATAAATTTTGATAGATGTGGGTGCAGGTGTAGACTGTTTGAACAATTCGTATATTTTTTGTAAGGTTATGTGAGATGGTAAGTACTTCTTCAAAGTGTGCTTTAGTGAATAGTAACTTTCGTACAGTGGAAATGAAAGTACATGATTTTTTATTTCTATTCGTTTTTCTTCACTAGTTTTCGTTTTTAGTGTCTTTCCTCTTTTATCTTCTACATCAGTACTTATAATCGTAGATTGTATTTTACTGGCGATAGTTAAAATAAAGTTTTTGCTTTTATCGAACATGTTAAGAAGACAACCACAACAGACAGGCTCCTTATTTCCGATAAAAAGCGAATAAACCAAAGTTCTTGACTTACATTTAACCTTGTTCAGATCCATTGTTCTCGGTCGATGTGAAGCAGGTTCTTTCACTTGAATAAGAGATGTCATGTATGTTGCTCTCTTTGACTGCGAACCAAAACTACAATATTTTTCAAAACACTTTTTTAACTCGTTTACGTTAAAGCCATCTTTACATTTCATTCGACATAAGCTTAATACTTTGGCTTCGCGAGAACGTATTTGTTTTTCTTGTAACGTAAGATAACCTTTTCCTAAATTTCGCTGGAATTTCTTCTCAGCTTTGCGTTTCCTTGTGCTTTGTTTTTCTATACGTGCATACTTATGCATTTTACACGGTATAATATTAACGAAAACATTGAATGTGATCAGAAACGTGAGAAACGCAATTTAATCAATACCCAAATTACAAATTGAATAAATCATTTACATAATATTCTTTTTTTATAACTTCCTCAGTCTTTTCGCTAGCCACCAATTTCTCTGATAACTGTACCTACCAGTTAGTAGTTCAGTTAAGTCAAACGTTTGGTTAGGTATACGCCGATCTAAACCAACTTAACCTTTGGTTAAGTTCATCTCTAAAGTTGATAAAATTGTGAGTATGAAAAAGATCACCATTTGATAGGGAACCACAGGTATAATGTATATCATTTGATTTGTCTTTTTATTCCAACGGTAGATAATTTTTTTAGGTGATTTTAATAAATACAAAAATTTTCTCAAAAATTGACTTGTCTGCTTACGACCGCCGACCACACATATAAGCGGCTGGCGTATGTCCTGCATCGAAATTAAATCTAATAACGTCTTTCTGTTTTAGTTTTTTACTCGATTTTGAGTACTAGAAACTGAATTCACTAAGAACTTTTACCGTGCTTAACGGCATGTGGAATGCAAATTATTGATTCCCTTGTCGATTAATTTATCAATCTGTCTACTTTCTAAGTTTTAGAAAGCACAGTGGTAAACATTTTAATTTAGTTTCGCCAAGTAGGAAATCTTATGATTTCTATTGTTGTTACAAATATTGGTTGAAATTTAAAAATACAGAACACCTAGTATTACTGTATCATCTTTTGTTTTGCATTTTGAGATCGATTTCGAAAGTAGAAATCAAAATTTCAAAATAAACTGAAAATGTGGGTAAATCCAGTAGATAAAAAAACCTCATCTAATTTTTTTTAAGGTTTTGCGATTCTTTGCCACACCAACCATAAACTACCTTTTTTATGGAAATAAATCGGTGAAATCAGAGTACATAGGCAGTAGAAAATAAAACATAACACTGAACATGAACACTTTTATTCGGCCTATTTCGTGCGAGGTAAACTGAAATAAAAATTCAAATATCGTCGGTTCTCATTACAACCGTAACTGTTATAATGAAAATTACTTTTTATTTTTAGTACTTATTTCATAAAGTTTTCCTCTAACGCACAGTTGCAGTTTAATTTAATTTTATATCTTTCAGTCTGACGCGTTGGGAATTGCATTTATCTTCTTAACATAATATCTTGAAACTAAATGGAAAATGAGGTTAAACGAGTAGAGTTTTATTAGCGTAATATGGTTTAGTAGTTTGTGTTATATTGCTCGTAAAATGACCCAGCTGCAAGAATCCTGTATAATAATCTTTATTGTAAAACTTGAGGAAGATCGTTATTACATATATCTTTCTCTAAGTAGTTTCTTATCTACATCGCACTATAGAAATTTTAACAATGTTAAATAGTAGTACTAAATTAGGACTACTATTACTGTGTCTCTAAATACAAATCTTTTATCGCCTGATCAATGAGCAATGCAATACAAATAGTTATTACAATAGTAATAACTACAATAGTGTTAGTCAAAAGTCCGTTCCCCCCCCTCATATCTTTTGAACGGTTATACTTATAAAAGTGAAATTTAGAGGGAGGTAATAAATAGACGTAGGCTTCTTAACTAGTCATAACAAGTGACGTACTAGTAACAGATGAAGTTACAGCGCCACTGTGACAGATAATTTTAAATAGGACCATATGGCAAGTGATACCTCGTTTGAAAGGTATTGAAAATACCTATTCAGTCATATTAATTTTACTTGAGTTTAAGCTTATTTTGATGAATACATTAAATAAATACTAAAATTGTAATTTCGCATAAAATTAATAAATATTAAAACCTCCGCCTCTGGCTACTTGTCAAAAAGTTGACGTCTTTCAATTCTCTAATTGTTTTTACGTCAACGTCAACTTTTTGACAGTTAACCAGAGGCGAACGTTAGAATATTTATTAATTAAATACGAAACTACAATTATTTTAATATACCTATTCAATCTTACTAATTTTGTTTGGATTTAAGATGATTTTGACGAATAAATTAAATAAATAATAATATTTTTGTTTGCCATTTAATTAATAAAAATTCTAACGTCCGCCTTTGGTAATTTGTCAAAAAAGTTGACGTTTGTCAATTCTCTAGTTGTTTTTAGTTTGCAAAAGCGTTTATAGCTCAATATTTAGTTTCTGTTTCTGCTTAGTTTAGTCAATATAAGTTTAGTCAAGTTGTTTTTAGTTAGTTGTTCTTAGTTAATATTTAGTTTAATTATTGTTTAACGAGACGTCATAAAAACAATTTGTTTTAGTGACGAAAGTACTTTTTCTCTCAATGGAAATTAACACAAGTGATGTGAGGTATTGGAGTGATACAAATCCTCACGTCTTTCGTGAAACACATACTCAACTTCCAAAAAAAAATGTTTGGGCAGGTATTTTGGGAAATCACATAGTTGGGCCTGTTTTTCTCAATACTAACTTAACCGGTGAATTGTATCTGGAGATGTTACAAAATGAAATTGAACTGTTAATTTTTGAAATTCTGAAGGATTATCCAGATGAATTCAGCAAATTGGAAATAACGTTTCAACCAAATGGTGCTCCAGGACACCACTATGGTGCAGTAAGACGTTACCTAGATGCGGAATATCGTGGTAGATTAATTGGACAACGAGATACAATAGAACGGCCAGCTCGATCACTGGACCTTACACCATTATATTTTTTTTGTAGGGATACTTGATATCTAAAGTTTACGCTACAGCACCCGACAATATTGACATTTTGAAACAACGAATTGTTGAAGAATGTAGGGCAATTTCCCCAGACACATTTGAACGAGTACGGCAAGAGTTTAAAAATAGGATGCATTACTGCCAGGAAGTTTATGGAGCACATTTTGAACACTTAATATAAGAAATGGTTGTTAAATATTTATTAATTAAATGAGAAGCTACAATTTTAGTATTTATTTAATTTATTCATCAAAATGACCTTAAACTCAAACAAAATTATTGTGACTGAATAGGTATTTTCAATGCCTTTCGAACGACATATCGTTTGCCATAAAGTCCCATTTAAAATTATCTGTCACAGTGGCTCTGTAACGTCATCTGTCACTATTACGTCACCTGTTAAGACTAGTTGAAAAGCCAACATCTGTTTATTACCTTCTTCCAAATTTCACCATTATATAACAATAACTGTTCAAAAGATACGAGGGGAAGAACGGACTTTTGACTATATATATATATATATATATATATATATATATATATATATATATATATATATATATATATATATACAGTATTGTACGAATTAATGGAGTCATTATGACATTTTTCAATATTCACAGTTGGCAACACTGTCCACTCATTTACAACTGACCAAGCATTGAAAACATAACCTTACTTTTCTTTGCCTTATATTTGAGGGTGTTTTGGGATATTTCTCACTAAGTTTGTGTTGTTTTGTAATATTTTGTGTTGTTTTCGGTAATTAGAGAGTTTGTTTCTTTTAATTAAATCATGGATATTACGCCTACAAAGCGTAAAAAGAGATTATCACGTTAAGTGAACACACTTCTATACCACAAAGAGAAATCGCAAAAACGTGTGGAGTGAGTCAGGGGGTAGTAAACAAGATTTTAAAGCGTAAAAGAGAAACGGGATCAATGAATGTGAAAAGGTTAGGAAAATGCGGAAGAAAGATAAAAACAACACCAGCAGCTGAAAGATTTTTACCTGGAAAGAGCAAATTGAACCCAAGAAAAACAAGCTAAGAGCTTCAACAAGATCTAGCAGCATCAGGTGAAGTTATTCACCTCTCAATTGTTCGGAAAAGACTTTTGGAGAATGGTAGGAGGACAATGCGTCCACAGAAAAACAGCTTCTAACTGAACTAATGAAGAAACAAAAGGCTATTGTGGGCCTAAAAGTACTCTAATTGATTGGACCTCAGAAGACAGGAAAAATTTGTCAGGAGTCTGACAACGAAAACCTTACACCATCTCATATTGATCAAACCGTAAAACATCCAGTCAAAAAAATGTTTTGGCGATGTTTTTTATACATGGAGGTTGGATCTTTGGTATCAATCGAAGGCATGATAAAAAGCCAAAAATACAAATCCATGTTGGAACGGAGTTTGGACACAGAACTGCAAAAATGTTAGCCCCAAGGAGCAGCCAAGAGACTGGTATATCTCCTGTATACTCTAAACTAGTTGGTGATCAGGAAATATTGATTTTAAGAGACTAATAGAGAATATGGGAAAAGCTAATCGATGCAAATTGCTACATTGTTGAATGAGGTAGAAATGAATTTAAAGGATTGGAGGATGCTAAACAGCTCTCCCGTTTGAATACTGCATGAAGAGGGCAACCGAGTGGAACATAAGATCTTGTAAAGTAAACTTTGATCAAATAAAAGGCAGATATCGAGCACAGTTTAATAATTAAATCTTGCCCAAGTACTTTCGCTTCCTAGAGCATCTTCAGGGGCATCTGAAATAAGCCAAGAAACGTTTTTTTAACTGAAGAAAAATTAATTACCTTCCATAAAAAACTCGAATTTGATGGTTGATAAAAGTTTTTATGTGATTAACGTTTTAGACTTACATCACATTTACACTTACATCACATAAAAACTTTTATCAACCACCAACTTCGAGTTTTTTATCGAAGTTAATTAATTTTTCTTCAGTTAAAACGTTTCTTGGCCTATTTAAGATGCCCCTGAAGATGCTCTAGGAAGCGAAAGTACTTGGACAAGATTTAATTATTAAACTGTGCTCGATATCTGCCTTTTATTTGATCAAAGTTCATTTATTCGAGCATTCAACATATCTTTTAAAGTAGTAACTACGCATCCTACTCTGTAAAAATTTTTGAAAGCATGAGTGTAAAGAACTAAATCAAAAGGTGTTTTGTCTAGTATTTCTAGGAAGGCGTCTTTTATAAGAGTAGGGGAAGTGTCATATTTATTGTACATGGTGAGGGAGGTGTTAAATAAAGGGAGGTGGTTTGTCCAGGGAAGATTGACTAGAGAAGGAATGGGTATAGTGAGAGATAGGTCAGTGTTTTTTAATATACGGGCGAGTAATTGCGGAAACGGCTCTATAACTGTGCGAGAAGGGTTGATATTAAAGTAATCAGGTATAGAGGTTGTAAGATAGTAAATGGGGTTGAAAAGATTACTTGATGTAGTGGTAGCATATGATAAAAGCCAATGTTGTCTTCTGAGGGATAGAGGGGGCTTGTATCTTTCGCAGTAAAAACTTTCCTGAATGCTGGAGCAAAAAGCCCCGATGTACAGATGAAGACGAAGACAAAGTATTTTGGATAGAGTCCAATAGTTTTAGGTAAGATTTGAAAGAAAACACGTAAATAAGGTATAATTCATTTTGAATCATATTAGAGCTCTGTAGACTATAAGAAGTACATTCTCATCAGCATTCCAAAAAAAGTGTGAAAGAGTTTTTATTAGGTTGAATAGCTTGAGGCAGAGTAGCCTTTGATCAACTAAATAATGAATTCTATAAACAAAATTTTGGTCTAGCAATGAGCTTTAGTTTATCTTCACTATTAGCCGATATATTTATGAAAGATTTTGAGACAAATATTATTTCTAAACAAAATTTAAAACCCACAGTATGGTGGAGATATGTAGATGATGTATTCTCAATATGGCCTCATGGATCAGAGTTGTTGGACACATTCCTGAATGATATAAACGATAAACAACAGACAATAACATTTATCAGTGAAAAGAAATATAACAACACACTATATTTCCTGGATATTTTAATCTCTAAGAACGATACTGGATATGAGACTCAAGTGTATAGAAAACCAACAGATATTTAAATTACAAATCAAATCACAATATCAATATTAAAAACGGAATCATTAAATCCTTAACGGAGCCAAAATTGCTTGCTCTAACGAAAATTCGTTCTTGGAGGAAAAACATTGGCCAACATCTGTTTTATTAAAAAATGATCCTTGAAAAGTAAAAATCCTTTATAGTTTATAAATAAGGCATTTTCAAAAATCGACCGAATAGAACAGATCAACTTAGAACGAGATCCTGTAGCATACACAAGGAATAATACGAGGAAAATAACAATACCGTACATAAAAGGATTATCAGAAAAACTTAAAATGATAGGAAATAAATTTAACAATTCAACAACATTCAAAACAACAAACACATTGAGATTTATTTTATCTAAAACTAAACCTAACAATGAACAAGAAAGAACAAATAATTGTATTTATAAAACACCTTGTGAATGCGATCAGTTTTATTTAGGTGAAACATCAAGGCCATTAAATGTTAGAATAAGTGAACATCAATCTTATATTAAAAATGGAGAATTTGATAGATTTCAAATTAGAGTTCAATAGAATGATTAAAATATAGTCCTAAAAGAAACAGATAGTAAAAAGAGAAAAATCAAAGAAGCGCAGCGGCTCTAATTATGCTGTGTATTAACCAACTGTGTCGCAAATTACTCGACAGATTGCAGTAGGATCTGGTTACCTATAATAAAAGAGGAAGTTAATAAATGGAAAATACCAGTATTAGTAAGTCAGTAACATATCGAGGATACATCATTTATGTTTATTAAATAATAAACATATTATAAAATCAGAATTTGGTGTTTATTGAGAGTAAATTAAATGTAAGACCAAATATTTAACATGTCGAGATAGTATTATCAGGTTTTTTTCCTGGTTTTTTCCTCATGATTTACTATGGAATCACTAACAGGAAAATGTTGCTATCATCATGGCATATGGTTGTCTTTTTAAAGACGAATTACATGCTATGATTTTTTTCTGACGGATATTCTCAAGTTAAAGTTGATTTCATGTAATCGAATGAACTATCTTACAAGTAAAGTCGTCCCAGGAGCGCAACTCAACAATATTGGCAATATCACTTTAAAGTTGTCTACTTTAAAATGTATAATGTATGTCTGAATTGTCAATATAGATGAGTCAGATTAAATTAAATTATTAGAAGAATTTTTCACTAAGTAACAGAAAAACAAAAATTTGTTTAATTTACTAATGTTTGTATTTTGAGAACGATTTCTGAAGTGGAAATTGAAACGTCAATAAACGTAATTTAACCTTCAATTTCGGTTATTCCCATTAAAATAGTATCTAATTTAATGGTCAATTGTGGTCAATAATATATTATATATATATTAAAATAAATCAACAAATAAATTATGAATATTTCTTTCATGTCGCAATATGAATATTGAAAACGAATAAAATTGTTTGGTTGACTACTGTGAATTTTTGATTGTCACATATTTTTCTGTTTAATTCGTGAATAAAGCTTCATTAAAATAGTATATTTGCCGAAGCGATGCCGAAGTACGTCAAAATGTGTGACCTGTATTCTTCTGGATGTGGTAAATTGAAATTCATAGTATTGCAGAACTACCGATTTAATTTTGTGTTTATACCAAATACTTGTTTTGTACATTTTTCATTTCTATATGATAAAAGGAATTGTTAGTGGTTGCGTTGTTCGGTCTCAGTCTAGCATATTTTTGATATAAATATATTAAATTAATATTTGTACTAGTCCTTCCGATATCCGTAAAACATTGACTTGTATGCGTTGCTGAATCTGGAATCGCGATGAGTAGAAAATATTGTCTCTTATTTTCAATGTTATTAATTTTTATTTTCTATAAATCTTTTCTCTGACAATATTTAGCTATACTCAGTATTAATACATCCTAGAAATTTATAAATAAAGTTACTCAAAGCAAATTAAATATTTAAAAATTAAACCTTTGACATTAAATATTTGTCGTCAGGAACATTCAGTATAAATTTATTCATATCCCTCCTTTGAAAGTGTATTAGATTATTTGGTTTCTACTCCAGAAAGCTCTGAATATTATTCTGGTTCCGCCATTTAAAAAGCTTCATATTGTTTTAGACAATTTAAGTTAAAAATACGTTTAATTTGATGTTCAAATGGAAAAACTAAATAAACATTTAGATTTATTATTTCAAAATTGCTTCTTCTGGTTTTACTTTGGAGCCTTTTTGTCTTTTACCTTTCAATCTGTTTTTTTTTTTCAAGTGCATTAATCTCTAAAAGAATTTTTCGCAATAGTTTTTTTTTGTAAAGAAAGTTAACCCTACGTCTACACCCCTACAAAAAGGACCTGAATTCTTCTGTTGGAATTCGTTCTTGTTTCTCTTCTACAAATCATTTCTCTTTTCTCTTTTACAAATTAGAAAGATTGGCGTCTATCAGCTCTTTTTAACAGAAGTACTAGAAAAATTCAATTCTAATGCAATATAGTACAGCCATTCTTAACTAAAAGCAATCTTAATTATTAATAACAATATAGATATAAGTAACTATTCTAAACTAATACAAAATCCTAAACGAAAATCTCAGTACAAACCTAAAAAATCTAATACACTTTCAAAGGAAGGAAATGAATGAATTTATATTTAATGCTCCTGACGAAAAATATTTAATGTTAAAGGTAAAATTTTTAAATGTATAATTTGTTTTTTAGTTACTTTATTTATAAATTTTTGGGTTCTATTAATACTAAAAATAGGTAAAGGATGCTAAAGAAAAGAGTTATACATAATAAAAATTGATGTCATTGAAAATAAGGGACAATTTCTGCTCATCACGATTTCAGATTCAACAACGCAGACAAGTCAGCGTTTTATGGACATCAGAGGGACTGGTACAAATATTAATGTAATATATTTATATCAAATATATGCTAGTCTGAGACCGAATAACACAACCAGTAACAATTCCTTCCATCAAATAGAAATGGAAAATGTACAAAACAAGTAGTCGGTATAAATACGAAAATTAAATCACTAGTTGTGCAATACTATGTATTTTAATTTACAGCATCCAGAAGAATATACAGGTAACACATTTTGATGTATTTCGGCATCGCCCCGGCAAATATTCACTATTTAAATAAAGCTTTATTCACGAATCCAACAAAAAAATGAGACAATAAAAAATTCACAGTAGCCAACCAAACAGTTTTATTGCATTTTCAATATTCATATTGCGATATGAAACAAATATTAATAATTTAATTGTTGATCTATTTTAATATATTATATTGTCCAGAATTTTCAATTCAAATACCAAGTATTCGTCACTAGATGTAATTTACGAAGTTTTTTAATTAAAATGTTCCAAATATCCATCTCCTCCCCCGCCGTATCTGTTATGGATGATTGCAAAATTTTAGGAATAATCTTTGATTTTTGACTAAACTAAACATTACATAATTTTTACTAAAGACCTTAAGTTTGACTTAGCAACTCAACCTAATAAAAACTCTTTCACATTTTTGTTGGTGCTGATAAGAATGTACTTCTTATAGTCTACAGAGCTCTAATACGATCCAAAATAAATTACGGCTGCTTTATTTACATGTTCACCTCCAAATTTGATCTAAATCTATGAGATTCTATCCAAAATACTGCTCTTCGTCTATGCCTCGGGGCTTTTCGCTTCAGTCCTTCAGTTACCTTAGAACCATCTATACCTTAGAAGACATCTGCTTCTATCATATGCTACCACTACATCAAGTTATCTTTTCAACCCCATTTACTACCTTACTACGTCTGTACTGGATTACTGCTTTAACAACACCTCTTGCCCTTCTATTAAAGAACACTGACCTATCCCTCACCCTAACCACCCCTTCTCCAGCCACTCCTTCCTGGACCAACCATTCCTTTTTTAACATCTCCCTCACCCCTCCTCCTCCTCCTTTATCTTTTATCCTTCGTAAGGATGTGGTGACGTTATGATATTTGACGAATGGTTGTTATCCATTCTTCTCTCTTCTGGGCGCGGTGTGCTGCCTCAGACAAAAAGTAACCGGTAGCGCACTTTATTTGGTCTGACCATCGAAGTAGCGATCTTCCTTGAGTTCTTTTACCATATACCTTGCCTTCAAACACCAACCTCTTCATGCCTTCCATTCGTCTGGTAATGTGTCCAAAGTACCTCAATATATTTTGGTTGATGATTGTGGTAAGCCTAGTATCCACTAATTCAGAGTATACACAACATATACCAATCTCCTTATGCTCGAGAAACAAAAGTCTCACTTATCTGGGTTCCGTTGCATATTGGCTTTGTTGGAAACAAAATTGCTGATTGCCATGCTAAAAAAGCGGTTACTTCAGCAATTAGACAAACAACGATTCAACTAAACAAAGACCTTAAAGCTAACATTAATCTTGGCAAGCTCGTTGGAATAACTGTGATCCAGCCCTACGCCGAAATCAGCCTAAAAATATTGGTTAGAATATGGTAACTGGAATATGGTATGTGGTAAATCATGCCCTTTATAGAATAAGGTTTAAATTGTGGGCTGTGTTTTACTAATTTGTTTGGTATACCCTGTGGTCCGCATGCCTTTCGACTTTTTAGATTTCGTATTGCATCTTCACCTTTCTGTACTGTTATTTCACCCTCTTTATTGTATTATACTTCATATTTATGTTGTTGAAATGGTGTTCGTACATTGCGGTCTTGTTTCAGTCAGAACTTCTGAAGAATGGTCTATCCAAGATCTTTCTTCTATTAAATATATTTTACTCACTTCATTTCTGTTTGTTCTCAGGTTTTTTTTACCGTTTAACATGTCTCTCTTGATCTTGTTGACCCTATATATTTATTGAGCTCTTCGCATTTACTTTCCCAGGAACATTTTTTGCTTTAGTTAGTGGTTTTAATTGTGTTGGTTGGTTGTCATTTCGGTGTAGTGGTCGCGGTCGATCTGTAGGTAACATTCTGATTTTACCATATACTGGTCAGTTCCGTACTCCCATTCTCTTTAACACTGGTAGGTCTTCTACTTGAATGTGTGTTTCTTGTTTTGTAATAACATATTCCATAATTGACTTGGTGTTTCTCGTTGGTTGTATACAGATATACTTATATATAATTTTATGATGGTAGAATCCGATTCGGATTTTCAGAGGGTGGTATTTGCAGAATTGGATTAAATATTCCCCATTCTCATTTATTTTAGCATCTCCGTATTTACCTACGATTTGGTCATTTGTTTTTTTCTGTCCAAGTATTAAAATCTATCAGCAGTACAATTTTTTGTGACTATTTATATTTTCAATAAGGTGTTTCAATAAAATTCACAAGGAATCTAAGTTCCTGTAGCTGGCTGTATACCATGTATCACAAAAAATTTAAGTAAAAATCCTTTATAAAAGGTATATAAATTAAAAACCCAAACGGGCTATGTCATGAAGACAAAACGTTTTCGAAAACCATGTTTCATCATCAGTGTCTAGGTGTACATGTTTTGAGCCACTAAATATCAGGGTAAAAACCCGTTAAAATGTGTCTGTTATAATTTGGTTTACATTATTTGGTATTATATTTTACCTCTAATCATAAAATATAATACCAAATAATGTAAACCAAATTGTAACAGACAAATTTTAACGGGTTTTTACCCTGATATTTAGTGGCTCAAAACATGTACACCTAGACACTGATGATGGAACATGGTTTCCGAAAACGTTTTGTCTTCATGATTCTTCATGATTCTTCATGACATAGGCCGTTTGGGTTTTTAATTTATATACCTTTTATAAAGGACTATTTTTTGTTTCAATAAGGTTTCGAGAATATTTGTTTATCTGTTTTGATACACTTTCTGATAGCGCATATATTCCAATGATCTCGAGATCGTACCCTTTCTACATAATAGGTACTCCAATTCTCTCATTCATTTGTTCCCAGCTTTTGAGGTTTCTTTACCTTTCAGAAAATATACAGTTACCATTTTAATTTAACCTAAGTTTCACCTAGTATGTATATTTTAAATCTAACTTTTGAAATATAACGGAATTATGAAAAAAAAATCCCTATCATCGCATATGTATACCCTAATCCTAAAAGTAAAAACTTAGTCTGGAAAATGTAATATACTGGCCTACTAGAAAGAAATATTTCTACACTTCGATTTTGATTAAAAATGAAACATAAAGTAAAATGGGCAATTAATTCTATGTTATAACTTACGGGCTATATTAAAAAAAAAAAAAAAAAACTCTCGTTAAATGTGTACTCAATTACTTGATATACAAGTAAAGTAAATGTGTGTTACTCCAATTAAACGATGGAGCTTCTATTGCCGTGTTCTAGGTGAAGCCTTAGATCTGAAATGGGTCAACAGAGGAAGAACTCCAACCTAACTTGCATTCTTAAAAAAAACAGAACAAAACCAATTATTTGAAAAACCAATCGTTGGTGAAAATTAAAAAAAAAGAAAAATAGAAAACTTAGCCTCAATTAAAATAATTTTCTCGCAGGTGACTTCTGGTGGATGTGATAACGTGTTTTAGGGGAGTCAGTGGCTAAAAAAATGTAGCTCCTATTAATTTTCGTTCTTGTTATGTAGGAAAAAAGAGACGAGAAAAACAAGGTTTTAACAACAAGGAAAAACAACCTAAATGGACACAAAATATTTGACTTAAGGCATAAAAACTTTATCTGTTAAGAGTTTGTCGTAAATTATTGTGACCTTGGATAAATTGGCACAATTATATAGTTTTTGGGATCTAAAAGAGAAATAAAATGACAACAGAATAATTTATTCTCAATATAGATAGATAAAGTATATCAGGAAGGCAGTTGTGAAGAGAGAGGTGTAGTATGGGAAGAAGTACGAAGTTAAACATATGACAGGAAAACGTGGAGACGAATATATGCATCACTCAACTCAAACCGACTTAGACCCAAAGGTAGAAAAGCCTATAACTTTTGTAAGTAAGTAAGTATATAGGATTGTAGAAAAATATTTTATGTAACACATGCATTAAGTGCTTTTTTTCACTCATGGAATTGCCTTGCTTAAACTTGCTTAAGTCAATCTTTCTGTTTGTATAAAACAACTACCACTTTATGTACTAGAAAAAACTACTATCAGCGAACACACTGACCCAGTATTGGCGTCACTGACGGTTATATCCAGAAGGTAGATTACTTTATCTGCTTAATTTTATTGTACAAGGACTAGAAAAAAATCAATATGTTAACTGCAATAAGACCTTAGATTAAAGAAACCCAATAAGACCAAAATTACATTTTCCTGGAATTCTGACTCTACTGTCGAATTTCCGGTTTTCTTTTTACCTTCATAAGATAATACCAGGAAATTCTTTTGACATAACAAGCCATACATATTTCTTCTTTGGTAATATTCCTTTTTAAATTAACAACTCAATACTTCAAACTGATAACATCTATTAATCTTCCGGGGAAAATTCGAACGTCAAGATTGGAGCTTTCTCATTCTCCCAAGCGACTCGTCTGAAATGCTTTAAATTTCTCTACCAAATTCTCCCGTAAATTAATATATTACTTGTAATATAATGTAGCTACGGTAGACATAACTATACAGGAGGGATCCAATTAATATTTAATGGTAAATGCATTAATAGGGAGAAAATAATAATGGCCCAAATGTGTGCCTTGTGGCACTAATACGCGGTAGTTTAGTTACAACTAAAGTTAAACCTGATTATTATATCTAAGAAGTACAAAATAATTAGGTTTGGGTTCTCGACGAAATTCAAATTTATATCAATAGATTCAGTTCAGTTAGTGATTAATATTTTATTGGATGCTCAATGTAATTTTTATGTTTTTTTTATTTAAAATAATGGTTTTAGTTTTCATAACTACTACTATATACAGGGTGGTCCTTAAGTAATTGTACAAAAAGAAATAGTAGATTCTACTCTTTAAAATATTACGATTTAAGCCAAATTCCTTTAATAAAATGTTGATATTAAGAAAGATACAGGGTGTTAAAGTGCAAAATTAAAATTTTATTTTTCGCTATAACTTTCACCTTTGTAAACATTTATGTATAAAAATTTACAACTGGAAACTTTTAAATTAGAGAAATTATAATTTGATGCACACTTTAATGTAACTGATAGAGGGCGCCACTTATGCCACATATGTAGTATACATTTGCACTTAACTTTTTTGCTCTTTAAGTTACCTGTATTTGGGATAAAAATATTAAAGATACATTATTTTAACAAATAAAATGTATACTTGTTAATAACTTCAAAACTCAACAGTTTTCGAGATAATCGCATTTTAAAAATCAGCTGCCCAATTCTGATCTAAGGCAATTACTCCAGGCAATGAAGAAAAAATAGACAAAAACATTAATATTTCTTTCATTAATATTTGACAAAATAACAGAATAATATAATTTTACATCAAACATTTTACGTTTTATGTTAAATTAAAGTCATAATCAAAACATTTTGTTTACAAACCAAATTAAGAAATAGTTAAACTAAATAAGATAACTTTTTGTCAAAGTAAGTGTACGATATGTCCACCATTTTCTTTAATTCATTTGTCAATATATTCCATAAAAGATCGTTTCATATTAAATAGCATCATTGGTTCTAAAGAAACTGCTGCAGTATCTATTTCTTCCCATAGTTGGTTGCGAATGTTTATGCGATTCTTATAGACACGTTGTTTTAATGCGCCCCATACACCAAAATCAAGCGGATTTAATTCGGGGTTATGTGGTGGCTATAATGTATAGTGGATGAATATATCATTTTGGATACATATCCAAATCTTATGGTACATTATGGAACTAAATTTTATTTGTCGCTGTAGTTAAATAATGTATTAAATTGTGATGTATCTCGTTCATTGGTTACTTATATACACACGAAATAACCTATCGATGACATTACTGATTTATATGATTACGTTACAGCTTACGAGTAAGTATAATTTCATCTCGAACAAATGGACTATTATGATGTACTAACGAACTAATATTATGCTGAACTAAATTGCCTGTGTGTTTACTATATTTATAACAATATCGGTTATTAGGACAATGATGATGTTTTTGTAAAAATGCTGAGTCTTTCAGGTTAGATTTGTAGCAAAAGTATCATGAAACAGGACACATATGTGTTATTCAATACCTGTGCTCTAGTTTCTATTTGTCCTAATAAAAATGGGTAAATAATTTACGTAATGAACAATAAGTATTCTTTTCGGATTTTTTATGAATTACATAATTATATCAATATCTCACCACATTACCCAAGGAATATAACTACCACGACCAATCCAACGTTCAGAAAAGTTGTATATAAGTAAGTTATAACTGTCTTCTCTCTAGAATAGAGAAAAAGTAATACAACGCCATTCTAGAAACTTAAGAAGCGATAGCAAAGGGAAATTGTAAACATGATGACGGCCAACGTCTGAATACGGACACGGCGCCTAAAAAAGAAGATGAAATATCTTTTCTTCAATAAGACATTTAGCACCCATAACAAAGCATTTTGTGATGTTACATTATCATCTTTAAGTTGTTTTATTAAGAATAAACTATGAATTATGCTTATAAAATGCATTTATGTCGAAAACGGTTGAATTTTCAGGTTACTAACAAGTATACCTTTTTTTTGTAAAAATTATGTATCTTTAATATTTTTTAACACAAATGGAGCTAACTTAAAGAGCAAAAAAGTTAAGTGCAAATTGATGCCACACATGTGCCATATGTGGCGCCCTCTATTAGTTAAATTAAAGTAAGTATACAATTATAATTTATTCCACTCAGAAGCATCCAACTATAAATTTTTGTCCAAAAATATTTATAAACGTAAAAGTTATAGCGAAGAATAAAATTTTAAATTTCCTCTTTAACACCCTGTATCAACATTTTATTAAAACAAGTTGGCTTAAATCGTAATATTTTAAAGTGCAGAATAGTGGAGAACTTCCTCTTTCTTTCAGAAGACAATATCTAAGCCTAACATATGCAGCGGCAGTGTCATCAAACCGAAATAATCCAGTACTGCATAACGTTTTTGCTGATCGATTTACAAATAGATTTCAACAAACACATCAAATTGATTATCCTTTTTACTTTCGTATAAAATCATGCTTATCCAAATTAAATTTTCAATTTCCAAAAACCTATGATACCTCTTCAATCCACAACCCAGCACCATGGACAATATCTATTCCTGATATCGACATCAGTCTAACAAACCTAAGAAAATCAGAGATATCATCAACCGTCATTAAACAAAAGTTTTATACACTATTAAACAGATATGGCAATACCTACAACGTATACACCGATGCGTCAAAAAATGAAGACAGAGTTGGAGCAGCAATTTATTCGGAAGACTCCTCAGTTAGTTTCAAATTGCCATCAATAAAAACCATCTTTTCGGCTGAATTATTTGCAATTCTAAAAGCACTATTGTTAATACAAAACAAAAACAAAGAAAGATGTATAATAATCACAGATTCTTTAAGTTCATTATCCTCACTGACTCAATTGTACTGTGACAACCCCCTTCTAATTCTTATTAAAAAAGAACTTAAAAACATTGCAAATAAGAACATCCAAGTTCACTTTTTATGGGTGTCTTCTCATATAGGAATTGAAGGTAACGAAGTTGTAGATAAACTGGCTAAAAACGCACCAACTAACCCGATGTCCGAAGAAAGTAATATATTGGTACAAAACGATTTAAAACCATACTTAAAACAAAAAAATTATTCAAAAATGGCAACAAACTTGGAACAACACTCCATCAAGGCTATACGAAGTCAACAAACATTCACATCTTTGGAAACCAAAAATAAAAGACGGGAGAGAGCAAGTGATACTTACCCGTCTCCGTATCGGCCATACACGACTTACTCATGACTATTTATTACAGCGCAAAAATAAACCAGTGTGTGAAGTGTGCAACAGTGTTCTAACGGTAAAACATTTTTTAATACAGTGTCCCAAATATAATAGTGAACGACTCAAATATAACATACCCAACTCCCTAAGAGATGCCCTAGAAGAAAATACAGACACCCGAAAAATATTTTCCTATCTTAAAGACTGCCAACTTCTTCAAAAGATATAAAATGTACATTGTAACACACAAAGATATTATTATTATTGTAAACTAATGTATATTTTACTTATTATATCTATATTGTATTAATCTAAATACGCTAATGACCCTGCGTGGTTGATGCGTTAATAAAATAAAATAAAAAAAAAAAATAAAGTGCAGAATCTACGGTTTCTGTTTGTACAATTACTTAAGGACCACCCTGTATAAGACTACTATACGACCACAGCACTTATCATTATGCCAAATGTAAGTCAAATATGCATATCTATAAACGACCATAAAATTTCAAAAATAAACTTTTGTTTAAGTTAGTGCAGTTTTATTTTGTTATTAAACACTGCATGTGAATATTTTTTATTTAAATATTGGCTATAAGCACGTATGCTTCGTTGTATAGTAATTTCCAGCCACTGCAGGTCGGTCAAAATTTAAACAACGTATTACTAAATTTAATAGAGGGTTGAGACTGGGATCAGCGCTCTGAGTATAACAAACAACAGATTTTTAATTACACATTTGAACATTAAAAAAAAATGAATATTTTTAACAGAAAATTACTACGTTTTTACCATTACACTTGTTATTTTAACTATTTTATAGATACAGTGTATGGAATAGGTATAATAATTATCTCCATTATTAGCAAATACATTCATGAAGGATTTCGAACAAAACATTGTAAACAAGAGAAACAACCTACAATATGGTGGAGATATATAAATGTTGTGTTCTCCATTTGGTCTCACGGATCACAAGCATTGGGTAAATTTTTGATGGACACATGAACAGATATTTAAATTACCACTCAAAGCACAACATAAATATTAGAAAATAAATGATCAAATTATTATATGATAGAGCCTGAAACACCTGCTCCAATGCAAATATATTTAAGGAAGAAAAAACCTGCTAACCAAGGTTTTGCCAAAAAAGTAACTACCCATTGTAATTTATAAACAAGTAATTTTACAAGATAAAGAAAGGAAACAACAAAACGTCACAAGTAACGTAGAAACTCCCACAAGAAGGGATTCAAAGATGACAACAATAACATTTGTAAAGATTATAAAAATTGAAAAGGTTAGGGAATTTTACTATTCAAAAACGGAGATGAAAAACAGTCAGAAAACTACAAGATAACCTGTTAAATACTACCCTAAAACTAACAATTTTTACAAGAACTAATGAATCAGAGGAATTTAGGCAGATGAACAACAGGGTTTTCGTACTGGAAGATCGTACAATATTTTTAATACTAAATTTAATATCAGTTTCGGATACCCGCGAAGAGACACTTGCAGTACCTGTGATAAATTTACTGCAGAGGTAAAGAGATTAAAAGCAGACAGAAATCCAGCAGTTTAGGTCGAGACAAAGGCTCTGAAGTATGGACAATTAATGCAGACTTGAAGAGAAGATTGTTAGCAGTTGAAATGGATTATTTGAGAAGAAGTGCTAGAACATCAAGGCAGGAAAGGAAGACCAACGAATATATAAGAAATAAGATAAATGCTACAAAAACGGTCATTGACAGAATAGAAAGAAGAGGTTCAAAATGGTTTGAACACCTATTGAGATTGCCTGATGAACGTTGGCCCCAAAAACTTCACAAATTTAAGCCCCCTGGAAGAAGAAAAAGAGATAAAACTTGACGCTCAGGGAATGAAGGAATTAGAAGAGCGATGAAATCAAAAGGTTTGGAGGAGGAGCATGCCTTAAACCGGGAGGATTGGCGGAGAAGAACGGCAACACGGCGATAGCCGTCTCCAAAATGTCTTGTGTTTACAAGTTGGATTAATGTCAAACGTTAATAAACTTATTTTAACCTTCAATTGTGGCTTATTCCCATTAAAATAGTAATTACTTTATAAGCCACAAGAAAATAGCTTCAGAACAATAGATAAGATTTAGATAAGAGAAGGGAGTGTTCCAAAAAGTGAGTGTCGGCAGTCTTACAGTGACCTTCCCACCTCTTTCGGAGTACGGTACGTGCCTCCACACCCCTTTCGGAGTACGGTACGTGCGACAGTCAAATGCACACAAGTAAGAGAATAATAAATACCTGAATCTTTGGCACTGCTATCTTTAGTACTTTAAATTAAACTAAAACCCAAATTTTAGGGACTCACAATGAGGGTAGCATAAAAAAATTTCAAAACCCAACCTTCAGAAAAATTGTGAGTACGCCACTGGTTATGCAAGGGGCACTATTGTTTATACATACTAAAATAATTAACTAAAAACGCCTAAATGGTTTTGTAAAACTAAATAGGTTTTTTATAGATATATTACTTATAGAGCGTAAATTTTATAATATCGTAACTTTATTATAAGCCGAAACATATTATTTTTTCCTATTGGGACAAAACTGTAAATTCAAAAATTAAAAAAAAATCATATGTATTTCTTATAATTATATCTTGATGCTGTAAAAAAATTAACAAAATCCTGTTTGGTTTTTCCGCTTTATACTTGGAAAAAAGTAGTTTTTTTGAGTTTTTTTCAAAAACGAAAACATGAAGTTTGCTTAAAAGTTGTCAAAATACTTCTAGTCATCACATATATCTTCTCAAATTTTTTCAAATTTTTTGAATTTGGAGTTTGTCTTTTGGGGGGTGCAGATCAACCTTAATAAGACACCATCATGCAAAAGTTGAGCGATTTTCCGAAAATGACTTATTTGTTATGAAACTTGTGTCATCCTTGCCCTAAAATAAGAGGAAGTTAGAAGAAATTGAGTAGAGTGACTGTAGATAGCAATTGATTGATTTTCGAGCATCCTGTATATTTATATTAACTTCTTTATTTGTAGTAATTTTTGGTGTTTCCGGTTCTAGCGTCATTTTTTCTTCTGCTGCATACAGATATTTTAGGTAGTTAATCCATGTATCATTTTCTATGTGTTTTGGGTCTATTAGTACATATACCCATAAACGCCATATTTCCTTTTGCTGACCATAAAAATCATGTTCCATTTCTTTCGAAAAACATTCCGAGTGATCATTTACTATTTTTCTTACAAGTGCGTGTGTTTCATTTCTTATTGTCTTTTTATTATCGTATGCCTCTTTTGTCTTGGTTGACATGTATTTCAGGTTCAGGTTTCAGGTTGAAATGTTCAAGGTTTTTTCTTTTCCTTCACTTTTTTTCCTTCACTTCAGTACAAAACCATGGATTTTTTCTCCTTGGGAAGGATTTATTTTTACTTATATTTCTTTCTCGAAAAACTTCCTTAGCTGAAGCTAAGAATTTTTGCCCAGCTTTTTTCGACTCTATCACTTCCCGTGATATATATGTTTCTGGTTCAAAACAAAATGAAATTTTTATAACAATCAATTGTTATTTCATCCCATACAAATATAATATTTAACTTGCAGACATGCCACAAGAAAACTCTTTTAGAAACATTTTATAACTTTTATCCATTTATTTATCAACAGAATCTCCACATAGTCATGCCTCTTTACATTTTCTAGAGAATCTCCCTCTATATTAAAGAATGGAGAAGACGAATAAATCATCTTAGCAATAAGCCCAAAAATGTTGAGTGTTTGTCGTGATCCAAAAAGAAATGAACGACGGTTATGATGATGACGAAGGAGACAGGGATATAAAGTTATGAAAAATGTATTTAAAATATTGAACCATCATTGTGTGCCTGGCATAATAAATGGAAATTTGTTTGGAGTTAAGAAATGAATATTGTAAAATTCGCTTTAAAAATGAAACTATTAAATGAATAAATACCAAATGTTATTGTCATTAAGGATACGTTTTATTATCATAGACCAATATTTTTACATGAATCATACTATATAGTAGTTGATTACAATAAGGACCCAATTACCGCCAGAAGGAATCGATAGTTTGTCGTCAGACTGGCGCTTCTTACATTTACGCAGAAGTCAATTCATGTTAGTCTTTCTAAATTACACAAAAAACCTACCACACGCTGACTCGGAAAAAAACAACTTTCACATAATAAGTGATATTGAATACTGGTTTCATTGAAATTGATGTGAAGATATATCATTTATAAAATGGCAAATATTTTTGTTAAAAAAAGATTTATTTAATTTCAAATATCGATTTTTGCAGTATCATGAAAAGATCGCAATGACAAGTAAATATCTTGTTGTTTTAGAAAGAAAATGAAAATCTCAATTTATCTGCTTATGTGATTTAAACCAGGGGTCGGCAACCGTTTTCGTACGATAGGCCATTTTCAAAATATTTTTTTTAGGCCTCACATTCAAATGTTACTTAAATAATGCTTTTATACATCATGTACGAGTATAAATGTTATTAAAAATAAAAATAGAAAAAAAAATATTTTTTGTTGACATGATAATAATAATAATGTCAGAGAACAAAAATTATATACAAAAAAATGTTTTTACATTTTTTACACAAAAAAAGGGGAAAAAAGAAATTCCAATTAGTTATATATAAATATGTAAATATAAAATATTAAGGAAAATAGTTTATCTTTCATTTTATTCATTCATTAAAATTTAATGCGCTTTTTATTCTTGAATATTGTTTGATAATTCATTTAAACTTTTCATTACTGTGGAGACATATACCTATGTCCCGTCAGATTTCAAAAAATCTGCTGGCATCTGTTGGTCCCTAAAGCCCATTTTATTTGAACGCATCTGTATTTTTAGACAATTTTAGTAGTATGCAACCTACATATCACGTCTGTAAGCTATACATTGATGTTAACTAAACACGTACATCAACAACTTGTAAATAATACAATTTTAGTAAAGATTCTGTAACCGATTATATATATATATATATATATATATATATATATATATATATATATATATATATATATATATATATATATATATATATATATATATATATAATCGGTTAAAGAAAACAGAGCAGTTTATACCGAGTCGTATTTATCCCATTCGTATTGTTTGGTTGCAGACTTACTATGGCACGTAGACGCTTTCTAACACAAAAAGAACTTCAAGAAGAAATTGAAAACCGTTCAAATATTTGTGAAAATTAATCCGAGGAAGAACCTTATGCTGCCTCAGAGTCTGATTATGTACCTGGTGAGGATTCTGCCTCAGATTCTTATGAAGTACATGAGAATACCCTGACCGTTTGAATGTAAACATCACTGCTTCCAACGAAGAAAGTTCTGATAACGCGGAAATATTTGAAGATGAGTTGATGAGAAGAGAAAAGGAATGAATGGGCTGCACAATGGAATATATCAAATACAAATTTTTGTCCGAAAAAAGAAATTCCTACCCAGAGAAATAGGATAACAATACTAGATATTGATAAAGGTTCTGGTCCTGTTGATATTTTTCTAAAATTATTTCCGCGTAGTTTATGTATGCATACTGCTTCCTGTACAAACTAAAGAATAGCAGCACTTCCAAAAAACAAAAATATAAAATTAAACACGAAAAAAAACCGATATGCACGAAATGATGACAGTAATTAGTTGTACTATGGTTATGTATTAAGTACAATAAAGTACGATATATCTCACCCTACTGGTCACAAAACGAATCACTTTTGAATTTCCTCATAAATGGGGCTATTTTAAGAGATCACTGTTTATTCCTGCTATCTAAGTCCTACTATAATAATCCTGAAAGAAATAATAATATATTAAAAACATACTACATCGGTAAAGTGGTTTCTTGCTTGAAACAAACTTTTGTAAAGGCGAGGACTGAGAGCTCCCATCAGTCCATCGACGAATCAATGACTAAGTTCAAAGGATGATCTGCCCTAAAGGAGTATCTTCCTATGAAGCCAGTAAAAAGAGGTATAAAAATATGGCAACGAAGTGATTAGTTCATAGTATATATATATATATATATATATATATATATATATATATATATATATATATATATATATATATATATATATATATATATATTGTTATGATGTGTTTTTTGTTTGAATGATGAGCAATGAGTATTTTTAATAATATAGGGTTTTTATCGCGGTTCTCAAAGAATTAGCTTGTAAGTACTTTTTAAATTATCTTTATTATAACTATTATGAAACACACATATATATCTAACTTAGCCAATGTAAATTTAAAATAAACTATCTTTAAATTGATACTCTTATAAAACTAATTAAATTCTATAGACAATGTAAAATTTAAACAAACTATCTTCAAAATTGAAATTGTTATGACATTAACTAAATTATATTAACAAAATTTTGTACCTTTCTTTCACTGAATGCCTAAATGAACTGTTTTCCACTAAGTATATATATTCTAATCACCACTGAATGTCTTCGTACTTCGGTTATCCTTGTTTTTGTGAAATTTCTTTTTCCAATTATCAGCTTCTACCAATTTAAGATATATTTTTCTTCACCAGCATTTATACACCACCAAACAAACCAGCAAACAACATTTATATTTATTCTTCTTTTCAATATACCAATATCCAATTATTATAAGTTGATTTATACTAATCTCCAACCATAATATAATTTAATTTCTTCCAATATACTTTTTTTTAATCTTCAATAATTATTTGTGTATAATTATAAATGTGCATTAAATTATATACATAATTTTAATCTTCATTTAACTCACTATATTAAACAATTGGTCTATTTGTAAATGATTCACTGACTCCAACTAACTTTCATATTTCTTACTAAACTTTTCTGACTGACTTCTTGAAAATTCTGAACAATTTACTTCACTAACTAACTTTCATAATAAACTGGCCTGACTTCTGACTAAAAACTTCCAAAACTGCCATCTTGAATCCAAATCACGGGTATTTATATCCTTTGGATATTCCAGAACCATCTAGTAAGAGATCATGTTCCAATTTGTTCCATTACTTTCATATAGATGTTCTCGAAAAAATATCTGTTCGATCCACCGCCATAATCATTATATCGAGAATGTTCGACTGTAAACAATGGTCATCTCCGCTGATCCAGAGAATTCCATTCTTTTCTATTAATAATTTTGTTTACATTTAGGCTTTTCAGATCAGAATAAACATTTAAATCATCAAATATATATAAATTAAACACCTCAAACCAACATTATTATTATAACCCCACTTATATTCGTATTATGATTAATTTCTATCTGTCAATCCACTGTATAGTTGGTTGCCTAAGCACATGGCTCACTTAAATCTATTTACAACATTAAAATTACTAAAATACAACTTTTTACAATTATTATATGCTAATTTCTTAAAATGCCCTCACATAAATATATTTTTATAAAATTCTCTAGTATATAACTTATTTAAAATAATCAAATACTTTTTTATATCTAATATTATGTAGTATATAACTTATAAATTATTTTCTATAAACCCTAATTGTCACAATACCCCAAAAATAATATTTAAAATAAATAATTTACTTATTATTTTTTTAAATATTAATTTTCTCATACCTTATTAAATTTAATAAATCAATTTTTTTTTATTTAAAATGTGTTAAATACATCCCTGTTCGCTGTCTATGTCAAAACAGAGAACAACGGAGCACAGTTCGGCTATTCTATGGTCAAACTGTCATGTCAAATGGAGCAATGGATTTTATCAGAGAATAAAATATAACCTTAATTAAAAATATAATGGATATTGTGTTCTGTTTATTTATAGACAAAATCTAGGAATTATTTCCATTCAAAATAACTTTCATCAATATAAATTGGTAAGTTTTTTCACTTTATTATATTAGAAAGACATTTTTATAGCAATTATAGTATCAATTTTGTGTCTAACCCCAAATTATGATTTTTAGGGTACAAATTAATTTCCATATATACAAAATTCAACAAGTATGATGTCAAATTGATTCAAAATAATGAAATCTACCATCTACCATTTAACAAATCAATTCTATTGAATAAAATGGATATATCAGTAAGCTGTTAGTATTAAGTTTATAACCTAGATATATCACTACTTTTTGAAAATTTGTACATTTTTCTTGATTTATTTTTAGTCCAACTTTGTCTAATCTGTTTATTATAATTTTTAGGTGTTTCTCATGATCTTCAGCCGTTTTAGAAACAATTAATATATCACCAATGTAGTGAATTACAAAATGTTCATATTGATCCAAAATATCATGAAGACATTTACATAGAAAACTGCAAGATGATTGAAGTCCAAATGGTACTAGTTTGAATTGATATACTACTCCATCTATCTGAAATCCTGTATACTGTCTACTTTTTCTTTCTAGAGGTATTAACCAAAAGCTATGCTGTAAATCAATTTTAGTGAAAAATGACATTCCTGTAATTCTTCCTAATATTCCATCTATACTCATTGGTGCTTCAAATTGCTTTTCAGTAATCTTGTTAATATTCCTTGCATCCAAACATAACCTGATTTCACCTGATCTTTTTCGTACTACTACTATGGAATTTATAAAACGTGTGTCTGCTTTCTCAATGATTCCATCTTCTAACATATTATTAATTGTTTTGTTTACTTCTTCTCTGTATTTATATGGTATTGGGTATGATTTTGTTTTAAAATCTTTTTCTTCTTTAACTTTTATACTATGGATATAATTTTGTGCAATTCTATTTTCTTTATTGACAAGTCCCTTGTGTTGCTGCAATATGGAAATGACTATTGATTTATATTCTTCAGGGCAATTTAAAACTTTTATCATATCTTCTTCTTTACAAATAAAATTATTCTTCATTATGTACTCATTATTCCTTGCTTCCAATTTTACGCACTCCGCCTCGTAGGCATCCATCTGCTTAAAATTTCCATTCCTTAAATATTCACTACCATTATTCTTTACATTCTTTTGGGACATTTCCCTATCATCAAAATACATTTCTTCTTCATAAACATCATTATTTTCTTTTAATAATATCCTATCAACTCTTATTCCTTCTTCCACCTCATCTTTCTGCATAAATTTAATTATTTGCCCTTCCAAAGTTACCATTTTTTCTTCAAAATCTATCTTTACTTTCTTCTTTTCCACTTCATCATTTCCCATTAATATATCAACACATAAATCCTTGACAATAAATCCTTGCATATTAATTTCTTTATTAAGAATATTAATTTTAAAATTGGCTAGTTTATCAATTTCACCCAACTTCTTATTATTTGCACCAATAATTTTAATTTTTGGAATCTTTATTATATCTGATAGTTTTAATGTATTAAAAATAAAATTCTCCGAGACTAATGTACTTTCTGAACCAGTATCTATCATAATTTTAATCATTTTATTTTTGGCCAAAGCATTTATATAAATTAAATTAATAGATTCAATAATTTTCTCTTCATCTAAAGAAATAAATTCAGAAGGTTTTTCATAATAGCAATGGCCTAACTTGTAATTCAGAAAGTTTACTGCACAAAATTTTGATTATTAGAATTGTCAGATTGTATCTGACCACTTGGATCTGATGTCCTATGTCTTTCCCTACTATGACTTCTACTCACATTTTCTTGCCTTGTACTATTTTGTTCCCTGTCTTCGCAGCTTCTATTCCTTCAAACACAATTTACCTGTCTGTTATAGTTAGGTCGCTCTGTATTTCTTCTATTATTAAAATCTTGTCTATTATTATTAGTACTGTCATTAAAATGTTGTCTATTATAATTAGTATTATTATTAAAATTTTGTCTATTATAACTAGTATTATTATTAAAGTTCTGTCTATTTGGATTACTGTTATTATTATTAAAATTTTGTAAATTATTACCATATCTATAATTATTGTTATATGATTGTGTATATTGTTGATTATCATTTTTATTATATTGAAAGTTATTATTGTTTTTTCTGTTGTTATTATTATTTGTCATATTGCCTCTTTGTATTCTTTGAATAAAATTAATAAAACTATCTATTGTTTGAATATTTTGTACAGTTACGGTTTGCACAACATCAGCATCAAAATGTCTAGATACATTTAAGACTGTTTCATCCTCTCTAAGTGGTGGTTCTAAATATTTTGCAACTGTTATCAATTTCAATGCATAATCTACCATATTTGATTTTAAATTTTGATTATATTTTCCAAAATATAGAATTTCTCTAAACTTGGCTTGCTCTAATTCACCCCAATAATAATTTAAAAATTTATTTTCAAATGTTTGAAAATTATCTAAATCATTCTCAATACTAGCAAACCAAGTTGCTGCATTGTCATTTAATGTCACTCTAATATAATCTTTAATATCATTAATATTATTCACAAATCTTAATTTATGTTTTAAACTATTTATGTATACTCTAGGATGCAAAATTTTTATATTACCAGAGAATTTAATCCCAGTCTCATTTGTTAAATTTAAGTAAGGTCTCCCTATGTCTCTCATTTGTGAAATATCATCTATTCTCTGTTCCACATTTCTTATTTGATTACAATTTATTTGGATATTTTGTTGTATATCGTCTAATTTTTCTTCTGTGTTTCTCCTGTCTTCGTTAATTTTTACTTCTAAGTTACATTTCTGTAACTCTATTTTCTGTTCTATATCTATCTTATTATCTTGAATAATCCTCTTTACTTCTGTCCTCTCATTTTCTATCCTTTTCTTGTAGTCATTCCGTATAATTTTTATTTCATTTGCTACTTTTTTCTCTGCAGCTTCAAGTTTTTTATCCATTTGTTTTTCTATTTGCTTTACAATTTTATTATTATTATCTTCTATTTTCTTTTCTAATTTTCTATAATTCTCTTCCATTTTTTTCGTGTACTCTTCCATTTTTTTCGTATTCTCTTCCATTTTCTTCGTATTCTCTTCCATTTTCTGTTCCATTTTTTTCATGTCTTCTTTGACTTCTTTTGAATTCTCTTCTATTGTCTTGTTCATCTGCATCATTAATGACATCAAAGCTGCCATATTGACATTTTCCTCTCTTTCTGGATTCATTTCTGCAGTATCTTGTGGAACTTGAACTAAACTCTCCTCTTGTATAGGTTGTGTTTCTACTTCCACATCTTCTTCATTCTTTTTGCTTCTTGTACCTTTCTTTCCTTGAGACATTTTGAGACTTTACTTGTTCAAATATGATTAAAAATAAAATCTATAATTTTTTTTTTTTTTTACTGATAATTAATTTACTTATATGAGAGCACTTATCTTCCCAAACTAATTCTTTTAAATAGAGAGCCACCGCGTTGGGTGCCAAATTGTTATGATGTGTTTTTTGTTTGAATGATGAGCAATGAGTATTTTTAATAATATAGGGTTTTTAGCGCGGTTCTCAAAGAATTAGCTTGTAAGTACTTTTTAAATTATCTTTATTATAACTATTATGAAACACACATATATATCTAACTTAGCCAATGTAAATTTAAAATAAACTATCTTTAAATTGATACTCTTATAAAACTAATTAAATTCTATAGACAATGTAAAATTTAAACAAACTATCTTCAAAATTGAAATTGTTATGACATTAACTAAATTATATTAACAAAATTTTGTACCTTTCTTTCACTGAATGCCTAAATGAACTGTTTTCCACTAAGTATATATATTCTAATCACCACTGAATGTCTTCGTACTTCGGTTATCCTTGTTTTTGTGAAATTTCTTTTTCCAATTATCAGCTTCTACCAATTTAAGATATATTTTTCTTCACCAGCATTTATACACCACCAAACAAACCAGCAAACAACATTTATATTTATTCTTCTTTTCAATATACCAATATCCAATTATTATAAGTTGATTTATACTAATCTCCAACCATAATATAATT
Source organism: Diabrotica undecimpunctata (assembly GCF_040954645.1). Classification (NCBI taxonomy): domain Eukaryota; kingdom Metazoa; phylum Arthropoda; class Insecta; order Coleoptera; family Chrysomelidae; genus Diabrotica; species Diabrotica undecimpunctata. The sequence continues at coordinate 133,156,222 of NC_092809.1, read as the reverse complement.
TAATTTCTTCCAATATACTTTTTTTTAATCTTCAATAATTATTTGTGTATAATTATAAATGTGCATTAAATTATATACATAATTTTAATCTTCATTTAACTCACTATATTAAACAATTGGTCTATTTGTAAATGATTCACTGACTCCAACTAACTCTCATATTTCTTACTAAACTTTTCTGACTGACTTCTTGAAAATTCTGAACAATTTACTTCACTAACTAACTTTCATAATAAACTGGCCTGACTTCTGACTAAAAACTTCCAAAACTGCCATCTTGAATCCAAATCACGGGTATTTATATCCTTTGGATATTCCAGAACCATCTAGTAAGAGATCATGTTCCAATTTGTTCCATTACTTTCATATAGATGTTCTCGAAAAAATATCTGTTCGATCCACCGCCATAATCATTATATCGAGAATGTTCGACTGTAAACAATGGTCATCTCCGCTGATCCAGAGAATTCCATTCTTTTCTATTAATAATTTTGTTTACATTTAGGCTTTTCAGATCAGAATAAACATTTAAATCATCAAATATATATAAATTAAACACCTCAAACCAACATTATTATTATAACCCCACTTATATTCGTATTATGATTAATTTCTATCTGTCAATCCACTGTATAGTTGGTTGCCTAAGCACATGGCTCACTTAAATCTATTTACAACATTAAAATTACTAAAATACAACTTTTTACAATTATTATATGCTAATTTCTTAAAATGCCCTCACATAAATATATTTTTATAAAATTCTCTAGTATATAACTTATTTAAAATAATCAAATACTTTTTTATATCTAATATTATGTAGTATATAACTTATAAATTATTTTCTATAAACCCTAATTGTCACAATATATATATATATATATATATATATATATATATATATATATATATATATATATTATATATATATATAAGAATAAGAAAAAAAAAATATATATATATATATATATATATATATTAATGTGATATTAAAAGTCAGAGATGCGCCAAGCAATTAATTAGCTAATTAATTAATTAATTAAACTTATTCAAATGATGCAATTATGATTTTATCACACTATTTAATTCTCTTATCTCAGGGTTATATTCGTGCTTCAATATCTATACTTTACATATATTAGGTAAGGTCCGAGGAATACCGGAATAATAAACATATATGATACAAAATTATATATTGAAATAAAATTCACACTCAAATATCTTAAACAAAAAATATCTCATACAAAGATTATCAAAATTTTGTTCTACGTACGTGAACCTTCAAACATTAATGTTATATACTACATAAATTTAAATCTCAAATCAAAATTGTTGTTCTATATCTTCTGATAAATATTTCTATCCTTTCTGAAGCAATAAAAAAAACTTGTTGATAAAAAAATATTGACGAATGGAAAATAATTATCTCTCTGATGATGAGTTGTTCAAATCCTTGTTCCTTGTAGCCTACACTATCGATTCTTAGCAGTTCCCTAGTTAATCAGCAATCTTACAACAAATTATTGCGAGCCTCTCGTCTTCAATGATCTCCTTTAGATGCACGTGTCGTTCAACAGATGCCAGTCTCTTCTCCTCTCGATAAACTGAATCTCTCGTTCCGGCCTGAACAGTGACTCTTGGAATATATAAGTAGAAAAGTATGACTTACAATATTTTACTGGATCAGCTTCCGTCAGGATACACTTAGTCCACGAAAACTCACAAAAATTCACTTCTAATGCTTAATATCACTTGGGAACCGCCAAAGAACAACGACTGTTCGCCTTGCACCCTTGGAAAACAACTGATGATCTTTTTTTTCTCTAAAATCTAGCTAAACTCTCATTCATCTATCTCTCCCATTTTTTTTCACTCTTTGCCAATCAAAGTTCGTCATATTTATCTCCATTTAGATAACAAACAACAATTTTACCTACAATTATAATTTTCCTACAAACTATTAACATGCTAATCGGTTTCTACAAATTTTTAAGAACTAACGGAGAAATATAATTTCTAAATTCTACCCTATTGTCTTTATTCACTGTACAAGTCCATTTGGAAAACCCGGTCGTATTGTTCAATTCACTACGTTTACTCAAATATATTTTACAAAGAAAATAATTTATGCATATCTTAAATTTTGTTTACTACAGGTAATCCAAAGATAATGAACTTTCATTTCTTTGAAATATCTTTCATAGTTTATCAGTTGAAATATTTTAAATTATTATATTTTATAATTTGAAATATATTAAGAGCAAACCAATATTATTTTTAATTTTACCTAGCATAACAACTCTCCAGGATATTTTGAAAATTTATTTAGATGGTTTATTTAGTAATTTTAATTTTATCTTTGGCGGATAAAATGAATCATAACAATATATATATATATATATATATATATATACATATATATATATACATATATATATATATATATATATATATATATATACATATATATATATATATATATATATATATATATATATATATATATATATATATATATATATATATATATATATATATATATATATATATATATATATATATTAGAAGTGATTATTTCGACCAAAAAATAATTTATAAATACGTTCGAATTATCGGGTAAAGTTTTAAATTTTAAATTATAAAACGGACACTGGACAGTTAAGTAACATATATTGTAATATATTCAACAAAATTTATAAATATTCAAAATAGCCAACATTCATCTTAATAACAACTAACCTTAATAATTCATCAAAGAAATATCATTCTTCTAACGTTTCTTTTATTGTTATTTTTATTTTTACATTTGAAATACTTTCAATTTTTATCGTATAGCTGTAACGAACGTGCTTAAGACAATTTAATCTTGACATTCAATATTTCAAATACTTCAATGTCAGTTTTTATTTGCGAAATCTGTTAATTTCTGTGAGTGTTTTAAATGTATTTGTACGTCATTTTTTGTAATGTTCAAATTGTTTTAGTTTACTCCTGAGGAAGTTATTAAATAAATAGCGAAATATTGAGTATCTTAGAAAAAAGAAAGATTTTCATTACAGACCACTTTACCCGATAATTCGAACGTATTTATATATATATATATATATATATATATATATATATATATATATATATGATTTCCAACACCTTATGGTCACCAGATATGTGTCTATGCTTTGATAGATTTTTCACTTCGTTTAACCTACTAAACTTTCCACATTTCCAACCTAAATATTTCATGTTTATATATATATATATATATATATATGTATAGATCGGTTTAAAACGTTCTCCTACGTCTTCCGATACCCAGTTGCCACTACTCTCGATTCATCCATGTCTTCTTCTATGTCTCTGTCTTTCATTTCTCTATTGATGCCTTCTCTCCAACTAAGGTGGGGTCTTCATCTTTTTTTCTAACGTGAGGGGTCCACATTAAGACTTGTTTTGGGAGACATTCTTCAGACATTCTTTGTACATGACCGTACCATCCGAGTTGTTGGGTCCCAATATCGTCTACTATTGAATGTTTTTCTTTCATAATTTCTCTTATTCTGTTGTTCGTTACTCTTTCTAGTCTAGATTTTCCAGCTGAACGTCTCCAGAAATCTATTTCCGTTGCCTCAAGTTTTCTCTTGTATCTTTCCTTTATTTGCCATACTTCACTACTGTAGGTAATTATACTTTTAATGATTGTATTATATATCTTGTGCTTGTTATTATTAGAGATTGATTGGGTTCTTTGAAACAGGTTCTCATTTACCCGCCAGAATTTGAAATACGAACAATGTTTCAAGGTGCCTCGTGTTTCAACGTGCCCCGTGTATTTTTTTTTTAATTAAAGGCAAATATCGAGCACAATTTTAATAATCAAATCTTACCCAAGTACTTCCGCTTTCTACAGCATCATCAGGGGCATTTCGTAAAATTTGAGCTATCCAGCAAGCGCAGAATGTGATAAAAATGAAATTAAACAAATTGTACATAACACTATACTAAAACAAGCAAAACAGTTTAAAATTATTTAAAAATTATTCTACGCTACATTCTTGTCGGCAACAGGAGAGAGATTCACGAGACGAAATGCCCCTGATGATGCTGCTGAAAGCGAAAGTACTTGGGCAAGATTTGATTATTAAAATTATGCTCGATATTTGCCTTTAATTTTTCAAAGTTGATTTATTCGAGCATTCAACCTTATATCAATTTAAAATATTTTTATTGAACTATTTTGGTTAGTTTTGAAAATGTATTGCTTATTTAAGTGCTTCTTTTGACTCTCGGTCAATACTCGGTCTGTAGTTATTAATATACCCTATTAAATTTAACTTTTCGTTAAATAACTATATTTAGAGATAATCTTGCAGCTTGCGCATTAATACGTCTATCACAGTAGTTGCATATCAACATTTAAGTGTTAATCTAAAGATATAACGATACAACAATTTTACGATTATAATTTTGGGATTAAATTACCCCATTATTTCATGAATTTACTGCCTAATTTGTCATAAAACTTTATACGCTTATAAAAATATTAAATGCAAAGCGTAATACTGAAGTCGTGTAATCAGTAATAATTATCAGTATAAAACAGACGCAAATAAACACTTTTATCTAAAAATCAATAACGTGTAACACATTAATTATTATAATGCACAACATATTTTGATATATTCTGGAATATATTTAGGAATTTAATGCTCAATTAAAACTGTTTTACGTGAAATTGCGTTGTCGGATGCTACGAATATACCTGGAAAATTATAACATAATTAAAATTTAATAAATTGTTTTAATACTGTTTTTATTAGTCGTTTTAATGGCTAAATTAACCTTTCAGGTATTGCTTGATTTATTCCCGAAAACTTGAAGCTTGCCGTCATTCCTCCAAATTCTTAGATATTCTGAAGCAATGTATTTTAAAAGACCTTTTATTTAACAATAAAACAAGATATATTTATTATTCACAGATACCGAAAAAATTTTACAATTATATGGATAATTAAATTTAAATGTGATATTTTACTGATTTTATAAATGAATTATTATAGAGAAATAATATAATTATAATTTTGCTTAGATTTTAAATTTCTGATCTTTTTTTAAAATTATTATCACTCTTGCTAATACAAACCATTTCTAAAAAGGTCCTTTTGAATCTTCATTACACAAAATTTTAATGTTATCAAAATTCATAATATCGTCTCTGTCGATTACATGCTCTGCCAAAGCACAAGATGGTTTTTTATTCTACAATCATTCTAGTGGGAAATAATACGATTTGATCGATTTCTCCCGGTCTCACCAACATACACATCTTCACACTGAGTATAACTATGCTACATATATACTAAATTTGTTTAATCTAATTTATCTATAGGATATTTAGTTTTAGAATATAAAGATAAAATAGTTTTCATGTTTTTTATTGCTATGTGTATATTGTCAATAACCTGTAGTATTTGTATTAATTTAGGTGTTAATGATGGTATATAAGGTGGTGCATGATAATAAATGTACTGATTGTCGATACAATATTTTGAGACTTAGCAAACAATGGTGTTATTTATATTAACAGTATTAGAAGAAAGCATCCTATGTAGCATATCTGGAGGATAAGAGTTCTTAATTAAAATAGTTTTCAATATTAATTGAAGATATTCCTGTAGATAATCTGGATGAGAAAGCCTTAAAATACCTTCTTTTTTTATTTAATTTAACGTACTTGTGACAGCTTCGGCCATTAGCACGAGGCACCGTGGATACAATTATACAGTGTGGATATTAAGTCTTACCCCCCCTAGTGAACTCCGTTATTTAAGACAAAGATGAAAAACGCTCGGACCCGTTAATTTTTATTTTAATAGAGGTATTTTATAACATAAAAAAATTGTCAACCCTCTCATCCCCTTCACTTAAAAGCTACCCCCTCAGATTTTTTAAATAGCAATTGGGGTCGTGCGATAGTTTGTTGGAAAGGGTTCGAAAAGAAAAATTCAAAAATGTATAAGTTTGAAATTTTGTATGGCATAATGGTTTTATTTAAAATAAAATATACAAACAATAATGTAATAAATTACGTCTTTAAATTAAAGGAACTGGCAAATTACCCTAAAGAAAACTTAAATTACTGCAGGAGATGCTCGAAATGTTCTCCATTTACTTCCTGGCAGAAGTAGATTCTTTGTTTCGTTGCCACCCTAACCCTTTGTAGGGTCTGGATATCAATCCTATCACATTCTTCGATTATTCTTTGACGGAGTTCATCAACTGTCGTCAACTGGCTCCCATACAGTTTGGATGTAAGGTAACCCCACAGGTAAAAATCTAGAGGAGTAAGATCTGGTGATCTTTGTGGCCATTCAATGAATCCACGACGTCCAATCCATCTTCTCGGATACAAATTATTTAAAAAATTTCGAACGCCAGCATCGTAATGAGGCGGAGCTCCATCTTGCTGGAAAATAATATCTTGGGTGAATTCGCCTGGATTGTTTCTAAGCACATCATGCAGGAATTATTTGTGTTTCCAATAGATTAAGATAGCTTTTCCCCGTGTAATTGCCTTCGATAAAAAAGAGGCCTATAATGTGATCCCTTAGTATACCTGCCCAAACATTTAATTTAGTGGGAAATTGAGTATGACACGCTCGAAACAATCTTACATTTTGTCGATGTACATGACCATTTAAAAAGAATATAGCTTCATCGGAAAAACAAATATGTCTTAAATAACTTGCATCTTGTTAAATATTACTATCCATAGTTTCACAATATTGCAGTCGTCGATCTGGATAATCCTCTGTCAATTCGTGCACCATTTTCATCTTATAGGGATGAAATTTTTGCTTTTTTAAAATGTTTAAGACAGTCCTGTGACTTACTTCGCATTCGCGAGCAACATTTCTAGTTAAACTGGATGGATTTACTACAAATTGAGACAAAATATCTACTTGCTTTTCCTCAGAAATCTTTTTTCTACCATCCCATTTCTTGTTTTCGACAGAACCAGTTTCACAAAATTTGGTGACAAATACTATAATACAAACAAGTCTATAGTAATACAAACAAGTCTATAGTAATGTCGATCAATTGGACGATTCGGAAAACGTTCATTAAATAATATTCTCACAGCTTCATGGTAGTTACGGCCGGCTTCGCTAAATATTAAAATTGCTTCACATTTGTCTACTAATCTACGAGGTGGTGCCATTTTGATTGTTTTGAATTTTTAATACTAAAAATTTACAGTTTACCACTAAAGCTCGCCAAATCTCAAGTTCTTGTCAATATTCTTTACAATCAACAGTGCTAATTGCTTGGTTGTTATGAAATTTGTCAAAAACTATACACGCCAACTAGATTATTTAAAAAATTGTTCTAAAAGTATTTATTCTGCAAAAAAATAATTCGGTATAAACGTTCAAGAATAAAAATTAAATAAATTTTGTTATACCGAATGTCCCATATTAAAGCAAAACCAATGTACCTACTTTTGTATTGTTGTATCGCAAAGTGTATCTCCAAACAATAAATCGTTATTAACAAACAGATCCTTAAAGTTAAAGTAAAGTGTGATAGATTTTAAAATTCTTCTTTTCAAACCCTTTCCAACGAACTATCGCACGACCCCCATTGCCATTTAAAAAATCTGAGGGGGTGAAGGAAGGGTCAAGTGAAGGAGATGAAAGGGGTGACAATTTTTTTTATGTTATAAAATACCTCTATTAAAATAAAAATTGATGGGTCCGAGTGTTTTTCATCTTTGTCTTAAATAACGGAGTTCACTAGGGGGGGGGGGGTAAGACCTAATATCCACACTGTATATAAGGTACAATTACATATTAAAATATACTATCGTTATATATTATTTAGTAAGTTTTCTAGCTTCAGGAACTGGATAGCTGTGATGACTTGGTTCTGGTTCGATAATATATCTGTGATGTCGCCCTTCATGCCCAGTTCTTGCCGTCGTTTATTGTAATGAGGGCAGTCCACAAGGATGTGTAGAACGCTTAGTTGAGATTGGCAATAGTGACAGATTGGCTTAGGTGTAGAATTCATTAGGTGACCATGTGTAAATCTGGTGTGACCGTTACGCAATCTTCTAGCAACAACCATCTCATTTCTAGTTATACCAGGGATAACGAACCGTTCAATCGTCTGATCTATTTGGTGTTATTATTAATTATTTATTTTAATCCTGTTATAAGGTCCATTTTAATCTTGTTTGGATTACTATTATTTTAATTACTTACATCTTTACTAAATTAGATAAAACAAATAATGTAGTATATAGCATTAGTTGTACTCAGTGTGAAGCTATGTATGTTGGTGAGACCGAGAGAAATCTATCAAATCATATTATTTCCCACAAGAGTGATTGTAGAATAAAAAAAAACCATCTTATGCTTTGGCAGAGCATGTAATCGACAAAGACCATATTACGGATTTTGATAACATTAAAATTGTGTGTAATGAGAGTAATAAATTTAAAAGAACCTTTTTAGAAATGAGTTGTATTAGCAAGAGTGATAATAATTTAAACAAAAGATCAGAAATTCAAAATCTAAGCACATTTTTAATTTAATTTTTCATATACTTGTTACATTTTTTCAGGTATCTGAATAATAAATAAATCTTCTTTTTTATTATTAAATAAAAACGAATATTTAACAAAATTTTAATTTTGGCAATATAATTGTCAAAAATAAATTAAAATACAAACTGTGAGTTGGCATTAATGATTTGAGGGTTATTTGTAATGTTATTGGTTGGTATTCTAATTTATTTATACTTTATCAAAATTAAATTGTTTTTAGAAAACGTATTTTTTACAATAGTGTTTCTAACTATGTATAGCAGCATAATTTTATTAACTAACCTAATTTAATTTGGTGACTTACCATTTTTTTGCAATTATTATTTCCACATTATAAGATATTTTGTTGTATTATTTTACTATTTACTTAAAAGTGTTTATATGAGGGCATTTTTAAGAAATTAGCATAATAATAAGTTTAAAAAGTTTTTATTTTGCAATGTGTTTGGTTATTTTAATAATTATGATATTATAAATCTATTTGAGTACGCCATCTTTATAGGCAACCAAATATACACTGAAGTAAATTTGGTTGTAGGAACTTGTGTGAATAATTATGGATTTAAAATAGTGTTATTTATTAATTTAAGATGTTTTAATTTATATATAAGTTTACATTATGATCTGAAAAGCCTAAATTTCCATAAAATTCTCGATAGACGAGTAAAGAATTATCTAGAACTCTAAAATAAGATGTCAATAGAAAGAATTTAACCTTTTTTCGTAGTAGAATGTTCGCGAACATTGTAGTGTCTATGATATAGAAGGATTCGAATATATTTTCTTTCAAGAATATTCGTGAACATTGAAATGATATAAATACGATGTGATTTGGATTCAAAATGGTCGGTCAGTATGGTCAGTATTAGGGTATTAGTACAGTATTCAATAGTCGTCAATGCAGTATTCAAGATAGTCAGTAATCAGTGATTCAGTAGTTGGAAAGTATATTAGATGAAGATAAAAAAATAGTATTAAGAGAGTATTAGTTGGAGAGTAAAAATTATATTATGTATATTGTGATTGGAGATTGGAAGAGAAAAAAAAGATTATTAGAAAGAAGAATAAACAAAAAAGCAATAAAAAAGAAAGAAGATTTTACCGATTTATAAATGCTATTAAGAAGAAAAATATTTTAAAATGCTGGAAGCTGATAATTAAAACATTGTGGTGTATTTGGCAATGCAAGTTCACAAAAAGAAGGATAACCGAGGCTGTCAACGAAGACATTGAGTGATGATTAAAATCTTTATTTTGGAAAACAGTTTCATTTAGGCATTCAATGACAGAAAGGTACCAAATTTTGTTAATATAATTTAATTAGTGTCATAACAATTTCAATTTAAAGATAGTTTGTTTTAAATTTACATTGTCTATATTAGATATATATGTGTGTTTCATAATAATTATAATAAAGATAATTTCAAAAAGTGCTTACAAACTAATTCTTTGAGAACCGCGATAAAAACCCTATATATATATATATATATATATATATATATATATATATATATATATATATATATATATATATATACAGGGTGGTCCTTAAGTAATTGTACATATGAAAACCGTAGATTCTGCACTTTAAAGTATTACGATTTAAGCCAACTTGCTTTAATAAAATGTTGATATTAAGAAAGATACACGGTGTTAAAGTGGAAATTTAAAATTTTATTTTTCCCTATAACTTTTACGTTTGTAAATTTTTTGGACAAAAATTTACAGTTGGGTGCTTTTGAGTAGGATAAATTATAATTTTATACTTACATTAATGCAATTAATAGGGGGCGGCACATATGCCACATGTGTGGCACAAATTAGCGCTTAACTTTTTTGCTTTTTAAGTTAGCTCTATTTGTGTTAAAAAATAATAAAGATGCATTATTTTTACAAAAAAAAGGTATACTTGATAGTAACCTGAAAATTCAACCGTTTTCGAGATAAATGCATTTTATAAGTCAGCTGCACAATAATTCTTAGGTTGATATTTGTGCGGTAAAGCACTGAATACCTGTCGATAAGCATAATTCATAGTTTTTTCTTATTAAAACAACTTAAAGATAATAATGTAACATCACAAAATGCTTTGTTATATGTCCAATGTCTTATTGGAGAAAAGATATTTCATCTCCTTCTTTAGGTGCCGTGTCCGTATTCAGAAGTTGGCCGTCATCATGTTTACAATTTTCCTTTGCTATCGCTTCTTAAGTTTCTATAATGGCGTTGTATTACTTTTCTCTATTGTAAAATGCTAAAAACCCAAAATATGTGGTTTAGCAACATACTTAAATACAACTTTTCTGAACGTTGGATTGGTCGTGGTAGTCATATTCCTTGGCAATGTGGCGAGATATTGATATAATTATTTAATTCATAAAAAATTTGGAAAGAATACTTATTGATCATTACGTAAATTGTTTACTTATTTTTATTAGGACAAATAGAAACTAGAGCCCAGGTATTTAATAACACATATGTGTCCTGTTTCATAATACTTTTGCTACAAATCTAACCTGAAAGACTCGGCATTTTTACAAAAACATCATACGTTATATACGTTATAAATATATATCATACGTTATAAATATAGTAAACACACAGGCAATTTAGTTCAGTATAATATTAGTTCATTAGTAAATCATAATAGGCCATTTGTTCGAGATGTAATTATAGTTACTCATAAGCTGTAACGTAATCGTATGAATAAGTAATGTCATCGATATATTCATCCATTATACATTATGGCCATTACGTAGCCCCGAATTAAATCCGCTTAATTTTGGTGTATGGGGCGCATTAAAACAACGTGTCTATAAGAATCCCATAAACATTCGCAACCAACTATGGGAAGAAATAAATACTGCAGCAGTTTCTTTAGAAGCAATGATGCTATTTAATATGAGACGATCTTTTATGGAATATATTGACAAATGAATTAAAGAAAATGGTGGACATATCGAACACTCACTTTGACAAAAAGTTATGTTATTTAGTTTAACTATTTCTTAATTTGGTTTGTAAACAAAATGTTTTGATTATGACTTTAATTTAACATAAAACGTAAAATGTTTTATGTAAAATCCTATTATTCTGTTAGTTTGTCAAATCCTATTATTAATTATCCTGCTGATATATTTATTTTATTTAATATTTCGTTCACTATTAACTTTAGTTAAAGGTATTTTATACCAAAATTCAGAAGTATTAATGTTTTTGTCTATTTTTTCTTCGTTGCCTGGAGTAATTGCCTTAGATCAGAACTATGCAGCTCATTTTTAAAATGCGATTATCTCGAAAACTCTTTAGTTTTGAAGTTATTAACAAGTATACCTTTTTTTGTTAAAATAATGAATCTTTAACATTTTTTATCCCAAATACAGGTAACTTAAAGAGCAAAAAAGTTAAGTGCAAATTTATACCGCATATGTGGCATAAGTGGCGCCCTCTATCAGTTACATTAAAGTATGCATCAAATTTTAATTTCTCACATTTAAAAGTACCCAGTTGTAAATTTCTATACATAAATGTTTACAAACATGAAAGTTATAGCGAAAAATAAAATTTTAATTTTGCAATTTAACACCCTGTATCTTTCTTAATATCAACATTTTATTAAAGCAATTTGCCTTAAATCGTAATATTTTAAAGTGTAGAATCTACTGTTTCTTTTTGTACAATTACTTAAGGACCACCCTGTATATATATATATATATATATATATATATATATATATATATATATATATATGTATGTGTATATATATATATATATATATATATATATATATATATATATATATTTTAAATTATTTTTCGACCGTACTGTTTTAAATATTGACTTATAGTATCAGCAATCGGTCAGGAAATAAAACTCTATTTGTTCAGTCTCAATATTCTTATAGTTGTAAGTATTAAAATATTCACTTTGTTTACATATAATAATCAGTTATTCTAATAAATTTACAGTTATTTAAAAACATGATTAATTGTTTTATACTTCATATTTTTAACATCATTGACTGCTACATGTCTTTGTAAGGTAACAGACATTTTTTAAATTCTCTATGGATGTTTGGTTTCATATTGTCTTTTTAGATGAACTGATGATGCTTTCTGAGCAGAAAGCGAAACGTCTTCAATAAATAGATGAAGTAGCCACCTTCTTTGTCTTTTATTTCTCCACTTTGACCTAAAAACCCACCACTCTTCGAGTGTACCTTAGTTTATTTTGGATTGACGGTCGTACTCCTTTTCTCGATATATATATATATATATATATATATATATATATATATATATATATATATATATATATATATACAAACCATTGTATTGAGAGCTTACAAAACAAAATACAATAAAAACCGTTGTCTAGTTCGTCTTTGTAATACCGGCGAAATTAGTAAATCAAAACACAACCTACAAAGATGTTCACTTTTTGCACTAATCCAAATAATGCGTCGCAAACAAAAGTCGCCTAGTTGTTCATTTATTTAGTTCCATACACAACCAACCCTTTTTTTCTCAAAGTGATTCAATTTGCTTTCAGATTAAATACCGGCTGGAGCGTCAAGACCGCAGTTCTCGGATATAGCCACAAAGTTCCTCAAGTTTCCCCTTTGGCTGCAGAAGAACAAGAGGCCATTGTTCAAGTTATACAAAGAGCGGAACAGTTGGATATTTCGGAACAACACAGGGTAAGATAATTACTTAAGGGCTTTTCTTAGATTACCTGATATCAATACTAGAGTTGTGTAGGCTGCGAAATGACAGATAACTTTGTAACGAATATTTCCATAAGGTAATTAAGAGGGTATTATTCGGACGAACCGTTTAGCTCTTTATACAGAGTGATTCGTTTCCTCATATTTTATTTCCTTATTAACCGGGAAATATTAGTTTTTTGTAAAATCACATTTATATATATATATATATATATTTATATATATATATATATATATATATATATATATATATATATATATATATATATATATATATATATATATATATATATTATTGTGATATTTAAAGTCTTGGTGCGCCAAGCAATAATTAGCTAATTAATTTTTTTATTAATTAAATTATTTAAATGATAGGATTATGACTCTATCACAATTTTTAATTCTTTTATCTCAGGGTTAAATTCGTGCTTCAATATCTATGCTATTACCTATGTGAAAGGTAAGGTCCAAAGAATACCGGAATAATAAAAAACACATATGATCTAACACTATATATTGAAATAAAATAATGAAATAATTCACACTCAAAAGTTTTCAATAAACAAATCTCATATAATGATTCTCAAAATTTTGTTCTACGTACGTGAACAATCAAAATTAATGGTACAAACAATATTAATTGAAATCTCAAAATCCCAAACTATTCTAACTCTCCTAATCAAAATATTTATATCCTTTCTAAATTAAATGTAAAGATTGTGTTATCAATAAAAGAAAAAACTGCAAAAAACAAAAATATCTCTCTCTGATGATGAGTGGTCCAAATCCTTGTTCCTTGTAGACTATATTATCTCCTCTCAACCGCTCCCTATGTAATCAGCAATCTTACAACAGATTGTTGCAAATATATCGTCCTTAATGATCTCCTTCAAAAGCACAAACCATTCAAATTATGATAGCCTTTCTCCTCTCGATAAACTGAATCTCTCGTTGGCCCGAGTGAAAAATGACTCTTGGAATATCTTCTCTTTACGATAAACTGAATCTCTCGTTGGCCTGAACAGTGACTCTTGGAATATAAGTAGAAAATATGACTTACAATATTATGCTGCTTCAACTTCTGTCAGATACACTAACTCCACAAAAACTCACTAACATTCAACACTACTGCTTGCTACTTCTCGGGAACCGCCAGAGAACAATCACTGTTTGTCTTACAGACTTGGAAAACCAACTGATTATCTTTTCTCTCTCCTAAATCTAGCTAAACTTTCATTCCTACATACCTATCCCACCTTTTTCAATCTCCGCCAATCAAAACTCGTCACAATTCCCCCATTTTTTCATTTCGATAACAAACAAATTTTTACCTATAATTATAAAATTTCCTAAAACTGATTTACAAATAATATTTTTCTATAATTCTTAAAAACTAACAAAAACCTCTTTCTAAAATCTCTTCTATTTGTCTCTAATCACTGCATTAATGTATTTGGAAAACCGGTTCAATTGTCTTTGGATTTCACTTAAAATTATGCGGGTCACTCAAGTATAACAAAGAAATAATTTATGCATAGCTTACATTTTGTTTAGTACAGGTACTCCAAGAATTTAATAACTTTCCTTCTTCGAAATGTTTGTTGGTTATTATCCTGCTTATCTGAATTATTTTAATGTTTTTGAACTTTGAAATATTTTAATCAACCCAATATTTTTCTCGATTTTACATATCATAACAATATATATATGTATAACATGCGTAATTATATATTTTACAAACTATCTCCGACAGTCAGCTAACTTTCTCCTTCTTCTATAAATATTTCCCAAGTTATGGTGCAATAAATCCGACTAACTCGAAACACTTCCCCCGTCGTATCTCCTTTTATATTATATTATATGAAAACTGATGACCAAGATAAAAAATTTTAGTACTTTTTTTTAGTAGAACCGGTTTTTCCAAAAACCGGTTTTCGGTTTTTTTAATCCAATAGTTACAAAGTTACATTTACAATGCACTTTAGTTTGCGATACTTCATTCGACTTGATATCAATATGATCAAAATGGATTTAGTATTATGTTGGCCAGTATTTTTCATGAAGCCTAATGAGAAAAACTCGTTCATATATATGTTGGTCGGTTAAGCGGCTTCTCTCATCTGACACAATATCATTCAATGATGACACCAGTCTCTTTGATGCCACCGAACTTCCGACCAACGACATGTATTTTTTTAGCTATAAAAGCCAAGCCTGGCATACAGGTTCTGTTCTGATCCTAGAATGAAAACGGATCACTTGGCAGCAAAGGCCGCTGCAGATATAGAGTCAGTTCATTTGAAAAAGAACTTTGAATCCGTGTTTCCTGAGAACTTGAACTGAAATCACTGTTCACCAATTCCAGATCGTGTGAAGACCAAAGAGGGTTTGATTTTAAACTTACTTTGGCTTCTTCATTCTGGAAGGAGCAGGAAGGAGAAAGTTTTCCGATTTCGGTAAGATACGTCCTAACTTCCGAGCCTAAATTGGATGTGACTGTTTCCGCTATATACGGATTCAGATATAGTTTTTTGAACCTCGGGTCCGTGATTGTAGCATGGCAAAGCAGAGGATTTCGTAAAAGCTTAGTGCCCCTCTCTTGAAGGCTAGTTATAAGCTTTTGGGATAACTTTTGAACTGTACTAAGGTTTGGCTTGAGGTTTTTTAAAAATCTTTCGATAATAGACACAAGGGGGATAACAAGGCTAGCAGTAATGTACTGGGAACCAGATCTCCTTTGTGGCCTCATCGAAAGGCGATAAAATGCTTACAATTTCAGTGATTAGTTTTATATCTGAACCAGAAATCATCCTTGGTGCTTTTTTAATCGAGGGATCTGCCAATATTGCAGCTATATATGGAGACATTAGTGTGAATCTTTTAAGCATATGATAGACAGAATTCCATCTGGTTGTAGTCAGATGCAGAGAGCAGTAAACCAAAATTATTATACTACTGCTCCACAGAGAGCGCTAAAATAATTCAGGTTCTATTGTCAATGAATTTAATGAGAGTCGAATATAATATGCAATTATTGTATTCAATTAATGATGCAAATTTAATTTACCATTTAAAAATATAATCCTCTAAAATACCCACCAATTTTCCTCTCCTCCCAAACCCAAAAAATTACCAACCCCAACCATTTCAACTTATAATAAATTTCCCAGACTCTTTCAAATGGGATTTAAAAAAAAATAATATCAACATAAATATTTTACTTAAAAATAAATTGAATAATGCAATTCATCTTTTATTTTTATTACCATAAAAAAAAATTATACTTTTAACACGTTTGTATATTTGTATAATAGGTACATTTTAACTCATTTAATACTTCCTGTATGAGTGTATCGTTTTGAAAACGTAGAGAAATCCTTGGGATCCAAAATAATACCTAACCTAATCCTAATCACCGTAAAAACCTAATAACCGATTTTTACTTTAAAAATAAAAAACCGGTTATAACCGGGACAAAAAAACAACCGATAAAACCGGTTATTGCGAAGTAAAAAAACCGGTTTTCGGTTAAAACCGGTAGGTTTTTCCCATCCCTACTGTAGACACATTGGATGAATTGTCTGCTAATTACAGCGTATCAAGAAATAGTCGTCGTTGGACTTTGAGACAATTTTTTTTTGTTTTTGAATACAGCTGGAGTGAATGCTCCAGTTATATATAAAATAAATACAAAAATTTTTAATTTAAAAAGACGAATTTTTTTGAAAGAACTGGGTATGCAGCTGATTACTGAGTTTCGAAACCAACGAAGACAAAACCCTTCCTTGCGTCGACTACTACGTGCTAATCAGCAAACAGGGGCACATCAATTGGGACCTAAGCGACAAAGGACAAGCAGTAGATGTTCTGTTTGTCCAAGAAATAAAGATAGCAAGACTTTTTACATATGCATGCGATGTGATACTCCAATTTGTTTGGTATAAGCAATAATGACGTGTTCAAATTGTGAAAAATTTGAGAACTCATAACTTTTTTATTTTTCAATGTATTTTGGCAAACATTTTTTCCTCTAATTTGTAAAATCTTATGCTATCAGTTTATTTAGAGTTGTGCGATTAATATAATGTTTCATAATAGGTATCTGAGTGTATTATTGTTCACTCGTGTTTTTTGCCTAGCATAATTGCAATAGGTTGGATAAATAATGTTTACCATTTAAATATAAGACTTTTACAGTATCATATTTAATTTATTTAAATCATAAATAAGTCAAAAACCAAAATTAACCATTTTAAATAATTAAATTTTAAACAATTTAACTTCTTGTGTTAGTTTAGTTTGAGGTATGATATACCCCGGAACACTACTCGTGCTAATTATTTATGCACACTAACACCAGTGTTAAAATAAGAATCGGCTATAAGGGCTATTGTTATATTTCCTCTATACCGGTGGGCACATGTCTTAATTTCACAACATTTTTACCGGTGGACTCTATTAAAATACATGTTTTGTTTGAGTCGCCGCGCCGTGCTGTAAATTTCAATATTTCGATGTATTTCTCTCGGTCTTGTGGGATTATTCTTGTTCAAATAAAAAATATATAACCATCTTGTCCATCAAAAACAAGATAATATTTTTCAAATAACAAAAGAGCTATATTACTGACATTGCATTAAATCATTCGTAATAATCCAAAAATGATCCATCAAACGATACGGCAATCTCTGTATCAATCGCACAACAATAAATTTTTTCCATTTATTTGTAGATGGATTTATTTTACATTAATGATATTTATATAACGCAAATAAAAAGATCACACAAAAGCGTACAGTTTTTATAGCGAAGTTTAATATAAAACTAATAGATAATGTACTAGTCTAAGTATATACACTAAAAAGAGAAAATGGAAATATTCTGCCAATCAATCACATGGAAACAATGTTATCAAGGCAAAATAACAATAGATTTTTTTCAAATAATAACTACTGATTTTTAACATTATAAATGGACCTGATTTCATAACAATGTGTTTATAATGGTTCCATTTTTAATATGGACAGTACAGTACAGTAAATATCGTTTATGACTATTTCTGTCACAAGGAACCAGTGTTTTGAGGCACAATAACAGATTTCTGTATAAAATCTAAGTGTTTCATTTTTTAGCAACCAATTACACTTAAAATAATGATAGAACTGTATAAAATATAGAGAATTATTAACACAAAATATAATTTTATTAAATTTGCACAAAACCAGTCTCTCATAGTAACCTCTATGAGATGTTTTTGTATATTCACAGGAGTAAAAGGGTAAATCTTTTAGCAACAGCTGCTATCGCTTTGTTGAATTAAATGACCAAATATATGGCTTAGGAGGACAAATTCCTTAACCTTCTCGTGCTTCAATCGGTATCAATAGAGTGTTATTTATACCGATTCAAGCATCCCTGCTTCATCAGACACTCGGGCTGATACAAATTCTAACATAGTCATAACACTCTATTGATACCGATTCGAGCACGGGAAGTTTAACGAATTTGTCCTCATAGGCCATATATTTGGTCAGTTAATTCAACAAAACGATAGCAGCTATTGCTAAAAGATTTAATCTTTTACACATTTCGTATAGCTCATATGACAAAAAACTATATTATTAAATCGTTTTCGTTCATGGCCACCAAAGCAGGTGACACCTCTGTACGCTAACCACTGCAGTGGTCAAGTTTTAGGAGATATTCGTTGGATACTTTCCGAGTTTGAATTTGTATCAGCCCGAGTCTGATGAAGCAGGGATGCTGAAATGGGTCATAACACTCTATTGATACCGATTCTAGCACGGGAAGTTTAACGAATTTGTCACATGTGATGAAGACAGAACAAATTACATCTTGATTGAAAAAATCCTTACGACAAGTCTTTAAACATTTTATTATAATTTTAAAAGATCCAATTTTATTCTGTTAGTGTATAATATGAACTCCAAGAAAGTTTTCCTTTGTTACTTTTCCTTGTACATTAGTATTCTCATTTTGTTTAAAAGTGTTTTTGTTTTAAATCCAATTATAATCTTGAACAACCCTCCCAATAATTATGACTTTGAGAAATAAAGTAAATATGTAGATCTTAACACGTAATAGAGACCAAAGAACTCAATCTAGAGAATACCCTGTCAATGCAACAATTTTTGCAGATATGCAAACATGCCTGGGATAATGAGCATAAAGTATAATGGAAAGATGCATTTCTAATTACAAAATAAACACACATGAAAAAGAAATGGCATTGAACAATAAAGTAAATACATAGACCTTAACACGTAAGTGAGGCCAAAGAACTTAATCTATATAATACCCTGTGAATGCAACAATTTTTATGTGGGAAAAACTGCAAGGCCACTAAGTGTCAGGATAAACAAGCATCAAGCATTAAACATACATCAGAAGTCGCACTTGTGTTTGGTAGTGGGAAGATCATATGGGCAATAAATCCCGCCCATTAAAAAGAGATGCCAGGACTGTTTTGCATCACTTTTCTCTATCGCACTGGGGAAACGAATTTTTTCAGTCAATATCCCAACCAACATACACACACACACAACCTCATTAAATTTAAATTTTTTTTTTAATTATTGAAAACTATTTCCGGAACTTAATACAAGTCGAAACGTAAAACAATTAATTATGAAAATAAATTAATTGAGGCTTATTCCTATATTTTTTGACCAATATAGTAAAATCATATTCTACATTTGATTTTATACCTAAAAGAATATTTGGTTTACATTTTGTGAATTTAAATTATTTATTTGCATATTATAAAATATGTGTACTAGAGATGATTCAAAATAAAAAACATGCCAATTATTGAAATAATAGAAGCGAAATAAAGGATTATCTAACTACATATTAAAATCTAACAAATTTGAAATGTTGGAATACAGCTTGTTAGAGCTTTGAATGCTTTTATAAAATTGATACAAGTGATTTTTAATTGTAAACATATATTTCTATTTTAATTTAAATATTTGGTTTCACATTGCTCCAATGTCATTTGTTAGTTATGTGTTCTACTTATTTATTTTTAAAGTCAAACATAATAGGGCGTTTAATAAGTTTTGCGCTTCGAGAAGAGAGGACGTTGCTACTGACCTATTTTTTTTTGTATTATTTTGGTACACTCTTTATATAAACCCATGTGAAATTTCACCTCAATTTGTTAATTCATTCTTTGTTTAGAAGTCATTTATCGACGTATCGTCGCGTCACAGTATTTTTTTACAATGGAAAAAATCCATTATCATGCAATGATTAAATTTAAATTTTTGAAAGGTTTAAAAGCAAAGGAAATTTATGAACGAATCTTAAAAATCTATAAGGACTCTTCAACTACAATTATTACAATAGAAAGATGGATTTCTGAATTTAAACGTGATCGTACAAGCCTTAAAGATGATCCACGTCAAGGAACTGGACGCTGTGAAAACAGCAACTACACCCGAAATCGTACAAGAAATACAGAGTGTCGTATTAGAAAATCGTCGGGTGATTGAAATAGATTTAGTAGAAGCCTTGGGCATATATCTTCTTGGGTAGTGTAATTAATATTAAGACTAAAGTATTAGATTTTAAAAAGCTAAACATTTCATCACCAGTTCTCCATTTTCGTTTTTAACATTCTCGTTATGCTTTTACTTAATTCTGGGTATTATTGGGGTGATACGTGGTATCAACTCTCACCAAGAAGATTGTATACATGGCGAGCACCAGCAGATCGTCCAGGTCTTATGATACGAAATCAAATTGATTACATCTTGATAAACAAAAGCTTCCGCAACTATATAAAAAGAGTGGCCGCTTACCCTGGTGCGGACATTTCGTCTGACCACAACTCCTTAATCGCGAATGTAAGGCTTCGATTGGCAAAGGTTCAAAAGCCATCTAATAAAAAATACATAAACATTAGAGAATTAATGAGAGACGAAAAGCTTAGATCTACATACAGTAAGCACATTAACGAGAACTTAAGAAACATACAAGGAAATTCCATAGAGGAAACCTGTGAGAAAATAAAAATAGCTATCACAAAACGAGTGGATGACGAAAGAGATACTTGATCTAATGGAGCAACGCAGACAGTACAAAATACATCAGAATCAACAGGAAAACAAGAAAATCCAACGTACGATAAGAGCAAGAATTAAAAACGCAAAGAAAAGCTGGATGAAAGAACGTTGTGAAGAATTGGAATCACTACAAGACAAGGGAGACAGCTTTGAACTACATAAAAAGGTCAAAGAAATTTCGAGTATATACAAGAAACACCATGAGACTCGTCTAAAGAATGATCAAGGAAACTACGTTCATACCCAGAAAGAACTAGCTAAAATCTGGGCAAACTATGCTTCGTCCTTCTATGCGGATAATAGACCGAATCTGCCAACTACTAACTTACCCACGGAAAATTTATCCGGCCCTCCCATTATTCGCGCCGAGGTGGAGTACGCTATAAAAGTACCAAAAACAGGCCTAGGCCCCTGGACCGGATAGAATTACTACGGAAGCCATAAAACTGTAGGAAGATATAACATCGACATGTTGGTAACAATTTTCAATGCCATATATAACACCGGCCACATTCCAACGGATTGGCTTTATTCAACCTTTATAATGATCACTAAATCACAAAGAGCGACAAAATGCAAAGACCACAGACTAATAAGTTTAATGGGCCATTTGCTTAAGGTGTTCCTTCACACAAGAATGTTCAGAAAGCTGGAAGATCTAAGCGGTGAGAAACAATTTGGTTTCAAGAGTGGACTGGGTACACGTGAATCAGCTTTCTGCTTGAATAATGCATGGATCAACGAAAGGATATAATCATAACATTCCTCGATTATAAAAAAGCGTTTGACACCGTAAAACATGACACAATGTTAAAAATGCTACACATTGCTAACATTGACGAGAAAGATAAAAGAGTTATCCAGAATCTATATTGGAATCAAAAAGCACGAGTGAGACTGAACAAATGAAGCAATCAAAGAAGAATTTGAAATTTTTAGAGGGGTGCGACAGGGGTGTACTTTGTCTCCTATGCTCTTTAATCTCTATGTGGAGAACATTTTTGTAGAGGCAGTGGAAGGCTCTGAGTGTGGAATAAAGGTAAATGGGTTCCCGAAAATAACATTCGTTACGCCGACGACACCGCGATAATAACAGACAACGAACATGATATGCAATTGATGTTAAATAAAATAAACACCGTAGGAAAAATATGAATTGAAGATAAATGCTGGAAAAACTAAATGCATGGCAATAGGAAAAAACGCACTTTTAAGAATACAACTGCAAGTAGATAATGCTCCAATCGATCAAGTGAAAACATTTAAATACTTGGGAATGATGATAAATGACCAATGGAATCCTCACCAAGAAATAAAATTCCGTACCGATCAAGCAAGACAAGCTTTAGTCAAATTTAAACCGATACTATGTAACCTCAATCTTTCCTTCAATCTCCGCTACAGGATGGTTAAGTGCTATGTATGGTGTATATTGTTATACGGCATGGAAACATGAATGAAAAGAGTGCCATTCCATTCCATTAATATACGCAATCCCTCAACTAATCATTAAGGGAAAGATTGCAGGCAAGAGAGGAGTAGGTCGCAAACAAATGTCGTGGCTACGGAACATAAAGAACTGGACAGGCATAAATAACACTGGCGATCTTTTGCATGCCGCAAAAGACAGACGTCTGGCCTTAAGATAATTCGCCAACGCACTAATGGTGCACAGCACTATACGAAGAAGAAGGGTATTACTTGGTTGCCTATTCAAGCGTTAAAATGCTCCAGTATTATTACCTTTCTTCTGACTTGATCTACTACTTGTATTAATTTGTCATAAAATGTTTTCCTTGTTGTTTGAGGTTTGTTATTTTGTGGGCTGTATACTCCGCTGATGTTCAGGTCATTGTTCTCCATTATTATCTTTGTTGTTACAATCCATTCTGATGTCGTTATGGTTGTGGTAGATAAGGGCAGGGACATTTGTGAGCCCTTTAGACACTTACATCCATTCTGATAAGTATTAACTCTTTGATGTGATTTTAGTATCTTTTGACCCTGTTTTCTTTTGCTATTCCACTGTAGATTTGTATAATATTCACCTAATTTTGATTGTTCTTTTCTTTTCTTTTTTATTTCCTGTAGAGTGCATATGTCTATTTGTTTCTCTTTTAGTACTTGGGTTATTTCTTGGTCTTTTGTGTTAGGCCATCTGATGTTCCATGTAGTAATTCTGATCTGGGTTTTGGATATTTTTTTCTTGTCTTTATTTCTTGCCGCGGTCATCTTCATATTATCTATCCAATATAGAGGCTTCAGATTATGTCTTTGAAGAATATTCGTTTTTACGATTGGTGAGTTGCTAATCTTACCAATCACAGTCCACATTGTATCCGGGCTTGAGACCGGCTGTGGTAACCGCAGAGCTACTCGATCCACCCCGCAATTACCCCAGGCAGTGTTTACTACATTTTCAGGTACGTGGATTTCTTTATTTTTATATCTCTTGGCCGCCCATAATTAGTAAGTACTGCTGTTCTTACTATTTTCCATGAATTTGTTTTTGTACGTCGAGGTAGGGTATATTTATTATTCTTTTTAGTTTTTCGAATTTATATTTTATCAACTAATATTTTCTATTCAAAACACATTTACTTTTATCTATGCTGTTTCTAATTCAAAAGCTTCCG
Source organism: Diabrotica undecimpunctata (assembly GCF_040954645.1). Taxonomy (NCBI): domain Eukaryota; kingdom Metazoa; phylum Arthropoda; class Insecta; order Coleoptera; family Chrysomelidae; genus Diabrotica; species Diabrotica undecimpunctata. The sequence continues at coordinate 133,132,165 of NC_092809.1, read as the reverse complement.
GTACAATTTCCCCAGAGACAGCATCACATAACAGACAAAACATACAAACTTATCTAACTCCCCTCATTATTTCTTTTTCTTCGGATAATTCATGCCCACAATTTACTGTACTCATTTAATATAGTAGCTTTATATCTTATCTGTTAGTATTATTATGTTATAATTATATACCTATTTATTACAGGTAGGAAAATTGGTAGAAAAATTGGAAAATATGAGAAGAAATGCCATGGGAAAAAATGCTTCACAATGCCTGTTATGCGGTGATGGATTTGGTTTACTTGGTGCACAAAAAATAGTTTGTATGGATTGCAAAAGACTGGCGTGTACAAAATGTTCCATAGATACTCTAGCTGGTAAGGGTCCAAGGTAAGAAGAGATTATTAAATTTTTCTGCTGCTCTGGCTATTCTAACGTAACTTTGCTTTAAAAATGCAATAACATTTTTTGATTATGGCTGTGGTGTTTTTATGTCCATATAATATACAGTACGGGTCGGCAACATTTTTTTATATAAGGGCCACAAATGCTATGGGGATGTTGGTGCGGTTCAGATTTCATCTAATCACTTTTTTACACGTGTCATCAATTGTGTCAATTTTTTTTTTGGATAAAGCTAATTTTTGCAATTTTAATCATATTTATTGTTACTTGCAACTTATTTTAATGGGTTCAAAATAAAGTAAGACTTATAAGGCAATACAATTTTTGAGGTTTTACTTGACTTGAAAGCTTTTTAAATTTTTTGCTTGCATTTTAGATGTAGAAAAAAAATGCGCAGTATCACATATAAATATTCATAAATATGCTTGTTTTTTTATCATTAGTGATTGAAAAGTCTGCTCACATAGATATATACTACCAAACATTGTAATTATCTGCTGAGCAAACTTTTAAATTTCTTAAAGTTAGAACCCAAACTTTTGTAGAAAAGTGTACAAAGTTAGTGCTTTCCTTAAATTCCGTTTTTAGAGTGGTACTGTTTTGCAAATGTACTATGTTTATTTGCAAATTACTTGGTACAACATTAATATAAACCGGAAAAGGGTTTCGGAAAATCTTCATGTTAAGTGTGATCTTTCTAAAATCAGCAAATCGATTTTCACACTTAGTTTGGAGTTGTATCAATACATTTTTCATTTTACTGTTTTTCTATCAAAAAAGTTCTTCAGCTTCTTCAAAAACTTTCTTGCAGTTAGGAGCTTTCTTTCATCAATTCTTCTTAGAGTGACTGTCTGTTCCGAACGTTGGCGATCATTCTGGCTATGATGACTTTGTTGGTTGCTATACGGAATAGCTGTGTTGAGGTCTTTCTATACCATGCTCTCAGGTTAGCAAGCCAGGATATTCTTCTTCGTCCTGGGGCACTTTTTCCTTCAAGGCAAAATGCATTGGAGTAGCTCGTATCTGTCTTGATTTCTCATTATATGTTCCAAGTACTGCTCTTCACGATGATGACCAAATCCGCGGTTTTGTTCATCCTTCGCAGTACTTCTTCATTGGTGACTTCTTCATTGGTGGTCTGTCCATGGTATCTTCAGGATCCTTCTGTATAACCATAGCTCAAAAGCCTGAAGTTTTAATAGAGTTTCCGCCTTCAATGTACACGTTTCTACTCCGTACAAAAGCACTGAGTACACATAACATTTAAGGAGCCTTATTTTTGGTTCTAGGGTGGGGTAATGGCTCTTGAACACAGAGCTCTTGGTCAAGAATGCACTTTTTGCCTTTCAGATACGAAGTTTAATCTCCTGGGTAGTGTCCTACAACTTATTGATTACAGTTCCCAAGTAGTTGTACTGTGAGACACTTTCAAATCTCATTTGGTTCACATACGGATTTGCTCCAGTTATGTTTTCTTTGCTGATGATCATTAGCTTGGTTTTGCTGGCGTTTATATCCAATCCATATGTTCTACTTGTTTCCGTTATCTTGTTCATTAAGTTTTGTAGCCCTTATTTAGTATTGGAAAACACTATTGTATCATCTGCATACCGCAGGTTATTGAGCTCGACTCCATTTATTGAGATGCCTTCATTAATATCCTTTAGAGCCTATTTAAAAATGTGCTCCGAGTACAGATTAAATATCAGTGGTCTCACTCCATTAAGATTTTGACTGATCTGTATATTCTCCATCTATTCGGAGTACCGCTGATTGATTCCAATACAGGTTAGCTATTATTTTTAAGTCTCTTTCGACAATCTCTGTCCTCTTCAGCAATTCCATCATTTGTTCATGCCTGACTCTATCGAAAGCCTTCTTGTAGTCAATCAGGCATGCAAAAACATTACAGCTGACATCTCTACATTTCTGCAACAATACCTGCACGCTAAATAAAGCTTCCCTCGTACCAACGGCGTTCACAAATCCCAACTGATTGGGCGCAATTTGTTCCTCGCATTTCTGGTAGATTCTTTTGTGGATGACTTTTAAAAACAGCTTTAGCAGATGGCTCATTAGGCTTATGGTCCTATAGTCTTTACAAATTTTTGCTCCTTGTTTTTTTGGGCCATGGTACGAACTCCGATTTGAGCCACTCTACTGGTACTTTTCGCTATGTATATTTTGTACTGCTCTGTATATTTCATTAAATATTTCAAGTGTTATTTTTATTTAATCTGTATCTAATAGCTTCAGCAGTTCTGCAAAAATTTCATCAAGACCCGGTGCCTTTCCATCCTTCATTTGCCTGACGGCTGCCGTTATTTCTTCTGGTAGGATTTCGGGACCTGAATTTTCTTCAATGGTGGGCTCTTGTATTGTTCTAAGGTCATGAAAAAGTTTCTCTAAGTATTTTTCCCATACTTTCTTTTTATCTTCTTTGGTTATGGCAAGATTGCCTTCATCATCTGTTATTTTTCCACTGTTGCGTTTTCGGAACATTCCAGCTATTTCCTTCACCTTTCGATAAACATCATATCGACTCTAATAGTCCTCTATTTCTTGACATTGTTCTGTTTTTTGTTTCTCTTTGGCTTCTCTTATTTTTCTTCGGACGATGGTATGTAATCTGTTATATTCTTGGAGATTTTCTTTGTTTTTTTTTCTGATCCATAAGTTCAAGTATTTCATCGGTCATCCACGATTTCCGTTCTGTATCTTTCTTCAGGTGTTGTTCTTTTATTTCTCTCACTGTTTCTTGTATGATGGTCAGACTTTTCTTTATAGTTTCTCCATTTCTGCATTATAGCAACTTTGTATTGAGGTTTTTACTCACCTTCAGTCGAACCTTCTTCATTCTGACTTTGAAATTACCTTCAACTGGTACTTGATCAGAATTTAAGTCTGCCTCCGGGTATGTTTTGACAAATGTACAGCTGTTCCTATACCTTTTATTTACTAGCATGTAATCAATGTGATTTCTTACAATCCTTCCCACAGAATCCTGTGGAGATTTCCAGGTGTACAGTTTCCTTGGGTGTGGCTTAAACCAGGTGTTCATTATTACTAATTGATTTGCTTCCGCAAAAATCTCCAATGTATCTCCCCGATCGTTTCGAATCGAATATATGTGTAACCTTATTCTGTCTTGTATTTCGGTACTTATCTTTTTATCATTTCAGTGTTTTCCTCTTCTATCTACATCAATAATCTTACCAGATTCACAAATACTTTGTTTTTTGGGTACAGTCTTAATAGTTCTATTGTTAATTGCTAAAGTTGCCATAAAATATGTTTTGCAAACCCTTATATTTGGCCCAGAAATTATAGAGGTAAATGCATTATTCGGTTTTCTTGGATTCGCAATATTACTGTAATTATATTTTGGATTGATTTGTGTCATATTTGATGCTATATATTCTCTTTGCTTTCCAAGATCTCCAAGCCTATAAAATTTAAAAAGAATGTGTTCAAGTTGTTCAGCAGAAATTTTGTCAAAGCATTCAAGTCTGCATTTTTGACCACATGGTGGTAGAGTAAACCTTCGTGGCCTTTCTTTTTTTACTCCTGATATTGTATCATTTTCTTTTTGCTGCATTTAAGTAGAAATATAAGATTCTTCCTTGTTTCTTAAAATTTTTAATTGATTTTTTTGCATTATTCGGGACTTTTCTTCCTTTTTTTTTTAAATTTTTTCAGTTTGAGTTTCAGTCGACATTTTCTTTCTCTTTGATGGATTCTTATCTTGATATACTTCTATTTCTAGAATCGGAAGATTTACGTGGTTCCTGATATATAGGATCACGCACGCTATCATCGGATATGGATAATTTTGTAAGTCCTCATCGAAAAAATCTAAAACAAAAATGTTTCAATTATTAAATATAATTTAATTCAAATTTCTCGAGAAGAGTGTTGTCACAGTGTTACCTTATTCTTAACAAAATCTATGACAGCTAAAAGTCACATTTAAATATAAAACTTTTTTCACAATCAATACTACTAAATATTCAACTTAGTAAACCGATATTAAACAGTTTTATAACGACTTATAACACTATTCCAGAAAGAGCATAGTTCCTTGAAATGTTTTAAAACGAAATATAATGTTATTTCTCACCAGCGGCGATAATACCACATGAACATTCGGTAATAGACTGAATTGTAACACTGCTGTTCACAGGTGTCTGTCAAAACTGCTGACGTTACCATGTTGCATGTCGCAATGTCGCATACAAATATTGAACTAAAGTTATAATCATTTTTCTCAGAAAAGTAGACCACTTTTTCGGTTGATTACTGCATACATCTCGAAAACAGAGAATTTGGAGTTGTAACACTCTTCTTCAGCATGGTCGATATGCTCATTCTACTTTTATACATCGCATCCTCTGTATTTTGTACCATTCTAGTTGGTCTTTAATCCCCAAATACATACTGAATATTTTTATCGTGTATTTCGTGTTTGTATCCATATTTTGTTTATGTTGTGGATGTGCACGGTCGGTATTCAAATCGAGTATTTTTTTTTAATATTTCGCCGGTAAAAACGTCGAATGGTTTTACTGATAATTGGCCGAAGGGTATTTTAAAAATTCGTAGCCAAAATCGCATTTTGACAACGTAATGCCTGAATTGTTTAACACCGTAATTTAATCTGCTTCGGTTGGCCCTTTATTGGTGCCTACAGAGCAGTGGAAATTAGAACGTGAGGCTCTATCGCTTTATAGCCCACACCATTTGACTGAACTATGCAATTAATTACCGCTATTGAAAGGGACTACGTTTGCGTAGAACAATGGTGCAAATGTATTTTTCAAAACAAACAATAAGTAAAATAGTAAAAAAATCATAAAAAAATTCAATTTATTTTGATAAATTAAATTTTTACCTAAACCTAGGTAAACCTTATCTAAACCTAGGTCAGTATTTAACTGATCTGGATTATTTTTACTTTTTTTTTTATTGAAAATGATAGTCCAGGAAAATAAGATTTTTCTCGTGAAACTGATCCCGCCAGACAAACGACAGTTGTTTTGATCTCTATGGACCTCTATAGAATAAGAATCTATAATGTTTCCTACAGTCGATTTTTTGGACTTAATTAATTATTAACAAATTGATTTGTGAAACAGTGAAGCATTTGAGAATTTGAGAATAAGAATTTTATAGTTAGTTATATAAAAACATGTACATATTTTATTTATAAACAGATTTTATGAAAAAATAAATAAGTTATAATATTCAATTATATCTAAAAATAGTATTGGTTAATGTATTACTTTGAAAATAAAAAAATCTCTAATATACTAGGTTGTATTGAATGAAAAACTGAAATTACAAAATCATTTGCAGACAATTTTGAAGTTATACTTCTATACGGGCGTTCGACGTTGGAAATTTGTACGGGAGTGAATCGGCAAAAACATTACATATGTAAGATATAAGTAAGAGAGAGACAGAAGATATATTTTCTCTTTCGAGAATAAAAATGTTCCTTTTGTAAATATATTTAATATTTAATAATATTATTATTATTTTTCCATTATGGTCAGATTTGTCTTGAGCCTCGTTAGGCATGTTAAATTATAAATTAAAACTTGTAAATATTTTAAGAAAGTTCAAATGTGTACTTATATACACAACAAACAATTTAATTTTTTATCTGTCAATGTCAGACAAATTGACATTATTTTATTAATATTATTATCATGGTAAATTAAACATATCTGTAAGTAAGTTATGTACATTGTCATTTTTAAATACTTATGAATATTGCATTTTAATTTGTATTGTATGATTATGTTAAATTATGTTGCAGTGTATTGTATTGTATTTTTATATTAATAACAAAATAAACAATGAATTTTACTGCAGAATTTGTGTAAAAAAATTTTTTTGCATTCAACTCCTTTTCTACATAATGAAAATAAAAATATACATTTTCATCACAATATTAATTCAATCCTTCATTTACTATACTCCTATTACAGGTCAAATGTTGTTTATTTACAGCAAACGATACACCATATACCGATATACCTAATTCTGTTTCTCTTTCTGCTCTCTCTTACCTATAGCACTACATATGTTCTGTACACGGCGAACGCGTGTCTAGAAGTATAATTTCTACCGCCAGTCTCAGTGGACTACCATACAAATTTTTTTTAAAAGTATTGTAATTTTTTATTACTTAATTTTTTTTATCTTATTAGAAAATAATATAGTATACTCAATACTGTTTATTCCTGTTAAAAATATAAAATCTTACACATTCCAAATATATACAGAACCTCAATTAAAATTAAAATTATGTTGTAAGTATTCCTGAATTAAATAAAAGGATTTTTCAAAAAATAAATCTTCCACTTCCGTTTCCAGCTTTCCGTAGCTAACTAATGTGATGCCAATATACATCTCCAATTTATATCTTAGTAAATTTGCTGTTTTAACCATACATTTTGTCTTTTTTGAGGAAATTAACATGTTAAATTTTCTGGTAGGTATATTAAATTGGTGCAGCATAAGTTGTAAGTCCTCTTCACTTTGAGAGAGAGTAGTATTGCGTCGTCTGCATAGCAGATTATTTTAAGTTGTTTTTCTTTCATTTGGTATCCTTTTTTGGTTCTTACTTTTTTTATTACTTCATCTATAATCAGGTTGAACAATAGAGGACTCAGGTAATCTCCCTGTCTTATCCCATTGTTAGCTTCAATAGGATCGGTTAGTTCTTCTTCTACGCTTACTTTTATTGTGTTGTTTTGGATATTTTCTATTTCTTAGCGTTAGAAGTGCTAATTCCATTTCCGATTATTCTACCTTTTTCTCTTCCTTGTACAAACTCATTTTAGCATTGTAGATATTCGCTGCACTTTTAAATGTAGCAGATAATATGAGTCTAATTATCAACGAAAGCAAATCAAAGCTCATGGCATCTGAAACAAACCACATTATTAGAAACATGGAACAAAACTCATTGTTAAAAATACTTGTGTGGGTTGCATATTTATATTGGTAACAATGTATTTATTAAATGATTTCTTTAATATTAGTCATTGTTCCAATAACTATTTTTTTGGCAAACAATCACGCATTTCAGAGTAATAATAAAATACAAAAAGGAAAATTCGATGTACTTTTTAGACAAATATAGAACGTAATTGTACAAAATATAGGTTATTGTAAAAATATGTATAAATTTTAGGTTTTTTGGGCTTAATTATATGCTTGCTGTGATACTAACAATATTTTCCTAACAAGGTTTTGGGCCATAAATGCATTTAACGATCTTTTAATAATTCAAGTAAAATTATTTTCTAGACACGTTTATCAAACGCAGCCTAAGAGATCGCCCATTTTAGTAAACCTTCTTTATATGACGAAAAGAGGAAAATTAAGAATTAAAAAAGTGCTTCTTTCTAGTAGCACCACAAGAGAAGAACATTGGCTGTGTATGATTTGCGCTGAAACCAGGGAGATGTGGAAGAAATCCGGCGCCTGGTTTTATAAAAGCATTCCGAAATATATTCTTCCTGTAGAAAATTCTAGGTTTATGAGAAGTAAAAGTGTTAGAGCTTCCAGAAGATATAAGGAGGATGATAGCAGTTCCGATGACGAGAGGAAAATTTGGGGAAGGCGGAAGAGAACTAATTCTAGTACGGAGAGTGCTTTAGGTAAGGATAACTATTACACTAATGAATATAGTTAAACACTATTTGTAAAACTAATTATTCACAAATATGAAAAATATATTAATTTAATAATTTGTATATTTATATGTATCACGTCTGCTAAAATCCCGTAAGAAAACTTTATACCTATTTACGATACACAGATACCTATTCAACAAATATTAAGTAAATTAAATAAATTGATAAACACATATTGATAAAGAGTACTTGTTATAAAGGATAAAACTAAATTCTATGTTGTCATATATATATACATATCTCATCTGACATCTCAATTATTGAAATCACGTATTACACTACACAACAGTGATTCTCGACTTCACCCTGACCGTTGTGCATTAGCCAAACATGTCCATTCCACTGGTCATCTCATGGACTATACTAACACCACAATTCTCCACCGTGAGAACAATAAATCTAAAACAGAGTTCATTGAAATGTCTTATATTTTCCTTAACGATTTCTCCATTAATGTTAAGAGTGACATCAAGAATCTAAGCGATATATACCACTTGTTACTTAAATCAGATACCAAGAACAATACTATATCACAGATAACTAACTTGACTGATATATCCATTAACAACTAACATACCTTTATAATTAATTTTCATTAACACAAAAAATATATAACATTCCCTTGCTTTTCTTAGATACATCTCAATAAGATGCATTAATACATGAACAATATAATATAATTAAATAAAGTAAATCAAAATAATATTTTCCTATACTGGGATTTAAATTCATTCGTTTTTTACCAATGAACCTTAACGACATAAAGATTCATAAGAACAATGAAGTTGTCAACGCTTGCGTTCTGGCTAAAACAGAACCTCACTTTTAAACTATCTAAAAATCAAAAATTTAGTTATTGCCGACAATTCAAAGAATTACCTCCTTTTAAATGTAGTTACATTGGGTTTTTCGATTAACCTTGGGTAAGCCTTTACGTGTCAAGTTCAAAGCTACCATACATTTCAAACCTTACAAAAAAAAACTTTTTTTGCACATAGTAACAAAAAACACCACTATGTTACTAGCTAAGTTTTTTAATATTCTAACTCTACAATTCTAAGTTACGGTAAGATCAATAATGTTTTAATAGATAATATATGGTAGCTAATTATAATTTATTCTCTTTCAGCCCTGAAGAAGCCAAATTAATTCTCTTTGGCGAAAACGTTCGGGGAAACAATTGATACACATTAGAGTCTTTCTTGCAGATTTCCCCAATATTTAAGAGTTTACTATATATATATATATATATATATATATATATATATATATATATATATATATATATATATGAATATGCTGTGATCCTAATATGGAAAACAGTAATATGCATTTAAATAAAAAAGTAAGATTTAAAATAAAACACTATCTATTTCAGGAAATTTTTTATTTTTATATTTTAATTTATTAGGATTTAGATACTTTCTATCCCTTGACAAAACATGTTAATTGTCTTTGCAAATCTCACAAATAAAGATATCAGTTTCACATCCGGAACAATCTATATATATAGCACAATTTTTTACAGACAACGCACTGTATCTACTTCTCTCCTTTTCTGTCTTCCAAAAATTTTTCATCGCAATAGAAATAAGTAGCATCTTCTTCTTTAGGATTGTCAGCTGCAATATCTATTATGTCATCATCATCGAAAGAGTCGTCTTTGAAACTTACTGATTCGGATTCTGAAGAGGAATCTTGAAATATTGTCTTCTTCTTCGTCTTACGTAGATTCTGGTAACTACAGGATAGTTGTTGGTTATCTAATGATTCCATTAGTACGTTCCACTTTACTTTTTTTTGGCTTGTTTTAAAGAAGAATTTATTGAAGTTTCTAAAGCGTCTTTATATGGAGACGAGGTAATAATAGCTGCTTTTCCAGGTGCCCTACCTATTCGAGGTCCTGTCTGTTTTTGAAAGTTGGCACCGGTGTAATATTTTCAGGTACAACAAATTCATTTCCATCTACACTATTGTCGGCAAATTGTCCCAGTTTGCACCTTAAGATACGCCTTTCTAAATAGTTCAGCAATGTCATAATGTGTAATTGGTCTTTGATTTGACCTTTAAAATAATCTCCACATCTCACTATAATGGGTTTTTAAGGGTCTAATTAACGTTTTATCTAAGGGCTGCATGTGGTGAGTATAATCAGGGGGTAAGCACACTATGTCAACAACAATCTCGCTATCAAAATTTATCATTTTTAAATTTCGACAATGTGTATGATGTCCGTCTAACACTAGCACCACTGGATTGTTTTGTGATGGTTTCACTTTTTCAATAAAATGTAGGAACCACTGTGTAAAAATATGGGTTTGAATCCATTCACTTGGATGACACACAATTTTTGAACTATGAGGAGCACCCTTTCCAATAAAACATTGTGTTTTTTTCTGAGAAAAATCAGATATGGTGGAACACAAGTTTTTCAGCCACTCATACACAAGACTGCTCTGACTAAAAAACCTCTTTCTGCAGAAGTTAATGCTTCTACCTGCTTCGAACCTCTAAGCGCAAGAACGTATTGGACTTTAGACTGAACAATACTTAATTCAGTCTCATCCACGTTGAATACTCTATCAGCTGAATAATTATGATTTTCAAATGCTGCATCCAAAATATCAAAGAAATGTGTTACGTGTTCCTTATTAAAGCCTTTGGCTCTATGGGTGGACGTTCCAGTTGGCTTTCTGAGAGAAATTCTATCCTTGTGCCGTTTCAGGAATAAATTCAACCATTTTCTTTTGGCACTTTCCTTTTCTTTTGAAAATGGATTGGGTATTTTATTAACAGTAGCCATACTTTTAACATTATTTCTTGTTAACCCGTAAAACTTGTTTCCATTAAAAGTAGATACTCTATCAACTGATTTTCTAAGTTTTGTGGTAGGACAGTAGATCTTTCTAATTTTGTTTCAACAACCTGAACTGGTGTAGCATTTATCTTAGCTGATAGACGAAATAATGTAGTGCGTGGGACATTGAATATATCTGCGGCTGTTTTGTGTCCCATCTCCTGACTTCGCACAGCTTGGGTGGCACGAACCATACCTTCTTTTCTCAATTTTTTACGACCCGTGGTATTACTCTAAAAAAATATTAATAATTAATTAAGACAGTATTTATTAACAGAAATCCTATGTAGATTTACTTCTTAAAATCTTCAAAAATTAAGTGTACCTAATATAGAATATTCCATTATAGGGACAGTATAGTATTCCATATAAGGTACATGGCCATCTTTTTTTTTCGTTGGCCACATTAAAGTATTTGCAACAGGTTAATGTTAAATTGCAATATCGGAAAATTAAACTTAAGCTTTCTAAACATGCAAGACATAATCGGATATTTCTATGCTTATTTTAAGTATGTGTGTCAAAATGTAGAATAAATACCTTAAATAATTTTTGTTATTAAAACAAATATAACTACGAAATTACACTTGTTACTTTTAACGGTTTAACGATGACTGTCTACAGACACGACAAGAGTACTGGCTACACCATGGTACAATTAACACATTGTACCATGGGCTACGCGCTGGTGATGTCGTTGCAGTGTTGCTACTTTTACTTTGTTCAACCTAAGGATATTCCATAATGGGTACATATTCCATATTTGGCACACTTCATTTACTATCAGCTTTTTTTCGAATGGTCGAAATTGCTTCTAATATAGCATTTTTAAAAAACAAATTAAAAGTATTGGCTATTTCTACTGAATCTGTATTTATGTTACCCCCGTTTGATAGCGTTATGTTACTTTCATTTTTTTACATTTTGAAAAATCAGATATAATTTTCCAGGCACTTTTAGTAGGATTCGCAGTTGTGTTTATTATAGTTTGTTAGTAGGATTTTTTGGTTGAATTACGAAACTTTTGATGATTTCTTTTTTTATGTTTATAATAATTATGCAACTCAGGAAATGCTCTAGATCAGCGGTGCTCAAAAGGAAAATACGGGACTGTCCTGACTCACCACACGTGCATAATCGAAATAATTATGATGCTATGTACTTTTCTTTGCAATTTGGCGAGTCAACCGATATGACTGATACCGCCCAGTTGTGGATTTTCATTCGGATGGTATTTTCTGACATGCTGGCTAAAGAAGAATTGTTAACAATGCTGCCTCTGAAAGAAAAAACTCGCGGAGAAGATATATACAACGTTTTTATAAATTTTGTGAAACAATACGAGCTATCGATATACAAACTCGTGTGTATTACAACAGATGGTGCACCATCCATGACTGGCGTTAACAATGGATTTGTTGCATTATGTCGAGCTAACGATGAATTTACATCGAATTTTCACACGAAAGTGAAATCAAAATATCGTAATCGGCTAACTGACGAACATCTCTCTTCATGCTTGGGTTTGGCCCTCGGTAATTACGTACCATCATATGAAATACTTGTGGATGATATGCAGTGCCATGCATCAACATCCAAATAAAATTAATATAAAAAACATGACTTTAATTACAACTCTCTGTAGTTACAACTTTTTATCAACTAGAAATGTGTAATAAATTTTTTTATTTTCAAAATTGTTTTTTTACTATGCTTTGTTTTTAAACCAGGAGGAGTAAACCAAGGAGACAGATTCACACCCAAGAAAGTGACTAGAAAAGTTACCAAATACATCTTCTTTTTTGGTTGATAATATCGGCCTTCGTCGCTAAAGAGTTCTAAAAACAACTGTTTTTATGTAAAAGCAGACTAAAAATCTAAAAATTAAAAGAATAACGCAAAAAACAGAAAAAATCGCCGATATAACTTCATTAATCTATGAAATGCCATTATTGTCAAAATTTCATAGCAGTGGAGTAAACTTGTCTGAGGTTGGACCAATTACAATCAAACATTGCGGCGCGGTATATTTGAATTGTTCCTCCTGGTTTAAAAACAGGGTATAGTCGATCTCCGGACGCTTGCAGTTTATGTGGTAGATCCCATGCAATATAAGTCTGAGTACCACTGCTCTAGATAATACATGCAAATTTTTTAGTTCATAAATTGATTGTCTCACCTCACTATTACCCATATATTACTATTTGGTTTAGCTTTTTTTATTGGCAATAGGGATACATACACATATTAAAAAAAGTATTAAAAGCAATATTTGTGTGTGCCAAAATACCATAGATTTGATTCCAGTCCACTCTTGAGATATCATTTATAAATTCAATATTATTATTGTCAATAAAATTTCAATCAAAGAGCTATAGAATACAAGAGTGACAGAGGAAGAGAGAGGGGGTAATGTGACAATTATTTTAATTAAACTAATTAAATATTACAAATTTATTAATATTGACGTCAGCACTTTATCGATTCCATATATTTTAAGTATATAACTAGTACTTTTTAAATAAAATATTTGAAATACATACCTACCAAGTTTTATAATAGTCGCAATTAATTATTTACCCATAAAATTAGTTTTCCCTTGGCCTATTGAATAATATTGATTGGGTTCTTCACATTTTACTAAGAGAATCACTGTGAAGAAAGTTGTGTTTGTTCTCACATTCATTAACATAAACTTTACAATTATCCCTAATCAAATAGGGTCAGTTTGAGTTTTAAGCTTCGAGGTAGCAGGTTGTTAGCTGGTGTTTCACGCTTTTTGGGGACGTTTACATTTAATTGGAAAGCAATTGTTGGTTGGTAAGTTTTTAATTATTTGAACTAGGTCAAACCTTAATTTTTTTACAGGTACACAATTTTGCTAGAGTGAGTATTAAATATTATTATTTTTACAAATAACTTCACTGTATTGTTAGTTTAAAATTTCGTATGTTTTTCTTTTTATCTTATATAAGATATTATATAAGACATATTATAATAAGACTGGTATTGTGTACTCCGTTTGGTTTAATATTTTTTATCTCCCTGATGAATTTACAGATATTGTAAATCATAATGGAACTCTAACCTTGAAGTATACCTAGCAAACTACAGTGTTATAAATAAATAAATAAATAAATAAACACTTTATTTGCTTTTAAACAAACATATCTTGTGTAGAATTGGTCAGTTAATTAAATAAACCAAACAAATAAACAAACACACTAAACAAACTAACAACTAAATGAGTAACATTTAAAATTGAAGAAATTCTTCAATTGAATAGAAAATGTGAGCAGTCAAAAATTAATTTAAATTTAGTTTAAAGCTCTTACACAATTTTATATGCATTGGTAGTCTATTAAAAAGTCTTTGTCCCATTATACTAAAACTTACTTTTACTTTTTCGCCTCTGGATCCGACTACAGTTTTTTTGCCCAATATCGGGCTACGTCTACACCCTTTGTATTTGCGAGCCATAAATCATCGAGGGTGCACTGTGATGGGCAAAGTCTGCATACTCTCAGGTGCTCCACGTTCTGTATTTCCCCACATTCACAAAGTGCGTCGTTGTCTGTCTTGATGCCCCATTTAATGAGGTTCTGTTTTACAGGGGCAACACCTGTGCGTATGCGATTGAGTGTCCGCCAGGTTCTCCAGTCCAGGTTCATTCCATTAGGTCGTTCTGGATGTAGAGGGAACAGTTCGGGTGGTTCGATGCTGACATTTCTCATAAACCTTTTCCTTGATTTAAGTCGGCTGATTCCTGGCGGTTCGTCAAACCCGTATAATTGGTGCCTTTCATCGAAAGTTTGCCTGAACTTCTCCACATATTGTAAGGCGCATCTACGGTCGTCTGGTGATGCGAATCCAGCTACCCGGTACAATAGGGGTAGAGGGGTAGGCTTCATACAACCGGTAATTATTCTACATGTTTCATTTAACGCCGTGGTGACTTGTTGGGCGTGTCTAGATCTACCCCAGACGGGACAAGCATATTCCCCTGTCGAGAAACATAAGGCCTCAGCTGTTGTCTTCAAGACCTGGGGGTTTGCACCCCACTTGCTCCCTACAAGTTTCCGGAGAAGGTTGTTTCTCGTAGAAACCTTTTGTCTTGTGCTCTGACAGTGGAATTTATACGTTAGTGACCGGTCTAGTACTACTCCAAGATATTTAAGCCTATCAGTATGTTTCAAGCGTTGTCCCTCCCAAGAAACATTCAGTTTTCATGCGCCAGTTGATTGTTGAGATGGAATGCACATACTTGGGTTTTAGTAGCGTTTGGCTTTAATGAGTTTTGTTTGTAGTAAGTTGACATCATGTTTAAAGCCTCTTCCATTGTCGACTCTACTTGTGTTAGTGTTTTCCCCTTTACGGCTATACCAAGGTCATCAGCGTAGACAAAACTCTCAGTCTGAGGGTGGCCATTTTTTTGGGTTCTCCATCTGCTCTCCTTTCCATTTAGCAAAACGTAGAAACGTCTATTACACAACAGTGATCTAATGATATTTACCAGATCATAGTCAGGCACAGTGTTATAGATCTTAGTTAGCAAGGTTCTGTAGTTTACCGTATCATAGGCTGCTGTGAGGTCTATCAAGGCTACTCCCACTATCTCTTTCTTCTCAAATCTCTCCTCTGTGTATTCTGTTAGGTTCAGCACTTGACCTGTGCATGATTTACGTGGTCTGAAGCCTGTTTGTTGTGGGATTAGTATTGCATCTAATTTTTCCGTTTAAAATGAGGCGTTCATACAATTTATACAAATGGCATAGCAGGGATATCGGACGGTAGCTACTCGGTAGTTCAGGGTCTTTCCCAGGTTTCAGAAGGGCTACTACTTTTGATTTACGCCACAGTTTTGGAATATGGTAGGTAGAGCGACAGATGTTAAATAGATCGAGCGCCCATTGTCTCGCTTTTTGCCCGAGATGTTTTATCTGCTCTGTTAGGATTTCGTCCACCCCAGGTGATTTTCCATTTTTCATACATTCAATACCATTTTTGAGCTCTTCGATGGTAAATGGGTTTCGCAAGAGAGTTGTTTCCTGGTCTTGAGTTCTTATGATCTTTGGCGTTTTGCAACGATTGTTTGTTTTGCCATTCAGGAGCAGTTGGTGGGCTATCTGATTTGGCGTTATTGCACATAGCTCTTTCATCTCTGTGGGATCACCATTAAGTTTTTTGATCATATTCCAAGCCTGCTTACTACTGTGCATCATATCCATTTTACTTAAAGTCTCGCTCCACCGTTGTTGTCTGGAGGCACTTAGTGTTTGCTGCAGTCTCTCCCTTATCTCTGCCGAACTTCGCTAAATGGGTCTTTACTATATTCTTCGGTGTACTTTGTCATAATGTCTTTTGCTTCATCGTTCAGACCAGATATGTAATGTTGTTGACGTCCTGTGGGTATGTGTTTACATGAGATTCGTTTTACAAGTTTGATGAACGCGTCATAGTTTTTGGGGATCGGGACTATATTTTTCACTTGTGTTTCCAATTCATCAGCAAATTTTGTCCAGTTCGCTTTTTTGAAACTAAACCTTTGTTTGAAAGCGAGTTTCGGAGCTTTTATAGCGCTGTAACCGGTTATTTTCACGGGCCTATGTTGCGTCTTCGGTATAGGCTTATATACCTTCCTAACGCAACGGTCCTCTAAAAACATGCTGATGAAGGTGAGATCAGGGTTGTATTATACTAGGAGACCTGAAATATATATTTCCTCTGCACATTGGGACACGTAATGTATCTTTATATCTATTATTTAAGTTATAAACTTGCCCATTGGTTTTAAAATTTTCGAGGTTATTAAATACAAATATACAAGTCTCCAGAATATATAGACAGGCCAAGGGCAGTATTTTGAATTTTTGAAAATTTTGTTTGCAACTAGTCTTATGAGGGATAACAGCAATAGACCGTGTTATTCTTTCTTGTGCAATAAAGACTTCATTAACTACTGGCTAATTCATGGCTACTTGTTCCTCAAAAACAAATCCCGTATCTTAGAAGGGATTTGGCCTGGGCATCATAAAGCACTATTAATTGGTTCTCCGTTAAAACTTGTTTTAAATTTCGTAACAAAAAAGTTACTGAGTTTAATTTTGCAGCAAGTGCATCACAATGTTTTCTCCAATTACGACATTTATCTATATGAAGTCCTAGGAACTTTACTGATGAAACGTTTTCTATATTATTACTATTTTTGTTTTAATTTAAACATTTCAAATTAATTGGGTTAACACATCGTTGCCTATTATGAAACTGCATGAAAAGAGTTTTTTGGGTAGTCAATAATAGGTTATTATTACAGAACAAGGTGTAAAGGTTCGACTGTAAATGATTACATTTGGACTCCAAAAAGGTATCGGACTCCAAAAATGTATCAGATCCGTTAATTATGGCATTTATATCATACGCAAATATTAAATATCCATCTGAGTTAACCGAGACAACATCGTTGACGTAAATAAGAAATAAAATGGGTCCTAAAATTGAGCCTTGTGGTACACCTATATTACTATCGTATGATTTTTTGCCTTTCTCGGTAAAAATGACATATTGTCAACGTCCGGTCAAATAAGATGTTAACCAATTCAATGCACGTCCTTGAATACCTATATCTTTAATTTATAAATTAAAATTTCGTGATTGACAGAGTCGAAGGTCTTGCTGAGACCTTAAAATATGCCAACAGGACTCTCCTGCATCTATTAAACTTGTTGAATGAATTGCTGTATGGTACATTTTTTAGACTGGAAACCATGTTGGTTACTAACAATCATTATTTACCTGTACAAATAAATTAAGTCTTTGTAAATGCCTGTATTCAATAATTTTTAAAACATCGAAGAAATTGTTGATTGGTAGCACCTTTCCAGTTCTAATATAATCTGGAAAGTTTTCATTTGAAAATGATAAATTAACTAAATTATGTCAATTTCGATACTATACAAGAAACCTTTTTTAGTAAAATCACAGGGATTTCATCAAATCCTTGAGGTTTTTTGATTTTTATGTTTTGATTTAATATTTCGTTTCATTCTAATGTAGGGTACGGATGAAGAAGACGTTGGTCAGCCAAAACAGTGTTGTTACAAATATAAATATGTACTATCAGCTTGTTTTGGGATGCTTGCAATTGCTTCTAACGGAGCATTTAAAAAAAAAAGTTAAAAGTATTGGCTATTTCTACTGAATCTGCAATTATGTTACCCCCGTTTGATGGCTTTATGTTACTTTCACTTTTTTTTAATTTTGAAATTAAAGATATAATTTTCCAAGCACTTTTAAAAAGGATTACAGTGGAACCTCGATTATCCGTCTCTCTATTAACCGTCACCTCTGTTAACCGTCAGGGTCCATACATACGTTATATTATCAACATAAGTAAAAATTTAGTCATCAATTCATTTTGTTTAAGCAGTGCGGATAAGCCAAACGAAATTCGTTGAAATGTTTACGTGAAGTTATGCCACCACCGCATTTTTGTATGTAAATAATTATTGTTCTTATTTATGGCTCTGGATTAAACTTCAATTTAAATAGGTAATGATAAGTGATACCGTTCTTTTAGAGTTTCATTTTTGGAATCGCAAGCCGAAAATAAAAACGCAGAGCACAATAATTATTACAGTCAATATCTGCGTATCAATATAATTCAGTTTGATTCAAATTCGAACATTGATTGTGTCACTTAGTCGCATTGAGCAAAAAGTATGATGTCCCGAGAACGACAGTCAATGATTTAAAGAAAAATGCTGATGGAATTGAAAAGTATGCTTCGCAAATGGAATCGTTGGATGGCCGAATGAAACATAGTTAGACAATGAAAAAAAGTCACAAATGAATCACTCGACACGGCACGACACGACACGACACTCTGTATTTGTGGTTCATTTAAAAAAGAAGCAAAGGTGTTCCTTTGTCTGGACCAATTGTTGCCGAAAAAGCGTTGTTTTTCAACATGAAATTGAATGGCGATCCTTCATTCAAAAGAAGCAGCATCAAGTGTTTAATGCGGATGAAACTGGTCTGGAGTGGAAACACTCGCTGCACTGTCTAAAAAATATAAACCAGGATTTAAAACGCAAAAGCAACGAATCACAGCAATGATTAAAATAAAAGTAGTGACCATGGCCTTCCTATATTCATTGGTACAGCAAAAAAGCATTGTTTTAAGGGCATAAATATGAACTACATACAACATAATGCATGGATGTCCCAGGAAATATTCGCTGACTGATTCAAAAAGGTATGTACGGCAAACCAAAAGTTGTTTATCTATTTTTCTAACATCTTGTTTTTTAAGTTTTTATACCGGATGTTCGACAATACTTGCAGGCAAAAAATTTGCCACCAAAGGCGATTCTCATTTTGGACAATGCACCTGCCCATCCTGAAGCCGGTATGCTGCAAAGTGACGATGATAATATCTCGTGCTCTTTTCTGCCTGTGAACATAACATCATTGATACAGCCAATGGATCAATCGGCCATTAAAACATTTAAAAGAAGATATAGAAAAAAATTTATTCAAAACCTAGTTATGGAAGAGGAATATTCTTTGCCAGAATAATGGAAAGCATACAATTTAAAACACGCAGTCGACAATGCTGTGTCAAATTATTGTCAAATAAAACATACAAATAAAATTGTCATACTATGATTTTTTTTTGGTTCTGTTAACCGTCTTTTCGATTATTCATTATACTGTTGGTTTTATTGTTATTGGTATTGTTGTAAAATTTATTTAGTCTTTAAAAATAGTTTCAATTAAATGTTCGGGATATGCATTATTTAAGAGAGCATTTTTTGCTTTTTTTTATTGCAGTTGTTTTGTATTTTGGATCTGTTAGTTTTATAGATCTATCAGCAAGACTTATAATTACATACTTCTTATGGGAGAATGAATGATGAGATTTATAGTTGATATACCTTTACGATTATATTTATATATAAACCTTTCCGAACATGCTTATGATAATGCTATTTATTGTCTTTTTAAAAAAGCTTGGTGTTTGTTTCTTAAATATTTATGGTTAATGATGAATCATAATTAAATGATAATCATTCTCCCTCCTGTTGCCAATCAGAATGTAGCTTCGACTTTTTAAATAATTTTAAACTGTTTGTCCTTGTTTAGTGTAGTGTTATGTTCAACTTTATGTTTAATTTTATGTTTATGACATTCTGCGATTGTTGGATAGCCCAAAATTGACGAAATGCCCCTGAAGATGCTCTAGTGAGCGAAAGTACTTGGGCAAGATTTAATTAATAAACTGTGCTTGATATCTGCCTCGATTTTTCAAAGTTTAATGATGAATAGTTTTCATATATCCTTTTTCTACCTGGATAACAAAATAAAAGAAGAGACCTACTCATAATTGGTTTTATTGTATCTTGGACCATTAGTTTTTATTAGGATCAAATTAAAAGATAAACTAAAACTAAAGTAAAACTATGACACTATAAAAAAACCAAATATATATACTAACCTGGACATGTTTAATCCAGAATACTAATTTTTATTTATTGACTATTTGCAGATGCGTTGGAACAAGACCAACAAATATATCACAATAACGTTAGCAGTTATATATACAGGTAAGAATATTTGACAAATACTCTCAGGTGCAAAAAAATTCGATTTGATTGAGGTCGGGGTTGCAGGCTGGCCAATTCGTCTTCTAAGTATTTATTGACGATTTTAACAAGGCGTTGACGCGCGTTATCGTCCATAAAAATAAAATTAAGTTATAGGAATATCGCAAAAGATACCTCTTGTCCATCTAAAATGATTATTATAACCTTGCTTCTATTATACAACCCCCAACCACAAGAACTAAGCCAGTACGAGCATCAGAACTCATGGCCCAAACCATAACTGAGCCTCCTAGATAGGTTATTTTGTGGGCAATATTACATGGAGAAATCATTTTCCTTGCCTTATCCAGATTCTTTTGCGACCGTCTTGTAATCTCAAGCAAATCCTAGACTCGTCCGAGAACAAAACATTACTTCAATCTGCGTAATTACGTTAATTTTTGTGTTACCTTGCAAAAGCAAGTCGAGCTGTGCGATGTTCCACCAATAGCTGTGGACATAAGGCTAAGGCATAATTCCTGGATAATAATTCGCTTTATGCAGTCGTCGACTACCTATATAGGTAGTATGTAGATTCTTACCTTCTAGTATAGTTTCCGCTTTGATTGAACCACCATTTTATATCTAGCACCTGGGCGGCGTAATATTAACTACGACTATCTTGCATTAAAGCCATGACTTGTGCAGCATCCGTTGGTGTTATTGTCATTTTATTACAATTGAAAATTCTGAATTCAAAACATTTTAATACCAAATTGGTCCGGTTGTTAAAATCCGTACGATAACAAATTCATTTCTTGGTGCTTCTCGAACTTAGATATTTGACAAAAACATAAAATTCCTATTGTTTTTACGAAATACGATAAAAAATTAGAAATTAATGTATTTACACTCTGGGCCAAAATTAATCGGCCACCTTAAAAATGTATAATTTTTGATTTCTTATATCTCCTAAACCTGTTGTCAGTTTCAAGTGATTTTTTTAATATGCTATAGTCTTATTCCTTGACAATATCCTTATAATAATATTGTTGCTAAACAGGTAAATTTTCATTGTATACCGGGTGTACGAATCAAAGTGTGTTTTTTTTCTTAAAGTTTGCATCACCCTGTGAAATATTCTAGCATTTGTAGAATACTGACATTAAATCGTAACAATAGCCTCATGCTTTCTCAACATCTTGTTTTTTGGTTGATTCGCTTATGTTGGATAATACAAAAATTAGGTGTTTTAACAACTAGACATGTTTTTTATCAATATTTATCTCCGAGGAAGAGAAAAAATAATCTTTTTCATTAGTTACAATAAAAATCCAATGAATGAAATTCAAATTAACAATATTTTGGAAATCAAAGTCTAATTGAAAAAAAATGGGGTATCAATAATGGGTGTTGCCGCCTCTAGCCCTTAGGACTTCTTGAAGTCGGTTTGGCAATCCATTTATAATATCCTGGATATCAGAATGGGGGATATTGTGCCACTCCTCTACCGCAGCTGTCTTCAGCTCTTCAAAGGATGCAGGGGCTGGTACTCTTGCTCTTACCCGTCTTTTGAGGTTGTCCCAGATATGCTCAATTGGGTTAAGATCGGGACTGTGTGCTGGCCTTGGTAGAACTTGAATCCCGACCTCATTGAGGTACTCACGGGTAGATCTTGGTGTATGGCAACGTGTATTGTCATGCATTAGTCTGAAGTTATCACCAATGAATGGTGCAAAAGGCATGACATGGTCTTGGAGAACTTCTTGTACGTATAGTTGGGCATTCACACTGCCTCTACATAACACAAGATCAGTACGCGCTTCGTAAGAAATACTTCCCCAAATCATTATTGACCCTCCTCGGTAAGTCATTGTTTCGGTTATAGCGCATGCAGCAAACCTTTCATTTTGACGCCTATAATAGACACGGTGGCGTCCATCTGGACCTTTTAGGACTATTCTGCTCTCATCTGAGAACAGTATATTCTTTCATTCCGCCATAGTCCAGTTAGCATATTCTCGCGCAAAATGAAGTCTAGCCCTACAATGTTGTGAGAGCAGTTGTGATGCGCGAGCTGGACAAAAAGCCCTCAAGTTTATTTCTGACGATCTCGAGCTGAAGTGCATCGTTTTCGGCTTTGACCTGGCCTGCGGTTGTACGATCCTGTCTCCCGAAATCGTCTGATAGCATCTTATACCGTAGTTCTGGGTACATCGAGTATACCAGCGATATGACGTTGACTGTAACCAGTATGAACTAAAGCCACTGCCCTAGCAGCATCAGTTGGAATGAGTGGCATTTTTAAAATCACAAACAATAAATGAGCACTAAAATTTCTACTTAAACAGTATTTGCTCAATATTGATATAAAATTAGAATTTTAATTGTTAATTTTAATTATAAATTTAATTTTAATTACAAATTGTTCAAGAATTGTTATTAACACGAAAACAGATTTGCAACAATGTCGTACAGCGACTATATGTCAAAAATCCTTCGATGATACAAATTTAGGAAACAAACTGTCACAGGTAATGTAAACAAAACAATAATAAAAGTGGTGGGGTTAATTTTGCTGGTGAGTTAAATCGTCTGTATTGATGAAACACATGGCTAGTTGTTAAACTACCTAACTTTTGTATTATCCAACATAAGCGAATGAATCAAAAAACAAAATGTTGAGAAAACGTGAGGCTATAGTTAGATTTTAATTTCAATATTTTATAAATGCTAGAATATTCCACAGGGTGATGCAAACTTAAAAAAAAACACAGTTTAATTAGTACACCCAGTATACAATGAAAATTTACCTCTTTAGCAACCATATTATTATAATGATATTGTCAAGGAATAAGGCTATAACATATTAAAGAAACCACTTAAATCGGACAACAGGTTTAGGAGATATAAGACATCAAAAATTACCCATTTTTAAGGTGGCCGGTTAATTTTGGGAAGGGCTGGAACCTGGGGGCTGGATGTTACTGCATCTCCCTCTGTGGTAGGCACCATCCACGGTCGATGTACCATTTCTCTCAGCGGTTCGTCTTCTTCTCTGCAATCAGGTTCCCATCCACTTTATCCTGGGGTTTCGTAGGCGAGTTTGCCCGGGCCTCCGTGGTATCGCCACATTTCGGTGAGGGCAGGCAGGGACTGTGGCTACTTCAGGATCTCCGTAGTTTCCGAGACTTCAAGCGTCGAAGAAGGCTGACTCGTTGAGACATCTGGCACACGGAAGGCATCAGGACTGCTACAGAGCTCGATGGCGGAGTGTCAGAGTATAGACACTCCGTGGCTCTCCCCATTGTTCTCTTGACTTCAACCCATGTTGAAGTCAATGGTGTGTTGCGTTCTGTAAAGCGAGCTGGGTCGCAGGTTCGGAATAATCCACGTTGTCGGGCGCTATGTCACCTCGGGGGAACAAATATGGGTCTAACCACCTTCTGATATCCCCGGGTGCTCTGTAGAGGGCTTCGGAGTAAACGTCGTGAGCTCCTCTACTTAAGTCCATTTTCGGGTTATGGACTCGGAAAATATTTATATCTTCGTTGTCTGGCTTAAAAAAGGCAAGATATTTCTTACACAACAAATTCCTGTCGAAGATGGTACATTAGGTTGTGGTCTTCCGATGGCTTGTCTTGAGAAAGACAAGATATTTTCTTACATGACAAAGAATTGTCGAAATAAAAACACCAAGTTAAAGTTGAAAATAACTCTCAGCCACAGAGTATGGAAAATAGAACAGGAGCAGAGCCCCGAGAGCACTAAGCTCTCGGAGAGCCCGCGAGGAACTGACCTGGCTGACCTGAAAATCGCCAATATTTATATGTGCCGTTCGAGCGATAAATAGGGATTTCCAGGTCAAGAGCCAATGGGAAAGTTTGAGGAGGGGCGATGCGCATCGAAATGCGCACTAGTCCACAGACTATGGCATTCGATGACAATGGCATGTTAAGAAGAAGAAGGTTAATTTTGGTCCAGAGTGTATATTAATAATTGTACTTATGCGAGATTCTCTCTAAATTTATATGTGACATATAACAATTCCTAAGTTATAAAACTCGCAATAAATGAGAAATACACCATGGATCGAATTTTCTGCACCTGAGAGTAAAATAATTCAAATATAATATTTTCTGCTGTCTTCAAAATTATTTTTGTTAGTAGGCAAACTAGTTCCAGTGAATCACAGATGTCTCGAGAAATAGATTCATTAAAGACTCAAGTGAGTTCCATCACTTTGAACGAAACCAAGAGTTGGGAAGAACCTAGCTCAGAAGGAAGGGTTACAAATTTTGGTAAGATAAAATATTATATTTAACATTAAAATTTGCTTACGAATTTTATTAAAATATTTGTACAAATATTCTCGACGACATTTGAAGAGAGTATCTGGAGCAGATTTGAAGGGCATGTGTCCCTATTTGCATAGTAATTGTTTAGACTTTGAAACATATCAATATTATCAGATTTATAGTCTTATCCAACCGTCTCTTGTTACGACTTCTTATACGTGACCTAACCATCTTAATTGTTGTTATTGCTTTTTTTTTAATTGCCGTATTGCCAGATTTAAGCAAGAACCTAAGGTATCTATTGAATTCTGGTAGGTAACGGTGGGGATAACCGTTTTTATAATGGGGACATCTAACCTCACGAAGCAATACACTCTGAAATCTTTCTGCCGAGTAGGATACTCGATAAGGTAATGCTCGTTTAATCTTGTTCCGGCTATAACCTTAATCACCATTCCAGAGTAGTGGTTTTGCCACTCAAGCTTATATTAAGGAAAAACTTACAAATAACCATACCTATCACCGTAAATTAGAAAAAAAATTGTTTAAGAATTGTCTATTATCAAAAAAAATCAAAATGACGAAAATATTTTCGTGAGGCCATAAACTAATTTTGGTACTTACCGGTTCTTGGCTCGCGAGAAAAAAGAAACAAGATTTCAGATCCCTGGTTCAATTTCCTCCTCTGTCCTCCTGCTTCTTACTCTTCATCACCCCAGAAATCAGACACTGTAAATCAGGCTCTTTTGCCCTTATCTTTTTACCTTATGGACCTGTCAGTAAAGCATTTGTTAATGACGTTGACCAGGTACTCACTAACGCCCAATCCTCTCAGCCTGGACATGATTTTTCCCCATGATGCCGTGTTAAAGGCATTCTTGATGTCAAGCAGGATGAGAGCCACTCATGTCTTTGTATCCTGCGTGACTAAAGAGGTTACTTATTTTTAGCATCAGTTGATGTCACATAACCTTTTCCCAATATATTTATTTTTTATTTGAAATTCCATGTATCACTTATTCTTTCCCATATTTGCATCGTCGGGCTAAATGATTTAGTGTTTATGTAATGTGTACATTATTGTTGCAAATCTCTTTTGATTTCGTATACGAAGGTGTTGCCTCTATTCATTTGGAATTTGTTTTACTTCTATTATGCTACTAATCTCTTATTATTACCCATACATAATTTTTAATCTGTTAGAAAAACTTAAAAAATCTTAAACACGTACAATTTATAATATTGGATACGAAAGGAAAATGCAAAAAGGAAACAAGAAAAAAGAAACAACGAGAAGAGAAAAGAAATATGACAGTTGGGAACCTGAAATATTCAAAGTATACAAGGCAAAGAAAAAGAACCGGAGATAAAGTTTAAATAAATATACTGACAATAACTTAAACTAAGAAAAAAGGACAAGGAATGGCAAAAACAGAAAAAATCATGTATTTGTATATAGTGGTATAAAAGAAAACAAGAGGGCAGCGGCAGGGGTGGGATGCATAGTGCACACCAGCACTGGTAAAGTACAATCTTTATAAAAAAAAATTACATCTTTTATCAAGTTATCAAGTCTTTTTTTACATCAAGTTTACGTAAATTGGTTATGCTAGCTGACCCATATACCAAACAACAGTAATCTAAAATAGATTAGGCTTATATAGGCTCGATAAAAATTCAATGCAATGTTTTGATCTGCACCCCACGATCTCTTACACACCATTTTAAGAAAATTAATACCTTTTTCGCAGCGTCCAATTGTATAATTAATATATTGAGTCCAAAGCAATTTTCTGTCAAGTACGATACCAAGCTATCTAAATTTCGAAACAATTGGAATATCATTGATATGTAAGGTTACAGTGTGATCTTTAATAGGGTGTTTTCTTGAAAAAAATACTACGGCACATTTTTGGTACGAAATATTGAATCCATTTAACCAAGTCCAATTACCCAAGTTGTACATAATATGTTTGAGTTCAGTAGTGCTTTCATTGTACGTTTTCTTATGTAAGTAGATGACAATATCATCAGCATATTGTAAGCAAACAATATTGGGAGACCATAATTTGTGCAAATCGTATGTGTACAAATTAAAAAAAAGTGGACTTAAAACAGCTCCCTGTGGAATACCTTTTGATGTAATCTTGGGTCCAACAATATTGTGTCAGTGCTGTTGTATTAAAGAAATTATCTACCTTTATTTTAGAGATATATGTGTGAAGATGTGTATTATTTATTTTATTTTAAGGTGAGTTAATAACCTATTTCCAAAAAAGGGGGGGTTTGCATAGAAAGTTTATTAAAGAAATTATTGTAGCCAGTGAATAAACTGTATTTTATGGATCAGTCAAAACTACTGGTATGGAAACTCAACTTATAATTACTCGTTTAAAAATAAAAAGAAATATAGGTATATAACAGCCTAAGCATTTGTTTATAAAGCATCGTCATCTAAAAAGCAGTTTTTCAAGAGGTAACATACTCCGTGATGATTTCCAATCACCTTAAAGGAGATCTTCTTATTGCGCTGTTTCCTTTAGAAGATTGGCGATACAAATGGAAACTGCTACGGGAAATATTTCTGCGGATGTGCTTTTGAGCAGTGCAGTGCGTGCTCGGTATTTCTTTTTGTTAACTTATGCGCCGAAATACCTCATCGTCGGTATTTTTTTGTATCTCTGGAATTACAAAATCCGTTGAATATGTAGATAACAAAAGCATCTACTGCTTTTTCTGTTTCAGAGTTCATTGTCCGACCTTCACAGCCATAGAGCAAAACAGAGAAAACGTAACATCTAACCGTTTGGATTTTGAGCTCTAGACTATGGTCTGATCTTGAGCTCTAGACTAAGGCCAAAAAATGTTTTCGTTAATGGTTGTAGGAATTAAAAATTATATTTAAATTTAGATTCATGGCCTTTTAATGATGTGTCAGTAGGTGCATTAATTTTTAATTTCATTTCTAATTTACCTTATTCAATATACAAAATCAACAAATGCAAAAGTATTTTTTTATTACTTTTTATTTTAAATGTATAATTTAATTATTAGGCCATGAATCTAAATTTGGACATAATTTTTAATACCTACAAACATTTTAAAATTACATTTTCTTGCATATCTAAATTTAAAATCACTTTCCTTTTCAGTATTAATTATTAATTTTGATTTTCTGTATCTATCACTTAATATTTTATGAGATTATTGATTAATGATTTCTATGTGATGCATAACTTTTAATGAAGAATATTTTTTTTTTCACGAAATTATTAATAAAGCAATTTCTCATTTTTTGCCAACTTTTTCAGACATGAAACGGAAAACTTAAACATAATAAGTGAACATGAATAAATATGAACCTTTTAAAACGAGTAAATCGGTACTCACCGGAGATACCGCAGACGTTCGGATACAATTAGCGTCTCTTTAATCGGTTACAATTAACGGCCGGTTCAGTCAATTTGACTAAATTAAGATCTTCATAATTTTGGGCGCATTTTCTTCGTTGAGACAAAATAATGATTAATAAAAGAATACAATAATTATGGAAAATTTGTATGTTTATAAAAAGAGTTTTTTGACATTACGCTTGAATGATAATATTTGATCTGATTATATGTACCTACCTACAGTTGACTTGGTGATATGCCGGTCTTGGCAGCTTGAGTAGCTGTGATAATTATACAACAATAGATGATTTACAAGTTCAAGGATTATTCAGTTATAACTTTTATAATGAGGCACTAAATTTCTGGATACAGTATACATATTATCTGAGTTCTCCATTTGTTATTTACAAATCAGTTTTGAAACACTTATCTATTTAAAATTGGCAATAAAAATACACCTGAACATAATGAAAATAAGATGAAATGCATATTCGGCGAGAAGACAGCATCAGCAATAGCCTTTCTGCTTTTTAAAATTAATTGGATGTGAAAAGAAATTCTTTCAATTTTGGTTTAAAGTATGTATAAAAATAGATATACTGATATTAGTTTTAACAAGCTGTTTATTTTGTAAATATTATACATAATAGTATTCGATCGTCCTCAAACAATATCTAGTTAGTAAACTCTGGTTTTTTATTGATTAGTAATAAACCCAGAAAAATAAATAATTCACCGATGAGTAAATTGAACATACCAGAGTTTAAAAAAGTTTTAAATTTAACACTAAACGGCTATTATTTACCAGTTCACCTCTATTTATATTTTGTTCGAATAAAAATGTTTTTCACTAATTGCTATGAGCCTTTTTGTAGATAAGTATTGATTGCAATGTGGATGGTCTCGATGTTTTGTAGCAGGTATATTCGAACATTTGGCAAAAAAATAATAAAGTTACAATGTAAATAAAAAATATTACAGTATCAAATCGGTAGATACCACGTAATGACAATATAAACAAAGGCGAATGAAAAGAATGCAAGACATGGAAGAAATAGACCAAGGTCACAGATGCTAAAAACATTCTTAACAATCATACGCACCAGAACATACTTATTCCAGAATTAGATATTTCAGTAACACACAGATACATTCAGTAACTTTCCAAAAGTTGTTGGTGATCAATAGTATCAAAAGCATTTGTCAGATTCAGAAATACTGCTATTGCAGGCTTGCTTTTTTGCTAATTTGGTAAAAGTTGCCATCGTTTTTGGGTGGTTAGTGTACTAAGCTCCCAGATCGCTTCACTTGTACATGTTTAACTGTTCACTGCACCAAGCTGCTTGGAACCGATTGACTGCAGTGTCCTGTGTGGGATTTGAGGAAGAATCTTTATTTAATATCGGGTTACAACATGCCGTTCTTCTAGTCCCATTTAGGAATTCAAAATACTCTTCAGAGCTTATGGTTCATGTCTGTTTTATTGTATACAAAAGCCCATCAAAGGGTGTTCTGGGTTGGTTGGAGTGCACCAGATGTAGAAGGCTGCTTGAGATGTCTTTTCGACTCCGAGGAGGAGTATCTTATGAGACTGTATGGACATGGAATGTTCATAAATTTTATTTTCGATTTTTCGATTGGTTTGGCCTATATAAGGTTGTAAACAGTTTGGCCTATTACATATTGTTCATTTGGAATGATGTTTTTGACGTATCGGATAGGATGTGAAAAATTGTGAAATTGAAGATAGTCTTTATTCTCTTTTTATATGTGATTTTTGTCGATTTTGTTGATCTACGACCCAAAAAAAAATTATGACATTCCCAAAAATGTATCAAATACCTTGCAGATTCAGCGAGATTCCTGGTAACCACAACACTCGGTTGGAAAATATTTCCGTTAGTAAAATAATCCCTATGTAAAATTTGTACATTACTTTGATAAACAGCGTGTGCTTAAGCTTGCACGTATCGACTAAAAAAGACTTCTTTCCCCAAATTATCGACATGAGGTGCGACATATGTACCTGCAGATAGAATCGGCAATTTTTTAAATCTTCCTTTTATTTGTTGTACAATTTTGTTGACAGTTGCATATTTGCTTTTCTAAATGCAGAGCTTGGGTGTTTATCCCATTGGTTTGGATTATGTTTTTATGGATTTATGATTGTGTTTTTGTTAATTCAGATAATAAAATACATAATTTAGTAAAAGTAAAGCTAAAAAAGTATTTTTAAAAGTTAGTCCACCGGCATTAGAAACCAACCATGGTAAAATATTGCTAAAAGCATCTCTCAACACTTCTCATATATTTAGAATGGATCTGATGGGCTAACGACTAACGCGATGCACCACGGACTGAAACGTGAAAGGGCGAGGTGAACAATATCGAACCACCACGTCCCCCTAGACAAAAAAACTTCCCACCTAAGTGGTCGACAACTTTGACCCACCATGGCACTCTAGGTGTTAAAATTTAAAGTAATATACAGGGTAAAATAAAATCACGTAAGGTTTTTTGGTTTAAAAAGGACATCAAGAAATCAAATTATATTCTGATTTCAGCCGGACTTATTACAATTGCGTCGTTTGAGTAACAGAGTATTTTTATTTCTTTGTTCCTCATTTTAGTGACATCATCATCATCATCATCATCCAGCCTTCATTTTTCACGTCCACTGCTGGACACAGGCCTCCCTTAAACTCCTCCATTCTTTGCGATTTTGTACTCTTTGTTGCCAATTCTTCGTGATACACCTGATGTCGTCAGCCCAACGTGTAGGTGGTCTTCCTCTATTACGTTTGTCTGCTTTTGGCTTCCAATATGTAATTTTACTCGTTCATCGTGAGTCATGCATTTTTGCTACATGGCCTGCCCAATTCTATCTAAGTTCCACTATGCGTTCCACAACATCAGCAATACTCGTCCTTCTTCGCAGATCTCCGTTTCTTATTTGGTCCTGCAACGTCACTCCCAGCATAGATCGTTCCATTCGTCTCTGTGCCACTTTCAATTTCGAAATTGTAGTCTTGGTTAGGTAATTTTAGTGACACTGTTAGATAATAACATAACAAATATATTGTGCATGATATACAGGGTGTTTCAAATAGGTATGTCATAAATTAAATTACGCATTCCGGAGACAAAAATAAATTGATTGAATCCAACTTATCTTAGTACAAAAGTGTACACAAAAAAGTTTTGAAGCACTTTGAAGTTACAAAATAAAAATTTTTGAACTACTTGAAATTTTGTAATAAAAATGGACACGTTACTTTCTTGTTCTGAAAGCATTTTTCATACAAAATAAACAACAAAATCTAATCGCACAGAAAAATTTTAAGCGGTATGTGCAGCCCTAAATCCCCCCAAACTTTTGAGGACGTTCAAATCAAATAAATTTTGTAGCATCATTAGTTTAACACAATATTTTTAAAACTTTTTTGCCTCTTACTTGTTTCTACTGATACAATTACAAACAGTTCCATAAACAATAGTCAATAATTTGAAGCTATCATTTATTGTGTGAATAACATTAATATTAAAAATGTTGATACTACAATGGCCCATACATTTCAGGAAATGGCAGAATGAATTTAACTTTGGGTAAGGATCAGATTAAATTATGATTTCAATAAACTATCGGGAATATCGTAGGTGAATGTCAAGGAAATAGTGCAGCAGCCGCAAGGCGTTATGCAGTAAAATACCCCAATCGAAATACACCCGATAGACGATTATTTCTGACCATTGATCGTCGTTTACGGGAAACGGGTGCATTCCAACCGCAAGTTGCTGGCAATAGTGGTCGTCCAATAATGGAAGCCACTGATGAAGACATTTTAGAAATCATTGAAGAAGTCCCTGGAACAAGTACAGGGGTAATAGCTGCACAACTAAATGTTCCTCACGTAAGAGTTTGGAGGCGTTTGAAGGATCATTTGCTTAAACCCTATCACTTAACAACGGTTCAAGAGTTATTGGTTGAAGATTATCCTAAAAGAATTGGACTTTGCGATTGGTTGTTAGTGGAAAACACTCGAAATGTTAATTTTATTAGAAATATTTTGTTTACCGACGAGGCTACCCTCAGTAGAAATGGAATAACAAACCATCATAACGAGCACATTTGGGCCGACGAAAGTCCTCACGCCAAAAAAACGACTCATCACCAGAGGACTTTCAAAGTTAATGTTTGGGTAGGAATTGTGGATAACAATTTATTAGGCCCATTATTTCTTCCCAAAAATTTAAATGGTGATAATTATTTGCAGTTCTACTGATTTACAAGAGTAATTGGAAGAAGTTAATATTGCAATAAGGCAAAATATGTGGTTTCTACAAGATGGTGCTCCACCGCGTTACAGTAGTGAAGTGGGAATACTTTTGCAGGCAGTATCCTGATCAATGGATTTGAAGGGGTCGTGACGCACCTATTTCTTGGCCACCCAGAAGTCCAGGTCTTAACCTAATGGACTTTTGCTTTTGGGGGTTTATGAAAGAGAAAGTGCATTTTGTAACAATAGATGACGAACAACAATTGAGGGTTATAATAATTAAAGCTGCAAATCAATTTCATCAGAAAAATATGATTTTTCAGCGCATTCGGGTTTCATTATTAAAACGGTACCGAATAATAGATATGTATTGAAGAAATTGGAGGTCATTTTGAGCATTTATTGTAATATCATATTTATAGAGGTTATAGACATTTTTTGTACTTGTTAATTTATTTAAGCCATTTATTTGGTTGCATTTAATTTTTTAAAGGTTAATGAGGGCCGTAACTCAATAAAAACTGTTTTTTGAAAAAAAGTGATAGGAGGCAAAATTTTTTAAAAAATAATGTGTTAAAATAATGATGCCACAAAATTCATTTGATTTAAACGTACTTAAAAGTTTGGGGGGATTTAGAGCTGCACACCCCCTTAAAATTTTTCTTTGCGCTTAGATTTTGTTGTTTCTTTTGTATTAAAAATGCTTCTAGAACAAAAAAGTAACGTGTTCATTTTATTACAAAATGTCAAGTAGTTTAGGAGATAATGCAAAAAACAATTTTTATTTTGTAACTTCAAAGGGTTATAACTTTTTTTGTGTACACTTTTGTACTAAGGTAAGTTGTATTAAATCATTTTATTTTTGAATGAGAGTATATTATTGAGTTATGTTACTTGCAAAACTTGTAACTTGTATATACTATTCTTTTCAGATAGCCTTGAAGCATCTCGACGAGATTCCATGGCTGCAAGATCATTATCGGATTGGAACTGGTCCGATTTTAGAACCGACGAAAAAGTATCACCGAGTACATCTAGTATCAACAGCAGTATTTTTAGGGTATGTTTAGATTTTATATAAATTACAATTTAAAATTTTGAAACACCTTCTTCGTGCATCCTCGATACTGTTTCATGCTCTGCGTTGTTGCATATATTGTATTCATCAAGAGGTAATAGAGGCATGTTCTTTGTAACTTATCTATTTCTATTAACGCTAAAATTCAAAAGATGTTCCTCCTTCACATGGCTCAATCGATGCTCGCCTAACCACAAGAAGATTCCTTTACTTTTCCAGTTCTTAAATTAGTTACAGAAGGTAGCTCCACTATGAATATATTTCTTCGGCAGTCTTGTTGTTTATATTTATTAGCAGCTAATAATTCTAATTTTAATTTAATCTTTTATTTAACGTTTCGATTGCGAAGGCGGAAATCATTTTCAAGAATTCTAAAATAAAATTATGATGATTATACGTAACATTTAAATGTTTATAATTAGAGGTGAGCTGTAATACCGATTTGACAATTGACTTACTTGGCCTCGATTTTAAAGGCATTAGACATATTTTAAATAAAGTTCTGAGAAATGTTGTTTTGCCTTTGGATTGATATCAAATTCTGATCTTTCTATGCTTATTCTAGTTAATTATAGATGACGTGGCTCTGACCTGCTACCAAATCTCGTTAATGTTGGTGTGTGCTTATTGCTAACTTCTTCTTTCAGTATTAGTAACCAGATCTTGCTACATTCTATTGATGTATTTGCTACAAATTTTTCTTCATTTAATAAGACATGAGTTGTTTCTTAGTTTTTTTTTCTGTTTCTTTCATGACTATTGATTCATATTTCAATTAGACCCTGTGTTCCTTGTCTGTTTTCGTACTTAGGATCTATTAAGTTCTTTCTTGTAGTTTCTCAAAGATAAAAATCATAGCATTCGCAAGGTATCTTATTAATGCAGTTTTTTGATCTGTTATCTGTATTGTTGGGTTAAGTTTTGGAAAGAATAGATCTCAGTGTGTCGGTTTTGATATTATGTTATATATTTTTGTGATTTTGTATGTGTTTCCTATTTTTTTTAAATTTTTTTGATAAGCCTTTTATTATGACATTGCTATTATCTTTAAATCCCTTCTTTTGAATATTTCTGGATCGTATTTATGTTTCGCTATTTCCTTTCTTTAATTTTGTGGAATTCCTGGTTTATAAATGACAATAAATAATTATTTTTTTCCAATCAAATAAAAGGCAGATATCGAGCACAGTTTTTATTAAATCTTTAAACCTTATTAATTATTTTTTCTTAAAATATTTAGTTTCCTGAAATGAATGTTCATTGAAACTTCATTAAAAATTACTATAGTTTTTTAACTAGTTCATATGAAATAAAATTCATTTTATTTCACCCTGTAGTGATTCTTATTGTTCACGCTATAATACATAAGTATGTACGTGTTTCTAAAAAATGAAATAAAACAACAAAATATTATGTTTGCTATATATGAGTTTAGTTGTGAAAACTTCGTAATTTTAACTAATTTTAATTTAATTAATAGTAATTTTAATTAAAGCCTTCCGACAACTAAGCACTTTCATCTCGTTAAAAGTTGTTATGCTCATCTAAATCTAAAATTATTAAAATACGGATGTGTATCTTTGCGTGTGTTAACATGATTAATATATAAAAGTTTGACCACACACAAAAAATAGTTACTATAGAGTTGTATGTTATAAAATAAAATTTCATTTAACTGCAAATTTACCATCGGCTCTTCTTCGACAATTTTCAATTAAAGGTAACTAATCTACAAATTGAGCGAAGTGCTAACGGCAACCATGTAAAATCTCAGAAGTAAATTCTTACCGGGGTCATTTTCATTGTGTATGCTTCGCTCATGTAAATAAGTGAAAAATTAAGATAGTCCCATAAAAATTTGCCCCCGTAACAATACAAATTGGTGCGATTCACGAGCGTATAGTTCGACAAGTTCATTGAATAGTTTAAAGCATCGGTAAACTTACCAAAATTTCTCTGGTCTATATATATTTACGTTCTTAGAAAGAATCGGAATGAGATAAATATGATATTTGAGTTTATTCCTTCCACGTTTTGTATGTGTATAGGCGTAGTCTGTTCTATTTATCGAGAATATATTTATTAAATAGACTTTTATTATTAACTTTAAAATAGTTTTGAGGTACGTAAAGAAAATTTGAGATAAGTTTATTCTTTTTATAGTATTGACCCATTAACGACCGATACAATAAACAAAGATAAATTTGACAATTAATTTATTAGATTGGATTAAAAACACATAAATTAAGACTAATTTATAACCAAAAATTTTTTTTTTTCTCATTTTCAAGGAAAAAAAATACAATTTTGAATAAAGGAACATATCGTATCTTAAATGTAAATTAAATTTTAAGGTGAAAATTTTCGAAACATTCGGGATGTAGATGCACTCCTTTTACATAAATAAATGGTATTACTTTTACACATTCTTGCACTATCGTCTCTTTTTGTAATGTTGCCAATATTGTCGAATCCGGTTTCATCTAGTAAAGCAAATTTAGATTGCCGTCCATGTACTAAGTTTGACACTGATGTAGCAGTTTCTTCACTATTCACTTCTCTTCATGTTTGATTAAACGAAATCTATGTCGGCTCATGCTTTCGCTTATAATGTGCACTTCTTTATCCTCATCCTTCGACCAATACGTATCAACTTGAAGCTAGTGTTAACCAGATAATATACATATGCCAATAAATTTAGTCATTCATTTCAAAATCTTGGCGGTTATTCTGCGATGCATAAATATTTGTAAAATATAGAATGCTCTCAATTACCTGTTTATCAAAAAAGAGTGAAAAAACTTCCATATAAACTTGCCTCCATGGTTAGCTTTTATATTGTCTAAATATCAATCAGACTGATGTTGAATTACTACTGAGTACGAATGAGTATCTGTTGTTACCCAACTTGAGACAAATTTGGATTTACTATTTTTGCCTGGTTTTTTCTTTGGACGTTTTATCTGCGGTTCAGGGAAATATCCGAATACCATAGTCAGAATCGTCAAAATTCCCAATCACTTGTATTTCATATGTACCTGCAATATCCGATTTTATTCCTTCTTCACAAATACTATTATCATTAATGTCTTCTACATCGGAAACTTCATCTGATTACGACGGCAAATAAACCACATTAGGCGAATCAGCATTTTCACAATCTGTCTTCTTCTAACAAAGGTATTATGTAACTCTATAGTAGTCTTCCTTTCATATTTCAAGAATTTACTGAAAAATGCACTACTGTATACACGTATTCACATGATAATAGGTTAGCTTACTTTATTTTAATTTATATGGAAAATAAAACAAATAAACACAAGGAAACTTTCAAATCAATTTAAAAAAAAACAAATATACCGTTTACAGCACACAGTAATTCTATAAATAGAGAATTAAGTGTAATATCGAGATCGTATATTAAAATTTCACATTGTTTAGTATAATGAAAAAATAAGTATTTTGCAAAGGTTTCTGTTTTTTGAAGTACTGTATTAGGTTCTCTATACTAACAATAAAATTTTACACAAATAAATAATTTAAAATATTATTTTGGTACGCCCCTGCAACGTTGATAAGTGGAATATGATTTCGTCGCTTTAAGTGCGATGTTGCCAAGTAATCACCTTCAATTAAAAATTGTTTTAGTATAGTGTCGACTCCACTAATGAAGGTTGACTATAACTATTGCAAATTCATCTCTATCTTTTACTTTTTTTAAAAGCCTCTGCGTGTTTAATACGGTCCGGTCGGGAATGTTTTTCAACCAGAGTATTTATCGTCTAGCAGGACCTCTTTTTCCTTCAATTTTACTCTTTGTAATCAGCTGCAACAACTTGTACTTATCTCATTTCTTAGTATTTGCCCCAAATATACTGCTTTTCTCCTTTTATTGGTGGTCAAAAGTTCTCTGTGTCTTCCCATTCTGTGCAACAGCATTTCGTTCGTAATATGATCCAGTTTTCTCATTAAGTAAATATTAACAGTCCAAGCTTCCAGTCCAAGCAAGATATAGCATTTTACCCTCCGATATCGGATTGGCGGAGTCTTTGGTTACTCAGAAATTTCCTCATCGTCAAAAAGGCTGCTCTTGATTGCTCTATTCTTAATTGAATTTCTGAGTTTAGATTTAGATCTTCAGTAATCCGTACTCTTAAGTATTTCGTTTTTATTTCCTTATTCAATATCTTCATTTTTTATCTGGATCCTTGTTATGACTTTACCCCTCTTACTGATAACCATGGTTTTTGTTTTTCTTATGTTTATTGTTAAACCAGACTATTCCCCAGTTTCACAAATTGTATTTATTAGTGTCTGCAGATCTTTCTCCCTTTTAGAGATAATAACAGTTTTCAAATGGTTGTGTAAATAACTCTTTGGAGTATATATTAAATAGTAATGGTAAAAGTACACAGCCTTGTCTTACTTTTCTAGTTATCTGCTGAGCATCCAGGATATTTCCGTCTTATGTTACCACTGCCTGTTGGTTACAATAGAGATTTCTTACTATGTTACTATCATTTTTGTCGGGATTTCGGTTTTTCGATTTAGACATTCCATGATAATGTAATTTTTAGGTTAGTCGAAAACTGTCTTATAGTCTATAAATGCGACAAAAAGATCTTTTTGTAGTTCTCGACACTTTTGAGCAAAAATTGTGAAACTATACAGAGCTTCTACTGTTCCGAAGCCATTAAGAAAGCCAAACTGTCTATTACTCATATCCGCTTCACACTTCTTTAACATGCTTACATGTATAAATTTTAAAAATGTTTTCAATAATTATGACATTAAACTGATTATTTTATAGTCATTATAATGTTTTGGATTTGATTAATCTATAGTCATTACATTTAATTTTTGGCAGTGGAACAAAGGTCAATAGTAACCATTCTATAGGTGTGTCACCAGATTTGTATATGTTATTAACCCGGCATCCGACGCGACAGGTAAAATTTTGTAACGCTGTACATTACAGTAATAAATTCCAGAAGAACATTTGCTAATAATAGTTTACTATTGGACATATAGCCAATTATATGAAATAACAATTTTTTTTCGAGAAAAAAAAAATGTGTATTATGACCAAAGAATCAATACATCTCTATCAAAATTATTTGTATGCAAACAAGAAACTGCAATAAAATGAGTATCTAGCTTATCAAAATCAAATTCTACATATTAATTATTGAGTTATCAATAGTTCTTTAAGTTGGAGCACTTTGCGCAGTATCTCACACAGTATTCTAAACACAAAAAACTGCACATGCCTTACTCACGTATCTAGTTTTCCTGTCTCTATTTCTGGGATATTTTGAACATCGTTCCCGCTGATTAGATTTCCTCTTCTTTGCAGGCGGTTCAGAATTTTCACCTAAAATCTTTCGGATACTGCTTCTGAACTCTTTAGATAATCTAGGGTTACTCATTCTGCGTCTTTGATGTTCTTCG
Organism: Diabrotica undecimpunctata; assembly: GCF_040954645.1. NCBI lineage: Eukaryota > Metazoa > Arthropoda > Insecta > Coleoptera > Chrysomelidae > Diabrotica > Diabrotica undecimpunctata. The sequence continues at coordinate 133,093,135 of NC_092809.1, read as the reverse complement.
ATCAATTGGAAATCCAGTTTCGTCAGGAAAAGCCTTCTAGCAATGTTAGGACTATCGTCTTTTGTCTGTGAATGATCTGGCTATTGATTCTTGCAGTGTTCATTAGAGAAAACAATTGTCAAATGCCAGCTACGACTGTTTCGTGTTACATTATACGTTACAGATAGCTCGTCTACTACGTAAACTCCGCCTTTGGTCGAATTATAAAAGGAAATAATTTCAGGCAGCTTATTGTGAGTATCTGTTACTGTTGTATCATGGTAAAAAGAATATATAAGTAAAACAACTTTTTCTTTCTCTGATACATACGAAAGAATAGTGTATCCGTTCTGAAATCCAAATATACTGCTTAATCATGCTTATTTTTCCTGATCTCCACTGATAGTACCCTATATATATGCAAGGATTTCCACAGTTTTCACTGTATTCCTTCGCTCAACCGTTTTCTCCAATTTTTCCTGTTTAGGCAGTCCCCTTTCTGTAGGTTTCTTCTACTCATTGCTTCGTCATATTGATAGTACCCACTGCAGTTAAATTATGAGTCTCACGCAACTTTACTAAGAGATCACGACTAGTGTACCAGTTATCAAACTTTATATTGCATTTGGTCCCAGACATGGGAGCAACCAATCTTTCTACAATGTCTTTCGGGTAATTGCTAACTCGGAATGGATCTTCCGGCTGTTGTCCCACATACACCTACATATTGAGTAGGTAGTTCGTACGTGCATCAACTAATGCATGTATCTTGATTCCATATTTTGATGGCTTATTTGCCATATATTGCATGAAAGCACATCTCCCTCTGAACGATTCAAGCTTCTTGTTAATTATCAAAAATTTAGAGGGAGAATATGCAGATATGCAATTTTCCACAAACCTGTCGAAGAAAGCTCTGATATGAACTAGATTATCTAAACGCCTGTATCAGTTTCGTCACTGTTCCACAATTCATATAAACAACAATGGTTATTTCTGAATGCACAAGACAGGTAAAGGAGTCCCGAAACAGTTTTGATTTTTATCACAGATGTATTCCCCTAATATTAAGAGTTCATTCAAATTTCAGATTTTTCTGCAATTCGTTGGTTAGTATGCTTAACCAAGTCAACAATCATTTGTCTATCAATAAATAGCAGGAAGCACTCAATTGATCTCTTGGCATGCTTTGGCCTTGGCATAATTTTTTACTACCGGTAAATGTGTAAATAAGTTTTCTGCTCTTGTTCGAACCTTTCGATTATTGGGTTCTTTACTCCATTTCATTCTTTCCGGAATAATAACAACCTTATCTGATACTTTCTACAATAGCTTACCAATTTCCATTTTTTTTCTTTGGGTTCTTGTTCCATATCGGGATAATCATTGTTAATACTTACATTGCCAATATTGTCTTCTGTCTCTGAATCATCTTGATCAATAAATTCGTCTTCATTTTCACACTCTTCCCATATACGCATGAGATGAGCCTGCTCTTTTTCATTGTCGCCTATTATTTCCAAATCTAAGAAAGTGAAATTATGAATAACTCAATATAAATAGTATGTATAAGATAGCTTACCTCTGAAAATTACGTTAAAATATGAAATAAAAACGGGAGAAATAAACTTGCAAGTTCCGACACGTGGGTGTGACAAACCCCAGACAACTTGGAAGCGAGACCACTTACGGTATAACTAGTTGCCGACTGACCTGACTGCATCAGATTGTAGACAAATATGTATTCGAAAGCTACTGAAGCGTTGTTGGCGTTTGGAGTGAAATTTGAACTTATAATCTCTGAACTCTGGGGTTTATCACACCGAGGGTGGATGCCGAGATAGGTTATTGCACTTAAATTGTCTACATCTATAAGTTTAATCAGCTCGATGTAAACTGTATCTATACAATGTTTCCATCATCCACTTTTCCTTATCCTCGTTTATTTTTTTCCTTATTACCTTATGTTTTTCTCTGTATTTATCTGGGTTTTTGTTTCTATGGTTACTTTTTTTTGAGTCATCCAAGGTTTTCGGCTTTCTTCTTTTTTTTGTAGAGTTTCGTTCTGTGTCTTTATAACAAAATCTTCGATTTTGCTCCATAAATTGTTCATATTGTGGCGTACAAAACCGAATCTATATCAAAAAAAAGTACAAAATATACCACATATAAATCAGACGTACACCCGGAATGGCTAGCGGCTAGACAAAACAGTGGAGATGGTCGTGCGGTCCACAAAACAAAAAAAAATTGAAGGTATACCAGGGGCACCAGGTAAATTGGCCCACAGCCTCCCTACGTTACTATTCAATAAACCACCAACTTACCAATAGGTTTACTACTAAAATATTAAGTACAGTATACAACCTGAATAAATAAAAAAAAATAAATGAAATTGTCTAAGATTAGGATTTAGTCAATTTTAATAAATAGATTCCCAAGATAGTTGAAAACAAATACATATTACAATATTACAATATATACCATAGGCTTAATAAAAAGAATATAAAAATGCGGCTTCTACTTGCCTAACAAAAATTCATAAGTTATTTCTATTTAACTGTACAAAATAAAAGGTAAGACGTATCAAAAGTACCGGGCGCTAAGGGGTGTGTGGTTGAACAACAAAAAAAAACGGGTGTGGCAGTCCAGTGGGACTGCCGGTAGAAGTTATACTTCTATACACGCGTTCGCCGTTAAAAATTTATATAGGAGTCAATCTGCACAATCATTACATATGTAATGCTATAGGTAAGAGAGAGCAGAAAGAGAAAAAGAATTAGTTATATAGGTATATGGTGCATCGTTTGCTGTATATAGCATTTGACCTGTAATATGAGTATAGTAAATGAAGGTTTGTATCAATATTTTAATGAAAATATATATATTTTTATTTTTATATATGTATAAGAGGAGTTGAATGCAAAAAAAAAATTTACACATACTCTGCAGTAAAATTAATTGTTTATTTTGTTATTAATATAAAAATTACAATAGAATAAATACACTGCAACATAATTCAATATAAATTAAAATAAGTATTTAAAACTGCTAATATACATTAACTTACTTTACGAAGATAAAAATAAAAAACCAGCAACTCGGATTATGTTGTAAATTTTCATTTTATTTTAAAATTTATGTTTTTTGTGTATATTACATATATTTAATAAGATTAACGTGAGGTTTTTAAATATTTCAAAAATAAAAAAGGAAATTCATAATTGGGATTCGAACTCACAACCACCAGCGTATGAACCAAATACGCAAAGGATTTGCCAATTAGACATGACACTAACGGATTTCAAAATTGACAGTTCTCGGTAAAACAGTGATTATTTTGAAATATACAAAAGCCTAAAATAATTATAAACGTTTAATTTTAAATAATACAAAACATATCACATAAATAATAATATTAATACATATTATATTATATATATATATATATATATATATATATATATATATATATATATATACAATATTATATATATAATATTAAATACAAAAGGAACATTTGTATTCTCGAGAGAGGAAGAGAGAGAAAATATATCTTCTGTCTCTCTCTTATTCATTATCTTACATATGTAATGGTTTCACAGATTCACTCTCATGCAAATTTCCACCGCCGACCGTGCGTATAGAAGTATAACTTCAAAAAATAATTAGACTAAATAGGACACCACGAGAGCTCAAGTGCGTGCGCAGAAAATAATATAAAAAAAAAATAAATCTCAAATATTTAACCTCCCCTTAGACGCAGTTTACAAAATTATAATAGGTATGTGTAAATATTTAATTAATAAAATAAACCGCAAATAATCTTTAAAAACTGTAAAGTATTTGTAAATATTAAAATAAAAACTAACCGCAAATAATTTTTAAAAAAACTATTGTATTCCGTAAAATTAATTATCGATCCATACCTCGAATTTTCAATCATATTCATATACTTCACCTAAACTGTCTTCAATCCAAAAATACCATTCGCAAAACCACTGCGACTTCGGAGGAACTCCAAAAATACGATTGCCGATGTACTAGACTTGTGTGACAAAGTTGAAAATTCCAGCCAGACAAAAAAAGACGAAGAAGAAGAACCCTGAAGCAAGAAAACACTAATTACCATACGTGTCTAAAATATTTATTTGGAAATAAATATATTGATTTTAACAATTTCTTTATCTGCCTTTTGGCGATAATGAAGCAATACAAAAAAAAACTTGTCTTTGAACTAGAATGTATGAAAATATGAATAGTTTTTTAGAGATGGGATAAAAAAAAAATAACTACAACATTTTAATTAATTAAAAACGAAATGTTCTAACACTCACCCTTCTTAGCCAGATTAGGGGTTTGAAATATCCCAAATTGGACCGAAACGTAGTCGGCTATTTGGACTCGTGATTAAGGCTAATTTCTTAATCTAAATGCGACTCCAGTAGACACGTGTACTGTAGATCCGCTTTTTTAGCGATGTGGATACTCCCAAAAAAAACCCTTCCACGAAGGCAGCAAATCTCCTTGAATATCCACACGGTTCGTACTAGTCCAGAGCCCACATGGAACAGCAGCAAAAAAAAAACAAAATGCCGTTTTTAATCTAGCCCGAACTTTTCAGTACTGCGGTCAAACCTAGAATCACTCCCTTTCCGTCGTCTTTCCGAACACTTGACAACTTGACACGCGGAGGTCACCGAATAATACCGAGATTCAAACATTTAAATTTTATGATCAAAATTCTTCCAACATGACTCTAGAAAGAACGATCTAATATAGTTTCTTCACAAAAAGAGGACGTTTTCCCTTAACTTCAGCACAATTTGCCAGACATTACCCCTATTTGAAAACTACTAATTTTATTGCCTTACTTATAATATATATTATAGGCAACCGCTCTTACACGTCTAGAATTATTTAAGTTTTAATAAAATAGAGGTGGGATATTCTACTTTAAATTTGGAACGTAACAACAATCTCAGTGTTGTTCATTTCTAATGCTAACCATCGGCTCTAAAAGACCTTTAACCCATTAAGATTGAATTATGTAAATAATTCTCCAGTAATAAATTTAAGGTCAAGTATAATTTTAAGGTTAGTAGGAAACTGTTTCTTCAGCCTTCCTCTTTTGGTTCTTCTTACGAGCAATTATAAATATTTTATCTATCAGTCTAAGTAATTTGTATTAAACTCGCTTCATAATATTTTTTATTAAGTTTTACATAAATACTCCAAACATCTTGATAGTATATTTTAATTGTATTTTCAGACCTACACCGACGAAAAATCAGCCGATACGTCCATGGGAATAATCGAATTGTCACTCACCTACGACCAAGAGACCAGTACCCTTTACTGCACCGTCTATAGAGCCAAAAATCTAATAACAATGGATATGGCCGGACTGTCAGACCCTTTTTGTAAATTAAATATATTACCAAACGCGAAAATGTCTACCAGACTGAGGTAATTTTATTACTAATTATGTATTAAGTAACTTCTTAAAATATATTTTTGTTTAAGAACCAAAACAGTTCATAAAACCAGAAATCCGGAGTTCAACGAAAACCTAACGTTCTATGATATCAGTGAGAGTGATTTGATGAAAAAGTGTTTGCATATTTTGGTGGTTGATGACGATAAATATGGCCATGACTACATGGGGGAAACGAGAATTAAACTAGCGAAGCTAAAATATCAGTCTACTATTTACGTAAGTATTTTCTGTTTAATACTAGTAAAAGCACCAGTTCAATAATCGTATTAAACTATAACAAAAAGAGTTATTAGTAAAACATTTTAAGTTGAACTTTCATTATACTTTGAAAGACATTTTTAAATCAGCACATAATAAATATGGCTTTTTACAAAAAAAGGATCACAGTAAACAATTGGAAGAATCTAGTGAAGAGGGGTGACCGTTATTCCACACGTAAATTTTTTCAATGTTATTAAAATAAATAAAAATAATAAATAAAAAATAAATACTCATTTTTAAACATATTGTTTAAATTTAAAAAATACAGGAAACATAGTATGAAGCTTTGTGTTTATCTACGGTACCGCCTACTGTACCACTTTTTTTAAATTATTATTTGATAGTGTGGTCGGCGGATTTGCACTTAATGACTGACTGGCTTAAAAAACCCTTGAAAAAACATATTTTTTTTATACGCAATTCATTGAAAACCCCAGGTTAAGTATAAAACAATAAGAAAGGAAACCCACCAACTGGTCTTCTTCTTCCTATGCTGTCCCCATTAACGGAGGTTGGCGACCACATTTCCAAAAGTTTCTCTGTCTTTTGTAACGTAAAATAATTCGTCTACAGTCATGTTTGTCCAGTCTCGAATATTTCGCAGCCATGACTTCCTCTTTCTACCTATTCCCTTTTTGTCATCGACTCTACCCTGATGATGACCTGTAGAAGACTATATTTATCTTTCTTCAGTATGTGTCCAAGGTATGCAGTCTTACGTACTTTTATTGTTCTCAACAATTTTTTGTCTCGACCCATCTTTCTCAGCACTTCCTCATTGGTGACCCTGGCAGTCCATGGAATTCTCAACATTTTCTGGTATATCGAAAGTTCAAAGGCTTCAAGCTTCTTTACTATTTGCACTTTTATTGTCCATTTTTCTACCCCGTACAATAGTTGGGACCAGACATAACATTCAAAAAACCTCAGTCTCAGCGCAGTATTCAGATTTTTGTCACAGAACAATTGCTTGAATTTTAAGAACGCTGCCCTTGCCATTTCTATTCGTACCCTGATCTCTTAGTCTGGATCTAATTCTGTGTTGATGTAAGCTCCCACATATTTTATTTTGTCACTCTATTTGCTGTCCACCAAAGGTTAGTTGTTCATTATTTATTGGACTCCTTGATACTATCATAAATTTGGTCTTATTTGTGTTGATGTCAAGTCCCATTTGAATGCATTCACTATTTATTGCATCTAGTAAAGTTTGTAGTTCTTCTGTACTCTCAGCCATAATTACCGTGTCATCTGCAAATCTCATGGTTTTTACGATTTCTCCATTAACTGGTAATAAAACAAAATTCAAACCACTGGGAGACATTCATAAAAAGATCAGATTCATACATCTATGACCAAAAAAACCAATTGGGATTGTTCATCAGGCAGCAGAAAAGTGAAACAACTTGTTGAACTAATTCTGAGGCTAACAGCAAAAATAATAATAAACAAAATTAGTGGAAGGATGAACCTACAAGAAGAGCAGCAAGAATACATAATAGGTTTAAACAGGTTCAGTGTTCCTAGCCTAGACAAGTAAAAGTGAAATACCTGAAATGTAATAAACTGGCACGTATGTGCCTTATCTATTTAAGAAAAGCGTTTGACCAAGCACAAGTACTATATGACAGAAGCATACTATACTGTGTTTGCTTCCAAGATAAGCTTCGATAAAAAAGAAGCACCCCTTAGCACATAATGGTAATTTGGAGATCCGTTGTACAAAATTTCAATAAGCCAAAGCGTTAATATTTTAATTAAAGCCTAAAGTTTAAACACTATATTTCGCAATACATTTTTCTCTGCCGTTAATTTTAATAAATTTTGTTTTAAAAATCATAGTAATTTACACTAAACTAAACACTAAATACCTACTAAAAAAAAATTATGAAATATAAATATAATTTTGTATAATTTAATAAAAAAAATGAACTTTGTTCGGTTGTGTATTAGTAACATATCGTAAAACAGGAAAATATGTCACATACGAAGTTGATCCTGCACGTGTTGTAACTACTTTGCGACTGCTCTTTATCATTGCGAGCCAAATGTAATATAGAATATAGAACTCACATGAGTTCACTTTTGTATAATTAATTTTATACATTAAATAAAAAAGTTAAAAACGAGCTGTGCAAACAACCTAACATGAGTCATAATTTATACTTTTATTCCAATTATAAAAGCGTCGGCAAAAAAAGAAAAATGATTTTAAATGTGTTGTCAATTATAAATACTTGTGTATTTATGATATGACAATAGTAGACATTACTAAGACAGTAAAAAGCACATGCAAAAATTAGATTCCTAGTTCCCGATGCAGATATTTAACTGTTATTATGTATTATTTGTAAGATTATTCCAGTCATACTTGAGTTATATATGAAAATTTCCGTTAAGATCTCATATATATTAAAATTTTAAGTTATGTTGAGAAAATGTACAAAATGACAACAGAAAATATCATTTTGTTAGAGTTTTTAATGGATAATGTGACTTTGTATCCAAACTACAACAACAACGACGATAATGCTGATGAAAAATGTGTAACATTCTATTTTTGTGGATAATGCTCCCCTCGATGTATGTGAAACTGATTTTAATCCACGACGAAACTATAAATCTAATTGCCCAAAAATTGTGAAATTTTTTAAAAAGTGTAACATTCCAGTTTTTGGTTAATAAATTTAAAAATTTTGAAAGATGTGTAACATTCCAGTTTTTGAATAATGCTTTCCTCGATGTATATGAAACTGATTTTAATCCACGACGAAACTATAAATCTAATTACCCATAATTTGCTAATATAAAAAGTGAAAAGTGTTGCCTGTTTTCTTTGGATCCTGGGTAAGCTGAAGAAGTTCTGAATAAATTGGACATTTTTGAAAAGATTTATATAAAGATGCCACCAGTATAACTGATTGAACTGAAGATGAAGAAACTATTCTTACGTCTATATTATTTAAGGATAAAGAAAGAAAATCTTTGTGCAGATACAAGAAGGCTGGTAAAGGTTTAAACAGCAAATATGTACCAAAATCCGATAAAACTGACATTTAGGCCACGTATCATAGAACAATAAGGCGATTGTCCAGGTCCTGCATATACAGGTAGATACATGGTGCCTCCCTATCCTGGCGCTTTTCCGTATGACCCCGAAGTTGCTGCCTACAATCCACATCTTTCATGAATATTCAGGGAATGAATTACAGTCTAGGTGTAAGAATGGGTACACTTTGTGGAGTTTTACCAGAAAAGCGTGGGGCTCATTATACAGAATGCGATAATAAACCAAATCCCCCATATGAAACAGTACATGGTGACGAATTTACTAGATTTGGTGATTTGCCTAGATATCCTACAGGTATACTAATGCAAAACGAAATGCTTATGCACAGTATGAACCCTTTTCAAACTAACTACTATGTGCCACACTGGTCAAGATCCTGAAAGAAGTCCAGAATCAAACCAGCCAAGTTGTTACGAGTATTTTTCTTGTCCGTATGTTAAAAAAGAATTACTCAAAGTAGATGGTTCTGAAGAGTCTATTGGCAACATTGTGGTGCTTATGTGGTGGTATCAATACCGCCAGGGATTGACAGATAGTTAGAAGGAAGAAACGAGGACTGCAAAAAAGGACTTTAAAATATTGAAATCCAAGAAGCAATGGCATCGAGGAAATTAGATCAAAATGAGATGACCTTCCTGGGCTGTGAGATGACTTCGCCGTGGTGGAAGGGCCTAGTAATTAGTCTTGGTCCCTCTATTGTGGTATATATCCCGGGCAGCACGACCGGTAAAGTAATGTACAGTCCAACTAACGTCCAGTGTCTGTGCACCTAGTGAGCGCCGACACTGCCGCTGGACACTGCAAGGCGCTGCAACCAGTCAGAAGTGCTGCGTCTTTTTTCAAATTACCCAAATTCATTTCTTTAATAAAAATCTCCATTTCTTCCCATGTAATCAGATCCATCCTGCAGAAGGATGAACGCAGATGAGCCTGGACTAGTCATCCAGGCTCATCTCCAGCTAGACACCAAATCTCAAGTTATTAACCCTTTTGATATTTTAAATTCTTAACATCCCACTTTGCCTTAACTTGTCTTGGGTGGAACGACTTTATACTTTTCTATTTGCCTCTCTTTGTGAAATTCTTCAGCTTCGGCCTTTTCACTTTATTTTCTTTCAGGTTTAGTACATAGAGAAGGCGGCTGTATACTGAAAAACTACTACTACCTCCTCCAACCTCAAGGCGTAATAATATTGTGCCGATGGGGTGTATAGTCCAGGAGTAACATAGTGGACTTCAAGCGATGCCTAAAGGAAATGGCGAACCGGAGGGGAAAGTAGCCTTAGTGAGGTAAGGGCGCACTGTTTCACTGGAACAATCAATACGAGTTAACTCGTGCGAAAAAATGAAGAAAGAGAAAAAAAATTACAGAAGAAGAGAAAGAAATGAAGAAAAAGGGCTACCAAGAGAGAGACCAGAGGAGAGAAAAATCAGAGGTAAGAGAAGACAGTCCACAGAAGGCAGAGGCCAAAGAAGTGGAATACACTAAGGAAAGAGAGAAAAAAGGAAAAGAAAAAAGGCAGAAAGATTGAAGAGGAAGAAGGGGAAGCTAATAACCCAGATACCGAAAGCTTTGATGATGCGTGGCAAACACATAGGCCAAAGAGCAGAAACAAGAAAAATAAAAGACTAATTTCGAATACGCCAAACCTGGGGGCAGAGGCTCAATCCACCGACAATAAGTCAAAGTTGGAATTTCTTCAGGAAAGTGTTACGGCACTGGGAAAACTCAATAAGAGTGGTACCGAATACTCAACTGGGAATTAAGAAGAAAGTAGAATATCTTAGAAACCGTATGTTTGACTACCTTGATGAGAGCAAATAAGAAGAAAGAGGTTCTAAGGAAGCCATTAATAATCCATTGGGTAGACTGTGATCACAGGCGACTGGATTACTTCCTGACACAAGTGCTCAAAGGACATGGGTGTTTGGACATATCTGCATATATTCAGAAAGACAGATACAGGTAAATGCCTATACTGTGAATACTCTGACGCTCTTACCCACACAATGCTGGAGTGTAATAGATGGACAGAGGAGAGAAACAGAATTTATAGAAAAATAGGTATGAACCATGTTAATGTGAGAGAGATAATCGTGAAGATGACGGGAAATAAGGAGGGATAGAATATTGTACATAATTTCATTCGAACAGCAATTAAAAAGCAAGAAGAATAAAAGAAACAACAGCCGGACCAACGACAGAGATAAGATATAGATAACAGAACAGTGCTCCGAATGTCGTTAGCCTTACAGCTACCATCCCTTTTTCGGAGTACGGTACGTGCGAAGGTCAACTGCGCACTAGGAGGAGAGGGTGGTTAAGTTGGTAGGCAGGATAACAGGTAGGCATCTGTTTGCAGGACCTCCTTCTTCTAAGGAAAAATGGACTCGGATGTACTCCTCTACCCTGAATTCAACACAGGCCAGCCATCCCTAGGCATAGGTTAATCTGGTACGGTTTTTTTTAGAAATTTCCACCCTCAGACAGAAAAAAAAGTCATATTTGAGTCTTCAAAGCCTCGTCTAATCTATTTTTATTATCAAAATATTTGAAATAATACTTTGGTAGTTATTGATATTAATTTCAATTAGGTATACGGCAGAAATATATCTATGTGTTTTCCCGAAGTACGTTTTAATAGCATTGTTCCCTTTCCCAACGGACTCAATCCCGCTGAGCATAGCGCAGCTCGTATACCCCTTTATATCTATTTGATTGCGAATCCAATTATTTTTTCTTTCTCTATCTACACGTCTGAAATTTCTGATGACAAGCACACTCCTTTATTTTCCATGTAGAGATGTGCTCGAACTTTACAATGGAAAGTTGCCGCAAACTTTGTTCTGAGTTTACTTATTAAATTTATCGTGTTTGTGAAACTTGGTTCGATCAATTCATTAATTATTAATTGTAGTGCCGGTTAATCATCCATTACGATTTGACTATTGCTTGTATCTGACAGAAACAAAGTTGTTTGAAGTATCTGGCATAATGTAATATAAACTAGAACGTAAACGGAGTACAGGTAAACACTGCTCCACAAACACATTTAAAAATAGTATATTTGTTAATTATAATAGTAATAATAATAATATATAAGGTAATATAGAGGTACTTTAGATAAACTTTTAATGAAACCATATGTTTGTATGTGTGGATAAAAAATCTAACCAGTAGAATATATAAACAACCTATATAATATATTAAAAAAACTAAATTCTTTTAATATAAAAGCACATTGTAAATGCAGAGTGAGTTATAAGTAAAGCTCGGATTTATAGGCAACAAAAATTGAAGAAAAAGGCGCCTATATAGGCAAAGATTTTTATTAAAAAAGGCAGGAATATTAACATTTAGGCAAAATATAGGCAATAAAGGAATATAACTTATTATTTATTGTACAAAGTGAATTAACGTAATATTAACTTAGGGCAGGTATATTTACACATCATAATCATAACATTAGTATAAATAAACTTGTAACTAAATAACTGTAAATTAATAATTAAACATTGTAACCACTTAAAATTTTATCATTAATAGAAACAACTAAATGTTTTTCAATATTTTCGGTCTTAAAACTATGTCTTCGATCACTTAAAATTAATTTGTACATTGAAAACGAATGTTCGACATCGACAGATGTAATTGGAGCATATTTCAGAGCGGATAATAAATCTGGCATAATTTGAAATTCCTCGGAAAATGTCCCATTCAAAACTTCAGCAACATTAGATAAAAACGAAAAACCTTCATTCTTGTCGAAAACATATTTCATTTTTTTTTTTAAATTAATTGACCGTTACTTCCAGGTGCCGATTTAATTTTCGTCTTTAAATTATCTATTAATTTTACTGACTCACATAAATTTATCTCTTGTTTTTCTAATAAGGTAATTGTGGTAACTATTAATTTATAATTGTCATTGATATAAGCGAGTTCCTGTTTCAATTTGGGATTTTTTAATATTTTTTTTTTGCTTCTCGAATGGTTTCGGAAATATCATCAAATTCTGACAACTAATTCTATTTCATTGCAGTGTTCAAAGTAAAAAAACTGCTTCGAGCCAGGTTCCCCACCTTGTAATTACTGGTTTAGGTGGCAAAGGGACACCGGGAAGTCTTTCTTTATATACTTGCACCCTCAACGGAGCCTTTACAAAAACTTTTTTCATAAAATTTATAAAATTATTTAACAACGGAAACAGATTTCTTATTTCTTCAGCAATTCTATTTACCCCGTGGGCTACACAAGTGCAATGAATTAAATTAGGATAAAAAATCTTTAAATTAACAGCAGCTTTTAACATATATGCCACAGCATCTGAAAGCATTAAAACTGGTATTTTATTCACTGGTATAGCGTTGGGTAAAAAGAGGTTTGTTAAACTATCTTGTATAAATCGACTTATTGTTAAATTGTTTGTTTTTTCCAATTTTTTAACGGCAACTAAATAAGGTTTTCTCGCAAAGTTTTCGTTTAAAATTCCAATCATTAAATTAGCTATATACCTGCCGCATACATCTGTCGTTTCATCCACAATAATATACACAAACAATTGCCCTCTAACTACCGCTTAATTTTTCAAATACATTCCACATAACATTTTTCCACAGTATGTTTTCTCAATGTACTCTCGTCCGGTAAGGATTTATTAAGATATTTTTCGAAAAAGCATTTAAAACTAGGGCTATTAAATTTATATAGAGGAATGTTGGATGCAATCATAATCTGGCATAAATCAAATTTAAGTGCGTCTTCCTCCTTTTTTTTTGAACTGCTTAAACTATCCCGCAGAGATATTTGGGCTAACTTAGAGGAATTTAATTTTTCCAAATTACGTTTATGAAGTGGGGTTCCACAATGCTGGTCAATAAAGTACTTTTTTCTACTTGAAATCTGAGAATTTAAAAAATAATAATTAGAATTCTAAAGTTCTAAAGTTCTAGTTATGTTGTGGGACGAGAAAAAAAGAGAAAAAATAAAACTTACCGATTTGCAGCATGGTTTACAAAATGCTTCATCTCCTTCTAGAGAAAGTTCCGAATAAGGTGCGATCCATAGCCTTAATTTAGATATCATCTTTTCACACAAATGTCTAAAACGTTCTAAAACGTGTTCTTTGCTTTTCGGTATACGCAACAAAACTAAACTAGGATATAGCAATTTGTGACTAAACTCTGATACAGTAACCCACTGTACAACTGATAATAAACTAATAAAGCTTAGGGATTTCCAAATAGTTAACCCTTAAGTCTCGATCAGGTACATTTTCCTAGAAATCTGTTATATAAACAAACCATTGATATTTTATTATTGACCCAAAATTTTATTCTTGAATGGTTCACTAATAGAATAATATCATGGGTAGTACCATGAAATTTAAAAAAAGGCACAAATAGGCGGAATTTACGAAAAAAGGCAAAAAGTGCAAAAAACAATTATAATAGGCAAAATAGGCAAAAAAGGCATTTTGCCTATAATCCTAGCTTTAGTTATAAGTAGTGTAAAGGGCACGATTTATGCAAGTTCTAATATTTTCCAAAATGAGAATATATTGATTTATCAAAAACAATTCCAAACGTACTTTCTGAGAGTACCCTGTATAGAATGACTTACATTTAAATTTTAAAATAGAGAAAACATAGTATGAAGCTTCGCGCTAGTCTAGAGTAGCACCTTCTGTACCTTTTTTTAATATTGACAACGTTTGTTTAAAATTTTGTTTCAGTTGACAGTTCCTTTGGAAAACCTTCGTCCAGAACAGAAAGGACCTGCCCCATCTACAGAACTGACTGAATGGTTTGATGATCTTTGGTCAAGAGGTCAAATTTTACTAGGTCTTTGCTACAATACCAAGAAACGTGCGCTAGTAGTTACAGTCGCCAGATGCGTTAATCTGCTACCCATGGACAACAACGGACTGTCTGATCCATTTGTAAAGTTGTAAGTTCTAAAAGAAATTAGTAGATTTAATTAGTTTTAATAGTTTTTTCTCATGTTAATCACTTCAGACTTCGCTTAAGATTGTCAACAATTTCAGTGCAGTAATGACTACTTTACGGCCATAAAAGCAATCAAAAATAAAAAAGCACCGGGACCTGGAGGTATCTCACCTGAGCTTATAAAATACGGATCAACAAAAATAACACCGGATGATACAATGGATATTTCAGAAAGCCATAAATGGAGAACAGCTCCCAAAGGAATGGACGGCGGCATATATGACATCCATATTTAAGAAAGGAGATAGAAAACGATGCAAAAACTACAGAGGAATAAGCGTAATATCATCAATAGGAAGATTATGTGGGAAGATACTGCGAGAAAAGATAGAGCAAACGATAAAAGACAAAATCGGGGAGGATCAGGCTGGCTTCACGGCAGGAAGATCATGCATAGACCACATATACACACTGGAACAACTGTTGGAAAAGAAAAAAGCAAAAAATAGAGATATACACTTGGCATTTGTGGACCTGAGAAAGGCGTATGACTCTGTACCAAGGTCAGAACTATGGGAGGCAATGTACAAATTAGAAATACAGACGGAACTCATAGAAGCTACAAAAGCTCTATATAAAGAAAATAAAGTGTCCATTAAAATGGGAACAAGAATCATGGGAGACTTCACCACAACAAAAGGGCTCCTGCAGGGTTGTTCCACATCTCCAACCCTATTCAAAATATACTTGGAGAAAGCCTTGACTACATGGAAAAGAAAATGCGAAGGCATGGGAGTACCGGTACGGAACGAATACCTATATACGTTAAGTTTTGCAGACGATCAAGTAGTGATTGCACAAGACCAAGACGACCTCAGCTACATGATGAAGAAACTACAAGAAGAATATACCAAGGCTGGCCTAGATATTAACCTCGCGAAAACGGAGTACCTATCTACTAAGTGAAGAAGACATAGAAGATCTACAGATTGATGACAACGTAACAATCAAAGGAAAGGATAAATTCAAATACCTGGGGTTTATAATCACGAAAAAGGCAACAACAGAGGAAGAAATTACACAAAGATTAGGACAAACAAGAACAGCAATCCGAGAACTTAACTCAGTATGGTGGGATAGACACCTAAATATGAAGACAAAAACGCAGATTTATAAAACATTAGTGCGAAGTATTAAGACATATGGGGCTGAAAATTGGATCATAAACACGAAAAACAGCAGTAAGATAGTAGCAACAGAGATGGAATGCCTGCGAAGATGCTGCAGAGTAACAAGAATGGATAGGAGAAGTAATGACGAAATAAAGCAAAGAACATCAATAGAAACAGACATACTAACATATATAGAACAAAAAAGACTAAAGTGGTATGGACATGTAAGAAGAACTAGCGACAGCAGATGGATAAAGAGAATAACCGAATGGAGCCCCATAGGAAGGAGGAAAAGAGGACGATTCCGAAAATCCTGGAGCAACGAAGTAGACGACGCCATGAGTAAGAGAGGACTAAACGATGGAGAATGGAACAACAGAGAGAGATGGAAACGGTTGAGCGAGGGAAGGCAGTGAATACTGTAGAATCCCTAAATATATATAATGTCTACTTTATACAGCTCGAAACAGTCACTCTGAGTCCAAACTAGTCCAATCTACTATATTTTTTAACCAAGAATATTTCTTCCCAGTCCTTCCTTGCCTTCTATATTCATTTTGACAATTAACTTCAACAGTTTTGCTCTACTGCTTCTTATAACATGGCCATGAAGTTTTTCTCTGTTTATGTTACAATCAACTTAATGTATTCTATGTATTTTTGTGGTGTATTTACTTATTCACTAATTTACATATCAGTCCTTGAATTATTTCTGTTTCATTGAGGTGTCTTCTCACTTGACCGGTCAAATTCTTTTTTTTTTTTTTCAAATATACCGTATGTCTAGTAACTAAACGCTTGTGTTTCGAAATCTTTTTTGACGTGACAACGTCTTAAATTAGGTTGTGGCTCGGAGTCATTTAAGAAAAAGTGTAACGCCCGCTCACGTCTGTTACAGTGAGTCGCCGAACGAGAGAGAGGCCCGCCGGACCGGCGAATGCCTTGCGTCTCTCTCCCACTCAAACATGATCGGTCCGCTGCGCGCGGCACTAGAGAATTAGGCGCGTTGAATCGCTAAAGTTGAAAATCGTTGAAAGTATCGTCAGCTGTGTCTGTAGTGAAAATGTGGAGTGCTTAGATTCGTCATTTACAACAACTACAACAATAAAGGTAAATAATTGTACACTAATATTTCATTATCGTAAACTATGATTGATTGATTAATTGTTAGATTGACACAAAAGTTGAGAAACTGAGTTTATAGGTTATGTCATACTATTGACAAATGTTGATAGTGTTAAGTAAATTATTAGTTTAAATCACTCTGCAATCAATCGTAATTCAGTCGATTGAGAAGAAACAGCGCGTATTGCTAGTCAAACATTTAAAATAACAAATTATAACTTCTAACCTGTCAAAACAGGGCGACCAAACAAACGAACTAAACCGACCAATCACCACGCGCGGAGTTAGAATTTAACTGTGTTTAGCAAGAATTTCAAATTCCAATTTTAGTAAATGTTTTAATTTTCAACTTTACCATTTACATTTACAAATTTTAATTAATTTCAAATTTATTTAGCAAAAATTTGAACCTTCGATCTGAATAAGTGTTTTGATTTTCAAATTGATTCTTTAAAATTAAAAATATTAAAATATATATAATCAGAAGTGAACGTCACATAACATTATCTGTACTTATTATTATTTAATATGTAGGCAAATACATGTGACCATACTTGGTAGACACAATTGGAAATAGTAATTTTTTATAACTGAAAAAAATAAATATATAAAATACTGGTAGCAAACAATAACTTTAATGATCGATATCTCCGCAACTAATTGATATATCGAAAAAATTTTTAAATAAATTTTGTAGAAAATAATAAGATCAATAATATAATATAAAATAAATAATATATAAAATAATATATAAAAATATAATATATAAAATATAAATAATATATAAAATACCTAATAAATCGGTAATGCAATTCTTATTTTCATTCAATTCCTTGTTCCTATTGTGCAATTTAATAATAAGCATATCAATAAATATTCTACCGAGAAAAAGACGTTGTCACGTAAAATCTTCGCCCGTAAAACCGACTTTACAGGCAACCGATTTTTTTTATCTTATTGTCATAAGCGATTTTATTTTAATACTTATTTTCTCGTAAATACTGTAGAAATTATAGTCTTCGCGAGTAGCTTTTGGGTGTTATAGTCTTCACTGGAGAGTTACTATAAATTATATTTTTCACTGCAAATACTTTAGTATTTAGTCTTCTTGGACATACAAATAGAAATAATACACTTATCAAATAGTAATTGTTTTCGCTTAAAATATATTAGGAGTTATTTAATCCGTGAGCACAGAGATAAAAAAAATATTGCGCCGTCACTTATTCAAGAGTTAATATTATCGCCAAAAAATTATTAAGAGATATTTTCTTCGAAGGCATTATTCAATACATCGCCCATAGATTTTTTTGTCTTTCTTGAATCATATTTATTAGTTTTTACTAATTTATGCCCTGAAATACCATTTATTTGGTGATTTTTTTGTATGCATGGAATTAGCACTATCTACAGGGTGTTTCAAAAAAGGTAACCTTGTCTCTAGGGTAGGTAAAAAACTGAAAAATAATGGGGTTTGCTTAGTAAAAAATTTTTGTAACGCCATCCGTTTTCAAGATACAGGGCGTTAAAGAAAAAAAAATTACGCATTTTTTACGATTTTGCCGAAACTACTGGCAACATTGTAATGAAATTTTATACTTATATGTTTTGGAAGCTGATACATCCTATGAATTTGTTTTTATATCTGATTCTCATAGAGGGCACTAGTTACACGGATCGTACTAAGTATTAGTCAATATAACTTTTTTAAGAGAATAATTATTATTCAAAATTTCAAGTAAACTTAAACATCATCCAATTTTACACGAAAAAGGTACTCTTGGTAAAACTCGATACTGTGTACCGTTTTCGGAATATTTTGATTTGAAAATTATAAAGTAATAATTGATGCTGGTATAAAATAGTTAGTAATTAAACAAAACTCACAAGAAGAAAATTAAATTAATGACTAAGAACATAAAATAAAATTTAATTACAGTAAGTGTTCAAAATTCCCTCCGTTTTCGCGAATACACAAGTCCATTCTTTTTTCTAAAGATTCCATTAACCTTCTAAACGGTAGGGGATCTGCTATGATGTCATTAAATTGACGTTGAATTCTTTCTTCCAATTCTTGGCGTGAATTTACCTCTGTAGCATAGACTTTTTCGTTAATATACGACCAAACTGCGTAGTCCAAAGGGTTAAAATCGCATGACTCAGGAGGCCAATGAATCGGAGCTTCTACACCTCTACCAATCCATCGATTCGGATAATGATTACTCAACCAATTACGACACCTTCTATCAAAGTGTGGTAGAGCTCGATCGTGAAAAAAAAATAAAGATCTTCGCTCGTTTAGCGTTAAATCTTCTAATATCTCGAATAAGGAATGGTTTAAAAAATCAAGATACATATCACCATTTAAATTTCCAGGTAGAATATGATAACCTATTAATTTGTTACCTAAAGTTGCTGCCCAAACATTAACTTTAAATGTGATACCCTTTTGACTCATCACACCAGTAGTGTGCATTATGGGAGTTAAACATACCTTGTCGCGTAAAGGTGGCCTCGTCCGTAAAAAGAATGCATTTTAAAAAATTTGGATTGTGGGCTGTCCTTTGTTGCAATGTTTCACAAAAATCCACTCTAACCGGTAGATCATCTGGCAAGAGCTCTTGGACTTGTCTGTAATGATAAAGATGTAATTGCTGTTCTTTCAGTATCCGCCAAGTACTTGAAGAAGAAGTATTTGTTTGTCTTGTTATATTCCTTACGCTAACTGTTGGATCTTGATCAAGTAAATTTAAAATATTATTTTCTTTATTAATTGTTCTTGTTGTTCTTGGTCTACCAGAATTTATTTTATTTGGTCTCACATTCCCAGTTTCTCGACAACGTCGTTCAATGGCTCTAAATGTTTTTTTACTTGGTAAGTTTCTTCTAGGAAACTTTTCTGCATAACGTGTCACAGCTGCACTAGAACATCCTAAACATTCGCCTAATGTTAATAACATGTCAGTGTATTCAACATTTGAGTACATTTTGCTTTGATTTTACAAATAACAAGGTTTCAAAACTCTAATTATTGTTGATTTATCGTCATAACAATCAATAAATGTCAGATTTCCATGGCACACTTGGAGAAAATAGAGGTATACCTATTAGAACTTTATCATTAATACCAGCATCAATTATTACTTCATAATTTTCAAATCAAAACATTCCGAAAACGGTACACAGTATCGAGTTTTACCAAGAGTACCTTTTTCGTGTAAAATTAAATGATGTTTAAGTTTACTTGAAATTTTGATTAATAATTATACTCTTAAAAAAGTTATATTGACTAATACTTAGTACGATCCGTGTAACTAGCGCCCTCTATGAGAATCAGATATCAAAACAAATTCATGGGATGCATCAGCTTCCAAAACATATTCGTATAAAATGTCATTACAATGTTGTAAGTAGTTTCGGCAAAATCATAAAAAATGCGTATTTTTTACTAAGCAAACCCCAATTATTTTTCAGTTTTTTACCTACCTTAGAGACGGGGTTACCTTTTTTTGAAACACTCTGTATAAACATACATTTCAAAGTCCTCATTTTTTCTGTTTGTGAGTCTATTGTCTAACTTTAACATTCTTAATTTATGTTAGGTTTAACCCTTCCACTCGACTTAAGAGACTTATTGTGACTCATCCCTAGATTAAATTCGTTCTTTCAGCCCAGCCTTTTCAACAGAGTCTATTATGGTCTTTAGCGACAATTTTACGAAGTCGTAGAGCTCGAGTTGATAATGCTCAAATATATTGAGCCTTATCCTATCCAACCCTGCGCATTTGCACAGAAAATGTTTTTTCGTGCAAATGCCCCTGAAGATGCTCTAGGAGCGAAAGTACTTGGGCAAGATTTAATTAATAAACTGTACTCGATATCTGCCTTTTATTTGATTTAAGTTCATTTATTCGAGCATTCACCCTTATATCACTTAATTACGAATAAGGCTGCAGCAGACCGATTAGGTGTTTGAAAGTGACCAAATATATATATATATATATATATATATATATATATATATATATATATATATATATATATATATATATATATATATATATATATATATAAGTAAAAAGTAGGGTTAAAACTTTGAAGACCTGTGAGCGTGCCTGTGTTATCCAGATGAAATTGCGCTCATCGACTTAAATGGGCACAGGAACATGCAAATTGCGTTAGACGTGAGTAAGCCTCTAAGTTGTTCACAGATGAGTCCCGATTTGCATATGCATCAGATTTAAGACAAACAAGAATTTGAAGATGATCTGGCAATGCTGAACGATTGGTCATCGTGTAGGAGGTTCATAGACAGCAAGGCGGCAGTAAAGGGTATGGGGTGGCACCACTCTTGGTGGAAGAATCCATCGCGTTTGTCTGGAACGGTTTCTAAATGCAACAGACTATCGCGATATTATTTTCCAACCTATTGTTGTACCCTTTGTATAACAAGCTGTTTCCCAATTTCAATTAATGCACGACAATGCGCGACCGAATACTGCCAGGTCGTGCGAACATTCCTCGAAGATAATGAAATTGAGGTTTTATTATGGTCTGCACAATCGCCAGATTTTGCCTAATTGATCATATATGGGACATATTGGGCAGACGCATTTTACATCATACTATTGCGTTCAATACAAGACAGCAACTGTTTGAGGACCTTTCAATGGAGTGGAACAGAATACCGCAGCAAGCCATCTGATCATGAGTTTGCCTTACAGATGTAGGACAGTAATCAACAACCGTGGAGGTCATATACTATGATTACTTAACCTAAAGACTACTTTGTTGGGAGTTGAGTGGCAACAAATTAGTTTTTTATTATTTTGTTACGATTTTTTGACTTATGGAGTTCTCTTTTAATTTTTTTTAAAAGCTATTACATTTGATCATTTTTATCATTTTTAAAAAATGTTTATTTTATATTCAGGACACTTGTTTATAACAATTTATTAAAAATATTTTAAATGAATTATTTGATATCAGTTTGTAATCTAGCTTTTCGTTTTTGTCCCCTATATTATTTTGATGTGTGTATATTTAATAAATTAAATAAAACAGGTGTTTTTGCTTCTTTTATTGAACATTTTTTTAGCACAATCCCAAATCAGTCATGGAAAAGGGCCCCACGACAAACTTTGATAGGGGGCCGTTGTAGGGCTAGCTACGCCACTGTTGATCAGCTACAATCATATCAACATATTCCATCCTTAGTATATTACATCGTTGATCTCATTAGATATTTCCTTTGTTAATTTTTACCTATTAATTATGTAAAAAAAATAAACCTTAATTTGTTGCCTGGAATAACATCAATACATTATTCTAAAACTTCAAGTGCACTTTTTAAAAGGTCTGTTTTCCTTTACAGACAACTTAAACCCGATCCCAATCATAAGAAACATAAAACTTCTATAAAATGGAAAAACTTGAATCCCGTTTTCAATGAAGAATTCGCTTTTGAAACCAGACCCACCGAACTTAGTACACAAAGTTTATACATCACAGTGTACGACAAGGATTACGGAAAGAGCAACGACTACTTGGGAGGTCTAATTTTAGGGGGAACGGGATCCAAAGGTAAGTATTGTATTATATTCCAAAGATGTATGTTATTTGTTATTAATACAAATGAAAAGTTGTTACCAAAAAAATTAAGTCAAATGATTTTATAACAATTGCTTTATGAAACTCGTTTAATATCTAAAAAAAATAGTCATAAGAAATTATAATAGACCTTAGATAGAGTTCATATATTGAACAGTCCATATTAGAACTTGTTCTTCTTATTTTTCCTACCCCCCTTTTTCCAATTGGTGCCTCAGATTGATTATTATTTTATTCGATTAATTATTATTTTATTATTGGAAGTGAGATAAATGCCACACAAATTGAGAGGCGGTCTATTAGTACCAGTTTTTCAAAAGCAAGAGAGAAATATACAGTGTGTTCCAACGAAAATTTGACCCTCCCCCCCAGAAACTCAGAAGCCAAATGTTTGTTTAAAATTTAAGAAAACACGTCAATTTATATTGGTTGGGGGACGAATTTTTATGCAAAATTCATGCCCTTAAATGTAACCCCTACTGCACCGCATCAACCCCCGCTAGTGTGGTCGAGTGGCACATCATTTGAAAGGTAATTTCTTTCTCTACACGACACTTTATTTTTTTTGTTAATTTACGTAATAATTTTGAAGGTAATTTTGTATTTAACTAATTTATTGGTTAAATATCAGTAATAACAGGAAAAATATAAAATTTCACCAAAACTAATTACTGGTTCTTAGTGACTTGTTCTTAGTGAAGAAATAATTCAACTCAGCAGAACAACTAGTTGAGCAACCACCATTGGAAGAAACGATAAACGTCATAAAACATCTAAAAAATAACAAAGCCCCTGGCACAGATAGAATAACTGCAGAACTGATAAAGAATGGTGGACATGCGATATGGAGGCGTATCCATAAACTAATCGACCGCATATGGACACTAGAAGCCATCCCAGAAGATTGGAAAGTAGGAATCATAGTTCATATGTACAAAGGAGGAGACAAACGACTCTGCAAAAATTATAGGAGCATAACAGTTTTAAATGTCGTCTACAAGATATTATCAGGAATTATATACAGCCGCCTGGAATCGTTTTCGGAGGAGATGATTGGTGACCAATATGGCTTCAGACCAAAGAGGTCAACTATAGACCAAAAACATATGTTAAGAGGTATACATGAAAAATGTGTTGAATATAACATACCTATTTACAACTTGTATATCGATTTCAAACAGGCGTTTGATGGAGTAGATCGATAAAAGATGTTAAAGCAACTATCTAAGTTTAGGGATATCCAATAAGTTTATTAAACTTATACGAATGACTCTGGGGGGTTTCAAAGCTGTTGTTAGAAAACTGGATATAAACGGCTGTATTAATGCAAATATGCGCATATGCGGATGATGTTGCCACAATAAGCCGCAACAAAAGGGTATTAAGCGAAAAACATCAGTCAAGAAATACAAGCACGGATTCTTAGCGGTAATAAGTGCTTTTATGCATACAAAGACTTAATGAAAAGTAAGTTACTGAATCGTGAGTCTAAGCTTAGAATCTATAAAACAGTTATTAGACCAGTGGTCACATATGGATGTGAAACGTGGACCCTCTCAACCACTAATGAAAATCAACTGAGAATATTTGAACGCAAAATACTAATACTTTAATAACTTGTTTTTAATGTATTTTTTGAATTTTGAATATAGCTTAATTGAAAAGCAAGTTTTAACAACGTTTTTAAGTTTTCTAAATACATCAACATATTTGCAAATTTCTAACACTTGACTAAATCCAAAATATCTATGGAATCCAGTAGTTTTTTTAAAGTAATTTCCTACAAACATAGAATGTCTTAATTAAATACATTTTCGGGATACATTAATTTTTTTTTGTCCATTCTAAAGCAATGTTTTGATATGAAGCTGCCATTTTATAGAATGTTGCAATAACCGCTCTTATTAAAAGATGCAGTTCTTGTGGTGATATGTATTACACAATTTTTTGTTCTAAAATTGGAATTAATGGCATATCAATGCAGTTTTTCGCCGTTTTTTCTCATATTTTTCAGACGTATTTTTACATTCGATTAATGTTCTTGAAGACCTACATTCAAGATGTTTGACTTTGAATCAAAATTGAGGTACAGATGAGTACAAGAGCTAGACATCAAGGCACAAATCATATTGATGATTTTTATCTTCTTCTTCTTTTGGTGTCCATCCTCTGTGGATGTTGACAATCACTTTGGTCCATACAACTTTGTTGACAGCGGCTCTAAATAGATGTATGGTAGTAATTCCTGCCCACTGTCTGATGTTCTTCAACCACGATGTCCTTCTGCGCCCTTGAGATCTTTTGCTTTCTATCTTGCCTTGTAAAGTTAGTTGAATTTGTTGATACTTCTAATTACGCATCACATGACCATCTTTCTGATTTTCACGATACGCATAATTTCCAGATCTTTATTCATACGTTGGATCACGGTGTCATTTGTAACATGATGAATATAGGAAATTCTGAGCATGCGGAGGTAGCACCACATTTCAAAGGCTTCTAATCGTTTGGATGTTGCCTCCGTCAAGGTCCAGGCTTTGACTCCATATAAAACGGTAGAAAATACAAAGCATCTCAAGACTCGTGTTCTTATATCAATGTTCGGGTGCATATTACATAAAATCTTCCTGAGGCGATTGAAGGCAGCTTTCGCCTTTTCTATACGATATCTTATTTCCTGTGAGTGGTCCCATTCCTTAATTAGACTGCATTCAAGGTATGTAATTTTGTCGAATATTTTCAAGGGTTCATTATTAGCTGTGAATGATTTTTATATCTGACGAAATGTATCCAAGATGTTCTCTTGAATATGAAGCATCAATCCTGAGCAGGCAATGGAAACTGTTCATTGTAATTTTAGGGCGGCATGAAAAAATTAAAAAATATCAAGAGATCATGAAGATTATTTTAAAAACTTTGAGAAGTACATGTCTATATAATTCTTTGCATTTATGAATAGCATATTATTTTTTGATTAATTGAATATATTATATAATTATGTATGTAATATGTATTATATGTAGGCACTCAAGATTAATTTCATTTCAAATTGTCATAAAATAAATATTTATTACATGTAACAACTGAGATAGCAAGATCTGGTTTCATGAATATGCGTAAAATGCTCTGTAACCCCAAGCTATCAGTCTCAATAAGATTGAGAACACTAAAGTGGTATGTATGGTCTCTATTACTATATGGCTGTGTAACCTGGACATTAAAACAGTATGGCGTCAACAAATTAAATTCATTTGAAATGTGGATGTACCGCCGAACGCTAAAAATAAGCTGGAATAGCAGAACTGCGAATGAAGAAGTACTGAGAGCAATAACCATACGCCCTCATCTGGTCAATAATATCAAAATTAGAAAGACGTCATATATAGGACACATAATGTGTCATAGGGAATTTGAGCAGCTCCAGGTAATATTAGAAGGCAAGATTGAAGGTAAAAGGGACATAGGACGAAAGACTAGACGTAGGCATCTTGACTACGAAACATCAGAGATTGGACCCTCACAAAAGGAAATAAATTAATTCATCAAGCCCAGAACAGAGAGAAATTTGCCATATTGATCGCCAACCTCAACAGAGAAGGCACTTAAAAGGAGGAGGAAATGTAACAACTCTATTAGGCCAGGGAAATAAGCAAAAAAAGTACCTTGTTTTTGACACTCGTCCGGCCAGGCAAACGACAGTTGTTTTCAGTAGTATGGACCTCTGTAACAAAAACCTATATGTTTCCTGCAGTCGATTTTTTGGATTTAATTAGTTATTAACAAATTAAGGTCAAAAAACGGAAAAATTTTGCTTTTTTCGTCTATCGGCAAAAAGTGAAGCATTTTAAACAAATTTTACAAGAAAAGAAACTTTTAAGTCATATAAAAACCTTCAAAATGGCGTTTACTAAATGTTTCTATCCTTATTTGTTGGTTAGGAAATTGCAAAATAGGTCAAAAATTTCGGTTTTTTATAAACGTTATTAACTTTTTTAAAAATAAACTTATAACGTTTATATTTCACAGAATGCTGTGTCTATAAGTGCTTAAAATATTGTTAAAATTTCAAAGTGATCGGTCAAATAGTTTAAGAGTTATTTGATTTGTTTATCCCAAATTAACTTTTTTTGCAACAATATAAGTCAGAAAATTATATAGTTTTAGTAATTGTAATGATAGTTTCTTAAAGAAGAAGACTTGTTCTATTATTAACATTAAAAAAAAATTAAGAAAATTAATTTTAAATATTGCAAAATAATTTTTCAAAAACATGTCGATTTTTTGCTTATAAACAATTAGAATAACTTTTTAGCTATTGCGCTTAAGAACATTATTTTTTTATATTTAAAAAGTCTATTTTTTTTACAAATTTAAAAGAAAAAAAATTTGTCCTAAAATAATTTGGGACAAAGTTAGCCTCTTTTTTTATTTAATTCATAGCAGCTTTGTTTATACCAATTAAGAAATCTCAGTAGATCTGTTATAGTAAGAATTACAAAAAAAAGTTGTCGACCAAAATTGTAGACAGCTTTAAACTCCACATTTTAAAATTAGTTACAATCTTACAGGGTGTTCCATAAGATGGTGGCAGAAAAAACTTTTGTTTTTTTTTAAATGGAACACCCTGTATTTTATTCTAAATTTGAAATCTGCTTTACTTCCACATCATAACAATGTAAAGTTTTATTATGTTATATCAGGTATTTAAAAAGTTATAACCAATATTATCTGAAAATCGTATCAAGTTTAACTCCCTGTATAATTACAAAGAAGTATAGGAACATTAATAATATTAAAGGAACATTAATAATATTATTTGTTAAAACTTATAATCATTAATAATATTATTTGTTAAAATTTATAAAACATATTCGTTTTTATAATATTCGCTAAATCAAATACAGGGTAAGTCAAAATGGAAGTACATTATTTTCTTGGTAATTTTAAATAGAACACCCTGTATTTTATATCACTATCAAAAACTACTAATATCGTACTTCAAATTTTATAAAGTACTTCCTATACCTAAAGTTATCAGTTTTCTAGATATTTTTATTTTTCTATCAAAGTATTAATTTGGTAGATATTTTAACTTGCATTACTTGGTACTTGCATTTTGACTTACCCTGTATTTGATTTAACAAATATTACGAAAACGAATATGTTTTATAATGTTTAACAATTATTAAAAAGCTATGGTTGCAATATACCAATGTTCCTATTCTCCTTTTTAATTGTACAGGGAGTTAAACTTGATACGATTTTCAGGTAATATTGGTTAGAACTTTTTAAATCCCCGGTATAATAAAATAAAACTTTACATTGTTGTGATGTGGAAGTGAAGCAGAAAAAAACAAAAGTTTGGTCTGCCACCATCTTATGGAACAGCCTGTAAGATTGTAACTAATTTTAAAATTTGAAGTTTAAAGCTACCTACAATTTTTGTTAATATTTTTTTTTTGTAATTTTTACTATAACAGATCTACTGAGCTTCCTTACACTAATTAATCACCCTGTATATATATATTTATATATATATATATATATATATATATATATATAAACATATATTTTAAAGATGACTTTAAAATTATATTGCCAATATTACTGAGTTGTATTCTTGTATTACTGAGTTGTATTCTTGGGACGACTTTATTGTAGGATAGTTCATTTGATAACATGAAATTAATTCTAACTTTAAAAGAATAATAATAAAATAATAAAGAATAGACATTAGAAAAATTATTTTAATTAATATTTCCAAAGCAATACTATTTTTAGAAACAATTGAATAGGACAATTTGTTGTTTTCATAAAATCTATTATAAATAAATTATTTACAATTTTATTAGAGGTATAAATTAATTATAAATATTTATGTTTTTAAATAAAAATTATCTCAAATATTATAATAAAAATTAAAAAAAAAATTGAAGCAAATTAGATACCTAGTTCATTTAACAATTTATTGAAATAATGCATATTCGTAATGTACGCAAACAGTACATACAAATTAAAAAAGGAACGTTGAAATCCATAAATAAGAAGATCTGTTAGCTGTATCTGAGATACAGCTAATAGCTCCTTCCCCCTCCTTTCGGCTTCCGTGAGTTTCGAAGCCAGCCGATTTTAAGGACCACATTTTGAAGCTTTGTGGACGATTTCGTTGAAACGCAATCTTTTTAGAATTTGGTACATTAAAACTATAAAGTATTTTCTTTTAAATAACGCTAATTAGATTTATTAATTATTATAAACAAAGCTGCTATGAATAAAATAAAAAAAGAGGCTAACTTTGTCCCAAAT